>NC_057794.1:90585101-91204748 GCF_018294505.1 Triticum aestivum | reverse complement strand
GGGTGCGCGGGGCGCAGCCGGCCGCGGCACCCGACGCTGGAGCCGACGGCGAACGCGAGGCGAGGCCGCGGCAGAGGCGGAGCTGGCACAGAGGAGACTCGGAGCCGGTGCTGACCGGTTGTGAGGGAGGTGCAGGGGCTCAGTCGCTGCAGGCGGACGAAGCAGCTCGGGGCGGAGGCGGGCGAAGCAGCTCGGGACGCAGCAGGAGCCGAACGAGGCAGCAGCTCTATGGTGAGCTAGTGGTGGAGGAGCTCGGGCTATGAGGCATTACATGGAGATGGTCGGGCGGAGCGCACGCGTGACCGCGAGCGAGGGTCGCGCGCGAGGCGCTGGAAAAGGCCACGGGCACGGTGAGGCAAGAAGGTGGGCAGCAACTTGGGCGGGGTAGAGCGGAGACTAGCATTGTCTGGCTAATATATGGGCAATATCCGACTTGCATCAGGCTAATGCACATGCATTATCCAACTGGTGTCTAGCTTCTATCTGATGCGTATATGACTTGCATGTGGCTAGTGTTTGACCATGGTTGACCTGCATCTAGCTAGCTTGCAAGCAGATGCAAGTGAGCGGAACGAGCGTGAGCAGGCTCAGCGGTGTTGAGGCCGACGACACGGACGCGCCGTCTCATGCGTCTGCCCGAGGTGTGTCGATGCCGAGCCCCCGAGCATTACCAGAGAGACGATGGCGACGCCGCGGTGATGACGGCGAGAACGGCGAGACCGATGATGAGGACACGCCGTCCCGTGAGGACGCCCAGGAGTGTGTCGATGTCGAGCCCCTGAGCGCTACCAGAGAGACGACGCGACGCCGTGGTGACGATGATGAAAAGGGTCCCGCCCGGACTGCGAAACCAGCAGCAGTGCGGTAGCATAGTACCGCCCCACGGTGGGCGCAAAATGTCGTGGTATTCTCACGGAGGGGGTGCAAGACGACATATGCCACAAGGTGGCTTCGTGTGAGGGCAAGACTGCTGCCATAATATCCAGGGACAGGTATGCGAGTAGCACGCGCTAGTTTATCCAGGTTCGGGGCTCTTCGGATAGATAACACTCCTACTCCTGCATGTCTGAGTATATCTGGTACAGAGTTGCTCCTGGAGCTGTATCTAAGGTCAGTGCCGTAGGCATCTGGCCTCTATATAAGTGGATGACCGGATGAGCATGCAAGCTCCAGTGACCGAATGGTATGTGTGTGTGCTAGCTAGCTATCTTGCTAGCTAGTATGCATGCGTGAGGGTGTGGGGGTGTGAGTCCATCCTGGATGGATGCTCATATATATAGCGTGGCTAGCTTATCATCTAAGCTAAGTGGTGGCATGGGCAAGGCATGGTGGGGTGTCATGCTTGTCCCCTGTGTCACTTCATAAATAGTGCCAGGGGACAAGTGACACTATACATGATGGCTGGGGTGACACGTGAATAGTGCTCGGGTACGGCCGTCCCGTCGGTGTCGGGTCAGGCTGCAGTCGGCAGCCGGCTGGTTGGCACAGTCGGCAACCGACTGGTTGGTGTAGTCGGTAGCCGGCAGTCGGACTGAGGGGCTTTGCTAGCCCCGATGTCTTGAAATATCGTCTTGCCGTCTTTGGGGTATCCGTGTCCAATTACTTCGACATAAACCAGGATACCTGAGAAAAAAAGCATTTCTTCATTTAACCAGTGATAGTATTAGATTAGCAGCAGCAATAGGAGCATATGGACAATGACCGCACAACCACCATGTACATTTCGAGTGGCATTTCCTCTATAATAGTAGGTGATGTTGGACCAGCCGATGAACCCTAGCTACTATACATGGGGAGATGGGGAGTAGTCGCATAGAAGAAAACCCGCATGTAGCGACCTGGGGAGCTGGACCAGTACAAGAAGTTATACCTCAGGTGGGCGAGATGTCGCTTAGGCGGGCGGGCGGGATATTCCCACACGACGGCAGCGAACAAGGGCGCAGAGGACCTTCGTCCGTGCCAGCGCCGGCTCCGAGAGGATGGTGCACATCGGCTTCCTCCATCATCGATGGCGACAACGTTAACGCTGCACCTCGTCACCTCCCGCAGTGGACGGGATTCGGCCGGATCTGTGACCACCGGTGAGGAGAGAGATAGTGTGGAGACTGTCATCTTGTTTTGATATGAAGAGGGTGAGAGAGTGAGACGCGAGAAACTCTATCATACAAGAGGCTATAATGGAGTGAAACAATCTCTCCATAGCAGTGGTTTTAAATAGAATATGAGCGTTCCCGAAAATAGAAACAAAAACTGGCGGACAATTTTTTAACGTACCAAGAAAGAAAACTCGATCAAAAACACGCCCCCGCTTCCAGGTCGCGAGAGTCGTCGCGCACACACACATAGACATAGACATGCATATCTGTGTTTACGTAAAATTCCATTTCCATCTCCATTTCCAATCATATTTTTCCAACTAGCACATTATTTACGTTGTTAATTATATACACGGCAATATTAACGTACATCATCTCTTGTTTGCGGGCGTCCAGACCGCTGCCACGGCCGCTCCTGACCAACCCGAACCCTCTTCATCACCCGCGCGTGCTTCCTACCCGAAATGGTCAGTGCCGCATTCATGCCCGGCCAGAGCGGACGCGACCTCTCACTGGCACCGGCATTGAAGCGGCACGCCGGCCGAGAGAGCGTCGCCCGCGCCGCTCCCTGGTGCACGCGACTGCTCCGCGTTCAAAGGTCGCAATAGCCGGCCACAACATGCATGTACAAAGTTCTTGGGAGTCCGTGCTACAGCTAGCTGTCCTCCCCCAACTCGTCAACCTCTTCCAGTAGTACTAGTACTCCATGGCGCGATCCATCGACAAGCAGGTGGGAAAGTTATCGTATACTCGGTGTGCGGTGAGTGGCATGCCGAGCGATCGTGTGGGGTCGAGCCGTGGAGGAGGGTGAGACACGAACGCGACAGACGTGATTTAGACGTTGGTTTTGCTCGATGGCGCGATCCAGTGAAACTAAACGTTGGTTTCTCTCCATTTCAATTTTTTCTCCGGAAAACGGAAACTTTCCACTCCATTTTCATTCCTACTCCAAGGTTTCCCTATTACAACATTCCATCAAATACAAAGGAAAACTAACACGCATGCTGATGCATCTTAATGATTCACAGATCATAGCCAATATTTACTTCGCAACTAAAGACAAAAGTTGTGAGAGCATGTACGAAAGAAAAACTACTGATGGGGTCACTACGACATAAACCCTAAACCCTAAACAGGATTTAATTTCCTGGCCAGGTAGAACCTGTTGAAGGAAAGACTGCTGGCACCCTCGGATCATACGATGCTTTTGTGCAGTTCCACTAAAATCGAGCTGAGCATCCATGATGGCAAAGATATTGAAGAAGTGTGATTAGAATAATAGTACTCGCACTAGTTCAGGAGACATAAACTCATCACAAGTAGAAGCCGGTAGAAGTAGAGAAAGATCGACATGTAGATGGAGCTACGTGGGGAGCTGCGGCAGTGGAGCAAGCCGGCTCCAAAAGGAAGATGGACTACCTGAGACGTCGGGTTGTAGCTAGAAGGGCGGTTGGGACGCGACATCGGCCCATACCGCGGTGACCCTCGATTGGGCCGCACCGACTGAGGATTTTCTCCCTCGCCAATGTTGACCGCGTCTACGCAGAACATTGTTCCCTTCCCCCAGCTACGGGTCCAGACTGGATATGTGACCAGCGGTGTGGCCACCATCGTTCTATGCTTGTGAAGAGAGCAACCCAAGCAAGCAGGCTTGTAGCTTAGGCTCCTGATAGTGTATATGTAGTGGTTTTCCTTTTCTCTCCATATCAACCATTTTATATTGCGTACATGTCATTGAAGAGCGAAATGATGGTTGCTTCTTCCGACTAACTTACTATGTGATTTGACAGCTCCCTTAGTGCCCCCTACATGTACTCCCCCTACGTGTATGCAACAGTCACACGTACACATGGACGCAAAAAACGCACGTGATGCCCTAATGCATGCATGTCCGAGCACACGACGGAACACACACGGTCACGCTCAAGTGCTCAACCTACACGTGCATGCACACACATACTCAGCCAGGGTGAGCTAGTGACCGTATAAACACCGGAAAATGTATATATTGAGCGCAATTAGCGTATTATGAAGTCCACTGGCCGTACTTTTACAAATATACAGTGACAGACAGTGCATTTATCTTGTTTGAAATTTTGCCATATTAACCGGAGAGGAGGCAATATGGACTAGCATTACTTTGATGTTTCCCGTCAACTTGCCGAACGAGGAGAAGCTTGCAGGATGGGAGAAGCTTGCGCGCGGTGGCTCGCAGGACAAGGAGAAACTTTTGACTAATGCAAGCTCTTCTTCGCTCAGGCGGTGGACGTGCAACTGTTAATACGGTGTCAGATTTCCAGAAGCATACACTGTACTAGTACTATTATTGTTGCACTTCCCGAAGAAGCGAACAACCAAGTGCAAAGTTTACTAGTACTAGTACTACTACTATAGTCTATAGAGGTATATACTATACTAGTACTAGGAACTGGATGGAGGAGCGTCTACACTCTTATTATATTTTTAAAATGTGATAAAGCAATCTTCAACACATTTGGTTCTCTTCGAGGGTTTTTGCATGTGATAATGGATGTTGATTGCATGGAACACTCGCCACAATTCTCGCTTAATTCTGGCTCATATCCTGTTACAAATAGGAGCACTCGGTAATATTTCCTCTTTTTTTGTTATTCGACATGTAAACAGGTCAGCAAACCTTGTGGCGCATCTTTGTGCGAATCGTGCTTGCGGCACTTTGAATGTGGCTGAGAGCTGGCTTGATGAAACACCTCGCTTCCAACTTCTTTTTTTGCGGGGTGCCTCGCTTCCGAGTGACCAGTGTCTTGGCTGATCGTCCTAAGAATGCTTATATATGAATAAAGCTCTCTCATTTACCCGCAAAAAAGATTAAGCCATATTAACCGGAAAGGAGGGAGTATGGACTAGCACTACGTGTTGGTGTGTCCCGTCAACTCGTAGAATGAGGAGAAGCTTGCAGGACAAGGTGAAGCTCGCTTACGCCTTTTGACTAATGCAACGTACCCTCGCCCAGGCGGTGGACATGCATCAGTTCATTTGGTGTCAGATTTCCAGAGGCATACACTGTAGTACCGAACATGCGGAGTACCATCATTGTTCGACTTCACAAAGAGGCGAAGAGCCATGCACAAGGTTTAGTAGTACGAGTAGTACTACTACTAGAACCGCATGGTGGAGCCTCTGTACTCTTTTTTTTAATCTCTGATAAAGTACACATTTATTCCGGAGAAGGGCGGAAAACGGCAGCCCAACATGTAATGATGATATCGATCAACCATGCTCGAATATATCTTGGCCAACGTGCGAGCCCGTTTGTGTGTTCTTTCTCCTCGTCTCTCTCAGACTAGCCATAGTGGGAGTAACTTCAACAGTAACATCGAGTCCAGCTCAGCAAATTTGCTTATGTGGCAATGAGTTAATGAGGAGAGAGAGATAGTTACAGTAACTTAGCTAGTTACTATAACATCACATGTCCCAAAGCAATATGAGTCTATAACCTAATAAATGAAGGTTTGCATGTTATCATACTTATGTTACTGCCCACTATGAAGGTAGTAATATAGTCTAGGGATATGTTTATGTTACTCTCCATTGTGGCTAGTCTCAAGGAATGGCGGGTTGGCCATTTTGCTGTCAATTGAGATCGGCTTGCTCACACTCCGGTCCCACATGTCAGTGATATGCCAAGAGGAGGTGCGTTGACCGACTAGCCATACGCGTACTTGGTTTTGCACCTTCATACTACTCCTCCCTCCGTCACAGTTTACAGGGCGCGCTTCATTATGATGCATTTCTCTTAATGCATTTCCACCACCAGAGAGACTTTAGACGCGTTTGGTTTAATGCTCAATTAATTAGGGCGTGGTAACCGCAATTTTCTCTCGATGTAGTACTACTGAGTGGAGTAAGTGCATGCATGCGTGTACCCGGGGTGGAAACACTGCATGAATGTGTGTACGCATTATTTCCTCTAGTAATAGACGCCGTGCTATAACTACCAATGCTATTTTTCAGGCCGATCGTTAGTCGCCTTGGTCCTAGAGATTTCTCTTTTTCTAAAGCGCGCTCTATAAACAGTGATGGATGGAGTAGTATGAGCAGATTCAAAGAAGAGCGTATTGATGGTTGCTTCTTCCGAGCAACTTATAGTGGGAAAGGTGGGGGATTTGACTGCTCATTACTCACTATTAATGCGGCACAACGACCGGTTTGAGTCTCCCATGCGGCTGTGCACTACCCCCTCGGTTCTTAAATATACTCCAGAGTATTGGTCTTTCTAGAGATTTCAACGAGTGACTACTCAAATATTTGTCTTTTTAGAGATTCAAATGGACTACTACATACAGATGTATATAGACATATTTTAGAGTGTAGATTCACTCATTTTGCTCTGTATGTAGTCACTTGTTGAAATCTCTAGAAAGACAAATATTTAGGAACGGAGGGAGTACACATACGAAGCAAAATGAGTGAATCTACACTGTAAAAAGACAAATATTTAGGAACGAAGGAGTATAATTTTGTGCATGGCACATGGACCCGGATGCCGAAGAGGCTTCTGGCAATGCTATCAAGCTCACCATTTGTTTACATAATTGACGTACTATACAAATAATTTTCCAGCGACACGAAATTGTATAACGGTGTGAGCTTTCAGCTTTTGTTTCGTGTGTCTTGCTCTTTCGGAAACAATAAAAAACTAACTTCCTTGCTAATAAGAGCTAATATTTACATCACAACTGAAGACAAAGTTGTGAGAAGGTGTTAAATTAAAATTGATCCATGCTTTCATTGGCAGCAACATCCCCCCAGCTCTGTCTAAATCAACAAGGCATGTTGGGAAAAAAGTAGTTGTCTGGAGCATGCAACATTCCGATCATTTTGTGCAATTCCACTAAAATAGAGCTGAGTGTCCTTGTTCCAAAGATATTAAGTGTGATTACGATAATAGAGGACTACTGATGAACCAATAAACACACAAATAGAAGCCGGTCACCTTTGCAGTCTCTCTTAAGACTAACTAGTTGGAGAAGATTAGGCTCAGAGTTGGATGAGGTGGATAGAGCAAAACCAATCTCCCTTTGTGCAGTCGCACTGAAATGTAGAGACGTTGCACGTGTGACATTTTGGTAGAACTACACAAAACACTCTTAAGAAAAAAGTGATTTGTGTAGTTCACCAAAAGGTCGCAATAGCAACGAGGTGAAATGGATAGCCCTATTTGCAAAAAAGAGGTAGAATGGAAACAATTACTGGCCAATAACAGTTGATGACACATGCAACGACAAAAAAGAAGCATATTCCTTGTCCTAAGGGAAGATACCAACACGGTTGTGTTTGTCTAAAATGGTGTGAGGACGAGATTGCAATATGGAAAGTACGCCAGATGAGCTACGTTTTGGGCAAAGAACTATGGAAGATCCACATGCAGCGACGTGGGAAGACGGGAAGTGGAGCAAGGCCGGAGGGGATACCTGGAGGTCGCCGGGATGTAACTAGGTGAGCGGCGGCGGGCGGAATCTTCCCATACTGCGGCAGCAAGCAGGTGGCGTAGGCCCTACCACGCCGAAGCTTGCTCAGAGAGAACGGCATGTACCGCAGATCGGGACATGCTGCCTCGGCACCGTCGAACGGAGAAATGATGCACGTCCTCCCTTTCCGCCGGTGGAAGGGATGCGGCCGGATCCGTGACCAACAGTGAGAGAGAGAGAGAGAGGCCACCGCATCCTTGTGTGAGATACTCTGAAGAGAGACAAACCAGGCAGGCAGGCTCCATTGTATATAGTGGAGCGGACTACCTTTTTCTCCATAAAAATTGTTTTATATTCTGTGTACGTGCCATTGAGCGATATAACTTTATTTAAAAATAACACGCCAACGCATCAAGTCGAACTTTGTTTCGTGCACGCATGGTACACGGCCTCCGTAGGTAAACAACCACTACACGCGTTCAAATTAGCATGTGGGCTTCCATTTCGTACAGAAATGAGCTCCACCGTGTACCCGCGCGGGTGTGGCTGGGCATGAAGTGTGAGTACGTGCACGGTGCACCTATTCTCTTCTTGTATACGTACACCACCTACGTGGGGTTGTGTGAGAGAGGTACAGACGTAGAGAGATAGTATAGTGTGTGGGTTCGTGAGAGTTTTTTGGGGGGGTGGGGGTGGGGTCAATCAAAAAATGTAACATATGCAATGTATGTGAAATAGAGTCCTGGATATATCATATATATAGAGGGGGCGATCCACGGGAAGAGAGTGGAGGTATCATCGGCTTGAGGTGTCCAAAGAATCGAAGAGAGGGATGATGTGTGTGTGTGTGCGCACGCGATCGATAAAGAGTGCCATCGAATTTGTGTGTGCCCACGTCGAAGATATAGAGTGGCTGGCCTACTGGAACGTGAGAGGGGACAAGTGCAGTTTGTCTCTGTGGCATGGATACCTACCTACAGCGCTTGACTATCGTGTGTGGTGGGGGGAGGGAGGCCTAATTAACTATAGAGGTGCAATGGCTGGTATATGTGTGGAGGAGGAGAGAGGCCTACCTCATGTATTAAGGGAGATCGATCTACCTCATGTATTAAGGGAGATCAATCGACATCCATGCATATGTGTAGGAGAGGAATAAGGTTGGGAGAGAGACAGAGCTAGAGTGTTGGAGGGGGTGGTAGTGGAGTTGCTTCTAACAAATGGTGGGATAGGCTTGCTAGACAACCGGAGGGCACGCCTGCAATATCAATAAGAGAGGGGATGGCTGCCTGTCTGTGCACGTGTGTGTGAGAGACGGGTTAGGAGGTATGCATGAATGATGAGGGGGGCGATATGGTTGTGGTAAGCAGACATAACTACATAGGAAGATCAATCGTCCTTTGTTAGAGAAAGGAGAGACATAACTTGTGAGGTACGTCGATCGATGGGGGGAATAGTTAAAGTCGACCTAGGTATATGTTGGAAGATCGATCGGTATACATGCATGTGTGTGTTAGAAGCAAATGAGGCACGGGGAGAAGGATAGAGAGAGAGGGATGCATCTAGGAGGTGGTGCGAGAGTCATACTATATCGAGGGGGATGAGTGTGCGAGTACGAGATCGATGAAAAGAGTGGTGGGTGTGAGGCATGGACGGTGATAAGAGAAGAGGGGAAGCTTGTGTTTTGTGCTAGGCACACATGGCTAGAGAGGCATATCGATCGATGTGTGCCGTAAAGAAGGAGCTAGCGGGCCTATAGACACCATGGGTGAACGGCCTAAAGTGAAAAGACAAATTTGTGCAATGGAGCTAGAGAATGCTGAGGGAGGGTGAGAGGGATGCGGGCGTGTGCATGCACGAGAGAAAGTTAGCGCTAGCTAGCTACAATGATAAGAGGATTGTGTGGGTGTAAAAGACGAATAGAGATCATACTTCATTATAAAAAGTGAATTTGGATATTTGAAGAATTTATCATAGTGTTTTAAACCGACGCATGTGTGAATATATATAACGGTGATACACATGGTGTGGTTATGAACATGTTATACTACATATAATATATTTTATCTCCACTCTTATAAAAAACGGGGTTCTTGATGATGGTGTGCCTGCCATCCTGCAATATAGGCCGTCTTGCTAGTACTACGCATAATATATAGAACATTAATCATAATTTGGGCTAATGTGTGGCTTTTGCAGCTCAGGTCTAAATACTTGTCATAATGTAGGGGGCGGGGCACTATACTATGTGTGATAAACACGGTGTACACGTATGTAACATGGTTTATATTATGAATATATAGTTAGTACATCAAATGTACTATTATTTGGAATCAACATCAAGTGTATTCAAAAAATTAGAATCGAGTTCATGTAGTACACATAGTTCATATCTATCTCTATAGTAATCATGTGGTGTGTTATTAAGGTAATACACGAATGATGGTTGAAGTTGGCAACAATCATGATTGTAGATTCTTAAATAGAGAAATGAATTCAAATTCAGTTCGAATTGCAGCGGTAGTATAGACATTTGGAATGCACTAAAATGTTGGTATGAGTAGGTTACATGCATTATATAGCAAGCGAAAAAATTTAATTAGATATAACATGGATTCATAGTCTCTCCTTCCATCTATATAGGGCGTAATGCGTTTTTTAAGACCGCCTTTGACTATTGAAAAGATTAATAGTACATGAGAAGTACAATGTGAAAATTATATCATTGAAAGAACCTTTCACAGACGAATTTAATGGTGTGCTTTGTGTAAGTTGCATGTCATATATTATTGCTCTAATATTTGGTCAAAGTTAGCATCGAAAAACGCATTAGGCCCTATATAGATGGAAGGAGGGAGTAGCTTTGAATAGCTTTTTTATAGTAAAACGGGGAAAGACTCTCTCTTTGTGTGGTGTAAATATTTTTAATTTTTTCGTTTTCTTTTTGGTTGAGGGAAGTGCGAATTGATTTGGTACGTACAAGTACAATATTACACGTTAGGCTTGTCCCTAAAATTCAACCCGCGCCTTGTTATATCCCAAAAATTCAGATATCTTGCTCCCAAAACTGGCGCCTTCACAACCCGCGCCTTGCTATCCCGAAATTACAACACGCGCGAAAACTCCCTCCAGCTGCCAAATCCCAACATGCAAAATCCCCCTTCTGACCCTGAGCCGAAAGGGCCGCTAGTTCAAATCGGTGCGGGGTACTTTTGTAACACACCCTACATTTTGGACAAGTGCGTCCCTAAGTCATGGTTCACCCCCTCCCATCGCCTCCTTTTTGCCATTCGAAATTCCAGGCCGCCATAACCTCTCCGCTCCAGCCGCGAAACCCCACCCTCCTCCATCCGCCACCTCACCGCTGCCCAGCCGGAGTCTCTTCCTCGACAACGTTGTCCACCGCAACAGCTCGACGTCCCTCGTCCACCTCCCTGGATGAGGATCCGTCCTCCATCTCGTAGTCCCGCTGGTTCAGCCGCCCCATCCTCCACCTCCAAGGAGCTGCTCCGACGGTCGCCTCGTCTATCGCGGCTACTCCATCCCCACAGCGCCGCCTTAACTTGCTCCACCAGAACTGCAGCATCCTCACCGACTCCTTGGACGAAGCCGAGGCCTACTCGGCGCCACCAAAGAGGTTGTACACTCATCGCATCGCACCTTATCCTTAGCTCGACCTCCCGGCACCGACGGTGCTCCATCCCGCACCCCCATGGAGCGGCTACCTTGAAGCCGGCGCCGTGGGCGACATCTCCACGGCGGCTCTCCCCCAGTGTGAGGCCCCTTCGGCGGCGGCGTCCATACCAGCCGGATCTGCTGCTGCTGCTCCGGCTCTCGCTCGCTCACTCGCGCTGCTGCTCTGGCTCTCGCTCGATCGCTTGCTCGCCCAGCTGCTGCCGCTCTGGGTCTTGCTCGCTCGCGCTGCTGCTGCTCTCCCCCTCGCTCGTGCTGCTGCTCTGCTCTGATTTAGCTACACTTCAGTCGACTAAATCGACTTTTGGGTCAGTCGATTTTCAGGGGGTGGGGGGGCTCGCCGGAATTAAGGAAGAACCACCCGCAGTGGGGACGGGGGATCGCCGAAGAGGTACCCCACTATCTATCTTAGGGTTCAGGGTGGGGGCGGGGGGGCCTATGGGGCTGGCCCGGGCGGCGGCGGACCGGCGGTCGGGAGTTGTTTCGGGGCGGCCAGGCGGCGCTGGGGCCGACGGTTCGGCCGGTGGTGGCTAGCAGCTCACGGGGGTGCAGGTTGAAGATGAACTGCAGGCCCTCCCTAAACTACATGTCAAGTGCCTCTCTGCTACCATTGCGTTTAGTTTCGACAGTAACATTCAGATTCCACAGTAAATTTCAGTTTTGACAGTTAAGTTCAGAGTCAACAGTTTTTTTTTGGAAGTGGAGACAGTAGGAAAGGCTCCTACTGCATATATATTGAAATAACAAAGAGCTATTACATGGTGGTAATTACAGGGGGTGGTAGTGAAGGTCTAGAACTAAAATCTAGACCAAGTACTATGGAGGGTCCTGTGGTAGGTTTTGCAAGATGGAAGAGACCACATGTCTCTTATGATCAGGTAATCTATATTGTATGTTACAAAAATCAGTCTTGAACCGAGCCCACCAAGAGGTCACCGAGGGTGCAATATGTCTAAAATGGTTATTGTTGCGCTCCTTCCATAGGCTCCAAGCAGCAACAAGAAGATTTCCATGATCATTTTGCGGGGATGTTGTTCCTTCAATTGCCTCACCAAATCCAACCTGTCTCCCACCGCGGCCCAGCTTATTTCCAAGCGTCGCCAACACTCTTTGCTAAAGGTATAGTGGAAGAACAGATGTTCTACCGTTTCTTCAATATGCAGGCCACAAAGCAAGCAGTCAAAGTTTGAACCAATGTTATAGTGCCTTCTTTTAAGCATGTTACATGTATTGAGGCGATTTGACAATAAGAACCAACCAAAGACTTTGATTTTGGGGGTGCACTTGGTTTGCCACAGCGATCTAAAGGCTATATGAGCAATCACCTCCCGAAAGAAGAATTTGTAATACTTGGCCGTTTTGGACTCGATCGCCCCCCAGCAGTACGACCAAACATCATTATGCTCCTCAAACCTCACAGCTGCGACATCGAGTTGCAGCAGTTTGACCTCCTCATGAGCTTGCACGGAGAGGGGAAGTTGGAAGGTTTCATGCAGCGTGGGGGAAGTCAAGAAGTCTCTGACCGATAGATCTTCATTGGTGGCATACGAGAAAGCTCTCGGATATTTTTCGGCGTAGATCTCATAGTTCCAGCTATCCTTCCAAAAGAGTGCAGATGTGCCTTGTTTTATAGGCACACTAGTGATTCCGCGGTATATTGGCATTAAGAGAACCAGGTCTCACCACCAGAAGGAACCACATGCATCCATAGCATGGAGGATCGAATCGACGTAGTATGTATCCCAGATTAGCTGCACCCAAGGGATATCCATCCTATTGTAAAACTTGTGCAGAAACTTCAGAAGCAGGTCGTCGTTTTGAACATTCAAATCAAGAACTCTGAGACCACCACTAGATTTGGGTCTACACACCATGGGCCAGGCAGCTAGCGAGTTATGTTTAACGCCATCCGTAGTTTTTTTGGTCCACAGGCAGTGTCGCCGTATTTTATGCAGCTGCACAACAATTTTTGGAGGCAACCGCATGGTACCCATCGAATATATAGCAAGCGATGTAATGATCGAGTTGATCAAGGCCAACCTACCAGCATGCGACATGAGGGACATGGCTGCGGTGATCCTTCTTTCAGCTTTGCACACAAAAGGTGTCATGTCAAGAACAGAAGGTCTGGTGGTCCCTAGGGGTAAACCCAGGTATGTAAACGGCATGTTGGCCTGTGTGCACCCGAAAAGAGCGGCCATATCATTGCATGTGTCCACCGGAGTGTTAATAGGCATGAGAGTTGATTTATGAAAGTTGATCTTAAGTCCAATGGAGGTGGCGTAGTCCTCAAGGATTTACTTGATCTTAGATGCTTGAGGAAGGCATGCAGGCAAGACAATGATAGTGTCATCCGCATATTGCATCACCGGGTACTTGGCACTGCCCTTGGGAGGGATGGGGTGGCTTATTAAACCTTGCTCAAGCGCTTCATTGATGGAGAGTCAACAGTTTTTACCTCATCTGTTGTAGTCAGGTAGTTTTTGGTGATGTAAATTTTACATCTATTTTACATCATCTATTGGAGATGCTATTAGAATCCCACTTCATATTGACGATGTATGTCTTGTGCTGCTTCAGCCTTGACATCTTACGGCTCACCAGGGCTGCTCCAACTACAGAACGATCCATCAGAACAAAGCAGTGCCCTGGACGCCGTCTACAGATTCCTCAGATCTTCCTCCACACCTCCGACAGCCACCTCTACCTCAACTACTTCAGCGACCAACCCAATGATGCTAAGGTCGACACGGCTACAGCTAAGAGGTTGTATACTTGTTGCATCACTTATTACTATACATTCATGTCGATCCATTAGGGTATTTTGGTTCAATGGAAAAACATAGCAATAGGGAATTTTCCAATGGCACTCTACTATTTAATTATTCATGCATTTTGTTGAAAGAAATGAAGCAAAACATCCACCTGGACCTACTTTTCAAAATCCTATGCATGAAAACAAGACCAAGTGCATTACTGGCAGAATAACATTCTAACTGTACACACTTTCATATGGTTTCACTTTATTTTGGCAATGTTTCTTTGCATTCCTCTACTCCTCCAATTCCTGTAAACCAAACATTCAAGTTGACAGGAATCCTGTGTTTACAAATGCTCTGTTTACCATGTGCATTCCTATCCTATTCCGGTGTTTTACCTATCCCTACGTTTTTAGAATCATGCAAGCCAAATGAGCCCTTACAGAATTACTTCAGTTACAGGTAGGTGTCGAAGGGAACTTTGTGTGGTTTGTCCTGCTCCTGCCGCAACGTCGTCCACCTCAACTGAGCTGCTCCATCGACAGAAACATCCACCAAACCAAACATCATGACTCCTGACCGTTTTTTGCCGCCTCAGATCTCCTTCCCTGCCGCCGGAACCCAACGCAACGGCATCACCATCATCGACTCAGCAGGTGAACCTGGGGAGTACATGGGTCCACAAGAGAGGTCGCACTCTTTTGTTTCTACTTATGTTATGCATTGCTTAAAATTACCTGCTACTTTATCGTCCTGTTCACCTCTTGGACTCCAAGTGAGGTCCAAATTAATGTTCAAACTTGAGTTCTAAATTAGTTGTGGGGCACATATTGGGGAAACAATGAATAGTATCTCTGTCTAATATATGGTTCACCTAGGGTATGCCTATGTTGTTCATCTTGGGTGGGAAACAAATAGTTAAGCAATCATCATTTGTCTTTTTATTAAATTAAAGCAATCATCAGCCTGCTATCATTATTTTTGGATCCATCCACTGGTTGTTACCATCACTCTAAATTTCTACATGCTCTCCTTACATAATCTCACCATATTTTTTTCGTATGCATGTCAGATATTGTACACAGTCTTGCTGAACATGTAGAGAAAAAGAGAAGAGTTTTGTGCGGCAATACAATGTCATGCAGACATCGCTCCATGGTGGGTTCAATGGCAAACCCTCCCCACCCCTCTCTAGATTGTAATCCAGAGGAAGATATCTGTTCCGAGGTGGATTCACACGCCGCTGACCACTCCTATTTACCACCCAAGGTGTTTGCTCTACCTTGGCATGATGATGTTAGTCATATCATGCATATGTTGCCTTGCAGTGCCTACTTTTGACATCATATATGTCATTGATACGTCTCCGTCGTATCTACTTTTCCAAACACTTTTGCCCTTGTTTTGGACTCTAACTTGTATAATTTGAATGGAACTAACCCGGACTGACGTTGTTTTCAGCAGAATTGCCATGGTGTTGTTTTATGTGCAGAAAACAAATATTCTCGGAATGACCTGAAACTCCACGGAACATCTTAGAAAAAAAATAAAAAATCCTCGCCAAAGATGAAGACCAGGGGGCCCACACCCTTCTCACGAGGGTGCCCCCCCCCCCGGGCGCGCCCCCTACCTCGTGGGCCCCCTGGAAACCCTCCGATGCCAACTCCAACTCTATATATTTGCTTTCGGAGAGAGAAAAATCAGAGAGAAGAAATCATCGTGTTTTACGATCCGGAGCCGCCACCAAGCCCTAAAACCTCTCGGGAGGGCTGATCTGGAATCCGTCCGGGGCTCTGGAGAGGGGGATTCGTCGCCGTCGTCATCATCAACCATCCTCCATCACCAATTTCATGATGCTCACCGCCGTGCGTGAGTAATTGCATCGTAGGCTTGCTGGATGGTGATGGGTTGGATGAGATTTATCATGTAATCGAGTTAGTTTTGTTAGGGTTTGATCCCTAGTATCCATTATGTTCTGAGATTGCTGTTGCTATGACTTTGCTATGCTTAATGCTTGTCACTAGGGCCCGAGTGCCATGATTTCAGATCTGAACCTATTATGTTTTCATGAATATATGTGAGTTCTTGATCCTATCTTGCAAGTCTATAGTCACCTACTATGTGTTATGATCCGGCAACCCCGAAGTGACAATAATCGGGACCACTCCCGGTGATGACCATAGTTTGAGGAGTTCATGTATTCACTATGTGCTAATGCTTTGTTCCGGTTCTCTATTAAAAGGAGGCCTTAATATCCCTTAGTTTCCAATAGGACCCCGCTGCCACGGGAGGGTAGGACAAAAGATGTCATGCAAGTTCTTTTCCATAAGCACATATGACTATATACAGAATACATGCCTACATTACATTGATGAATTGGAGCTAGTTCTGTGTCACCCTATGTTATGACTGTTACATGATGAACCGCATCCGGCTAATTATCCATCACTGATCCGGTGCCTACGAGTTTTCCATATACTGGTTCTTTCTTATTTACTTTCCCGCTGCTACTGCTACAATCACTACAAAATACCAAAAACATTACTTTTGCTGTCTTTACTTTTGTTGCCGCTACCACCACTAGCATATTACTTTGCTACTAAACACTTTGCTGCAGATACTAAGTTTCCAAGTGTGGTTGAATTGACAACTCAGCTGCTAATACTTGAGAATATTCTTTGGCTCCCCTTGTGTCGAATCAATAAATTTGGGTTGAATACTCTACCCTCGAAAGCTGTTGCGATCCCCTATACTTGTGGGTTATCAAGACTAATTTCAGGCGCCATTACCGGGGAGCATAGCTCTATTCTTTGAGTCACTTGGGATTTATATCTGCTGGACACTATGAAGAACTTGAGAGATCCAAAAACCAAGATCTATCCCTCAACTACGAGGGGAGGTAAGGAACTGCCGTCTAGCTCTGCACTTGATTCACCTTCTGTTATGAGTAAGTTTGCGACACCTACACCTGCTTCTGCTATTCGTTCTGATATGTCACATGTTATTGATGATGCCACTTCTGCTATGCATGATACTTATGATGAAACTGCTTCTATGCCTGATACTACTGTGCCCCTTGGTGAATTTCTTGATGAACAAATTGCTAGGGCTAGAGAAAAATAAATTATGGAATCTGAATATGATGATGATAGTGATGATCAAAATATGCCTGTTATTCCTGAGGGCTATCTTTTTGATATGGAATCTTCTGCCGCTATTTTAGCTTGCAGAGATAGATATGAGCTTAAGAGGTTATTAATTAAATGGAACAAAGAATCACTTAGAGATAAAATGAAACCCGACCCTGCTTTTGCTACTTCACCTATATGTGTTCCTGATAAGGATTATGAATTCTCTATTGATCCTGATGTTATTACTTTGGTTGAATCTGATCTGTTTTATGGCTATGAATCTGAAACTGTTGTGGCACATCTTACTAAGTTAAATGATATAGATGCCCTGTTCACTAATGATGAGAGATCGCGTTACTTTTATATACTCAAAATATTTCTGTTCTCATTAAAGGGTGATGCTAAGATATGGTTTAATTCTCTTGATCCTAGTTGTGTGCGTAGTCCCCAGGATATGATTTATTACTTCTCTGCTAAATATTTCCCTGCTCATAAGAAACAAGCTGCTTTGAGGGAAATATAGAACTTCGTGCAAATTATAGAAGAGAGTCTCCCACAAGCTTGGGGGAGGCTTCTCAAGCTACTTAATGCTTTGCCTGATCATCGTCTTAAGAAACCTGAAATACTTGATATCTTTTATAATGGACTAATCGATGCTTCCAGAGATTACCTGGATAGTTGTGCTGGTTCTCTTTTAAGGGAAAGAACACCGGATGAAGCTGAAATTCTATTGAATAATATGTTGACAAATGAAAATAATTGGGCACCTCCTGAGCTAGCTCATGAGCCATCTCCTGCTCCAATTACTGAGCCTATTCCTAAACCAACTCTGAAGAAGAGAGGTGTTCTATTTCTCAGTCCCGAAGATAAGCAAGAGGCAAAGGAATCTATGAAAGAAAAAGGTATTAAAGTTGAAGACGTTAAGAATTTACCTCCTATTGAAGAAATACATGGTCTTAATATACCGCCTGTTGAAGAAACATATGATCTCAATTCTTTATTTACTGAAGAACCTCCTGATCCCGATATCCCGACACAGGAAGTAAAGGTAAATTCTCTCTATAGATATGATAAAGCTAAAATTCCTCCTACTAAAATTGCTAGTCAGTGCTTGGATGAGTTTGATAACTTTATGTTTAAACAAGACGACTTCAATGCTTATTTTGGTAGACAATTAAAAGAAAATGCTTATATGATTAGATGCTTGGGTGATTATATGGCTAATATTAAAGGTGAACTTAAACTTGTTAGCAAACATGCTTCTATGGTTACAACTGAAGTAGAACAAGTACTTAAGGCTCAAAAAGAAGTGCTTGATGAAATGAATAGTAAGAAAAATGATTATGCTGTTAGAGTGGCTACTAGAACTGGTAGAATGACTCAGGAACCTTTGTATCCTGAAGGCCACCCTACGAGAATCGAGCAAGATTCTCAAAGAAATAATATTGATGTTCCTAGTTCTTCTAAAAAGAAGAAGAAGAAAAATGATAGAACTGTACAAACTTCTAGTGAACCTACTGCTGAACCACCTGATAATCCAAATGATATTTCTATGTCTGATGCTGAAACACAATCTGGTAATGAACATGAACCTAGTAAAAATATTAATGATGATGTTCATGATGATGCTCAACCTAGTAATGATAATGAAGTAGAAATTGAACCTGCTGTTGATCTTGATAACCCACAATCAAAGAATCAACATTATGATAAAAGAGACTTTGTTGCTAGGAAACATGGTAAAGAAAGGGAACCTTGGGTTCAGAAACCCATGCCTCTTCCTACAAAACCATCCAAGAAAAAGGATGATGAGGATTTTGAGCGTTTGCTGAAATGATTAGGCCTATCTTTTTGCGTATGCGATTAACTGATGTGCTCAAAACAAATCCTTATGCTAAATATATGAAGGATATCATTACTAATAAAAGAAAGATACCGGAAGCTGAAATTTCCACCATGCTTGCTAATTATACTTTTAAGGGTGGAATACCAAAGAAACTTGGAGACCCCGGAGTACCTACTATACCTTGCTCCGTTAAAAGAAATTATATTAAAACTGCTTTATGTGATCTTGGAGCCGGTGTTAGTGTTATGCCTCTCTCTTTATATCGTAGACTTGACTTGAATAAGCTGACACCTATTGAAATATCTTTGCAAATGGCTGATAAATCAACTGCTATACCTGTCGGTATTTGTGAGGATGTGTTTGTTGTGGTTGCAAATGTTACTATTTCAACGGACTTTGTTATTCTTGATATTCCCGAGGATGATAGTATGTCTATTATTCTTGGAAGACCTTTTCTTAATACTGTAGGGGCTGTTATTGATTGCAACAAAGGCAATGGCACTTTTCATGTTAATGGTAATGAGCATACGGTACACTTTCCGAGGAAACAACCTCAAGTTCATAGTATCAATTCTATTGGGAAAATTCCATCAATTATATTTGGAGGTTTTGAATTTCCTCTTCCTACTGGCAAGAAGAAATATGATATTCTTATTATTGGGGATGTGCATATCCCCGTTGAGGTAACTTAGTGTTATTCGAAATTTCTCTCATTTCATGATTATCGGAATGAGTTTGTTAACAAGACTTGATCAACCTTGTTAGTGGATTCTTTTTGATGAGCATGAGATGGATGAAACTAGAAGCACAACCTTCTGTACCCTCCTTTTACTTTCTGTTATTTATATTAAATAAAGTAAAATTAGTATTTTCTGTCTGTTTCCTGACTTATCCGTGCAATATAAAAATATCCCAAAACTAAAAGTCCTCAAAATGACATGCCAATTTAATATTATTTTTTCGGGAATATTTGAGGATTTACGGTGCAAAAATTACCGCGGGAGGAGCTGCCACCTGGCCACAAGGGTGGTGGGCCCCCCCCCTCTAGGGCGCGCCCCCTGCCTCGTGGGTCCACGGTGGCCCTCCTCCACTTATCCCAGCACCCATCTTCTTCCTCTATCTCACACAAACCCGAAAAACCAACTCAAGCACGAGTTCCAGCCACTTTTGCTATGATTTTTGATCTCCTTGCTCAAAGCACCTCTCACAAAGCTGCTTGGGGAGATTATTCCTTGGTATGTGACTCGTCCATTGGTCCAATTAGTTTTTGTCCTAGTGCTTTATTCTTTGCAAATTTGTGCTGCATAGGTGACCATGTTCTTGAGCTTGCATGTCAAATTTATATGGTTCCAAGTAGTTCTAATGCTTGATTTAGGCTCTAGGCACTTGTAGGAGTAGTTGCTATCAATATTATTGAAGTTGGTTCATTTTTGTTTGAAGTTACTAAAAATTTCAGAATTTTTCAGAGAAAAACAATATGCTTAGGAAGATGTTCCAAGGTGGTTCCTCTAAGAAGAAAGGACCCAGGATTGCTATGCGCGATGCTGACGAGGATCCACCAAGAGACGCTCTAGTACGGCCTTGCGAATGGCCGTCGGAAAATTTTATGGACCGTGCGGGAATTAAAGAAGAATTCAAAGCATATTTGCGCAATGCCAGTGTTGAAGATTTTGAGGCTAACAAATGCCCCCGGTATCATGATCTCACAAGTTCATTTGTGAGGAGGTTTGAATATTCATCTTCGCGTAATTCTCCTTCAGTCATGTTTGATCTTTATGACAAATCTTATACCATGGACCTAGAGGATTTCACTTTTGCATGCAAACTTCCATCATGGGGTAGTGTTAGGGATCCCCCTAAATCTGAATTTAGAAACTTTCTTGCTAGTATAACTATGGGGGAATCTAGAGATATAACGCAGGCTACCATAGGGAGCATTCACTTTCCTGCTATACATTATTTTGCTCTCTTCATCGGTACATGCATAAATGGTAAGGATGAAGCATGTCACATGTGTGTCCCTGATCTTAGCATTCTTAGGAGTGATGTGTTAGGAGACCAATCTTATCATACGGGAGCCATTGTAGCTTGTAGGTTGCATCATAATAGACATAATGGACATTTCTTTGGAGGAATTTATGCAACCCGCTTAGCTCATTTTCTTGAGATAGACATTCTTGAGGGTGATATGTAGTTGCCTCCTGCATATTTAGATTATGACTCTATGGCGTCGCACCAGTTTGTCGAGAGGCCTGAATCATCTCTCTTATATCGTTTAATTTTTGATAAACGACGTGTTTTCCGTATTACTCTCCCTGCTCCTGCCTTCTTTGATTCACATACAAAAGGAAGATATGTTATTACCAGAGAGGATGCAGAAGAGTACGAGAGGAGAGCGGAGGCAGCTCGACTCCACGCTGCAGCTCAGCAGGCGATAACCGCTGCACATCAGTATGATCCCAACTATTCCTCCTGATCACAGTACGACCCCAACAACTATTATTATGGATATCCACCAGGCCAGCCGTGGCCATAGACCAACTTAGGCCAAAAGCCTAAGCTTGGGGGAGTACGTATTTCTCACCGACATTACATTTATGTTCACACACACTCATTGCTAGATGTCGGTGCTCATACTTTTTCACTGTAATATCCATGCTAGTTTATTTTCTTTTTCCTGTTTTCTTCTTGTGTGTTTGTTAAACCTTAAGAAAAAACAAAAAAAATTGTAGTAGTTTATTTTTCTGTTGTAGTAGTAATAACTAAAAAGAAAACCCAAAAATATTTCCCATTCTTCTTTTGCTTGTTGGGAGCTTTCCCATGTAAATAGTTTTATTTATTTTCTTTTCTTTGGGGGTCAGTAGGAGAAGACCATAATTAAATTGTTGAAGTGGCTCTTATATGCATTATTGATTTAACCAAGAGCCCGTATTGCCTTGTCTTCTCCTATTTATTGAATGCTCGCAAATTCCAGCTTAGTCCAATGCACGTGCACTCTTATTATTATTCACATCGTTCGGTCGTGCAAGTGAAAGGCAATTATGATGATATATGATGGACTGACTAAGATGAGAAAAGCTGGTATGAACTCGACCTCTTTTGTTTTTGTAAATATGATGAGTCCCTCGTTCTTGATTCAGCTTATTATGAATAAACATGTTTGCAATGACAATTAGAGATCATAGTTGCTTGTGCCATGATTGATTAGCTATGAGTTATAATGATTTACCTTGTATGCCAACATGTTATTGAGATGATTATGATGTGGTATGATGGGGTGGTATCCTCTTTTGAATGATTTAAGTGACTTGACTTGGCACATGTTCACGCATGTAGTTGAAACAAAATCAACATAGCCTTCACGATATTTATGTTCATGGTGGATTATATCCTACTCATGCTTGCATCCAATGTTTATTAATTTTAATGCATGTACATGGCTGTTGTCGCTCTCTACTTGGTCACTTCCCAGTCTTTTGCTAGCCTTCACCTGTACTAAGCGGGAATACTGCTTATGCATCCAATTCCTTAAACCCCAAAGTTATTCCAGATGAGTCCACTATACCTTCCTATATGCGGTATCTACCTGCCGTTCCAAGTAAATTTGTATGTGCCAAACTCTAAACCTTCAAATAAACATTTCGTTTTGTATGCTCGAATAGCTCATGTATCAACCAAGGATGTCCTTATCTTCCGTGTTAGGCGGGTTAGTCTCAAGAGGAGTGGACTCCGCTCCTCACTCACAAGAAAATGGCTGGTCACCGGGATGCCCAGTCCCATGCTTTATGCAAACTAAATCAAAATTAATTGCAAACAAAACTCCCCCTGGGACCTGATGTATGTTGGAGGCACTCGTTGTTTTGAGCAAGCCATGGATTGATGCTTGTTGGTGGAGGGGGAGTATAAACTTTACCATTCTATTTGGGAACCGCCTATAATGTGTTTAGCATGGAAGATATCGCCATCTCTTAGTTGTTATCTTGACAATGAAAGTATACCGCTCAAAATACAATTTATCTCTATTGCAAAACCGAGCTCTGGCACCTCTACAAATCCCTGCTCCCCTCTGCGAAGGGCCTATCCATTTACTTTTATGTTGAGTCATCACCCTCTTATTAAAAAGCACTAGCTGGAGAGCACAGCCGTCATTTGCATTCATCACTGTTAATTTATATTGGGTATGACTATGATTGGATCTCTTTTACCATGAATTACAATGTCTAGTCAGTCCTTGATCTTTAAAGGTGCTCTTCATTTATGTTTTGCGGTCTCAGAAAGGGCTAGCGAGATACCATCTTGTTATATCATATTATGATTGTTTTGAGAAAGTGTTGTCATCCGAGATTTATTATTATGACTTGCTAGTTGATTACGCTATTGATACGAGTAATTATGAGACCTAAGAATTATTGCACATGTGGTTAGTTATGATCTATGCTGAAAACTTGAATGTTGGCTTGACATAGTTACAACAACAAGAGCAAACAGAGTTTGTAAAAGTTTTTCTTTCTTTCAGTTTGTCAACTGAATTGCTTGAGGACAAGCAAGGGTTTAAGCTTGGGGGAGTTGATACGTCTCCGTCGTATCTACTTTTCCAAACACTTTTGCCCTTGTTTTGGACTCTAACTTGTATGATTTGAATGGAACTAACCCGGACTGACGCTGTTTTCAGCAGAATTGCCATGGTGTTGTTTTATGTGCAGAAAACAAATATTCTCGGAATGACCTGAAATTCCACGGAACATCTTAGAAAAAACAATAAAAAATCCTTGCCAAAGATGAAGACCAGGGGGCCCACACCCTTCTCACAAGGGTGGGGGGCGCCCCCCCCCCCTAGGGCGCGCCCCTACCTCATGGGCCCCTGAAAACCCTCCGACGCCAACTCCAACTCTATATATTTGCTTTTGGAGAGAGAAAAATCAGAGAGAAGAAATCATCGCGTTTTACGATACGGAGCCGCCGCCAAGCCCTAAAACCTCTCGGGAGGGCTGATCTGGAGTCCGTTCGGGGCTCCGGAGAGGGGGATTCGTCGCCGTCATCATCATCAACCATCCTCCATCACCAATTTCATGATGCTCACCGCCGTGCGGGAGTAATTACATCGTAGGCTTGCTGGATGGTGATGGGTTGGATGAGATTTATCATGTAATCGAGTTAGTTTTGTTAGGGTTTGATCCCTAGTATCCATTATGTTCTGAGATTGATGTTGCTATGACTTTGCTATGCTTAATGCTTGTCACTAGGGCCCGAGTGCCATGATTTCAGATCTGAACCTATTATGTTTTCATGAATATATGTGAGTTCTTGATCGTATCTTGCAAGTCTATAGTCACCTACTATGTGTTATGATCCGGCAACCCCGAAGTGACAATAATCGGGACCACTCGCGGTGATGACCATAGTTTGAGGAGTTCATGTATTCACTATGTGCTAATGCTTTGTTCCGGTTCTCTATTAAGAGGAGGCCTTAATATCCCTTAGTTTCCAATAGTACCCCGCTGCCACGGGAGGGTAGGACAAAAGATGTCATGCAAGTTCTTTTCCATAAGCATGTAGGACTATATACAGAATGCATGCCTACTTTACATTGATGAATTGGAGCTAGTTCTGTGTCACCCTATGTTATGACTGTTACATGATGAACCGCATCCGGCATAATTATCCATCACTGATCCGGTGCCTACGAGTTTTCCATATACTGGTTCTCGCTTATTTACTTTCCCGCTGCTACTATTACAATCACTACAAAATACCAAAAACATTACTTTTGTTGTCTTTACTTTTGTTGCCCCTACCACCACTATCATATTACTTTGCTACTAAACACTTTGCTGCAGATACTAAGTTTCCAGGTGTGGTTGAATTGACAACTCAGCTGCTAATACTTGAGAATATTCTTTGGCTCCCCTTGTGTCGAATCAATAAATTTGGGTTGAATACTCTACCCTCGAAAGCTGTTGCGATCCCCTATACTTGTGGGTTATCAGTCATCTGCTTAGTTTAGACATGTTCTGTAATGCCACCTGTTTAGTTTCTATATCATATATGGGAATTATGTAGTCTCATGTCTTTTAGCCAGCCATAATATACATGAAATGTGCAATGACATCCTGTTTAACCAGGCATCATATATTTGAATGATATCTTGTCCATCCTTTTCTTCATTACATTTCCATTTGTCAACAATGTTTGTACACTAAACTACTCTTCCTGTGAATCAGCCATTTGGGTGGGTGATTAAAAAATCTGGAAGGAAAACAAGGCCTTCAGAGCAGACGGTGCTACCTGTTGAAGAAGATCTCTTGTTGGGTCCCCATAGCTCCTCAGAGATGGATTCAGAGACAGATGACCAGTCCTATTCCCCCACCGAGGTGTACGCTCTAACTTGGCACGGTTATACTGCTCATATCATGCATATGGTGTCTTGCATTGCATAGTTTAGACATCATATACACAATATTCAACACCATGTTCTTAGTTCAGACATCATATCTAATGCCCTCTGTTTAGCCTATAAATCACATATGTGAATTAAATGATGCGATCCTGATTACTTAGATAACATGTAGGTGAATTATGTCATGCGGTCATGTTTAGTTATTCATCATATCCTTGAATTATGTTATGCTATGCTATCTAGTTTAGATAAACATCATATATGTGAAATTATGTCATGCTATCCGTTTTAGTTAAACAATATACATGTCAACTATTTCATGCCCTCTTTTTTCCACACTATCTATTGCATTTGTCTCTCATACAATGTCTGTACATTCAACTATGTTTCCTATTTATCAGCCATTTGAATTGGAGCGGGTGATGCCAGCATCTAGCGGACTAAAAACACGGTCTTCAAATAAAACAGTGCTACCTCTTGGTGGAGATAGCACCCCGGTTGTACATGCACGAGAACCAGCCCTACCACACATAACCCAAACTCTCACAGATTGTAACCCTACTACGATGGACAGAGAACCAGCTAAAATAGTGCTACCTCTTGGTGGAGATAGCACCCCAGTTGTACATGCACGAGAACCAGCCCTACCACACACAACCCAAACTCTCGCAGATTGTACCCCTACTGCGATGGACAGAGAACCAGCTTCACCCAATCTAACCCCAACCCTAGCAGATAGTAACCTAGTTCATGTTGACACAACACCATCTCCACCACTGAGCTCCCAAACAAGAGCAGTTAGTAAGGCAGCTCCAGTGCCCAAAGGGCCAATACTACCACGGCGAACCCCGACTCCACCAGTTAGTGTGCCTATTCCTGTGGAGGAAGCACAACCAGCTAGTCGTAGTTTAGCATATATCGCATTTGATGTTGTTGAATCGTATGTGCGTATCTTCCCATCTTGGAAATATTATACATAAGATGAAGGAAAATGCCATTTGCAGGTATTTGTCCAGGAGTTATGTGTAATTAATGTTATTAATGGCAATTACTTTGCTTTGTCCCATACATCCTACGTACCTCCATGATGGTTATAATACAACAAATTTTCCCATTTTTCTCTATAGAGAAGGACCGATTTGGAAACTCGGGATGAGGTAACCTGTGCTAATACCTCTGCTATCTTCAAGAATGCTTGGTGGCAGTATCAGAATTACCTGAAGAAAATGTACTTCACCGACAAAGAAACTCATCAAATTCCCTTACGTTCTCCTGAGACACATTTACTGGACGATGACTGGGAATGTCTTGTTCTGTACTGGTCCCGAACCAAGAATGTGGTAAGGTCTATGAGCTCATTTTCTATTTTTAAGTACTATATTCTTGCATCTTACTGTACTCTGTTCATGTAGAACAAGTGCATAAACTTGAAGAACAATTGTTCTAATTTAAGATTCCATTGCTATCATAGTTCAAAAAAGCGATAGGCGTTAATTGTGCGTTTTGCCACCGCCTTGCGCTTTACTGACCAAAGCGCATGCTTATGCGCAGTTATGCACAGATTAAGCATAGTTATGCGCAATGCGTTTCGCCAACGCCTAGAGCCTAGGCGCGCTTAAGCGCTCGCTTAGGCATGCCTTTTTTAACTATGATTGCTATCATGCATACTGATTTGCTCTTGTATCACTGTATTTACTCATACAAACTTATTTTTAAATTGAAGGATCCAATCGAAACTCCAACGGCACAGCAGGTATGTTCACACATGTTTCTTTAACAGGCTTGCTCTTATCAATAGCTTTGTTGATTTCAATTTCAATTGTGTATACAGTCGACTTCTCATATCATGCACATTACTAGCATCACAACAGAGCCAATAGTGTTGTTGTACATGTAGACCCGCGGTACCCATCTGAAATCTTGTTGTGTCGTGTAGTTTCCCACGCTTTGTATTCTTTCACTGCTACTTTGTCTTGAACTGATATGATTTGAACTGTGTCTCTGTTTTGATTTGGCAAGACAATGCAGTGACCATAGGACATAGATATATGTTTGTTTGATGCTTTTATTATGTACTAGTACTTGGCAATAGAAGACTTGGTAGTTTAATCCTGTCTACCTTACTAATGAACTGGTTCACCGAAATGAGTTTCATATACTAGTACATGCTAAACCTATTATGTGTCTGCTTGTTTCTTCTTTTAGAATGCTGACAGAATATTGGGGAAGAGTGCCTTATTAAGCAATGGTAAAGGAAGTAATGCAGATAAGGTTCAGGATAGTGACACATCCTTGTTGGTCTCCAACAAAGTTGATAAAACAGCTAAGAAAGACTATTTCAAAGACAATGAGACAACCCCAAAGTCCTGTCTTGGTTTAGTGTTTGAGTTACTGGCCACTACTTGAAAGGAACGATATGGTTGACTAGAGGGGGGGGGTGAATAGGCAACTAACAATTTTTAAGCTTTTCTTTACCAAATTAAACTTCGCAACAAATAGGTTGTCTAGATATGCAACTAAGTGAGCAACCTATATGATGCAATAACAACTAGCACACAAGCAAGCAAGAGATGTAACAATAAGTAAGCTTGCAAAAGTAAAGGCACGAAATAACCAAGAGTGGAGACGGTGAAGACGAGGATGTGTTACCGGAGTTCCTTCCTTTTAAGGGGAAGTACGTCTCCGTTAGAGCGGTGTGGAGGCACAATGCTCCCCAAGAAGCCACTAGGGCCACCGTATTCTCCTCACGCCCTCACACGATGCGAGATGCCGTGATTCCACTATTGGTGCCGTTGAAGGCGGCGACCGAACCTTTACAAGCAAGGTTGGGGCAATCTCCACAACAATCGGAGGCTCCCAACAACAACACCACCACGAAGCTTCACCACAATGGAGTATGGCTTCGAGGTGACCTCAACCGTCTAGGGTGCTCAACACCCAAGAGTAACAAGATCCGCAAGGGATAAGTGGGGGAATCAAATATCCTTTGGTGGAAGTGTAGATCGGGCCCTTGTCACCCAATCCCGAGCAAATCAACAAGTTTGATTGGCTAGGGAGAGAGATCGAGCGAAAATGGAGCTTGGAGCAACAATGGAGCTTAGAGGTGGAAGAGGTAGTCAACTAGAGGTAGAAGACATCCCTTATATAGTCGGGGAAAAGATCCAACCGTTATCCACTAGTTCTGCCCGCGACTCACGGTACTACCGCTCTAAGGGAGCGGTACTACCGCGACGACGCGCGGTACTACCGTGGGTGATCACGGTACTACCGTGGCAGCTGCACAGGCCGGAACAAGCCTGAGCTAGAAGCAGTACTACCGCTGGTGCGGTACTACCGCTCCCCCTTGCGGTACTACCGCAAGGCAGGAGGGTCACGGCCTGGGAAGGGCGCGGACGAAATAAATTTCATCCGTGTCAACTTCCGCAGAAACTAGGGTGGTGCAAAAACCCGACGCGGTACTACCGCCTGTAAGGCGCGGTACTACCGTGGTAGGCACGGATGTAAAAAATTACATCCGCGCCTACTACCGCGACGCAACGGTACTAGGCAGAAGGGCCACGGTACTACAACTCCAAAGGAGCGGTACTACCGTGAGCGCCCGCGGTACTACCGCGCAGGACGAGCGGTACTACCGTGGGTGGCGCGGATGTAAAAAATTACATCCGCCCCTACTACCGCACCGGAGCGGCACTAGGCCAGAGTGCGGCGGTACTACCGCACCAGAGGAGCGGTACTACCGTGAGGGGCGCGGATGTAAAAAATTACATCCGCCCCTACTACCGCACTGGAGCGGCACTAGGCCAAGGAACCGCGGTACTACCGCGCCAGAGGGGCGGTACTACCGTGAGGATTCGCGGTACTACCGCGTGTACTTGCGGTACTACAGCAAGTACAGCAGTAGTCGTCAGTTTTTCGCACAACAATGATAACGATGGGTAGCTCCAAAGTGCAAGGAAAGGAGGGGCAAGTGTACGTGTGATTCCACCCTACCTTTCCGACGCGGACCCCCTCTTAATAGTACGGCTCTCCTACGACTCAACTCCACCAAAGAGAAACGTAGAACAACGACGGCTTCACTAGTCTTCGAGGGGCACCGAATCATCTTGTGCCTAATGAAGAAGTATCTGTGGGACTCAAGGCACACGATTAGTCTGCACGAGTATTGTCATCAATCACCAAAACACTTAGGGATAAATATGCCCTTACAATCTCCCCCTTTTTGGTGTATTGATGACAACACGGGATTTGCACATAGATAAGATATGTTTAAAGCAGTGGCAAACCCCACTCCTCTAAAATATAGACGAGGCTCCCCCTAGATGTGTGCACTATATATGAATGCTTTGGACTGCATGGCACACAAACTAGGATCAACACTCCCCCTATATTTTAGAGACCAAGACATGATAATAAGCCTAGCATAGCATGAAAGTAGCACAATATAACACAAGCTAGCTAGGATAGATAGAGTGCATATGTCTTACACCATATGAGATAAGATAACCAAGGTTCAAACGAAAAAAGCAGCAAAGAGCTCAACTGGCAAACACACAAACTCGCAAAGCCAAATCCCTACGCTCTCTCCCCCTTTGGCATCGAGACGCCAAAAAGGCAGAGAGGACACCTAAACACACAAGAGGTGGCTCAAGCAGAGAAACTGTCCCACTCCTCTGCATCAGACTCCTCCGCAACTGGAATGGACTCCTCGGCCTCCTCCGCAGAATCAGTCCACTTGAATCCTTGCTTCTCCATCCACTCGGTCTCAGGAGTGATGTGCTCCTCAGACCCGGCAGACACATCCTCGCCATAGAGCTTCAAGATCTTGTTGTGCCGGCGACGACTCTCCTTGGACTCCACGTGAGCCCTGTACTGTCCCTTGGCTTGCATGCAGAAAAGTGACTTCATCTTATCCGTCAACCTCTTGGCCCAAGATGGCCTAGAGTCACTCTGAGTAGGCCTAGCAGAACGGCCCCCAGCAACATCCTCAGCTCCAGCAGCATCCTCATCAATAGCAGCAGCCCTAGCAGCAGACGCCTCAGCACGAGTAGCAGTGTTGGCCCAGTTGGGTTTGACCCTCAGACAAATGGGCTCATGGCGAACCCAGTCTGGAGCCAGGAACTCCTCCGTGGGGTACATCTTCTCCCAAGTCTTCGAAATCAGCAGAAACAGGTAGGGTCCATAAATAGGCACCTTTGCGGTTGAACACAGCAAACCGAAGCTCGCACCACATGATGTGAGAGACATCAAGTGGCTGAGTCTGAGATGAGCGAGCCTCCTCGCACAGAAGCATCATGTCCACCATGTAGGCATGAACCTTGTCTTTATCACCGATGCGTGGGAACAGAGTGTTGCGGAAGATGCGGTACATGATATCCAGAAACGGGTTGAGAACCGAGACTATCTTGCCAGTGGCGAGCTTCTTCTCAACCATGAACGGAGTGAGCTTGTCCTTGTCAGCAGAGTCAGTATTGCCGTGAGGGCGAACACCAACAGGAGTGTCAAGTCCATCATCAGCAACTTGAAGTAACTCCATGAACTCCTTCCAGGTAGCAGACAGCTGGCGGCCATTGGTCATCCACGTCATCCTCCTCTCATCATTGGTGTGAAAGTACACTGAGGCAAAGAACTGACAAATGATCTCAGGGTCATAGTCCATGTGGAACGAGATCACATGCTCAATAGCAAACTGCTCCACCAAGTCCAGAGCCTCCCCAAAGTAGTCACGAAACTTGTCCTTCCTCATGTGGTGCATCTCAATCCACTTCACCTCTACATAGGTATTCTGCTTGTTCTTGATGACATCCAAGTAGATCTGGGTTTGAGTCTTGTTCCAGAACAGTTCACATCCTCTGATAGTGGAGCGTGGGGTTGCATATGGGTGAAGCTGCCTGATACGGACATAATCTCGAGCGCCTATCTCATCCATGCCCCTGGCGGGCTCCTTGTGCTTGCTGGCGATGGACTTGACATTGCGCTTCGACGCAGATGATCCCTCTGGAACTTCGCCTGGGTTGCGCAGACGCTTGGAACCAGTGTCACGGACGGGATTGGCCCGGCGAGAGCCACCACCTAAAACACACACGCAAAGCACCAAAACAAGTCGAAAAGGATCAATGCAAAGGCTAAAAAGACTGCACATGAAACCCATAGAAGATAAACGAGAAAGTTAGCATGCGATAGAGGTGACCGACGGTAGAACTGCCATGGGGTGTGATACTAAGGTCTTACTAGAGCTCCAGACACGGTAGTACCGTGAGGGGTCACGGTAGTACCGTGGCTGGGGCAGTAGTACGACGTTAGTACCGCACGGCGCGCGGTAGTACCGCGCCATAGAAGCGGTAGTACCGTGGGAGCGGTAGTACCGCGCCATACGGGCGGTAGTACCGCGTCGCGTCGGATCAATCAGGATTTGAATCTGAAAAGACCCGCGAAGCCATGGCGGTGCTACGGTGACCAGATCTAGAGCAAGACAACAATACAAGTATAAATCCTATGCAATACTACACTCCTTCATCCTACTCTTGCAGAGATCTAGCCGAGAAATCTCAAGAACATGCAAGCCTCCCCCAAAACCTAGAAAAACCAAATACAATCAACACGGAGAAGGATTTGGGGAAAAACCTTGGTCCATAGCAAGAGCACGTGGTGGGGAACGATCCCACCGGACGGAATCACGGGAGGGCAGCCGGTGGAGGAGATCCGGCGACGAACGCCGGCTCCGTTCGTGAGCACGAGAGAGGAACGGGCTATGAGGAGAGAAAGGGACGAATGGGTATGGGGGAGTTAGAACTCCCCCTCCCCGACCTTATCCCCGCGAGCCCGAACCGGCATGGTAGTACCGCGAGTCATCGCGGTAGTACCGCCTGGGCGGAAGTACCACGCCGTGGCGGTAGTACCGCTCCATCAGGCGTGAGCTCATGCCGCTTAGAGCGGTAGTACCGTGCTCCCATCAGCGGTAGTACCGTGATTGACCGCGGTAGTACCGTGGCCGACCGCGGTAGTACCGTGAGCTCATGCCACCAAGGGTTTCGAACAAGAGAGAAAAACACGCCTTTGCATCGAAAAACAGACACAACCCAAAGCAGCACAAAAGCAAAGGAACAACAGTAAAACCCAAAGAAACAAGGTCTCTCGAGGAGAGAGAGGGCGGTGGCTGAAGCCACCTATGTTTGAGTTGGATGGTATGGCACCGCGAAGAATTATCCTTGGGCCCATGACCAAAACTCGTCTTTGAAGCACAAGTACCATCAAAAATGGCTAATGTGAAAGAGGTGATCTATTTATGCATAATGGGGGGAGGGAGAGTTCATTGAGAGAACAACACTCCCCCTATGTCCATGCCTACATCTAAACTAGACAACAAGTTGAGTGTGGTGGGGGGGGTTCACGGGTTCAAGTCACATTGCTCAAATCAATGATATTTAGCTCATGCCTTAACTCGCGAAATCTTGCTTCATCCAATGGCTTCGTGAAAATATCTGCAAGGTTATCATGAGTGTTGACATACTTGAGCTCGATCTCCCCTCGCCGAATGTGATCCCGAATGAAGTGATACCGAATCTCAATGTGCTTCGTCTTGAAGTGTTGCACCGGGTTGAGGGAAATCTTGATGGCACTTTCATTATCACACCAAAGAGGCACTTTGTCACAAGTGACACCGTACTCCTTTAAAGTTTGCCTCATCCATAGGAGTTGAGCACAACAACTACCGGCCGCCACATACTCCGCTTCGGTGGACGAGAGAGACACACAACTTTGTTTCTTGGAAGACCAACTTACCAAAGAGCAGCCAAGAAATTGACACCCTCCGGAAGTGGACTTCCTATCCACTTTGTCTCCCGCCCAATCGGAATCCGTGAAACCTTCAAGCTTGAAGTTTGCTCCTCTTGGGTACCATAAGCCAAAGTTTGGGGTATGAGCCAAATATCGAAAGATTCGTTTGACCGCCACAAAGTGACTTTCCTTTGGTGCGGCTTGAAAACGTGCACACATCCCCACACTCAACATGATATCCGGTCTAGATGCACAAAGGTAAAGCAAGGATCCAATCATGGAGCGATATACCTTTTGATCCACCGCTTTACCATTGGGATCGATGTCAAGTTGGCACTTGGTAGGCATTGGTGTAGTAGCCGGCTTGACATCACTTAGCTTGAATCTTTTAAGCATGTCTTGAGTATATTTGGCTTGGTTGATGAAGGTTCCTTCTCTTCTTTGCTTGATGTCGAAACCAAGGAAGAACTTCAACTCTCCCATCGAAGACATCTTAAACTTGGAGGTCATGAGAGCGGCAAATTCTTCATTGAAAGCTTTGTTAGGGGAACCAAAGATAATATCATCAACATATAGTTGGCATACAAACAACTCCCCGTTGACCTTCTTAGTAAAAAGAGTGGGATCGATTAGCCCTACTTCAAAACCACGATCTTGTAGCAACTCGGTAAGGTGGTCATACCACGCACGTGGGGCTTGTTTAAGGCCATAGAGTGCCTTATCGAGTTGATACACGTGATCCGGAAAGTAGGGATCCTCGAACCCGGGGGGTTGCTTGACATAGACCAATTCATTAATGGGACCATTAAGAAAAGCACTTTTCACATCCATTTGTTGCAACTTAAAGTTGTGATGGGAAGCATAAGCAATCAACAAACGAATGGATTCAAGACGAGCAACAGGAGCGAAGGTTTCACCGTAGTCGATACCCTCGACTTGGGAGTAGCCTTGTGCTACCAATCTTGCCTTGTTACGAATGATGTTCCCATGGGCATCTTGCTTGTTCTTGAAGATCCACTTGGTCCCAATGACATTGTGGTTCCCGGATGGTCTTGGCACCAATCTCCACACCTTGTTGTACTCGAAGTTGTTGAGTTCTTCATGCATGGCATTGAGCCAATCCGGGTCTTCGAGCGCCTCATAGACCTTTTGGGGTTCAACACAAGAGACAAACGCGTGATGTTCACAATAGTTTGCCAATTGTCTACGAGTGCTTACCCCTTTACGAAGGCTTCCAACCACATTTTCCATGAGATGGCCTTGGTTTGTGAGCTTGGAAGCAATCTTCGCGGCACGACGCTCTAATTCCTCCTCGCGTGTGGAAGGAGGAGGGTTGACTTGATGATCTTGAGCGCCGTCTTGAGTTTGTTCTTGATCTTGAGGTTGATCTTGATCTTGAACTAGCTCGAGGGGGAGAACTTGACCTTGGGCATCATTTAGTGGTTCATCACCGTCTTGAGGTAGATCTTGCCCTTGGTCTTGTTCACGAGGTTGAGGGCCTTCACGTTGTTCTTCGGAAGCGTGTGGGTCTTGATGAGGTGATGGCTCTACTTGAGTAGAGCATTGTCCTTCTCCTTCGGCCACAAGGGGTTCCTCAATGGGTAGGATGTGACCAATACCCATTCTTCTTATGGCTTGGGGAGGAATTTCATCACCTATATCACAAGTACCACTTTGCTCCACTTGGGAGCCGTTATTTTCGTCAAACTCCACGTTACACGTCTCCTCAATGAGTCCGGTGGACTTGTTGAGGACACGGTAAGCATGAGAGTTTGTAGCATAACCAACAAATATGCCCTCATGAGCTCTAGCTTCAAATTTAGACAACCGAACACCTTTCTTGAGAATGAAACACTTACAACCGAACACCCGGAAGTACTTGAGGTTGGGCTTGTTGCCGGTGAGGATCTCATAAGGAGTCTTGTTCAAGCCTTTGCGAAGATAGAGCCGATTGGATGCATGACATGCTGTGTTGATGGCTTCGGCCCAAAAGTTGTATGGAGACTTGAACTCCGCCATCATGGTCCTTGCCGCATCCATCAACGTCCGGTTCTTCCTCTCCGCAACACCATTTTGTTGAGGGGTATAAGGTGCCGCATATTGATGCTTGATCCCCTCGTCACTAAGAAACTCATCCAAGGTGTAGTTCTTGAACTCGGTGCCGTTGTCGCTTCTTATTGTCAAGATCTTTGCATCATGTTGACGTTGAGCTTCATTTGCAAAGTTGATGACGGTTTGTTGGGTCTCACTCTTCCTCTTGAAGAAGTATACCCAAGTATATCTTGAGTAATCATCCACAATCACCAAGCAATACTTTCTTCCTCCAAGACTATCAAAGATGGAGGCCCAAAGAGATCCATGTGAAGGAGCTCCAAGGGTCTCTTCGAGTAGATGATGGTTGAGGGAGGGTGTGCCTTTTCATGAAGCTTTCCTTCGATACAAGCACTGCACGCACGATCTTTGGCAAAACTCACATTTGTTAGTCCACGAACATGGTCCCCCTTGAGGAGACTTTGCAAAGATCTCATATTGACGTGGGCCAAACGGCGATGCCAAAGCCATCCCACGTCAACTTTAGCCATTAGGCATGTCGCGGTCTTAGTGGGTTGCTCCGAAAAGTTAACCACATAGAGACCGTTCTCGACATGCCCAACAAAGGCTACTTTAAGAGTCTTGCTCCACAAGAGGGCCACGGTATCAATATCAAAGAATGTGGCAAAACCCATGAGTGCAAGTTGACGAACGGAAAGTAAATTGAATGCAAGGGACTCAACAAGCATGACTTTCTCGATCGTTAGATCATGAGAAATGACAACCTTGCCGAGGCCCAATACCTTAGAATGTGATGCATCACCCCACTCGACATTGGTGGGCATAGATGGAGTCTCTTGCACATCCACCACCAAGTCCTTGCTCCCGGTCATATGATTTGTTGCTCCACTATCGAGCAACCATGATCCCCCACCGGAAGCAAACACCTACACGAGATCAATGCTTGGTTTTAGGTACCCATTTAGTAATGGGTCCTTTGATGTTAGTAACAAGGGCCTTGGGAACCCAAATAGACCATTCAATGTACTCATAAGGAGAACCAACAAATTTAGCATAAACATGTCCATCACTAGCACGGCACAACACATATGAAGGGTTAAAGTCGCCGGCTTTGTTTGAGGAAACGTTCTTGCCCTTTTGAACATCAACTTCCTTCACTTTCTCCTTCTTCTTCTTGGAAGCTCCATCTCCCTCTTTCACAAAAGTTTGTTTGAGGGGAGGAGGACGGTTGGCCTTGTTGATCTTCTTCTTCTGGCTCTTGGACTTGGGTGCAAACCCAATTCCTTCTTTGCCCACAACTTTCTTTTGATTGCTCAAAAGGTCGTTGAGGTTTTTCTCACCTTGAATGCAAGTCACAAGGCCCTTCTCAAGTTGATCCTTCAACTTAGCATTTTCCTCCATAAGATGCACATGCTCACAACAAGGGTTAGTAGCACATGCATTATCAATTAATACCATATGAGGAAAGGTGGCTTTTTCCTTGATTAGCTTAACTTGGATTTGAGCATGAGACTCTTTGAGGGTAGCATGAGTACCCTTTAAGACCTTGTGGGCCTTGTCAAGTATCTCAAACTCCTCTTTGAGTCTAGCATGATCAACCCCAAGTTTAGCCTTCTCGGAGGTTAGCACACGAGACATGACAAGAGCATGATCAAGATCTTTCTTTAACTTAGCATGGGCATCATTGTGTGACTCCTCGAGAGTCAAATGATGCACACGCTCTTCCTCAAGAGCATTTGAGAGATCCGATATCTCATCGGCATAGTCACGACTATGACCTTCCATCTTGGAGATGGTTTCTTTGTGAGCCTCGATCATGTCATTGGCCTCACCAAGTTGTTCCAGGAGAGCAACAAAGTGCTTCTTGGACTTTCCCTTTAGCTTACTCATGAAGGACTCTAATTCATTCACTTCCTCATTAGACTCAACATGTCCATCAATGCAATCCTCCATGGAGGGATTAGAAATGATGGTGGTTGTGATGTTGGGGGTTACCTTGTTTGAAGCCTTCGCCATGAGGCATCTAGCAGTGATGTTTTCGTTGGGTGATTCGAAGAGAGACATCCGAGGAGTAGCAATGGCAATGGATGCCATGGCCGTTGCTTCTTCATTCTCATCATCATCGTCATCCTCTTGGTATTCTTCTTGAACCACCAACCCACGAGTGGGAGTCTTCTTGGCGAAGTTGTTCTTGTTGGGGACGGACTTGGCTTTGTCTTTCCGAATGAACTTGCCACCATTGTCTTCCCTCTTCTCGTAAGGACAATCCGCAACGAAATGGCTCACATTGCCACAGTTGAAGCAAGTTCTAACTCGTTGCTTGCCCTTGATGCCACTTGAGTTATTCTTGTTGAAGTTGGGTCTTGAGCTCTTCTTGCTCCAAAATTGTCTTGAAGCAAGGGCCATGTGCTCATGGTAGTCGAACTTGGTGTCTTCGGGGTTGCTTTCCTCATCTTCCACTTCTTCCTCTTCTTCGACAATGACCTTGGCCTTCAAGGCAAGGTTAGGCTTCTTAGCTCTTTGAGAACGGAGCACCGCATTTTCGGCGGTCTTGTCCAAGATGCTCATTGCAACGAACTCATCCAACACTTCACTTGAGGTCATGGTGTGGAAGTCCGGTCGTTGACGAATGACGGAGGACATGGCTTTGTTGTAGGGCATCATGGCCTTGAGGAACTTTCGCTTGATCCAATTGTCATCCGTGTCCTTGCTTCCATGATCTCGAAGTGCCACCGCGAGTTTGGTTACTCTTCGAAAGAGCTCACGAGGTTCTTCATCTTCTTTCATTGCAAACTCGTCGGCTTCATCTTGCACCACTTCATAGTTGGACCGTTGAATGCTAGCACTTCCACGATAGAGGCCCTCAACACATTTCCATGCTTCTTTAGCAACGACATGGGGTCGAAGGTGAGGGAGATCTTCGGGAAGAATTGCATCTTGAATGATGAAGAGAGCACTCTCATTGAATTGATTGTCCACGGCTTCTCGAGGGGTGAAGTTGCTTGGGTCATGAGGATAAAAACCTTCTTCAATGACTCTCCAAAGGTTAGTGTTCACATGTTTCAAATGACGCTTAAAGCGATAGACCCAATTATCAAAATCTACACCTTTTTCATACTTAGGAGGTGGACCGGCATGATTCAAATGAGTGGAGGGGATAGGCCCTCCATAGACCGGGGGTTCCACATGGGCAAAGATGCCGGTGCCATTTCTACCACTAGTAGAAGGACTCTTTTCATTGTTAGCTTCCCCCTTATCGGAGAAAGCATCCGTCACCTTGTTAGTGGGATCACCCACTTTCATAGGTGCGGTAGATAGTTTAAGTCCCTCTAAGAAATCATTAAACATGCTTTTAACCTCGGCCGTCATGGAGGTTTTCAATGTGTCCAAAGCCACATTGAACTCCTCACGAGAGACCGAGGTTCCCCCTTCGGCCGAAGATGAGATAGGATTCACACCGGAGTGTTCCTCCACACCATCGTGGGTGTCAACCATACTCTTCGGACGGTGAAGTCCTTAATAAAGAGACGAGGCTCTGATACCAATTGAAAGGAACGATATGGTTGACTAGAGGGGGGGGTGAATAGGCAACTAACAATTTTTAAGCTTTTCTTTACCAAATTAAACTTCGCAACAAATAGGTTGTCTAGATATGCAACTAAGTGAGCAACCTATATGATGCAATAACAACTAGCACACAAGCAAGCAAGAGATGTAACAATAAGTAAGCTTGCAAAAGTAAAGGCACGAAATAACCAAGAGTGGAGACGGTGAAGACGAGGATGTGTTACCGGAGTTCCTTCCTTTTAAGGGGAAGTACGTCTCCGTTAGAGCGGTGTGGAGGCACAATGCTCCCCAAGAAGCCACTAGGGCCACCGTATTCTCCTCACGCCCTCACACGATGCGAGATGCCGTGATTCCACTATTGGTGCCGTTGAAGGCGGCGACCGAACCTTTACAAGCAAGGTTGGGGCAATCTCCACAACAATCGGAGGCTCCCAACAACAACACCACCACGAAGCTTCACCACAATGGAGTATGGCTTCGAGGTGACCTCAACCGTCTAGGGTGCTCAACACCCAAGAGTAACAAGATCCGCAAGGGATAAGTGGGGGAATCAAATATCCTTTGGTGGAAGTGTAGATCGGGCCCTTGTCACCCAATCCCGAGCAAATCAACAAGTTTGATTGGCTAGGGAGAGAGATCGAGCGAAAATGGAGCTTGGAGCAACAATGGAGCTTAGAGGTGGAAGAGGTAGTCAACTAGAGGTAGAAGACATCCCTTATATAGTCGGGGAAAAGATCCAACCGTTATCCACTAGTTCTGCCCGCGACACACGGTACTACCGCTCTAAGGGAGCGGTACTACCGCGACGACGCGCGGTACTACCGTGGGTGATCACGGTACTACCGTGGCAGCTGCACAGGCCGGAACAAGCCTGAGCTAGAAGCAGTACTACCGCTGGTGCGGTACTACCGCTCCCCCTTGCGGTACTACCGCAAGGCAGGAGGGTCACGGCCTGGGAAGGGCGCGGACGAAATAAATTTCATCCGTGTCAACTTCCGCAGAAACTAGGGTGGTGCAAAAACCCGACGCGGTACTACCGCCTGTAAGGCGCGGTACTACCGTGGTAGGCACGGATGTAAAAAATTACATCCGCGCCTACTACCGCGACGCAACGGTACTAGGCAGAAGGGCCACGGTACTACAACTCCAAAGGAGCGGTACTACCGTGAGCGCCCGCGGTACTACCGCGCAGGACGAGCGGTACTACCGTGGGTGGCGCGGATGTAAAAAATTACATCCGCCCCTACTACCGCACCGGAGCGGCACTAGGCCAGAGTGCGGCGGTACTACCGCACCAGAGGAGCGGTACTACCGTGAGGGGCGCGGATGTAAAAAATTACATCCGCCCCTACTACCGCACTGGAGCGGCACTAGGCCAAGGAACCGCGGTACTACCGCGCCAGAGGGGCGGTACTACCGTGAGGATTCGCGGTACTACCGCGTGTACTTGCGGTACTACCGCAAGTACAGCAGTAGTCGTCAGTTTTTCGCACAACAATGATAACGATGGGTAGCTCCAAAGTGCAAGGAAAGGAGGGGCAAGTGTACGTGTGATTCCACCCTACCTTTCCGACGCGGACCCCCTCTTAATAGTACGGCTCTCCTACGACTCAACTCCACCAAAGAGAAACGTAGAACAACGACGGCTTCACTAGTCTTCGAGGGGCACCGAATCATCTTGTGCCTAATGAAGAAGTATCTGTGGGACTCAAGGCACACGATTAGTCTGCACGAGTATTGTCATCAATCACCAAAACACTTAGGGATAAATATGCCCTTACACTACTGCTTGCACAAGCTATTCAAATTCACTGTATGAATCAGTTCGGTTTCTTGAGTCTCAACTACAAGCTGAAAGACATCGATCAGCTATGCTGCGACAAGAAGCGGAAGGACTGCGGAAGTCCCTAAAGCATTCAGATGCATACTTTCTGGTGCAACAGCAAGCGTTGGAGGATTTTAGCGCCAAACAGGACAAAGCTAATAAGCTTGCTAAGCTTATTGCCAGCATGGTTGATACCATGTTTCTTGAGCTCTTCTGAAGTTGTTTCAGTTATGCTCTTGTTTTGCTGCCGCGTTTATTTGCACCGGTGGCCAATTTTGATGGCCAGTGTATGTAATATGCTGCTTTGTTCCCTATATTTGCACTGGTGGCGAACTTTGATGCTCAGTGGATGTAATATGTGTAATAGCAGTAATAGGCTAGCGTTAATTGCTTGCTTATTTATTTACTTATTGTCTTGTTTAGTTGTTTGCTTGTAGTCACTGCAGTTCTTTTTCTGTGTTTTTCTAGTGGCCACAATAACCTATTTTTGGAAACTAGGCCAAAATAATCATGGCAACACACGGACTGTTGTAACCATGGGCCTCCTGCGGGCCGTATGATCCATGGGCCTTCTACGGGCCGTAGGATCCATTGGCCTTCTATACGGGCTGTAGGATCCATTGGCCTTCTACGGGTCGTACGATCCATGGGCCTTTTATAGGCCGTAGGATCCATGGGCCTTCTACGGGGCGTATCATCATTTCGCCAATCATGGGTCGTACTATTCATGGACAATAACAGGCTGTTAATAGGCCGTATTTGATAACTCTATGAAAGCATCCCAACGGGTTTTTTTCGACATGAAAACGGCCCAATGTATTAATGGGCAACAAACGGGCCGACTGTAACCACATGCTGAATTTGGTCCACAAGCAGAAAATGACAGTAACGGGCCGTAAGTAACCAAATGCTGGAAATGAGCCCAAGAATAAATGGGCCCTGAGAAGGCCGAAAGATAACATGGGCTAGAAACGGCCCAACGAAATAATGGGCCGTTAATGGGTATAAAGTGATACACTGTTCATTACAGGCCAGTTTTACCACGGGCCATTAAGGGGCCGAGGGTTACTAAGGGCCTCATATGGCCCGAAAGATGTCATGGGCCATACATGGGCCGGAAGTTAAAACTGGCTAGAATTATATTAGACGGCCCAGATGACGCTACTGGGCCTAATTCGTATAGGCCGTAAACGAGCCCTGGGATAGCAGACTTTAAATGGGCTATATGCGAACAGGCCATTAACAGGCTTGCCGTGGGCCGGCCCGCCACCTTTTGACCAAGTCAAACATGACGGCCTTTTCACTGGAATGGGCCTCTGTTGGGCCGTGCCACGTGTCGACGTATCATAGGCGCTTTGGGTCCAATGAGTGGATGACATCTGTCCCAACGGTGAGCCGACACGTGTTTCCTCTAGCCAATGATGATTTTACACGTGGAAAATCCCCATTGGTCGGGGCTGTTAACGGGTTATCGGATCCAAAACTGGACCCGATAGCTTAACGGTGTTCCATTACGGTGGATGTCACGTGTCGGTCACCCTTGACAAAAGCACTTCTGTGACACGCGATTTATCGTCATGGAAGTGGACACTTCTGTGATGATAATTTTGGTAATGTCATGGAACACTTCTACGATAGCACAGGTATGACTATCTTGATTCTGTCATAAATTTATCATGGATGTACATGCATGACAGAAAACGTGACCTACTGTGACAAACACGTATCATCACGGAAGTGTATTTTTTTGTAGTGATGGCACGAGGTGCCAAGGTAAACTCTTGCGATGCTTACTTTCAGACCTCCAGTGAAGATGACTCTGAATGTGAATCCAATCCCAGTTATAAGACTCTTGCTAAAATTGCAACTCAGCAACAAACAACCATGGAAAAGATTCAAAAACTGCTAGACAAAAAGCGATGACCTATTGGACGAGGAAATGAATCGAACCCAGTCCTTAATCGAAGGCATCAAAATCTTCGCGTTAAATACGAGGAACTTGAAAGTCATCATGAAACCCTCTCAGCTACTCATGAGAAGCTTTCTTATGATTATCTTAAAAGGAAGCAAGATCTAGAGAAACTGAGAGCGTCTCATAAAGATCTTCAAAAAGAAAATGATTCACTACTCGCTCAACGGATCAGTTTCACTCAGGAAGATTTTGTGCCACCTTGTTTAAAATGCCTTGAGTGTGAAAATGTTGTCTCTATTGGTGAAAGTTCTACTGTTTTTGAAGTTGCAATATCTTCAACTATTGATGTGGTAACTAACCCTTCTTCTGAGGATGCCACTACTATTTCTAATGAGAATGCCAGGTTGAAGACATTGCTTGAAACATGCATGTACAAAATCCTCAAAGGGCATCAAACACTATGTGATGTCCTCAAGAAATAGATCTTGAACCGAAACCCTAGGAAAGAGAGTGTTGGTTTCGAGAGGAAAATGAATGCTGATAGTTCTTACTGGAAACCTGAGAAGTACCCCAAAACCACATGGGTTGCTACACAGGGTCCTTCAGTGGATCCATCCACTTTTATCTGGCTTCACTTGTGCTAACCCTATTATCATTGATGAGCCATTTGACTCAAACTATAAACTATTCAAGAATTATAATGATGAAGTGTTTGCCATGTTTATTGGAGCTAACTATAGGAATGGGTCACTTATGAAGAAGATTCGGGTTCCTAAAAGTTGTCTTGAGAATCTTCCGGTGAATGTCATCATGACACCACCAGGGGAGAAGACAAACCCCAGACCAAAGGCTTCATATGGCCCAAACGCTTCATACAGAGAGAGGACCTCATATGGTCACCCTAACTCGAATGTTTTGCAGGGAAACTATCATCAGACTCATGAATATGAGCGGGTTTCATCAAGCCACTATGTTCACAAATCAAAGAATTTTTCTGCATATTCTTTTGAGCACTATTCACCTCTTGCAAAACTATTTTCTAGGGCTCCAAAGCCAAAGTTCTCAGATGCTGAACTTAGGAGTCATTGCTTCTAAGCCACCCCTTAAGATGTGGGTGGTTAAGAAGAATTAACTTATCGTGTAGGGAAAGGTCTCCAGCCGAAAATCATTAACTTCTGAAGACAATGCTGGGGACCTAAAACATCTTGTGGGACGCAAGATAAAGTGCCAAAATGGTCTTACCATTTATTTCGTCCCTAGATTTCTTGATGAGAATCCCATCACACCATCCAAGAATCTTAATTTTGATACTATGCTTATAGTCAAATGTTTGTGCTTCACAATACTCTTGGTGAAGCCTATCCCCCTAACTGCACTGTAGGGTACGACTCCGAAAGCTACTCAATGGATTATGGATAGTGGATGCACTAACCACGTGACCGGTGATAAAAGTCTTCTCATGGATTCAACTCTACAATCGTCTACTAAAAGCCACATCACATTCGCTGACACTGTTAAAAGCAAGGTATTGGGCCTAGGAAGAGTTGCTATCTCAAAGGATCACCACATGGATAAAGTGATGCTTGTTGAATCCTTTAGATACAACTTAATGTCTGTCTCAATGCTTTGTGATCTCAATATGATCATGATATTTGGAAAAATTTGATGCCTTGTGCTTATGGATTCTAACAAATCTCTAGTCTTCGAAGGTTATCGAAGAGGTGATCTATATATGGTAGATTTCTCCACATGACCACTATTCAAGTATGTCTTTTAGCAAAAGCTTTAGAGTGTTGGCTTTGGCATCGAAGGCTAGGACATGCGGGCATGAGGAACTTGCACACTCTCATGAAGAAGAACCATATCATTGGCATCGAGGGCATCAAGTTCAAGAAGGATCATCTATGTGGTGCTTGTGAAGCCGGGAAGATGACTAGGGAAAAGCATCCATCGAAGACAATCATGATGACTTCACCTCCCTTTGAGCTATTACACATGGACTTATTACGCCCTACTCACTACTCTACCCTTACTACCACTACACATCTTTATGGCTTCGTCATTGTTGATGATTACTCTCGATACACTTGGGTGCACATAATTCCTTATAAGAATGAAGTGCAGGATGTCTTCAGACGATTGACCAATCGAGATATGACTAACTATGACATGAAGATCAAGAACATCAGGAGTGATAATGGGATGAAACTAAAGAACACTAGCTGCTACCTCTTGAGCATGCGTTGGTTTTCCCTTGAAGAGGAAAGGGTGATGCAGCAAAGTAGCATAAGTATTTCCCTCAGTTTTTGAGAACCAAGGTATCAATCCAGTAGGAGACTACACACAAGTCGCCTAGTACCTGCACAGACAATCAAGAACCTTGCAACCAACACGATAAAGGGGCTGTGAATCCCTTCACGACCACTTGCAAAAGTGAGATCTGATAAAGATAATAAGATAAATATTTTTGGTATTTTTGTTGTGTAGAGTGAAAAGTAAAGATTGCAAAATAAAATAAATAGTAAACTATAATTATAGATCAGAAACTTATATGATGTAAAGTGGACCCGGGGGCCATAGGTTTCACTAGTGGCTTCTCTCATGATAGCATATATTACGGTGGGTGAAAAAATTACTACCGAGCAATTGATCGAAAAGCGCATAGTTATGATGATATCTAAGGCAATGATCATGAATATAGGCATCACGTCCATGTCAAGTAGACCGAAACAATTCTGCAAACCGCTATCCAGCATGCATCTATAGTATTAAGTTCATAAGAACATAGTAACGCATTAGGCAAGATGACATGATGTAGAGGGATAAACACAAGCAATATGATATAAACCCCATCTTTTTATCCTCGATGGCAACAATACAATACAATACATGCCTTGCTGCCCCTGCTGTCACTGGGAAAGGACACCGCAAAATTGAAGCCAAAGCTAAGCACTTCTCCCATTGCAAGAAAGATCAATCTAGTAGGCCAAAATAAACTGATAATTCGAATAGACTTGCAAAGATATCAAATCATGCATATAAGAATTGAGAGAAGAACCAAATAATATTCATAGATAATCAAATTCATAAACCCACAATTCATCGGATCTCGGCAAACACACCACAAAAGAATATTACATCAAATAGATCTCCAAGAACATCGAGGAGAACTTTGTATTGAAGATCAAAGAGAGAGAAGAAGCCATCTAGATAATAACTATGGACCCAAAGGTCTGTGGTAAACTACTCACACATCATCGGAGAGGCTATGGTGTTGATGTATAAGCCCTCCGTGATCGAATCCCCTCGGGTAAATCACCGGAAAAGGCCCCCAGATGGGATCTCATGGGTACAGAAGGTTGCGGCAGTGGAAAGTGGTTTCGTGGCTCTCCTGGATGTTTTTAGGGTACATGGCTATATATAGGAGAAAGAAGTACGTCGGTGGAGCTCCGTGGGGCCAATGAGGGTGGGGGCGTGCCTACCCCCTGGGCGCGCCACCTGCCTCATGGAAGCTTCACGGACTTCTAGACTTGTACCCCAAGTCTCCTGGATTGCGTTTGTTCCAAGAAAGATCCTCGTGAAGTTTTTGTTCTGTTTGATATTCCTTTTCTACGAAACACTAAAATAGGCAAAAACAACAATTTGCACTGCGCCTTCGGTTAGTAGGTTAGTCCCAAAAATAATATAAAAGTGCATATTAAAGCCCATTAAACATCCAAAACAGATAATATAATGGCATGGAACAATCAAAAATTATAGATACATTGGAGACGTATCAAGCATCCCCAAGCTTAATTCCTGCTCGCCCTCGAGCAGGTGAATGATAAAAACAGAATTTTTGATGTGGAATGCTTCCTAACATAATTTTCAATGTAATCTTCTTTATTGTGGCATGAATATTCAGATCTGAATGATTCAAGACAAAAGTTTAATATTGACATAAAAACAATAGTACTTCGAGCATACTAACCAAGCAATTATGTCTTCTCAAAATAACATGGCCAAAGAAAGCTATCCCTACAAAATCATATAGTCTAGCTATGCTCTATCTTCATGACACAAAATATTTAAATCATGCACAATCCCGATGACAAGCCAAGCAATTGTTTCATACTTTTGATGTTCTCAAACTTTTTCAATCTTCATGCAATACATGAGCGTGAGCCATGGATATTGCACTATAGGTGGAATAGAATGGTGGTTGTGGAGAAGACAAAATGGAGAAGATAGTCTCACATCAACTAGGTGTATCAACGGGCTATGGAGATGCCCATCAATAGATATCAATGTGAGTGAGTAGGGATTGCCATGCAATGGATACACTAGAGCTATAAATCTATGAAAGCTCAACAAAAGAAACTAAGTGGGTGTGCATCCAACTTGCTTGCTTACGAAGACCTAGGGCATTTTGAGGAAGCCCATCATTGGAATATACAAGCCAAGTTCTATAATGAAAAATTCCCACTAGTATATGAAAGTGACAACATAAGAGACTCTCTATCATGAAGATCATGGTGCTACTTTGAAGAAAAAGTGTGGAAAAAGGATAGTAGCATTGCCCCTTCTCTCTTTTTCTCTCATTTTTTTATTTGGGCCTTTTCTTCTTCTTCTTCTTCTTCTTCTTCTTCTTCTTCTTCTTCTTCTTCTTCTTCTTCTTCTTCTTCTTCTTCTTTTATGGCCTCTTTTTTTATTTTTCGTCTGGAGTCTCATCCCGACTTGTGGGGGAATCATAGTCTCCATCATCCTTTCCTCACTGGGACAATGCTCTAATAATGATGATCATCACACTTTTATTTACTTACAACTCAAGAATTACAACTCGATACTTAGAACAAAATATGACTCTATGTGAATGCCTCCGACGGTGTACCGAGATGTGCAATGAATCAAGAGTGACATGTATGAAAAATAATGAACGGTGGCTTTGCCACAAGTGCGATGTCAACTACATGATTATGCAAATCAATATGACAATGATGGAGCGTGTCATAATAAACGAAATGGTGGAAAGTTGTATGGCAATATATCTCGGAATGGCTATGGAAATGCCATAATAGGTAGGTATGGTGGCTGTATTGAGGAAGGTAAATGGTGGGTTTCTGGTACCGGCGAAAGTTGCGCGGTACTAGAGAGGCTAGCAATGGGTGGAAGGGTGAGAGTGCGTATAATCCATGGACTCAACATTAGTCATAAAGAACTCACATACTTATTGCAAAAATCTATTAGTTATCGAAATGAAGTATTATGCGCATGCTCCTAGGGGATAGATTGGTAGGAAAATTCCATCGCTCATCCCCGACCGCCACTCATAAGGAAGACAATCAAAAAAAAATCATGCTCCGACTTCATCACATAGCGGTTCACCATACGTGCATGCTACGGAATCGCAAAATTTAACACAAGTATCTCTCAAATTTACAACTACTCAACTAGCATGACTCTAATATCACCATCTTCATATCTCAAAACAATCATAAAGAATCAAACTTCTCATAGTTATTCAATGCACTTTATATGAAAGTTTTTTTATTATATCCATCCTGGATGCCTATCATATTAGGACTAATTTTATAGCCAAAGAAAATTACCATGCTGTTCTAAAAGACTCTCAAACTAATATAAGTGAAGAATGAGAGATCAATAATTTCTATAAAATAAAACCACCACCGTGCTCTAAAAAGATATAAGTGAAGCACTAGAGCAAAATTATCTAGCTCAAAAGATATAAGTGAAGCACATAGAGTATTCTAATAAATTCCGATTCATGTGTGTCTCTCCAAAAGGTGTGTACAGCAAGGATGATTGTGGTAAACTAAAAAGAAAAGACTCAAATCATACAAGACGCTCCAAGCAAAACACATATCATGTGGTGAATAAAAATATAGCCTCAAGTGAAGTTACCGATAGACGAAGACGAAAGAGGGGATGCCTTCTGGGGCATCCCGAAGCTTAGGCTTTTGGTTGTCCTTGAATTTTACCTTGTGGTGCCTTGGTAATCCCCAAGCATAGGCTCTTGCCACTCCTTATTCAAAAATCCATCAAATCTTTACCCAAAAACTTGAAAACTTCACAACACAAAACTCAACAGAAAATCTCATGAGCTCCGTTAGTATATGAAAACAAATCACCACTTTAAGGTAATGTAATGAACTCATTATTTATTTATATTGGTGTTAAACCTACTGTATTCCAACTTCTCTATGGTTCATACCCCCCAATACTAGCCATAGATTCATCAAAATAAGCAAACAACACGCGAAAAATAGAATCTATCAAAAACAGAATAGTCTGTAGCAATCTGGAGGTTTCGAAAACTTCTGTAACTCCAAAACCTCTGAAAAATTAGGACGTCCTAAATAATTTGTATATTGTTCTACTTCAGTTGAAATTGTTGTTTTATCGCTCTCTGGTAAAAAATGAAAATTATTCTCGCTAGCACATACTTTCTGTTTTTTAGCAAGATCAAATAACAATCACCAAGAAGATCCTAAAGGCTTTACTTTGCACGAACACTAATTAAAACATAAAAAACACGGTGATAACAGAGGATAGATGATTTATTTATTACTAAAAAGGAACAAAAAGTAAAGAACAAAAATGAAATTGGGTTGCCTCCCAACAAGCGCTATCGTTTAACGCCCCTAGCTAGGCATCTATAATTTTAATGATGCTCACATGAAAGATAGCAATTGAAACACGAAGGGAGCATCATGAAGCATATGAAAATCACATCTAAGTCTAACATACTTCCTATGCATAGGCATTATATAAGTAAACAAATTATCAAGACAAGCAAAAACTAGCATATGCAAGGAAGGAGAAAGAAACAATAGCAATCTCAACATAACGAGAGGTAATTTAGTGACACGAAAATTTCTACAACCATATTTTCATCTCTCATAATAATTACATGTGGGATCATAAGCAAATTCAACAAAATAGCTATCACATAAAATATTTTCAACACGATCCACATGCATGCAAAGTTGACACTCTTCCAAAATAGTGGGATTAACATTAACTAAAGTCATGACCTCTCCAAACCCACTTTTATCAAAAATTTCATCAGATTGAACATTCTCCAAATATGTGGGATCTAAAGTTGACACTCTTCCAAACCCACTTTCAATAATATTGCAAACACTATTATCAATCTCATATTCATCATGGGGCTTAAATAAATTTTCAAGATCAAAAGAAGAATCAACCCAATCATGACCATTGCAACAAGTAGCGGACATAGAAAAACTAGCATCCCCAAGTTTAGGGTTTTGCATATTATTAGCACAATTAACATTCATAGAATTTATAATAATATCATTACAATCATGCTTTTTATTCAAAGATCTATCATGAATCACTTCATAAAGTACTTCATCACAATTTTCCGATTCACGAATTTCAAGAAAAACTTCATAAAGATAATCTAGTGCACAAAACTCAATAGCAATTGGTTCATCATAATCAGATCTATTAAAAAGATTGGCAAGCGGATGAGGATCCATAACAATAGATATTTAGCAAGCAAAGATGCAAGCTAATAGAAGGCACGTGGTAACACGAGCAAACAGAAGGACGAACGTAAGAGGGCGAATAAAAAGGTAATGGTGAAGTGGGCGAGAGGAAAACGAGAGGCAAATGTCAAATAATGTAATGCGAGGGATAAGAGTTTGTGATGGGTACTTGGTATGTCTTGACTTGAGCGTAGATCTCCCCGGCAATGGCGCCAGAAATCCTTCTTGCTACCTCTTGAGCATGCATTGGTTTTCCCTTGAAGAGGAAAGGGTGATGCAGCAAAGTAGCGTAAGTATTTCCCTCGGTTTTTGAGAACCAAGGTATCAATCCAGTAGGAGACTACACGCAAGTCGCCTAGTACCTGCACAAACAATCAAGAACCTTGCAACCAACGCGATAAAGGGGTTGTCAAGCCCTTCACGGCCACTTGCAAAAGTGAGATCTGATAAAGATAATAAGATAAATATTTTTGGTATTTTTGTTGTATAGATTGAAAAGTAAAGATTGCAAAATAAAATAAACAGTGAACTAGAATTATAGATCGGAACCTTATATGACGTAAAGTGGACCCGGGGGCCATAGGTTTCACTAGTGGCTTCTCTCATGATAGCATATGTTACGGTGGGTGAAAAAATTACTACTGAGCAATTGATAGAAAAGCGCATAGTTATGATGATATCTAAGGCAATGATCATCAACATAGGCATCACGTCCGTGTCAAGTAGACCAAAACGATTCTGCATCTACTACTATTACTCCACACATCGACCGCTATCCAGCATGCATATAGAGTATTAAGTTCATAAGAATAGAGTAACGCATTAGGCAAGATGACATGATGTAGAGGGATAAAATCAAGTAATATGATATAAACCCCATCTTTTTATCCTCGATGGCAACAATACAATACGTGCCTTGTTGCCCCTGCTGTCACTGGGAAAGGACACCACAAGATTGAACCCAAAGCTAAGCACTTCTCCCATTGCAAGAAAGATCAATCTAGTAGGCCAAACTAAACCGATAATTCGAAGAGACTTGCAAAGATATGAAATCATGCATATAATAATTCAGAGAAGAACCTAATAATATTCATAGATAATCAAATTCATCATCCACAATTCATCGAATCCCGGCAAACACACCATAAAAGAATATTACATCGAATAGATCTCCAAGAACATCGAGGAGAACTTTGTATTGAAGATCAAAGAGAGAGAAGAAGCCATCTAGCTAATAACTATGGCCCTGAAGGTCTATGGTAAACTACTCACACATCATCAGAGAGGCTATGGTGTTGATGTAGAAGCCTCCGTGATCGAATCCCCCTCCGGCAGATCGCCGAAAAAGGCCCCCAGATGGGATCTCACGGGTACAAAAGGTTGCGGCGGTGGAAAAGTGCTTTCGTTGCTCTCCTAGATGTTTTTAGGGTACATGGGTGTATATAGGCGAATGAAGTACGTCGGTGGAGCTCCGTGGGGCCAACAAGGGTGGGGGCGTGCCTACCCCCCCTGGGCGCGCCCCCTGCCTCGTGGAAGCTTCGCGGACTTCCAGACTTGTACTCCAAGTCGCCTGGGTTGCATTTGTTCCAAGAAATATCCTCGCAAAGGTTTCGTTCCGTTTGGATTCCGTTTGATATTCTTTTTCTACGAAACACTGAAATAGGCAAAAAACAATTTGCACTGGGCCTTCGGTTAATAGGTTAGTCCCAAAAATAATATAAAAGTGCATATTAAAGCCCATTAAACATCCAAAATAGATAATATAATAGCATGAAACAATCAAAATTATAGATACGTCGGAGACGTATCACTAGCCTCAACACTTATCTTGATACACTAGGCATCACTCATGAGCTCTCTGCTCCATACACACCTCAGCAGAGTGGCATCTTGGAGCACAACAACAGGACCCTTATTGAGATGGCTCGTACGATGCTTGATGAGTACAAGAATCCAAGAAAGTTCTGGCCTGAAGCCATTGATACTGCATGCCATTTCATCAACGTGGTTTATCTTCACAAATTCTTCAAGACGACATCTTATGAACTACTCACTGGTAAGAAGCCAAACGTAAGATATTTCAAAGTCTTCGGTGCTAGGTGCTTGGTCAAGGATCCACATCACACTTCCAAATTTGCACCGAAAGTACATGAAGGATTTATGCTTCATTACGGAAAGGATTCGCACACCTATAGAGTATTCAACCTCTTTCACTATAAAGTGGTTGAAACTGTAGATGTGTGGTTCGATGAGACTAACGGCTCACAAAGAGAGCACCTAGCAAAGTGCTAGATGAAGCTTCTCCTAGTGAATCTATCAAGCTGATGGGAACTGGAGAAATCATAGCCACCAAGGAACAGGCTGAAGAGGAAATTGTCATTCCAGCTCCTACTCAACATGAAGACAATGCTGAGCCTGAGGACAATGCTGAAGGTGAATACAATGCTGAGCCTGAAGACAATGATCAGTAAAATTGAAGAAGAAGTATATGTAGCTCAACCACCTGGGTTTGAAGATCCAAAGCATCCTGATTTGGTCTATAAGTTCAACAAGGCACTGTATTGCCTCAAACAAGCACCACGTGCTTGGTATCACACACTCAAAGACTTCCTGAAGAGCAAAGGCTTCAAACCTGGTTCTCTAGATCCCACTCTTTTGACGAAGACATATGATGGAGAACTGTTTGTATGCTAAATCTATGTGGATGACATTATCTTCAGCCGTACTGACAAAAGATACAGCGATGAGTTTGGGCATATGATGCAAGAGCAATATCAGATGTCCATGATGGGGGAGATGAAATTCTTCCTTGGTCTTCAAATCCGTCAATAGAGAAATGGCATATTCATATGTCAACAAAAATACCTCAAAGATTGCCAAAAGAATTTTGGAATGCAAGATTGCAAAGGGTACATGATGCAGATGTCAACCAAAGGTCAATTGGGCCCCGACGACAATGGTAAAGAGTTCTATCAAAAGGTATACCGCTCCATGATTGGTTCTTTATTGAACTTATGTACATCTAGGCCAGATATAATGCTTAGTGCATGCATGTGTGCCTGATTGCAAGCGGCACCAAAGGAGTCGCATCACCTTGCGATGAAGTGAATACTTCGATATTTGGCTCACACCCCAACTCTATGATTATGGTATCCAAAGGACTCAGATTTTGATCTAGTTGGATTCGCAGATGCTGATTATGCTGATGACAAGGTTGATCGCAAGTCTAATCAGGCACATGTCACTTTCTTGGACGATCTCTTGTCTGTTGGTCTTTAAAGAAGCTGAACTATGTATCGCTCTCCACTGCTGAATATGAATACATTGTTGTTGTATCTTGTTGCGCTCAGCTTCTCTGGATGAAGCAAACTCTCAAGGACTATGGCATCAACAAGAAGAAGGTGCCCCTCTACTGTGACAATGAAAGTGTCATCAAGATTGCTCACAATCCAGTTCAGCACTCGAAGACAAAGCACATTCAGATTCGTCATCACTTTCTCAAGGACCATGTGTTGAAGGAAGATATTGATATCATTCACGTCAACACTGAAGAGCAATTGATAGATATCTTCACAAAGCCTTTCGATGAGAAAAGGTTTTGCAAGCTGTGTTGTGAGCTAAATATCTTAGAATCCTCAAATGTCCTGTGAATGGACACACATCCTAACGCTTATGCATATTGATGACTTAGGTGCACAACACACAAATTAATGTATGTCTTCAATTCATGAAGACATACACTCTAAGTGTGAATACATTAATGTGGGAATTGACTTTGGAGCTCCACGATAATTGTGCACCGTGTCTGGTTCTAATACTTCCTATACGGTGGGTAATGCCACCACCAACCTTTCTTGAAGATTTTTGTTTGGTGTCATGTTGCATTATCTTCAAAGTTGGTTGTCTTCAACATTGTTTTGTCTTCATGATTTATCTTCACAATGTTTTGTTTGGTCTTCATTGCCTATCCATATATATATATATATATATATATATATATATATATATATATATATATATGTTCTGTCCTCTACAACATTCACTTATAGCTATGCCTTCGTGTTGCCATTTTCTGCACTAAGTGAATGTCATTGGACCCTAACCCTTATGTGCTCATCTCTCTAACTCTCTCTATCTCTTCATATGCATTCTATTAACACGTGTCGATTGTCCTCACTGTGTCCTTGTCAGTCGAAAATATAGAGGCAAACATTTAAAATGATTTTATTATCTCTATCCTTTTTGCCTGAATATGGAGAATCTAGAACGACCACTCGACAAACTAGGCGCTCATGGGGCCGTGGCACAACATTTAAGCTGTTGCATGCAAGCCATGTGTCCCTCTGATGTGAACCACCAGGGGAAGCTGAGGAATTACACTATGCCGCTCCCCTCCTTAACATACCCAACACCCCGCGGTCATTATTTCCTACTCCCCTCGCCATCTTGCTCAAACCCTAGCGCCATCGCTAGCTTCCGTCGTCATCGGAGATGAAGCGCTTTGCTACCGTGACTTCTCCGTCATTGTCGTCACGTTGGCCGCGGACATATTCCTCCCACCGCCGCCGTAGGTGTCTTCCGCCGTCAAGTTAGGTCGTGGAAGATTGGATAGCTCGGCCTCCATCCACAACTCATCTAGCAGTCTCAGCTGTTCTTGATCGGTAATTAAAAGTCTACTTTTACTGCATGTTTGATCCGTTAAAACTTTCTATATATTCGGAAAGTTGTTTCTTCACTTCCAAATCTAGATCGTTACTTCTATGCATCTCATGACTCACAAGTACTTTCACTTATAGTTTATCTTGGGGTGTGTCTAGGTGCAAAATTTACCTTGGGTTGCTTCATAATTGTTCATATATTTAGACATGACAATTCCAAGGAGTTGGCACAACAAGCGTCCAACTACTATGTTAATCATGGTGTATTGCATTTCTCTCAATAGCCGATGCTTAGTCTCGTCAACATAGGTAAGGCCGAACCGAAGTCCACAGCTTCGGCCAGTAATGAAATTTTTATACAGGCGAAATTAAGGATTGGCGAAAGTTTATTGTTTATCTACAAAATCCTAGCAAAATGGTGAACAATATGGTTCGAAGGATGACCTTGAAATACATATCTATGGAACTTTATCATCGGATTGTTAATGAAGTTGCGAAGGTTTCGCTCAAGTTTGCATCAAGGATTCAAAAAATGATGGTCGATATATAATTATCGCCCTAAGCATATAAATGGCCGATGGAGTGTTGACATCGTCCTTAGAACCAACACGGTACAAGTTATTTTTCGGCATGCTAGCTTTGCCGAAAAATAGGGGGCATGTGTTGACGCTCAAAAATGACACGATCATAAAGAGTAGCTTGAAGCTATGTCAAGATTAATTCAAACTTATTATTGAAAGTCAGCATGGGATGGCTCTCTTCGAGAAGATCAAAATGGATATGAAGATGGTCTAAAATGGAGCTCGGATGCAAAAGTTATGACAAGTTTAGATATGCTCATGTTGACACCAGATTAAACAATGGCTTGAAACCTAATTAAGATGGCCTCAAATAGAAAAGGTTTCAACATGAAACTAGTGCGTCTCGTCGAAGCGGTTGATTTTGATATAAAAACGTCTCAATTGGAGTTCGTATGCAAAAGTTAGAGCTGAAAATGTGCAGCTACATCAGGATGGCCGGACACTCCGGAAATGATCATCTAGGTATTGAATTTCTCCGAGGATGGCTGGACACTCCGGGGATGTTTGTCCGGGTTTTGGAATTTTCTGCCGCAGACTTCGAAAAACAGCCGAAAACCCCCTCAAGATAGCCTCTGATGAAAAAACGTTCAACATGAGAGTTGTTCGTCTCGTCGAAACGGTCAAATTTGCTTTTCGGATCATCTTCATCCAATATCGTTTGTGGCCTGTGATACCTAAAAACCGAATTGTTGTCTCAGACTTATCTAAATCCGAGTTCGGTTAATTTTGGAAAGATTTGTACGTGATTTGGAGTCCTTTTCTTATAGAGGAAGTCCAACCGCCTCATTAATAGATGATAGGCGACGACCAATTGAATAACAAACAATCGATAAATCAATCTATCATCTTTTACCTTTACTTTTATCTTCTCACATGTTCTTCTTCTTCCTCATTCCTCTTCATTGCAGGGCGGCGAACCTCGAGGCCCTAGGGGCGATCAGGTCGACCTACGGCAGCCCATAGCCGCCGCGTGCCCTGACAGCTTCCCTCCCGGGCGTGTGGGATTTCAGGTCCTCAAAAGCACCCACCGGATTGCTTGCGTACCGTGCTTTCGGACGGGTTTCCTTCAACGTGAGTTGTGGTGCATCACCCTCGGCATTGGAGGTACACGGTGACATGTTCGTGTATGAACAGTGTTTCCCACCCTTTTTCAGTTTTCTGTTTTTCCAGAAGCAGGGAAGGAAGGCAACTGGGCTGGCCCAATTGCAGCAGGGGGTGCGTGCGCTATAGGCGCCCGTTAGCAAAATGTCTTTTAATGGGCGTCTGCAGCGCCAAATAGGGTTTGCCCAACCGAAGGGCCTGAGCGAGGCCAGCCCAGCACCGCGAGGCCCAGTGGTGGGGGCACCACCGGCCCGAGGGGTTTCCCCTTCCCGAGCGGTCACCACCGCCGCCACCACCACCGACGCCGTCGGAGGTTGATGCAGGGACAACCTGGGATGTCTCAAGGCCGAGGCGATGCAGACTTGGAGGGGAGAGGATCCAAGTGCAAATATGAACGGGTGAGAGGGGGATTGATGGCTGGAGGTCACCTGGAGCGGCATCAGGGATCCGGTAGTCAGTGCAGATGCCGGAGCTCGGACGGTGGGGCATGCCCTGTTGGTTCTCCAAGAGGACTAGGCAGGACCCAGGTTGGATCGGCCGGCCACTCCACACAAGCGGCGACGGCGGCCCCTACCCCCGTGCAAGGCTGAGCCTTGTCCTGCTGGCGGCCAAACACTCCGGCAGGACCGCGAGATGGCGGCGGAGCCGCCATCCTCGATGGTCTGCACTAGGAGGCTACAGGGAGGAGCGGGTGCGGTGGCGGCGCTAGATGGGGAGGCCCACCTCCCGGTTCGCTGCCTTAGCAAGGTCGGCCCAGAGAACCGTCAAGGGCGTCGGCGAGGCTGCCGGAGGGGTCGGTGAGCAGGTGGCGGAGGGGGCGGCGTTGGTGGTCGACATCAGGGGGATCGTCGGCGGGGACGGAGGCGGGGACGGAGGCGAAGCCCCGATGACGTGGCTGGCGTGGGCGCATCGCCCTCGGAGTCGCCAAATCTCATGACTATCTTTTTCCTAGTACCTTACTATTAGCCTTATCATTCGGTTGTCTTGGATTTTGCTCTCGAAAGGATTCCTACCTTTTCCACTTCGGAGATTTCGCCTTCAAATCTCCACCCTCTCACTTGGAAGCTCTACGAGTTTCCGCCTGCCTCTTCCGTCAGATCCCTCTCTACACCAGATTCTTTACAGATTTTATCTTCATGCTCCAGCCTTATCATGGGAAATGTATGAATGTTTTGTTGAATTTAGAGCAAACAACAAGACATGATACAACTAGAGAAAGTGATAGATATGATACGCCTATGATAGTTCTCTAAGGTAGGCACTTTTCCCAAGCAGCATAATACTACATGTTTAAGTATGAACTAAGCACAGTAGACAAATCCTCTGGTTTTTCTTCTGGAAAGTTATGTATAGAATGTGTCTTCTGATGTATGCAATTTTCTTCTTTAAAATAAATTATATAAACAGTTTGTGTTGGTATCCTCACCTTTTTTTTATCTATTGAAATCCTATTTTACCTGGAATTTATTTGAAATTCCAGGTCACTTTATCTGTTGGTATTGCAACTTACACCTGCAACAATACATTATAAATGAGACTAAATCTGGAAAGTTAAGACATTAGACATCTGCCAACAGGTACCAACATGTCATCTTTGTCCGTCTGTACCCGCCGTTGATCTGATTTGAAGTTGGTTTGTTATATTCTTTAGTCGTGATACATACAATTATAATGGAAATAATTAAAAGTAGCCCTCACTTATGTGAGGTTTAGTGTTAGGAAACTTCTATATACGGCATTAATGATTCATGTACAAACTATATAGGATGTTAATTGCGTGCCACAATGAACATGAGTAAAAGGGAAAACATAAACGAACCAGTAATTAGATTGAGAATAAACCAATAATATAAGAGTAGTATGTATTTGTAATTGTCAGGTATTTCTTTTTGTACTACTTTGCGGAGGCGTACTATACAGATCTTCTGGCCGCTCGTCCAAGTCCCCTCGCGTTGCCTCCCCCTGGGCGACGCCAGGGGCCCCTGAACCCTAGTGCCGCAGGCCGCCCCTTGCGCCTCCTTCTGTTGCCGCCGCCGCCGGTGTGGGCCGCGCTGGCGGCGGGCCCGGCGCCGAAGGCACCTTGGCGGGTGGATGCTGCGGGATCCCATCTGAGGCGGCAGGGGCGGCACCTCTCGTGGGAGTCTGAAGGCGGCGGCTAGGGCGGCGACCCCATGCCGTGCGGCGGTGGCCGAAGCACCATAGCCGGTGGAGCGGCGGCCCTGAGATGGACGGCGGCGGTGGCAACGGCCCTTCCAGCGGGGTTGGTTGATCTGTGCGGAGATGGTGACGGAGATGGTGACGGCGGTGGCTGCGGATCCAACGCCCTGATCGGATCCGCCGCAGGGTGGCGTTCCGCCAACAAGCGGCGCGTGGAGGGACTGGTGAGGAGATGACGGATCTCCGCCGGATTGCCGACGGCGGCATACGTCTTCGTGGCGAGGCTCCGCTCGGTTCCAGCCAGCCGTGAGATCGGGACAACGTGGCTTTCGATGAAAATTGTGCCTGACTACAGTCATGGCGGACGATGGCGGTGTCTCGGACATCGTTCCCTTCTCGAGGCATCGTCGTTGCAGGTCTCGTCAACCCGATCAGGATGTTCCGGGGGAAACCCTAGATTTGGGTCTACCGGATCGGACGATGACGACGTTTTCGATGTCGTTCTCCCTCCCGGGGGTATCGTTTTGGAGCAAGTGCTGGCTGGAGGGGACAAGAGAAGGAGCGGCGTGGAATCTGGCACGTCGACAATGACGGATCTCAGCGGCATGGAGCAGTGGGGTCTCGCCGGTGTGGCGTGTGATGATGGACGAGCGCGGGATGATGGCATTGTCTGGCATCGTGGTGGCTTCAACGGTAGCTAGACCGGGCAAGGTAGATGCAATAGTACAACACTAAAGATGGATTGGTGGCAGGTGGCTGCGGCGGCCTCATACCCGACAGGAGTCCTGATTGAAGAGTGCGCCGGACTGGTGGGTGCCCCATACCCGGCAGGCTTCCTGGTTGGGACCTCGGGTCTTACATGTTAGGTTTGGCTGCGAGGTCTGTTTGGTATTAGGCCCAGACTATCAGCAACCCCTTCCTCAACTGGATAGGAGTAGCGACAGATGTTTGCCTAGACGTGACTTTAGTCTTACTGTTGTATAACTTTATAAGGTCTTATGTGAATAATTCATAAAGTGGTTGCATGCATCATCCAGATGCAGAGGCCGGGGTTCTCCTCCATTCTAAAAAAAGTCATACATAAATTGGTGCTTCAGCTGTATTTCTTCACATGTTCTACACTTGAGATTCGAAATTTTGGTGGCATCTGATAGTTTATCCGAATTTACCAGTGGTATTTCCTAACTTTTTCTGTTACTCTTATACCATCACGCTCCCTAAAGTCAAAAAATATTTTCTTACTTCTTAGTTTATAGTTGACGCATCTTTTCCAGATGGACCACCACTTTGTCTAAGTATTTACTAGCAGATATGCCATTGCAACGGGAGATAAAATACTATGCATTTAAAGTCAGCAAGAATTATATGTACAAGCAAAACCCTGTGTGCACATGGAAAAAACATTTAGTTTCTCGGTTTCACTGCGTGTGAAGAAATCAATTTGCTATTTTTCCGTTAATTGATCGAGGGCATTTAAGAGTTTGGTTACGTCATCGTAGGCCAGACAAAGGCCCATGAGTTTTTCAATCTACTCTTCCTTTCAATCCTTTTAATCGAGATGATTTTAAGGTACAAAGTTTCTGAATATTTAGGGAACATGAACACTTTTTTAAATCCTGAACAGTTTTTTAAAATTATGTACACTTTCAAAAGTGAATACTTTTTTAAATCCTGAACAGTTTTTTAAAATTATGTACACTTTCAAAAATGAACACTTTTTTAAATCCTGAACAGTTTTTTAAAATTATGTACACTTTCAAAAAACATGAACAAAACATGAAAAAGAACATTTTTTAAAATTCTCAAACATTTTATGAATACACTAACATTTTTTATAAAAACATGAACATTATTTCAATTTATGAACCTTTTTTAAAACGGGAACATGTGTTGAAAATTCATAAGATTTTTAGAAAATGTGTATCTTTTATACATGAATATTATTTTTAATTTTGAAAATTTCACTAAAACATGAATAATTTTCAAATTTGGAGCACTTTTTGAAATGCAATTTTATTTTATATAAATCTCTAATAATTCTGAAAAGAAATAAAAGATTAAAACATGAGCAACTTTTTTCCAAGTTCCGACTATTTTTAAAAATAGCAAAAAATTGGAATTCTGAACATTTTTCCAAAAAAATACTAAATGTTTTTTGAGAATTTTTAATTTACGAATTTTTTTCGAAAAGAATCACCTTGAAAGGGAAAAAAGAGATAGGGAAAGGAGGATAAAAATAGAAGTAAAACACATAGAAAAAAATGGGCCAACCCATTATTGGTTGTCCTGTGCGAAACTATCTCTATTTCTTGACCTGTGCGGAAAATAGAATTTCCTAGTTGCGTGGACAGAAAATTAGGTGGGCTGGCTTCACTGGGCCACAGCGTGCAGCCCACGTAGGAAAATTCTTTTTCTAGCGGACAAGCGCATAAGAATTTAGTACCACCTTCGTGTAGAAAAAAATTCTTTACGATGGTGAAGGGATGAAAAAATTGAAAAAATGCACCTTGCTTTATTAGTAGGTATATATATATATATATATACATATATATATATATATATATATATATATATATATATATATATATATATATATATATATACCTATTATTAAAGGGAGATGATATTCTTGGTTTCGTCCAACTTCGTTTGGTCCCGCTTCAATTAATTTCACATACGCTATTTTGTTTTGGCCCAATGGAGGAAGCCCGCCTGGCGGCGCACTATGGCCCAGGTCCGGAGAGTTGGCAAAAAATAAAATTGCCCATGGGAGAGTTCGATTTCATAACCTGTCAACCGGCCACGCACCCAGCTAGCGATATGAGAGGATTTCCTTCCCCCGTTGCAACGCACGGGCCTTTTTGCTAGTATAGCAATACAAAATTAAAACATGGGCAACTTTTTTGCAAGTTCCGACTATGTTTAAAAATAGCAACAAAGATTGGAATTCTGAACATTTTACAATTTTTTAGTACTAAGTGTTTTTTGAGAATTTTTAATTTACGAAATAAATTCTAAAAAAATCAACTTGAAAGGGAAAAAAGAGATAGGGAAAGGAGGATAAAAATAATAAAAAATGGGCCAGCCCATTATTGATTGTTCTGTGCAAAACTACCACTGTTTCTCGACCTGTGCGGAAAATAGAATTTCCTAGTTGCGTGGGCAGAAAATTAGCTGGGCTGGCTTCACTGGGCCACAGCGCGCGGCCCATGTATGAAAATTCTTTTTCTAGCGGACAAGCGCATAAGAACTTAGTACCACCTCAGGTAGAAAAAAAAATCTTTCCGGTGGTGAACGTATGAAATAATTGGAGAAACACATCTTGCTTTATTAGTAGGTATAGATATAGATATAGATATAGATTTATTTCACATTGCACAATTTGTTACAAACCAGTACTCAACTAATCCCTATTTTTATTTCCTACATGAGACGGTGTTTTCAGGGAATGGTTTCTGCATTTGGAAAAAACTTGATGGCTATTTTATTTGAATCTAAAAAGTGTACCATGCTATCCACGGAACTTACTTTCAAGTATAAATAGATATGAACAGTGAACATATCCTCATATACCACACCAACTTATTCACATTAAATGTTCTTTTCATATTTAATTGATGAGAGGTACGTGTGCATCTGGTTATGTCAACTCTCCTGCTAAAAGTACTTCCTTTTTTGCTTTGTGGTTTTTTGTTTCCCGTTGGAACTGGCAGAGTGGGTCTTTTTATTTTGCAACTTGCTGAAATTAATAAGTCAAGCAAAGTATGTTTCTGGGGCAGGTTGATCATCCAGACCACCAAACACCAGCAGACTATTGTCCATAAAACAATTAAGATGCCATGTGCATGGACTGATGGTCGCCAACTGAACAAGCCACTTGTAGTCGATATTAGCGATTCCGCCATTGATGGTTGCCCATAAATGCATCCAGGGTGTTCTACTATAAATATTTTTTTGTTGATATAAACTATCAAACTCCTCTCTAATGACACTAAGCTACCTGCAAAGTGTGCTATTTCGTGCATCAAAGGTGGATTGGATGACCTGGTCATGTTTGTAAGAGGATGTATGCTGTTTCAACCACTTGGATCCATAGTGTGTGACTGTGTGTGGCATGCGTGTAGATTTCCCTGGATCATATGTAACGTATACGGCCGCTCGTAGCTCACACGCCTGCCACGATTAACATCGAATCAAATATCATACATGTAAAATGGAACAACCACAAGCGTCCACAACTTCTGCACTCATCGGATCTTCAATCAAAAGACACAAAATCAAATAGCGCAACACACGTCATCTAGCTAAAAAATTACACAAGTAGGCGTGATAGTGAAAATTGGCGCAACGAAGCACGCATCAGCATCTAGTTAACATCCATGAGACTCGAACTGCGAGGCTGTTCGAGTCCCCGGCAGTCCCACGTAGCCTTGCACTCTATAGAAACTGCGTGTTGAAGGAAATATGCCCTAGAGGCAATAATAAAGTTATTATTTATTTCCTTATAATCATGATAAATGTTTATTATTCATGCTAGAATTGTATTTACCGGAAACATAATACATGTGTGAATACATAGACAAACAGAGTGTCACTAGTATGCCTCTACTTGACTAGCTCGTTAATCAAAGATGGTTATGTTTCCTAACCATGAACAATGAGTTGTTATTTGATTAACGAGGTCACATCATTAGTAGAATGATCTGATTGACATGACCCATTCCATTAGCTTAGCACCCGATCATTTAGTATGTTGCTATTGCTTTCTTCATGACTTATACATGTTCCTATGACTATGAGATTATGCAACTCCCGTTTACCGGAGGAACACTTTGGGTACTACCAAACGTCACAACGTAACTGGGTGATTATAAAGGAGTACTACAGGTGTCTCCAATGGTCGATGTTGGGTTGGCGTATTTCGAGATTAGGATTTGTCACTCTGATTGTTGGAGAGGTATCTCTGGGCCCTCTCGGTAATACACATCACATAAGCCTTGCAAGCATTACAACTAATATGTTAGTTGTGAGATGATGTATTACGGAACGAGTAAAGAGACTTGCCGGTAACGAGATTGAACTAGGTATTGGATACCGACGATCGAATCTCGGGCAAGTAACATACCAATGACAAAGGGAACAACGTATGTTGTTATGCGGTCTGACCGATAAAGATCTTCGTAGAATATGTAGGAGCCAATATGGGCATCCATGTCCCGCTATTGGTTATTGACCTGAGACATGTCTCGGTCATGTCTACATTGTTCTCGAACCCGTAGGGTCCGCACGCTTAAGGTTGCGATGACAGTTATATTATGAGTTTATGCATTTTGATGTACCGAAGGTTGTTCGGAGTCCCGGATGTGATCACGGACATGACGAGGAGTCTCGAAATGGTCGAGACATAAAGATTGATATATTGGAAGTCTATGTTTGGACATCGGAAGTGTTCCGGGTGAAATCGGGATTTTACCGGGTTACCGGGAGGTTACCGGAACCCCCCGGGAGCCATATGGGCCATCATGGGCCTTAGTGGAAAGGAGAAAGGGGCAGCCCAAGGGGGCTGCACGCCTCCCCCCTTCCCCTAGTCCTATTAGGACTAGGAGAGGTGGCCGGCCACCCCTCTCCCTCTTTCCCCCTTGGGAATCCTAGTTGGAATAGGATTGGGGGGGGAGTCCTACTCCCGGTAGGAGTAGGACTCCTCCTGCGCCTCTCCCTCTTGGCCGGCGCACCCTCCCCCCTTGGCTCCTTTATATACGGAGGCAGGGGCACCTCTAAACACACAAGTTGACACAAGTTGATCCACGTGATCGATTCCTTAGCCGTGTGCGGTGCCCCCTGCCACCATATTCCTCGATAATACTGTAGCGGAGTTTAGGCGAAGCCCTGCTGCTGTAGTTCATCAAGATCGTCACCACGCCGTCGTGCTGACGGAACTCTTCCCCGACACTTTGCTGGATCGGAGTCCGGGGATCGTCATCGAGCTGAACGTGTGCTCGAACTCGGAGGTGCCGTAGTTTCGGTGCTTGATCGGTTGGATCGTGAAGACGTACGACTACTTCCTCTACGTCGTGTCATCGCTTCCGCAGTCGGTCTGCGTTGGGTACGTAGACAACACTCTCCCCTCGTTGCTATGCATCACATGATCTTGCGTGTGCGTAGGAAATTTTTTGAAATTACTACGAAACCCAACAGTGGTATCAGAGCCTAGGTTATTGATGTTGATGTTATATGCACGAGTAGAACACAAGTAAGTTGTGGACGATACAAGTCATACTGCCTACCAGCATGTCATATTTTGGTTCGGCGGTATTGTTGGACGAGACGACCCGGACCAACCTTACGCGTACGCTTACGCGAGACCGGTTCCCTCGACGTGCTTTGCACAGAGATGGCTTGCGGGCGACTGCCTCTCCAACTTTAGTTGAACCAAGTATGGCTACGCCCGGTCCTTGCGAAGGTTAAAACGGAGTCTATTTGACAAACTATCGTTGTGGTTTTGATGCGTAGGTGAGATTGGTTCTTACTTAAGCCCGTAGCAGCCACGTAAAACATGCAACAACAAAGTAGAGGACGTCTAACTTGTTTTTGCAGGGCATGTTGTGATGTGATATGGTCAAGGCATGATGCTGAATTTTATTGTATGAGATGATCATGTTTTGTAACCAAGTTATCGGCAACTGGCAGGAGCCATATGGTTGTCGCTTTATTGTATGCAATGCAATCGCGATGTAATGCTTTACTTTATTACTAAACGGTAGTGATAGTCGTGGAAGCATAAGATTGGCGAGACGACAACGATGCTACGATGGAGATCAAGGTGTCGCGCCGGTGACGATGGTGATCATGACGGTGCTTCGGAGATGGAGATCACAAGCACAAGATGATGATGGCCATATCATATCACTTATATTGATTGCATGTGATGTTTATCTTTTTATGCATCTTATCTTGCTTTGATTGACGGTAGCATTATAAGATGATCTCTCACTAAATTATCAAGAAGTGTTCTCCCTGAGTATGCACCGTTGCCAAAGTTCGTCGTGCCCAGACACCACGTGATGATCGGGTGTGATAAGCTCTACGTCCATCTACAACGGGTGCAAGCCAGTTTTGCACACGCAGAATACTCAGGTTAAACTTGACGAGCCTAGCATATGCAGATATGGCCTCGGAACACGGAGACCGAAAGGTCGAGCGTGAATCATATAGTAGATATGATCAACATAACGATGTTCACCATTGAAAACTACTCCATCTCACGTGATGATCGGTTATGGTTTAGTTGATTTGGATCACGTGATCACTTAGAGGATTAGAGGGATGTCTATCTAAGTGGGAGTTCTTTAGTAATATGATTAATTGAACTTAAAATTTATCATGAACTTAGTCCCTGATAGTATCTTGCTTGTTTATGTTGATTGTAGATAGATGGCTCGTGCTGTTGTTCTGTTAAATTTTAATGCGTTCCTTGAGAAAGCAAAGTTGAAAGATGATGGTAGCAATTACACGGACTGGGTCCGTAACTTGAGGATTATCCTCATTGCTGCACAGAAGAATTACGTCCTGGAAGCACCGCTGGGTGCCAGGCCTGCTGCTGGAGCAACGCCAGATGTTATGAACGTCTGGCAGAGCAAAGCTGATGACTACTCAATAGTTCAGTGTGCCATGCTTTACGGCTTAGAATCAGGACTTCAACGACGTTTTGAACGTCATGGAGCATATGAGATGTTCCAGGAGTTGAAGTTAATATTTCAAGCAAATGCCCGGATTGAGAGATATGAAGTCTCCAATAAGTTCTATAGCTGCAAGATGGAGGAGAACAGTTCTGTCAGTGAGCATATACTCAAAATGTCTGGGTATAATAATCACTTGATTCAATTGGGAGTTAATCTTCCGGATGATTGCGTCATCGATAGAATTCTCCAATCACTGCCACCAAGCTACAAGAGCTTCGTGATGAACTATAATATGCAAGGGATGAACAAGACTATTCCCGAGCTCTTCGCAATGCTGAAAGCTGCGGAGGTAGAAATCAAAAAGGAGCATCAAGTGTTGATGGTTAACAAAACCACTAGTTTCAAGAAAAAGGGCAAAGGAAAGAAGAAAGGGAACTTCAAGAAGAACAGCAAGCAAGTTGCTGCTCAAGATAAGAAACCCAAGTCTGGACCTAAGCCTGAAACTGAGTGCTTCTACTGCAAGCAGACTGGTCACTGGAAGCGGAACTGCCCCAAGTATTTGGCGGATAAGAAGGATGGCAAGGTGAACAAAGGTATATATGATATACATGTTATTGATGTGTACCTTACTAGAGCTCGCAGTAGCACCTGGGTATTTGATACTGGTTCTGTTGCTAATATTTGCAACTCGAAACAGGGACTACAGAATAAGCGGGCACTGGCAAAGGACGAGGTGACGATGCGCGTGGGAAACGGTTCCAAAGTCGATGTGATCGCGGTCGGCACGTTACCTCTACATCTACCTTCGGGATTAATATTAGACCTAAATAATTGTTATTTGGTGCCAGCGTTGAGCATGAACATTATATCTGGATCTTGTTTAATGCGAGACGGTTATTCATTTAAATCAGAGAATAATGGTTGTTCTATTTATATGAGTAATATCTTTTATGGTCATGCACCCTTGAAGAGTGGTCTATTCTTACTGAATCTCGATAGTAGTAATACACATATTCATAATGTTGAAACCAAAAGATGCAGAGTTGATAATGAAAGTGCAACTTATTTGTGGCTCTGTCGTTTAGGTCATATCGGTGTAAAACGCATGAAGAAACTCCATTCTAATGGACTTTTGGAACCACTTGATTATGAATCACTTGGTACTTGCGAACCGTGCCTCTTGGGCAAGATGACTAAAACACCGTTCTCCGGTACTATGGAGAGAGCAACAGATTTGTTGGAAATCATACATACCGATGTATGTGGTCCGATGAATATTGAGGCTCGTGGCGGATATCGTTATTTTCTCACCTTCACAGATGATTTGAGCAGATATGGATATATCTACTTAATGAAGCATAAGTCTGAAACATTTGAAAAGTTCAAAGAATTTCAGAGTGAAGTTGAAAATCATCGTAACAAGAAAATAAAGTTTCTACGATCTGATCGTGGAGGAGAATATTTGAGTTACGAGTTTGGTGTACATTTGAAAAACTGTGGAATAGTTTCACAACTCACGCCACCCGGAACACCACAGCGCAATGGTGTGTCCGAACGTCGTAATCGTACTTTACTAGATATGGTGCGATCTATGATGTCTCTTACAGATTTACCGCTATCATTTTGGGGTTATGCTTTAGAGACGGCCGCATTCACGTTAAATAGGGCACCATCAAAATCCGTTGAGACGACGCCTTATGAACTATGGTTTGGCAAGAAACCAAAGTTGTCGTTTCTTAAAGTTTGGGGCTGCGATGCTTATGTGAAAAAGCTTCAACCTGATAAGCTCGAACCCAAATCGGAGAAATGTGTATTCATAGGATACCCAAAGGAAACTGTTGGGTACACCTTCTATCACAGATCCGAAGGCAAAACATTTGTTGCTAAGAATGGATCATTTCTAGAGAAGGAGTTTCTCTCGAAAGAAGTGAGTGGGAGGAAAGTAGAACTTGACGAGGTAACTGTACCTGCTCCCTTACTGGAGAGTAGTTCATCACAGAAAACTGTTTCAGTGACACCTACACCGGTTAGTGAGGAAGCCAATGATAATGATCATGAAACTTCAGATCAAGATACTACTGAACCACGTAGATCAACCAGAGTAAGATCCGCGCCAGAGTGGTACGGAAATCCTGTTCTGGAAGTCATGCTACTAGATCATGATGAACCTACGAACTATGAAGAAGCGATGGTGAGCCCAGATTCCGCAAAGTGGCTTGAAGCCATGAAATCTGAGATGGGATCCATGTATGAGAACAAAGTATGGACTTTGGTTGACTTGCCCGATGATCGGCAAGCAATTGAGAATAAATGGATCTTTAAGAAGAAGACTGACGCTGATGGTAATGTTACTGTCTACAAAGCTCGACTTGTCGCAAAAGGTTTTCGACAAGTTCAAGGGATTGACTACGATGAGACCTTCTCACCCGTAGCGATGCTTAAGTCCGTCCGAATCATGTTAGCGATTGCCGCATTTTATGATTATGAAATTTGGCAGATGGTTGTCAAAACTGCATTCCTGAATGGATTTCTGGAAGAAGAGTTGTATATGATGCAACCAGAAGGTTTTGTCGATCCAAAGGGAGCTAACAAAGTGTGCAAGCTCCAGCGATCCATTTATGGACTGGTGCAAGCCTCTCGGAGTTGGAATAAACGTTTTGATAGTGTGATCAAAGCATTTGGTTTTATACAGACTTTCGGAGAAGCCTGTATTTACAAGAAAGTGAGTGGGAGCTCTGTAGCATTTCTGATATTATATGTGGATGACATATTATTGATTGGAAATGATATAGAATTTCTGGATAGCATAAAGGGATACTTGAATAAAAGTTTTTCAATGAAAGACCTCGGTGAAGCTGCTTACATATTAGGCATTAAGATCTATAGAGATAGATCAAGACGCTTAATTGGACTTTCACAAAGCACATACCTTGACAAAATTTTGAAGAAATTCAAAATGGATCAAGCGAAGAAAGGGTTCTTGCCTGTGTTACAAGGTGTGAAATTGAGTAAGACTCAATGCCCGACCACTGCAGAAGATAGAGAGAATATGAAAGATGTTCCCTATGCATCTGCCATAGGCTCTATCATGTATGCAATGCTGTGTACCAGACCTGATGTGTGCCTTGCTATAAGTTTAGCAGGGAGGTACCAAAGTAATCCAGGAGTGGATCACTGGACAGCGGTCAAGAACATCCTGAAATACCTGAAAAGGACTAAGGATATGTTTCTCGTATATGGAGGTGACAAAGAGCTCACCGTAAAAGGTTACGTTGATGCAAGCTTTGACACTGATCCGGACGATTCTAAATCGAAAACCGGATACGTGTTTACATTAAACGGTGGAGCTGTCAGTTGGTGCAGTTCTAAACAAAGCGTTGTAGCGGGATCTACATGTGAAGCGGAATACATAGCTGCTTCGGAAGCAGCAAATGAAGGAGTCTGGATGAAGGAGTTCATATCCGATCTAGGTGTCATACCTAGTGCATCGGGTCCAATGAAAATCTTTTGTGACAATACTGGTGCAATTGCCTTAGCAAAGGAATCCAGATTTCACAAAAGGACCAAACACATCAAGAGACGCTTCAACTCCATCCGGGATCTAGTCCAGGTGGGAGACATAGAGATTTGCAAGATACATACGGATCTGAATGTTGCAGACCCGTTGACTAAGCCTCTTCCACGAGCAAAACATGATCAGCACCAAGGCTCCATGGGTGTTAGACTCATTACAGTGTAATCTAGATTATTGACTCTAGTGCAAGTGGGAGACTGAAGGAAATATGCCCTAGAGGCAATAATAAAGTTATTATTTATTTCCTTATAATCATGATAAATGTTTATTATTCATGCTAGAATTGTATTTACCGGAAACATAATACATGTGTGAATACATAGACAAACAGAGTGTCACTAGTATGCCTCTACTTGACTAGCTCGTTAATCAAAGATGGTTATGTTTCCTAACCATGAACAATGAGTTGTTATTTGATTAACGAGGTCACATCATTAGTAGAATGATCTGATTGACATGACCCATTCCATTAGCTTAGCACCCGATCATTTAGTATGTTGCTATTGCTTTCTTCATGACTTATACATGTTCCTATGACTATGAGATTATGCAACTCCCGTTTACCGGAGGAACACTTTGGGTACTACCAAACGTCACAACGTAACTGGGTGATTATAAAGGAGTACTACAGGTGTCTCCAATGGTCGATGTTGGGTTGGCGTATTTCGAGATTAGGATTTGTCACTCCGATTGTTGGAGAGGTATCTCTGGGCCCTCTCGGTAATACACATCACATAAGCCTTGCAAGCATTACAACTAATATGTTAGTTGTGAGATGATGTATTACGGAACGAGTAAAGAGACTTGCCGGTAACGAGATTGAACTAGGTATTGGATACCGACGATCGAATCTCGGGCAAGTAACATACCAATGACAAAGGGAACAACGTATGTTGTTATGCGGTCTGACCGATAAAGATCTTCGTAGAATATGTAGGAGCCAATATGGGCATCCAGGTCCCGCTATTGGTTATTGACCTGAGACGTGTCTCGGTCATGTCTACATTGTTCTCGAACCCGTAGGGTCCGCACGCTTAAGGTTGCGATGACAGTTATATTATGAGTTTATGCATTTTGATGTACCGAAGGTTGTTCGGAGTCCCGGATGTGATCACGGACATGACGAGGAGTCTCGAAATGGTCGAGACATAAAGATTGATATATTGGAAGTCTATGTTTGGACATCGGAAGTGTTCCGGGTGAAATCGGGATTTTACCGGGTTACCGGGAGGTTACCGGAACCCCCCGGGAGCCATATGGGCCATCATGGGCCTTAGTGGAAAGGAGAAAGGGGCAGCCCAAGGGGGCTGCGCGCCTCCCCCCTTCCCCTAGTCCTATTAGGACTAGGAGAGGTGGCCGGCCACCCCTCTCCCTCTTTCCCCCTTGGGAATCCTAGTTGGAATAGGATTGGGGGGGGGAGTCCTACTCCCGGTAGGAGTAGGACTCCTCCTGCGCCTCTCCCTCTTGGCCGGCGCACCCTCCCCCCTTGGCTCCTTTATATACGGAGGCAGGGGCACCTCTAAACACACAAGTTGACACAAGTTGATCCACGTGATCGATTCCTTAGCCGTGTGCGGTGCCCCCTGCCACCATATTCCTCGATAATACTGTAGCGGAGTTTAGGCGAAGCCCTGCTGCTGTAGTTCATCAAGATCGTCACCACGCCGTCGTGCTGACGGAACTCTTCCCCGACACTTTGCTGGATCGGAGTCCGGGGATCGTCATCGAGCTGAACGTGTGCTCGAACTCGGAGGTGCCGTAGTTTCGGTGCTTGATCGGTTGGATCGTGAAGACGTACGACTACTTCCTCTACGTCGTGTCATCGCTTCCGCAGTCGGTCTGCGTTGGGTACGTAGACAACACTCTCCCCTCGTTGCTATGCATCACATGATCTTGCGTGTGCGTAGGAAAATTTTTGAAATTACTACGAAACCCAACACGTGTGTAATAACAAAATAATATGGAAATGTAGAGTAGTGTACATCTAGAACATTTATCATGCTATATCCAAATACACCATGTACTTAACTGCAAATGATCACGAAGCACGCCAACCAGCATTCCGTTTCCCCTGAATTTGCGCGCATACCTCCATACGGGCACGAGTGTTGTGCTTCAGCATATCTGTATTGACATGTCTTACCCACCCTGAACCACGCAAACCTCTCCAGAGACTGCGTACACCCGGTGCACAGGGTCCACATCGAACTTGAAAACATGTATTCGAAACGTTATTGCCATGTGGGACACCTCTTGGCCTCCTGATGAGGAGTTGGGGGCAAGAGAATGGACGGGCTGATGGGGGCATGGGGCTCCGTCCCCTTCTATATCAGGCACAGACCCCTCGATCCGTCTCTGATACAGGCATTTCTCCTGCAGAAGAGCCAGAGACTACTCCCGTGCTTCTTGCTTTCCTTGCCCCATCTCTACCACGAGCGTTCCTGCCGCCATCGCTTCGATCTGACCTTGGAGGTCGTGCTGATGGCTGAGGGGAGTGCTTCTTTTGACTGGGACATGGCGGTCTCGGTGGCTGGGAACCACTATACGAGCTCCGGCCATGGCGGAGTTGCACAACACTTCGTCCATAATGATGGTGGTGCTCCAGCCGGGGCGGTTGTCGTCCCGGGCGCTGGATCAAGGGCTTCTGGTGGCATCAGCAAGATGGATCCCACCAGCTTACCCGGCTACGGGAGCAGCGACGGCCCTACGGCAATCACGGCGACTACTCAGGCGCTGCCGCCTGCCAGATCTAGCGGCCAGGGGCTGACACAGTTCAAAAGGTCCTGGACCGTGGAGGAAGACACGTACGCAGAAAATCCAACCCTAAATTGCAAACCTTTTTCTTTGTCCTTCATCGGTTGCAGCTTCGTCGGTTTCTTTGTGATTGTGCAGGCTGCTCAGGGAGAAGGTGCGGGAATTCGACCAAGGGAGTTGGGCGGAGGTTGCATTGTACCTCCCTGGCCGGAGCGGGAAGCAGTGTCGAGAGAGATGGACCAACCAACTTGACCCCAACATTGAGGTGATTTTGCAAGATTTAAATTTCTTAACTCCCTCTACTAGCAGCTTGATTCTTGGGAATTTTGATGATCTATATTGAGTGTGCTTACGGAAAGAAATTCATCGTTGCGTTATCTGAATTCATCACCATTTAGAAGTGGGCATTAACTCCCGGATAAATATTTAGTAGTCTTGCATGTCTTTAGTCTATTCAGTAAATGTGGTGATTAATTTCTTCATTTAGGCCACTAAATGATCCCCCAAGTGATTTTCTGAAGATTTTTTTGCAGGGAAGTAATTTTCTAAAATTAATAGGGATTGATGTTCCTGCCCACACATTAGCAATTGAAACGTGTACAAGGATTTTGTGTTCAATCCGTAAATAAAAAATCTCACTTGCACTTACAAATATGGAAATTTACTACTCCCAGCGTTCACAAAGAGATGTTTTGGATATTTCAATATGGACTACACGGACTGAAATAAGTGAACACACACGCTAATATATATATATATATATATATATATATATATATATATATATATATATATACCTACAATTCAGAAAAATATATTAGAACATATTATATTTGTGAGTGGAGAGAGTAATTGACATGGTGTCTCAGTTTTTTAACTTAGATAATTGCCCGTGCATTGCAACAGGAGTATAAACATTCTCGTAGATTACCCATGATCACACGTCTATTATTACATTGGTGCACTATAATCTTAGCGTGATTTTGTATGCAATTATCATGATTTACCTGCAATCTTATTGTTAAGCACTTATTTGGTAATAATTTATTGACTTACCAAAGAAAATATTATTTATGAGAAAATTGGAGATGGGAGTCAAAATATCATTTTATTGTTAAGCACTTATTTGGTAAAAATTGCTAACTTGCCAAAAAATATTATTATCTGAGATAAAAATCAGAGATGGGAGGAAAAAATCAAACAGGAGAACAGAAGGGGACACACACACACACACACACACACACACACACACACACACACACACACACACACATATATATATATATATATATATATAGAGAGAGAGAGAGAGAGAAGGAGAGACGGAGGTTTTACGAAGGAGAGGCTGAAATGAGAAGCTTATGTTCTTTCGAATTAGTAGAGCAAAGATTCTTGGCCACTAAGCGATCACCCAATTAAAAGAATTGTCTTGTTTATTTGTCAAATTACTACCTATTTGTGAGTTGCCACAATTTGATATCCCTAAAGTAAGAGTTGGTGTTCTAGCCCACAAAGTAGCATTTGAGATGTGGTACTTTCATTAGTTGAATCATATCTAGAAAATAAGTCACATGCTTCCATATATAATGCTCATAGCATAATTACACATGTTCCAAAAATTTGATGATGTTTATTCTGAAATTGCTACTTTTTTGTTATGGTTTTCCTGAATTTGGTAAATAGGAGTGGATATTACTGCCCCCATATTAGCACTTGAGATATGTGTTTGTGACCTAATGGAGCCCCACTCAACTCCCTCCATATTGGACTAGCTATTCAAGGTAGGCCCTACTTCAGGGTGCATGTGCGGCCTGCTTTGGAGATGGAGATGTGCACGCCACCAGCCCATGCACCAAGCCCTCTGCTTGCTGCCCTGGGCTCGACGATGAGTTGCGTATGCCATCAACCCATGCACCCCCCGAGTCCTATGTTTTGGGCCAGATGGAACCCACATGCCCATCTTCATGCCTCTCTTCCCAACCCGATAGTCCTGCAAAGAAACCCAACCACGATAGAGATTGACGCTATGCAGGCCAGTTGTGCTCCTGACAGAGATGGCATGCCATGCTTTGTGCCGGTGCCGCCTCCCATTCTCCCTGCTCTCCGAGCAACAACCCAACTAGGTCACCCACAACAAGGAGGGAAACACTCGCGAGGGTTACCGACTTTGACATCAACCAACACAGTCCGGATGTGAGTGCCAAGAAAATGGCCATGCACATTGCCTAGCTCATGGAAAGGCTTCTTTTCCGATAGATGTGAGTCATTGGTTAGGTAAATAGGTCAACGAGGAAGTGAATGCCTCTTTGTGGCATTGTTCCAGACGAGACCGCTATACATTGAGACCATGGCGCTTAGGGTGCTTTTGCAACTTGATGAGATTTGGCGACGAACATGGAGGATGTTTTGATGGAGCATGGTGGTGATGGTGGTCGAGAGGTGCCATCGCCGATAAGCGAGTACGTCGTCGAGACACCCTGATTGCCTTGGATCATCTGATGATGTAGTTTAGTTCCTATGTTAGACATCAATCATTCGGGGCGCCTGGTTGTAGTTGTTGTTGTGTGCAACTACTTATTGTTGCCCTAGAGAGGCACTGTGGATTTCTGCTGGAGTTTTGTCCTTGATTATTTGACTTTGCTCAGTGTCAACCTCAATTTTTTGAATTGATTTGTGCAAGCTCAATTTTCGAAATAGGAGAGCCACTATCGATGAAACCATTGCTGCCTTTACGTGTCATGTTGCATGTATCCAGGAAACTAAGCTTGAAGTGGTTGACTCCATGATTGTTTCCTTCCTTGGAGGCTACAGGCTAAAGGGTTTTTCCCAACACCCAACTACTAGTACATGTGGTGGGATTCTCATCTTGGGAAGAAGTGTTGGGGAACGTAGCAGAAATTCAAAATTTTCCTACGTGTCACCAAGATCTATCTATGGAGAGACCAGCAACGAGTAGAAAGAGAGTGCATCTACATACCCTTATAGATCGCTAAGCGGAAGCGTTCAAGTGAACGGGGTTGATGGAGTCGTACTCGTCGTGATTCAAATCACCGATGATCCTAGTGCCGAACGGACGGCACCTCCGCGTTCAACACACGTACAGCCCGGTGACGTCTCCCACGCCTTGATCCAGCAAGGAGAGAGGGAGAGGTTGAGGAAGACTCCATCCAACAGCAGCACAACGGCGTGGTGGTGGTGGAGGAGCGTGGCAATCCAGCAGGGCTTCGCCAAGCACCATGGGAGAGGAGGAGTAGGAAGAGAGGTAGGGCTGTGCCAGAACTTCGTGTATAGCTCCCATGCGCCTCCCCACTATATATAGGGGTGGAGGGGCTGGTTTCTTGCCCTCCAAGTCCATTGGGGCGTTGGCCAAGGTGGGAGGAAAGAAATCTCATTATTTCCTTCCCCACCGATTGTTATCCCCCCTTTTTAGGGATCTTGATCTTATCCCTTCGGGATATGATCTTATTCCTTCTAAGGGGGGATCTTGGTGCGCCTTGACCAGGGGTGTGGGGCCTTGCCCCCACTACCCACGTCCATGTGGGTCCCCCCATGCAGGTGGGCCCCACTCCGGAACCTTCTAGAACCTTCCCGGTACAATACCGAAAATCCCGAACATTTTCCGGTGGCCAAAATAGGATTTCCCATATATAAATCTTTACCTCCGGACCATTCCGGAACTCCTCGTGACGTCCGGGATCTCATCCGGGACTCCAAACAACATTCGGTAACCACATACAAACTTCCTTTATAACCCTAGCATCATCGAACCTTAAGTGTGTAGATCCTACGGGTTCGGGAGACATGTAGACATGACCGAGGCGTTCTCCGGTCAATAACCAACAGCGGGATCTGGATACCCATGATGGCTCCCACATGTTCCACGATGATCTCATCGGATGAACCACGATGTCAAGGACTTAATCAATCCCGTATTCAATTCCCTTTGTCTATCGGTATGTTACTTGCCCGAGATTCGATCGTCGGTATCCAATACCTTGTTCAATCTCGTTACCGGCAAGTCACTTTACTCGTTCCGTAACACATCATCCCGTGATCAACTCCTTGGTCACATTGCGCATATGATGATGTCCTACCGAGTGGGCCCAGAGATACCTCTCCGTTTACACGGAGTGACAAATCCCAGTCTCGATCCGCATAAAACAAAAGATACTTTCGGAGATACCTGTAGTGCACCTTTATAGTCACCCAGTTACGTTGTGACGTTTGATACACCCAAAGCACTCCTACGGTATCCAGGAGTTACACGCTCTCATGGTCGAAGGAAGAGATACTTGACATTGGCAAAGCTCTAGCAAATGAACTACACGATCTTTTGTGCTAGTCTTAGGATTGGGTCTTGTCCATCACATCATTCTCCTAATGATGTGATCCCGTTATCAACGACATCCAATGTCCATAGCCAGGAAACCATGACTATCTGTTGATCACAACGAGCTAGTCAACTAGAGGCTCACTAGGGACATATTGTGGTCTATGTATTCACACGTGTATTACGATTTCCGGATAATACAGTTATAGCATGAATAAAAGACAATTATCATGAACAAGGAAATATAATAATAATACTTCTATTATTGCCTCTAGGGCATATTTCCAACAGTCTCCCACTTGCACTAGAGTCAATAATCTAGTTCACATCGCCATGTGATTAACACTCACAGGTCACATCGCCATGTGACTAATACCCAAGAGTTTACTAGAGTCAGTAGTCTAGTTCACATCACTATGTGATTAACACTCAATGAGTTTTATGTTTGATCATGTTGCTTGTGAGAGAGGTTTTAGTCAACGGGTCTGAACCTTTCAGATCCGTGTGTGCTTTACAAATCTCTATGTCATCTCCTAGATGCAGCTACCACGCTCTATTTGGAGCTATTCCAAACAACTGTTCTACTTGGAGCTATTCTAAATTATTGCTCCATTATATGTATCCGGTCTCTCTACTCAGAGCTATCCGGATAGGTGTCAAGCTTGCATCGTCGTAACCTTTATGACGAACTCTTTTACCACCTCCATAATCGAGAAAATTCCTTAGTCCACTAGTTACTAAGGATAACTTTGACCGCTGTCCTGTGAGCCATTCTTGGATCACTCTTGTACCCCTTGACTGACTCATGGCAAGGCACACTTCAGGTGCGGTACACAGCATAGCATACTGAAGAGCCTACGTCTTAAGCATAGGGGACGACCTTCATCCTTTCTCTCTATTCTACTGTGGTCGAGCTTTAAGTCTTAACTTCGTACCTTACAACTCAGGCAAGAACTCCTTCTTTGACTGGTCCATCTTGAACACCTTCAAGATCATGTCAAGGTATGTGCTCATTTGAAAGTATTATTAAGCATTTTGATCTATCCTTATAGATCTTGATGCTCAATGTTCAAGTAGCTTAATCCAGGCTTTCCATTGAAAAACACTTTCAAAATAACCCTATATGCTTTCCAGAAATTCTACGTCATTTCTGATCAACAATATGTCAACAACATATACTCATCAGAAATTCTATAGTGCTCCCACTCACTTCTTTGGAAATACAAGTTTCTCATAAACTTTGTACAAACCCAAAATTTTTGATCATCATCAAAGCATACATTCCAACTCCGAGATGCTCACTCCAGTCCTTAGAAGGATTGCTGGAGCTTTGCATACTTATTAGCATCTTTCGGGATTGACAAAACCTTCCGGTTGTATCACATACAACCTTTCCTCATTAAAATCGTCGAGGAAACAATGTTTTGACATCCTATCTGCAAGATTTCATAAATAATGCAGTAATCGCTAATATAATTCCAACAGACTCTTAGCATCGCTACGAGTGAGAAAATCTCATCGTAGTCAACTCCTTGAACTTGTCGGAAAACATCTTAACGTCAAGTCGAGCTTTCTTAATGGTGACATTTACCATCATTGTCCGTATTCCTTTTGAAATCCATCTGTACTCATTAGCCTTACGACCATCGAGCCGTTCTGCCAAAGTCTACACTTTGTTTTCATACATGGATCCTCTCTCGGATTTTATGGCCTCAAGCCATTTATCAGAATCCGGGCCCACCATCGCTTCTCCATAGCTCGTAGGTTCATTGTTGTCTAGCAACATGACCTTCAAGATAGGATTACGTACCACTCTAAAGTAGTACGCATCCTTGTCATCCTACGAGGTTTGGGAGTGAATTGATCCGAAGTTTCATGATCAATATCATAAGCTTCCACTTCAATTGGTGTAGGTGCCACAGGAACAACTCCCTGTGCCCTGTCACACACTAGTTGAAGAGACGGTTCAATAACCTCATCAAGTCTCCACCATCCTCCCACTCAATTCTTTCGAGAGAAACTTTTCCTCGAGAAAGGACCCGATTCTAGAAACAATCCATATTGCTTTCGGATCTGAATTAGGAGGTATACCCAACTGTTTTGGGTTTCCTATGAAGATGCATTTTATCCGCTTTGGGTTCGAGCTTATCAACCTGAAACTTTTTCATATAAGCGTCGCAGCCCCAAAGTTTTAAGAAACGACAACTTAGGTTTCTCTAAACCATAATTCATGCGGTGTCATCTCATCGGAATTACGTGGTGCCCTATTTAAAGTGAATGTGGTTGTCTCTAATGCCTAACCCATGAACGATAGTGGTAATTCGATAAGAGACATCATGGTACGCACCATATCCAATAGGGTGCAACTATGATGTTCGGACACACCATCACATTATGGTGTTCTAGGCGGTATTAATTGCGAAACAATTTCCACAATGTCTTAATTGTGTGCCAAAACTCGTAACTCAGATATTCATCTCTATGATCATATCATAGACATTTTATCCTCTTGTCACAATGATCTGCTACTTCACTCTGAAATTACTTGAACCATTCAATAATTCAGACTTGTGTTTCATCAAGTAAATATACTCAACATTTACTCGAATCATCTGTGAAGTAAGAACATAATGATATTCACTGCATGCCTCAGCACTCATTCGACTGCACACATCAAAATGTGTTACTTCCAACAAGTTGCTATCTTGTTCCATCTTACTGAAAATGAGGCTTTTCAGTCATCTTGCCCATGTGGTATGATTTGCATATCTCAAGTGATTCAAAATCAAGTGAGTCCGAACGATCCATTTGCATGGAGTTTCTTCATGCATATACACCAATAGACATGGTTCGCATGTCTCAAACTTTTCAAAAACGAGTGAGTCCAAAGATCCATCAACATGGAGCTTCTTCATGCGTTTTATACCATTATGACTTACATGGCAGTGCCACAAGTAAGTGGTACTATCATTACTATCTTATATCTTTTGGCATGAAAATGTGTATCACTACGACCGAGATTCAATAAACCATTCCTTTAGGTGCAAGACCATTGAAGGTATTATTCAAAAACAGAGTAACCATTATTCTCCTTAAATGAATAACCATATTGCGATAGACATAATCCAATCATGTCTATGCTCAACGCAAACACCAATCTCGGTGGTAGAGGGAGCGTGCGATGCTTGATCATATCAACCTTGGAAACACTTCCAACATATATCGTCAGCTCACCTTTAACTAGTCTCCGTTTATTCCGTAGCTTTTATTTCGAGTTACTAACACTTAGCAACCGAACCGGTATCCAATACCCTGGTGCTACTAGGAGTACTAGTAAAGTACACATTAACATAATGTATATCCAATATACTTCTATCGACCTTGCCAGCCTTCTCATCTACCAAGTATCTAGGGTAATGCTGCTCCAGTGGTTGTTCCCCTTATTACAGAAGCACTTAGTCTCGGGTTTGGGTTCAACCTTGGGTTTCTTCACTAGAGCAGCAGCTGAATTGCCGTTTCATGAAGTATCCCTTTGTTCCCTTGCCCTTCTTGAAACTAGTGGTTTCACCAACCATCAACAATTGATGCTCCTTCTTGATTTCTACTTTCGCGGTGTCAAACATCATGAATATTTCAAGGATCATCATATCTATCCCTGATATGTTATAGTTAATCACGAAGCTCTAGCAGCTTGGTGGCAATGACTTTGGGGAAACATCACTATCTCATCTGGAGGATCAACTCCCACTCGATTCAAGTGATTGTTGTGCTCAGACAATTTGAGCACAAGCTCAACGATTGAGCTTTTCTCCCTTAGTTTGCAGGCTAAGAAAATCGTCAGAGGTCTTATACCTCTTGACGTGGGCACGAGCCTGAAATCCCAATTTCAGCCCTCGAAACATCTCATATGTTCCGCGACGTTTCGAAAACGTCTTTGGTGCCTCTACTTAAACCATTTAATTGAACTATCACGTAGTTATCAAAACGTGTATGTCCGATGTTCGCAACATCGACAAACGACGTTGGGGTTCAGCACACTGAGCGGTGCATTAAGGACATAAGCTTTCTACTGATCGCATAATCGCTACTATCAACTTTCAACTATATTTTCTCTAGGAACATATCTAAACAGTGGAACTAAAGCGCGAGCTTACGACATAATTTGCAAAAGGTCTTTTGACTATGTTCAGGATAATTAAGTTCATCTTATGAACTCCCACTTAGATAGACATCCCTCTGGTCATCTAAGTGATCACATGATCCGAGTCAACTAGGCCGTGTCCGATCATCACGTGAGACGGACTAGTCATCATCGGTGAACATCTTCATGTTGATCGTATCTACCATACGACTCATGCTCGACCTTTCGGTCTCCGTGTTCCGAGGCCATGTCTGCACATGCTAGGCTCGTCAAGTTAACCCTAAGTGTTTTCGTTGTGTAAAACTGTCTTACACCCGTTGTATGTGAACGTAAGAATCCATCACACCCGATCATCACGTGGTGCTTAGAAGCGACGAACTGTAGCAACGGTGCACAGTTAGGGGAGAACACTTCTTGAAATTTTGTAAGGGATCATCTTATTTACTACCGTCGTCCTAAGCAAACAAGATGCATAAACATGATAAACATCACATGCAATCAAATAGTGACATGATATGGCCAATATCATTTTGCTCCTTTTGATCTTCATCTTCGGGGCTCCATGATCATCATCGTCACCGGCACGACACCATGATCTCCATCATCATGATCTCCATCATCGTGTCTTCATGAAGTTGTCACGCCAACGACTACTTCTACTTCTATGACTAACGCATTTAGCAATAAAGTAAAGTAGTTTACATGGCGTTCTTCAATGACACGCAGGTCATACAATAAATAAAGACAACTCCTATGGCTCCTGCCGGTTGTCATACTCATCGACATGCAAGTCGTGAATCCTATTACAAGAACATGATCAATCTCATACATCACATATCATTCATCACATTCTTCTTGGCCATATCACATCACATAGCATACCCTGCAAAAACAAGTTAGACGTCCTCTAATTGTTGTTGCATGTTTTACGTGGCTGCTATGGGTTTCTAGCAAGAACGTTTCTTACCTACGCAAGACCACAACGTGATATGCCAATTGCTATTTACCCTTCATAAGGACCCTTTTCATCGAATCCGTTCCGACTAAAGTGGGAGAGACTGGCACCCGCTAGCCACCTTATGCACCAAGTGCATGTCAATCGGTGGAACCTGTCTCACGTAAGAGTACGTGTAAGGTCAGTCCGGGCCGCTTCATCCCACAATACCGTCGAAACAAGATTGGACTAGTAACGGTAAGCATATTGAACAACATCAACGCCCACAACTACTTTGTGTTCTACTCGTGCAAAGAATCTACGCAATAGACCTAGCTCATGATGCCACTGTTGTGGAACGTAGCAGAAATTCAAAATTTTCCTACGTGTCACCAAGATCTATCTATGGAGAGACCAGCAACGAGTAGAAAGAGAGTGCATCTACATACCCTTGTAGATCGCTAAGCGGAAGCGTTCAAGTGAACGGGGTTGATGGAGTCGTACTCGTCGTGATTCAAATCACCGATGATCCTAGTGCCGAACGGACGACACCTCCGCGTTCAACACACGTACAGCCCGGTGACGTCTCCCACGCCTTGATCCAGCAAGGAGAGAGGGAGAGGTTGAGGAAGACTCCATCCAACAGCAGCACAACGGCGTGGTGGTGGTGGAGGAGCGTGGCAATCCAGCAGGGCTTCGCCAAGCACCATGGGAGAGGAGGAGTAGGAAGAGAGGTAGGGCTGTGCCAGAACTTCGTGTATAGCTCCCATGCGCCTCCCCACTATATATAGGGGTGGAGGGGCTGGTTTATTGCCCTCCAAGTCCATTGGGGCGTTGGCCAAGGTGGGAGGAAAGAAATCTCATTATTTCCTTCCCCACCGATTGTTATCCCCCCTTTTTAGGGATCTTGATCTTATCCCTTCGGGATATGATCTTATTCCTTCTAAGGGGGGATCTTGGTGCGCCTTGACCAGGGGTGTGGGGCCTTGCCCCCACTACCCACGTCCATGTGGGTCCCCCCATGCAGGTGGGCTCCACTCCGGAACCTTCTAGAACCTTCCCGGTACAATACCGAAAATCCCGAACATTTTCCGGTGGCCAAAATAGGACTTCCCATATATAAATCTTTACCTCCGGACCATTCCGGAACTCCTCGTGACGTCCGGGATCTCATCCGGGACTCCGAACAACATTCGGTAACCACATACAAACTTCCTTTATAACCCTAGCATCATCGAACCTTAAGTGTGTAGACCCTACGGGTTCGGGAGACATGTAGACATGACTGAGACGTTCTCCGGTCAATAACCAACAGCGGGATCTGGATACCCATGATGGCTCCCACATGTTCCACGATGATCTCATCAGATGAACCACGATGTCAAGGACTTAATCAATCCCGTATTCAATTCCCTTTGTCTATCGGTATGTTACTTGCCCGAGATTCGATCGTCGGTATCCAATACCTTGTTCAATCTCGTTACCGGCAAGTCACTTTACTCGTTCTGTAACACATCATCCCGTGATCAACTCCTTGGTCACATTGCGCATATGATGATGTCCTACCGAGTGGGCCCAGAGATACGTCTCCGTTTACACGGAGTGACAAATCCCAGTCTCGATCCGCATAAAACAATAGATACTTTCGGAGATACCTGTAGTGCATCTTTATAGTCACCCAGTTACGTTGTGATGTTTGATACACCCAAAGCACTCCTACGGTATCCAGGAGTTACACGCTCTCATGGTCGAAGGAAGAGATACTTGACATTGGCAAAGCTCTAGCAAATGAACTACACGATCTTTTGTGCTAGTCTTAGGATTGGGTCTTGTCCATCACATCATTCTCCTAATGATGTGATCCCGTTATCAACGACATCCAATGTCCATAGCCAGGAAACCATGACTATCTGTTGATCACAACGAGCTAGTCAACTAGAGGCTCACTAGGGACATATTGTGGTCTATGTATTCACACGTGTATTACGATTTCCGGATAATATAGTTATAGCATGAATAAAAGACAATTATCATGAACAAGGAAATATAATAATAATACTTTTATTATTGCCTCTAGGGCATATTTCCAACAAGAAGATCATGTCCGTGTAGAGGATGTGCACTTTGGCACCTACACATTCTCTGTTAATGTCTCCATCGTTAGATCTGAAACCTCCTTTAAGACTACCATAGTGTATGAGCCAACAAGAAATATCCATAAAGATATCTTCGTCGAAGAGATGATGAATGAAAATCCCCATCCTCTAGATAAAGTCTTGACATAGGCAACTTCAACCAAATATACTACTCTAGAGATAATAACTATGCCAATGCGAACCATAGCCACACCTTCTGCTTTCAGAATGCTCTTGTATTTTGTGAGCTACTAGAAACCCACCTCCAGAACAAATATGTACACTTGGGAGAAATAAGAAAAGCAACCCAACCATGTCCAAGCTTGATGGCTTCTTTTGCAATGAAGATTGGGATATCACTTTTGACAAGAACATTATGAATGCCCTCCCATCATCACTTTCGGATCATTGTCTTCTCCTCCAGGTCAATGAGATAGCCCTTGGCAACCAAAGACCTTCCGCTTTGCATTTTGTTGGACCAACATGCCTGGATTTCACCTTTATGTTCAAGATGTGTGGATGAGCTCTCTAAGCACACTAAGCCTTATCAAAGGATCTTTCAGAAAGTTGAAAAGAATTAGTCAAAGGCTTAATACTTGGAGTAGAACTATTTCCTTCAACGTCAAAGTCCAACTTCACATGACCTTAGAGATCATTATTCGGTTGGATGAGGCCTAGGATAATTGGGAGCTAAGTAATGATGATAAGGTCTTTGAAAGAGACTTCAAATAAGTGTGGTTGGGCTCGTGGTCATGGAGAGAATAAGGAAGAGACAAATCTTGAGGATCAAAAATATTAAATTCGGAGATGATAACACTTGTTACTTTCACCTGAGGGTGAATGAACGAGGGAGGAAAAATCTTATACATCATCTAAAACATGGGAGTGACTGGGTGATGGATCATGACTACAAGAAAAACATTGTTCACTCACACTTCTCTGCTATAAATAAAAGAGTGTCTAGTGTGCAAAGAACATCAATTGGGCAATGATTTCCATTGTTGGCCATGATCTGTCCGCTCTTGGAGATGCCATCACAAAGAAGAAGGTCAAGGTTGTGATCTTTGCCCTAGCTAGTGACAAAGCACGCGGGCCCGATGGCTTAACAAAAATTCTTCAAGGACTGTTGGGATATTATTGAGGATGTCAACATGCTCATGATCACTAACTTCTCAGACCTCCACATGGAAAACTTCCATTGGCTAAACTCATCAAATGTTACACTCATCCCCAAGAAAGATTGCACCAAAGACATTCTGGATTTTAGTACTATTAGCCTTATCCATGTCATGGCCAAGCTCATTGTCAAAATCCTTGCTCTATGAAGTTGGCTCTGCACATGAACGATATTTTTCCATTGTGCAAAGTGATTTCATCAAGAGGATAAGTATCTACTATAACTTGATGTATGTGCGCGATGTGGCTAGAAGATGTCACCACATCAAGACACCTACACTCCTCATCCAGCTCCACATAAATAAGGCCATAGATTCCATTAGGTGGTATTATTTTATAGACATGTTGAGTCACCATGGCTTCCAAGGCCACTCCCGGGGACAGATCTCCACTCTCCCCTCCTAATCTTCTTCCCGAGTTTTGCTCAGTGCAATTGCTAAGGACCTGATCAAGCATGATAATGGGCTCTATCAGGGGTCCCCCTTTCCCCTTTGCTTTTCAAGCTTGCCATTAACCCGCTACAGCATATCTTGAACAAGGCTACAACCTAAGGAAAGCTTCATCCTCTTAGTGGATGTCACACAGACATTCATCCTTCCTTTTACACCAATGATGTGACAGTTTTATGTGCCCCTATCAAGGAACAAGTCCAAGTCCTTGCCACCACGCTTGCCTATTTCATAGATACTGACATCCTTGTCACAAATTGTAGAAGGAGCATTGTTGAACCTATCTGGGGCGATAACATCGACCTTGATGACATCCTACATTCCTTCACAGCAGGCCACTCATCCCTTCCCATATGTTACCTTGGCCTACCCCTCAGGTTCAAAGAGTACAAAGGTTCCACTTACAACACTTAGAATGTAAAGACACCAATAAATTAGAACCTTGGAGAGGAAAACATGTTGCTATAGCAGGCATTGAAATGGTGCTCCCGGAGGTGTCGATATACCATCTTTCATCACTTGACCTCCCAGTGGAGGTTCTTAGGAATACTAATAGAATGAGTCGCGCCTATCTTTGGGCACGGATAGATAAAGTGACCAGTGGTAAGTGCGAAATTAATTGGGAGCAAGTTTGCAAGCTGAAGGAGTTTCATAGCCCAAGAGTTCTTAATCTTGGAAGTTCACAATCGCGCTTTGCTCATGATGGTTATGGCTTGACAAGCATGACCCACATAGGGCGTGGTGCATTATGGGGATGTCATGCAACAATGATGATCATGATCCCTTCCCGGCGGGCACTAAGGTTATGACTGACGATGAAATACATCCAAATTTTGGGGAGTCATCATGGCTAGAGGGGCTGAGGCCTAAAGACAATGCGCCCATTTTTTGGGGGATATCTTGCAAGAATGGTGGCAACATAACAAGGCTTTGAGCTATAGTTTTTTGGTTCTACGGATTGACAATCAAGGAGGCCTAACACTAGGGCAAATCAACAATTCATCATTTTGTGGGATAAACTTTCCAATGTCATCATGTAACCAGATGTCCAAGATACAATCATGTGGAAGCTGACTAACGATAGGAACTATACCACCTCCTCGGCCTACAAGGCTCGATTGGCCGACCACATCTGATCCAACTTTCTATCCATGGCCTGAAAGGTTTGGGCATCTCCCAAATATGTAGGTTCTTTACTTGGCTAGTCACCCAAAATGGGATTTGGACGGCAAATAGGCTACAATGTTGAGAGTGGCCAAATTGCGACGGATGCCCTCTTTGCAACCAAGTGTAAGAATCAGTAGCTCACCTCCTCTTCAAGTTTTGATTCTATCTTTGAGTCTGGAACGATGTGATTTCTTGGCTTGGTCTTCATGTTAGTGCGGATCTTTGGCAACATTTTGAGACCATGAAACTTGGTGGGAAGGAGTCCACAACAATTCGAAGCCGAGGAAAGCTCTATTTTCTTTACTCCTTTTTGTTAGATGCGAGATTTGGAAGGAAAGGAACCTGCGTGTCTTTCAAAACAAAGCGACACCGGTGGTGATCATTATTCGCATCATACAAGATGATGCATCGCTTTGGGATATTGTGGGGGCTAAGAATTTGAGTAATGTACTTCCAAGAGAGTAATTTATTATCTTTGTCTCGTTTTGTGGTATCTTACAAACTACTCTTATTAATAAATAAAAATGGCAAATCTTCTGCCTTGTTCCAAAAAAGGGAGTCCAAAACTATAAATAAAAAATGACACTTGCATTTGCGATATAATTGATATTGCTAACTAAAATTTTTCTAGAAGTTTTCTATATCTTGCCCACCTCAAATTGCACAATATTGATCCCCAACATTGTAGCACATGCAAAATATGTGTAATTTTTAACAGGATTTGTCCAAAATAAATAATTTGTTAACAGGATCTCTCCAAAATAAAGAAGTCACATCATTTTTTATGGGTCCATGCGCTCCAAATAATTATTCCCATACTAACTTTTTTTCTTTCCATTTTCTATGAAGCTCATTCCACCATTTTAGTAATTTATATCAGCCATAGGTCAGTTTGTGCGAGTATATGACGCTTGGTTGTCTAGAAATTTATGAACCAATATATTCCTAAGATACTTTAAGATTCCTTAGATACTTTGAGACGCGTGCTATGTTTTCTAATCTTCGCAAATTTTATCTTGTTTAAGACTATTGCATTAGTTTTTTATTGTTTCAAAGTCTAACATATTATTTCATTATGTACCAGTAAATCTGATCTTGAAAAAGGGCATATTTATTTATTACTACACAATGAAACATTATAATACACTGTGAAACAAGAAGAAACTTAGAAACATTTTTTTATTCTGAAAAAACATAAATTTTGCCAACAACAAGAAAATTTAATATAAATCTCAAAGCAATGGTGAATGGCGGTTGGCTTATAAATAGACAACGCTTACAATGACATGGGTGTTGTCTTGCGTTCAAAAAAAGTCAAGTTAGTAAATACTACTTTCCGTGTGCAGTGTTGTGTTCAATTGTAATTCAATGGAATGTTATGTCATAATTAATTAACTCACAAATATTTCCCTTGCAGAGGAAAAAATGGACCGAAGTGGAAGACATGAAGCTGATCAAGATGCACCAGACTTGGGGGAACTGCTGGTCGGTGATCGTCCGAGAACTCCCCGGACGGTCAGACAATGCCGTCAAGAACCACTGGAATGCCACCAAGCGCAGTCTGAACACGAAACGCCATATGAAGAAGAGGAACAGTGAGCAGCCACCTCCTGGCCAGCTCTCCCTTCTTATGGAGTACATCCGCAGCCTTGACCCGCATACCGAACCACCCACAGAGACACGTCTAGTGTCCCCACCGTTGTATCATGACCAACAACACGGTGGGAAAACGAGGATGGCCGATATAGACTCTGTCGTCGTCATTGCCCCTACCGCACAGGCGCACCCGAGTTACCCTAATCTGACCATGACTGGTATGTACTACCACCCAAACCCGGCCAACATGCAGTACTGGGTGCCAGACTTGAATGTCACCGATGGGACAAAAGAGGGGTACTCATACTACATCCCTCCCAATGCGCACCTGAACCACCACCAGTCGTATGGTTTGTCTCCGACACAGATGGTTAGCAAGAAAGACATCCAGCAGGCAGCCAATGCGAGCATGGACATGTATGCATTCACCGAACAACATACCCTCCCAGTGAACAACCTGAAGGCTGCTGCAGAGATGCACCGCGAGTCCTCCATCAACAACCAACTGGGCAACATGTGTGGTGGAGCTGGTGGCTGGTCCTACTACTATGGCATGGATGCGGCTGGTTCAAGCGGCCCCACAGGAGGTAGTGGTAGTGGTAATGACCCTGAAGGCATCGACATGGTGTAGATGGCTTCTGGAGAGTTTGCCACATAGGACGAGGAGGTGGTCACCTCCAATCGGCTGGCTAGATTCAAGTGAGACGTACATGTCCCCAGAGGATTTCATGTCTAAGGAGAACAATGAGATTGTATATGTGTTGAGCTTGTGTACTTTGTTTGATTTCATTATTTTGTAAAGGTACTTTATCTGGTCCATTTGGGGAAGTACATTAATTTGTTCGCGTTTCCATCCTTGGGAAATCATTTTAGTTAATTTCGGTAGAGAAGAGGTAGAAAAATGAGGCAAAGGCAAAGGTGGGATGGCCAGCCATGACATCTCTAATGTACCCGAGACGTAAACGGTGCTGTTGGCCATGACATCTCCATAGATGACTAATAGAGGGTTGATAGGTTTAGATTGAGAGGAGTGTGGTCACCAATGATAGAATATATGGCAGTGTGGGTGCGAATTACAGGGAAGGCATGAGCGGTGACATATCATACAAGAAAGGGTAGTGAGGCAACGTGTGATAGCGTTGTTAGTTAGGGAAGAGGTAGCGGTGCTGCCGACGATACAAATGGGTCAGTTGGAAGAGGAACCCACTAGGGGAGGAAGAAGGGTGGTCAGCAAATCAACTAAAATAAAAATATAGGCACGGTTAATTAGGCGGTCCTTACTTTGTTGTACTAGTTGAGACACACTTGAAGTTGAGATGACATAGTTGAATAAGTGCAGTTGAAAAAATATTGTTGTGTCCCAAAATTGGAGTTCATATTGTGTAGCTGGAATAGATGATGCAGTTTAAAAAGTGTAATTGAAAAACACGATGCAGTTGAAACATTGTTGTTGAACGGGCGATATATGTAGTTTAAACACATGAAAAATATAGTTGAAACACATGATGAAGCTTTTAAAATGCAGTTGAATCGACTACATAAAGTTTATGCCAGTTTCATACCAACTAAACATTTATGAGTTAGCATTTTCCTTGTGCATATACTTATGGTATGCTTGTTTCAGAAATTTGGAGAAGCCATGTCATTATTATTTTTCACTTTTTTGCAGAGAGCGGCATCTTGTCGACAATATCCTTTATCTCCTCCATGGTTGCCCTTCCTCTTCATTTTTCTAGTTCCACTCACTTAAGGGATCGATATGCATTGATGGACTTTCACGTTCTCTTCATCTTCTCCAAACATGAGTGGTCGATAAAGCCATGCATCATAACATATGCTCTCTCTCTCTCTTATGCAGGGAAATAATCCATTCCTATCATCTCTCTCCGCATCAGCTTTGTATTTGTGGCACAGCCCGTGCCTCCGATGTATTTTTTTAATAAAAGTGCATCAGTTGTCTTACGCTTACATAATCACTATACCACAGTTCACCATGAGGACGATGTAGCATCATAAATCTAGTGATAAACAATGTCAATGTTGGACTTGATGTATGGCAAGGGACAATGGTGATTGCACCATGCAAGGCTCTGCTCGGAATGGTATGTGCAAACATGGTCATGGTATAGCTCCACAATGGTCGAGAGGTGTCTTCAAATATACGTTCTCTTTCTATGTGTTTTGTAATTAAGCTATGGTATAAGGGGGTCCAACCCTATCCTAAATTGGCCAAAGTTCATTTATGGAATCATCCTTATCAAATCGTTTGACTAACCATGTGAGACAACAAAATATAGAAATTTCTATAGCTGGACCCGGGGTCATCCCTATCTCCTTGCTAATGTCTGAATGATGGATCTAGGCAAGACCCATGTTACCGGCCAGGGCCAAAGACAAGACATGAAAACATCAAGAAATCAAACTCAAGTCCGTGAGACCCTCGAGCCTGAAAATTTGAAGTTAAGCCAACCACCTGGACATGTGTCCCATTCCATGTAAAGAAATCCTGAGTTGACAAAAATTGATTCTAAGGACCAAAGCTTTCTAAAAGTCAAAAGGAAATCAAAGCCCAAACATGTAAGCGACGTAGATCCAAAATCCAAATTCAGGCCAGCCATATCACTAGTGCAGAGACGTCCTGTAAGTGCATCGAGTGCCACCCCTAGTTGGTTTTGGAGTATTGACGACAAACATGGTTGAGGGACTAATGTGTTTGTGAGAATTGCAGGATAACACAGGTAGATGTCCCTCAATGATTCGGTTTTCCTACCAAAGATGACCCCTAAAATGTATGAAGACATTGAAGACAATGGTGGTTCATGAAGACATTCACGTTGAAGATAATGATGTGTGAAGACATTCACTTGAAGACAATGGAGTGCGAAGACATAGTTTCTTTCGTAGTTTCATTTTCTTCTTTCTTGAGTCATAGGAACCACCGAACTGTTAAGTGGGGTCCAAGTGAACAAAGTCAAAAGACTGACGTGATGCTCAACCAAAATCCTATGTCTTCGAGTGAAGACAATGATAGTAAATCTTATCCAGAGTTGGATGAGTCACCTTTGATTGTAGCCCAAGTCAAGCTGCCGCATGTGTTTGAAATCCGACCATTGGACACGTGTCAGTTCCTTAGTGACCCAGGGTCATTTTGGACATATCATGTCGGGTTTCCTCCTGGCTATAAGTAGTCCACCCCCTACACCATAACTTGGTGGCTGCTCAGAGTTAGTGCATGACTTTTGTCGTTTGAGAGCAACCCACCTCTGAAGCCTTTGAGAGAGAAAACCTTGCGAGGACAAAGCCCAAGACACCCACAACCAAAGAGTGTTAGGCATCACTAAAGTCTTTATGTTCGTGTGATCTGAAGACTTATTACACTTGAGGACTGTGTACCCTCCAGCCGGTTAGGCATCACGTTTTGAGGATCCAAGAGTCATTGTGGATCGCTGGTGAACGGAGTCTGTCAAGGTTTGGAAGTCTACCTTGAAGACTTACCTAAGTGATTGGGCGAGGACTAAGTATCCTTATCTCAAGAGGAATAAGGTGAAGACGTGGTCTTCTGAGTTCAATCTCAGCCTCCCTAACTAGACGTACAATTGTCATAACAACCGGAACTGTTCTACCAAATCCTTTTCTTCACAAAGTAACTGGTTCTATCCCCTACCTTATTTACATTTCAGTTTGTCTTCGTGAAATTGCTTGCTTGCCTGATCTGTTGGACTTCATAGTGTGAATTCTTTCTTATATTTGGCTTCATACTGTCTTCCCATTCCAATTTGTTCTACCTGGTTGCTATTAGTCTTTGTGCTTTTGTTATACTATTTACTTGACTATGGCTGTCTACCATAGCTTATCTTCTGATGCATATCGTATAGGTGTTGTTTAGTTATCTGTCTTAGAGGATCTTGAATCTTTCGAAGACTTTCATAAAAATCACCTATTCACCCCCTCTAGTCGATTCAATTGGTATTAGAGCAAGGTGCTCCCTTATTCTGTGTGATTTGGTTTAACCATGTGGACTTTGATCTATGTCGACTGCAGGGATAATCAAGGTCTCCGCTGCGTGCCCCATCTTTGATGGCACTTATTACCCCTATTGGAAGAATAAGACGTGTATGCATCTTGAAGCCATTGACAACGATCTCTCGTATGTTGTCAGGACTGGCATTCCCAAAGTCGGTAAAGGTGTCACCGGCTAATTGTCGTGGGAAACCATGGCCACCTATGGGACCAGAGGGCCCTGTGCTGGTTTGATAGGGGGGGCATCGCGTTGCGCAAGGAGCAGACCTGTGTGGGGTAGCACGACAGAGATCACACGGGCAATTTTACCCAGGTTCAGGCCGCCGTGAGGATTAAAACCCTACTCCTGCTTTGGTGGATTGATGGCGGAAGACTGGTGATGGAGCATAGTACACTTGCTCGGCAGGGGTGGCACTGACTACGTGCCTATGGGTGTGTGAGTTATCCAACCTTCTAACCCTTTCTATGGTTGCCATGGGCCTCCTTTTATAGATTAAGGGGTTACCACAATGGGAAAGTAGTCATTATGCACTGATAAGATAGAAAATAGTGCTATCATACCTCACTCTGTGGGTTGACAGGGTGCATTAAATGCACTACTTAACGTCATGTCATTGGGTGCCCGGCAAGCCTTGTCGGGCTATCTCGCCAGCTCCACGCCTGCTCGCTTGACACGTGTAGGACAGGTGTCACATGTAGGCGTTTCCTGTAGAAAGAGGCTGCCATGTGGTGAAGGAAATATGCCCTAGAGGCAATAATAAAGTTGTTATTTATATTTCCTTATATCATGATAAATGTTTATTATTCATTCTAGAATTGTATTAACCGGAAACTTAGTACATGTGTGAATACATAGACAAATAGAGTGTCACTAGTATGCCTCTACTTGACTAGCTCGTTAATCAAAGATGGTTAAGAATCCTAGCCATGGACAAGGGTTGTCATTTGATGAACGGATAACATCATTAGAGAATGATGATGATTGACTTGACCCATCCGCTAGCTTAGCACTATGATCGTTTAGTTTGTTGCTATTGCTTTCTCCATAACTTATACGTGTTCCTATGACTATGAGATTATGCAACTCTTGAATACCAGAGGAACACTTAGTGTGCTGTCAAACGTCACAACGTAACTGGGTGACTATAAAGTTGCTCTACAGGTGTCTCCGATGGTGTTTGTTGAGTTTACATAGATCAAGATTAGAATTTGTCACTTCGTGTATCGGAGAGGTATCTCTGGGCCCTCTCGGTAATGCACATCACTATAAGCCTTGCAAGCAAAGTGACTAATGAGTTGGTTGCGGGATGATGCATTACGAAACGAGTAAAGAGACTTCCTGGTAACGAGATTGAACTAGGTATTGAGATACCGATGATCGAATTTCGGGCAAGTAACATACCGATGATAAAGGGAACAACGTATGTTGTTATATGTGGTTTGACCGATAAAGATCTTCGTAGAATATGTAGGAACCGATATGAGCATCTAGGCTCCGCTATTGGTTATTGACCGGAAGTGAGTCTCTGTCATGTCTACATAGTTCTCGAACCCGTAGGGTCCGCACGCTTAGCGTTCGATGACGATCGTATTATGAGTTTATGTGTTTTGATGTACCGAAGGTAGTTCGGAATGCCGGATGTGATCACAGACATGACGAGGAGTCTCAAAATGGTCAAGACATAAAGATCGATATATTGGAAGGCTATGTTTGGACATCGGAATGGTTCCGGACGAGTTCGGGCATTTACATGAGTACCGGGGGGTTACCGGAACCCCCCAGGGAGTCAATGGGCCTTATTGGGAGAGAGGAGGAGGCGTCTAGGTGGAGGGCGCGCCCCCTTTCCTTCCCCCTCTCTCCCTCTTCCTTCTCCTACTCCAACTAGGGAAGGGGGGAAACCTACTCCTACTGGGAGTAGGACTCCCCCTTGGGCATGCCATAGAGAGGGCCGACCCTCCCCTCCTCCCCTCCTTTATATATAGGGGAGGGGGAACCCCATAGACACACAAGTTGATTGTTTAGCCGTGTGCGGTGCCCCCTCCACAGAATTCCACCTCGGTCATATCGTTGTAGTGCTTAGGCGAAGCCCTGCGTCGGTAACTTCGTCATCACCGTCATCACGCCGTCGCATTGACGAAACTCTCCCTCGGCCTCAGCTGGATCAAGAGTACGAGGGACGTCACCAAGCTGAAAGTGTGTAGATCACGGAGGTGCCATGCGTTCGGTACTTGATCGGTTGGATCGCGAAGACGTTCGACTACATCAACCAAGTTTCATAACGCTTCCGCTTTCGGTCTATGAGGGTACGTAGACATACTCTTCCCCTCTCATTGCTATGCATCTCCTAGATAGATCTTGCATGATCGTAGGAATTTTTTTGAAATACTACGTTTCCCAACAGTGGCATACGAGCCAGGTCTATGCATAGATGTTATATGCACGAGTAGAGCACAAAGGAGTTGTGGGCGTGGGTATATACATATTGCTTGCCGTCACTAGTTGATTCTTGATTCAGCGGTATTGTTAGATGAAGCGGCTCAGACCGACATTACGTGTATGCTTACGCAAGACTGGTTCTACCGACGCGCTTTGCACACAGGTGGCTAGTGGGTGTTTTTTTTCTCCAACTTTAGTTGAATCAGTTTCAATGAACATGGTTCTTTCTGAAGATCAAAAAGCAATAGCTATACTATGTTCTAGTTTTGATGCGTAGGTAAGAATAGTTCTTGCTAGAAGCCCGTAGCAGCCATGTAAAACTTGCAAGAACAGAGTAGAGGACGTCTAACTTGTTTTTGCAAGGCATGTAGTGATGTGATATGGTCAAGACGTGATTATATAAATTGTTGTATGAGATGATCATGTTTTCTAACACAGTTATCGGCAACTCGCAGGAGCCATATGGTTGTCACTTTATTGTATGAAATTCAATCGCCATGTAATTGCTTCACTAAGCGCTAGCGATAGTCGTAGAAGCAATAGTTGGCGAGACGACAACGATGCTTCGATGGAGATCAAGGTGTCAAGCCGGTGATGATGGTGATCATGACAGTGCTTTGGAGATGGAGATCAAAGGCACAAGATGATGATGACCATATCATATCACTTATATTTGATTGCATGTGATGTTTATCCTTTATGCATTTTATTTTGCTTAGTTCAGCGGTAGCATTATAAGATGATCTCTCACTAAATTTCAAGGTATAAGTGTTCTCCCTGAGTATGCACCTGTGACACCCGGATAATTAAGCTACAATGCTAATGATGCCAGGTCATTTTTCTGACTGTTGCTAATCCTCATTTGATCTGAAGCATAGTTCAAATTCAATTCAATTAAAGTCCAAAATTCAAGTTTGTTAAACATGCAAAATAAAATGTTCAAAGTGTGGCAAATATTCCATAACTATTTATGGCGGTGACCCAACACTTTTGTAACGTATTTACATGCCTTTTGTGAATATGAAGTGGCTAAGAACAACTATATCAATGCTTTTTAATTTTTTAGAAACTCTAAACTAATTTATTATACTTCCAAAATAATTGTGGTAGTGGCATATACAAATTTAGAGGATAGTGCTATATTTTACAAAAGCTAAAACTAAGTTAAAGCAATAAAAGAAAACAGAAAACAAAACATAAAACATAAAACAAAAATATAAATAAAACCTAAAAGGCCTGCCCTGACCCCCCAGGCCTCGGCCCATCTCACCGAGCCGGGCCGACCCAACTCCCCCTCGGTCGACTTCCACCTCGCTACAGGGGAAGCCGACCGAGGCGCACCCACCGTCCTCGCCGAACCCACTCGTCGCCCCCGCGTCGCTGCCGCGCCGAGGGGATAAGGCCGAGTCCCCTTGGCTTGTCAGCTCCCCCACCAGATATTTTCCCCACTCCACTCACCCCACTCCCCCTAGATCTCGCCTCCTCTCACTCTCTCCCGCGGCGGATCCCCTCCGTCCCAATGCCGCACCACCGCGGCCACCGAGCTCCTCCAACCTCGTCGGCGTGTCCCCGACCTCCGTCGTCCTACCCTACTTCCTCTACACTGATGGATTGGACCCGAGGCAGCTATAAAAACGATCCCGAGCTCTTCGTCCACCTCTACCTCGCCGGTCGCCGTCGCCAACTCCATCGCCTCTGTAGCTCCTAAGCCACCGATAGGCCTCCGTGTGCATTCGTAGTGAGCTCCCTTCTCCCCTTCTCTTTTCCATGTTGAATCAGCGTCGTAGACCCGCATACATTCCGTGTCTTGCACCATTGGAAGTCGTTCGTGCATGCCTTAACCGCGCCCGTGCCGCGCCGAACACGCCCCACGCGCGTGCCTGCGCAACGATGCCCTCCCCGGCGCGCTCACCGCGTCCCACGCCCGCAGCTCGCTCCCGCCCACTAGCTGCCGCTGCTGCCAACGCGTGCAACTCTGCTGTTGTGCACACCCGCGTCGGCCGCCTCCCCCGTCCTCTGGCCGCACCATCGCGGGCCGCCACTGCAGCTCGCCCCGCCTGCTGCGCGCAAGCCTCGCCTCTTTCTTCTGCCGCCCGTGCCTAGTCCGCACCCACGCGCGTGACCTCGCCTGGCCGCGCCCCTGTCCGCCGCGCCAGCTTAGTCCCGCTGGCCCTCGCGCCGCTCGGTGCCTTCCTCTGCCCCTGCCCTTGGTCACGGCTGCCCACCCACTGCTCTATCCAGCGGCTCCGGCGTTGCCGGCGACCTCGCCCCCCCCCCCCCCCCGCCCGGTGCCGCTCCGACCGATGCCGCACCATGCCCGTTGACCTCGTCCCATGCCCGGGCGGGCCACGCCTCGCCCGCACCCGATAGCGCTCGCCCCTGCTGGCCTCTCTGCCACTGCACGTGGGGCCCGGCCCCAAAACAAAAAAAAGTTTAAAACATATATTAATAAAAATAATTAATTAATTAGTTAAATGCTTAATTAACTTAATTAATTAATCCTAATTAACCTAATGAACTATTTTAGTTAGTTAAATCTATAGTTAGTTAGAGTAGTCAATGGCAGGTGGGCCCCACCCCCTGTTGACCAGTCAAATGTTGACTGGTCAACTGGGCCCCCCTGGACCCGCATGTCACCCTCTGTTACACCTTTGTGTACACAAATCTGGGGGCACATAGCATTTTAGCTATTTAATTTCAAAATAATAATAATAAATCCATAAATGTTTAAATCCTTGAAGAATCATAGAAAATAAACCGTAACTCAGATGAAAATGTTTTCTACATGAAAGTTGCTCAGAACGACGACCAGATGTGCCCTCCGTTCATCTGCCACACACCCCTAACATAGCGAACATTGAACTTTTCCCCTTCACTTCGTCTGTCCGAAAATGCCTAACTTTGGGAAAACTTTCCTGGATGTTATCCCCCTCTGCCAGTGGTGTGTAGCACCACATTAGAACATGTCTAGATCTGCCTGTTGTCTTGTCATGCATCTGTTTGCTCTGTATTTACTATTTCTCCCCCTATTCTCTCCGGTAGACCTCGAGACCGCTGCTGATGCCCCTTTGATCGACTGCTTCGACGATGACCCCTCCTTCTCGCCTGAGCAACCAGGCAAGCCCTCCCTTTTGATCATCCTGATATCGCCCATTCCATTATCTCATGCTTGCATTAGATTTTGCTACTGTAATTGCTTGCTCCTATTCTGATGCATAGCCTGCTTTTGTACCTGCTGTTGTACGTTACTTGCTTATCCTAAACTGCTTAGTATAGGTTGGTTAGGGATCCATCAGTGACCCCCACCTTGTCTTTGTTGCCCCTGCTTCATCATCGATGACTCGATCAACATGATCGACAACCAGAGCCTGACACCTCACATCAGATCACGCCCCTTTTGTTGCTCGACTCTGCAAAGCTACTATCGAGTGCCGAGGGTGAGACCTCACAACGCTGTAGTGTAGCTATTCGGTCGTGGTCAACGAGGGTGGTTCCTCCTTCTCCATCCCGATACGGCTCTGTCATGCAACCCCTCAAGTGTGAACCTCGAGGGTGGTTCCTCTTACATTCACCTTGATGATTACATCGAGTGGAATTCACCGGGGGTGATTCCTCGGGTTTTCCCCTTGATGTTTGGACACACGGTTACCTTGACTATACTTAAGACCATTGTTGAAGTCGGGTCGGCCCTGAGGGGAGTTTTCTACGTGGCACGACCGGGTAGTCTGGGCCCTTGCTGTAAGTCCATGAGACGGGGCGACGGGGTCACATTATCGCGAGTCTCTGCTCGTCTCCGCGAACCCCCAATGCACTAACAGGTTTGGGTATTTGTTCTGAGTTGGCCTCTGGCCTTTATGCACTAGCCACCACGCGAGAATAGTTATGGGCCTCGACATCGTAGTATCAGCCGAAGCTTTATCAGACGTCCAGTTCAGCATGGCGGCACAGTCGGATCGTGTCGACCATCTGAGGTGGCGCCGGTATTCACCCTGCGTGCAACGACCCGAAGTGCAACGGGCGATGGGCCCAAGACCCCGGGGCACTTAGGATGTAGACCGGCGGGGACCTCTCTGCTGAGCCTAGGTAGGGCTCCGACGTGTTGATCTTCCAAGGCCGGGCATTGACCTGGAAAAGTGTGTCTGGCCAGAGTGATCGAGCGTGTTGGGTAACGCGGTGCACCCCTATAGGGAAGATATATATTGGAATACCATGTCCATGGTAATGGGCGTTCAGACTTGTATCCTGATCTTATACAACTAGAACTGGTTACTTGAGACATGTGATGGATATGTGGCTCCAGGATTGCTTTCTCATAGGGAGTCGAGGAAGGATCTCTGGGCGTTAATGTTACAACATGCTTGTTAATTAAACTGCTATTCTTTACTCCTCTACATGCTGCAAGATGCTTGGAGATGCTAGTCTTTGATAGGCTAGGCCTTCTCCTCTATTCTGGCATTCTGTAGTTCAGTCCACCGATACAACCCTTCCATTTGATACCAATGCATACTTAGTATAGTTCTGATGCTTGCGAGTACTTTGGATGAGTACTCACGGTTTCTTTGCTACCCCCTTTGCCCCCCTTCTTTCTTCTTTCCAGTTGTTGCAACCAGATGGTGGATCCCTGGAGCCAGATGCCACCGCCGACGGATAATACTACATGGACGCCGCCTAAGACCAGGAGTAGTTAGGAGGTCCCAGGCAGGAGGCCTTGCCTCTTCGATCATGTTGCTTTTGTGCTAGCCTTCTTAAGGTATCCTTGTTTAACTTATGTTTGTACTCAGATTTTATTGCTTCCGCTGACTCTTGGGTATCGAGCTTGTATTCGAGCCCTCGAGGCCCCTGACTTGTAATATGAAGCTTGTATTGTTTTGATTTGTGTCTAAAGTTGTGTTGTGATATCTTCCCGCGAGTTCCTGATCTTGATCGTACACATTTGGATGTCTGATTAGTGTATGATTGAATCGGGGGTGTCACAAGTAGGTATCAGAGCCGACTGCCTGTAGGAATCCCCCTTTACAACTCCTTGGTCGAAGTTGAGTCTAGTCTTTGAAAACTTTGTTACTAACATGGCTGTGTGGCTTACCAGCCCACGGCGCCATTGGGTGGTATTAGGATCTTTTACTCCTCGTCTATACTCTGGGATTCTGATCTCTCTTCTATTCGGGTTAAATGATTTTGTTAACTCTAACTCTAGGTTCTCGTAAATACGTTCTCCCGGGGAGCCCCTCACTCCAGATGATTGCTTGGTGCACCAGAAGACTCTGAAGATACTCTCTGATGTTTTCCCAAGACCATTGTACCCTTCGTTGTTGCAATCCCTACCACCGATAATCCTTATGGGTAACTACCTACATTGTCGTTCATACCTTCATCCCCAGTTGATCTAGTTATTACAAGATACTTTGAAATACTATCCGATCTTTCAATAATCCTCTCCAACTATTGCTCTGCTAATACTTATCTGCTTGCATTATGGTTACTTCCATATGTCTAGCAATACTTATTATCATCCTTTGTCATCGCAATTTCGGGCATTTGATTCGATTTGTTTGTGAATACTCGCGATCATCTGTCCTGTTTTATTGGTCCCTATGATAATCTGTGCCAAATTTTGACTATAAATTGAACTAACCAAATGTCCATGCATGTCACAAAATATTACATCATTGAAAACTATGTTCAAATACGAATCCAAGGATATAATTTTTGTTAACATGCACTAACATTTTGTCAGTTAAATCTTTGGTCAAAATTTAGCACAAATTACAAAGGGGACCAATTAAGATTGTAATCTCACATTTTGTTTTGATGATACTCCCACATAGAAAATATAAATAATAATGCATGTTGGTGCAACCCACGTTTCCGATAATTTTACCCGTGGGCTTGTTCACAATTTTTACAAGGCGGTGGTTGTTCACTTAATGGAGGGTCATAGTACGAGACTTGAATGATACAAAATTTGACCTGGCACACCGTAACACCACTTGGAATAAGCAGTTAGCTATCTCAAAAAACTATCAACAACTCAAAAAAAATGACGACCTAACACGTACATAATTTTAAATGATTGTTTTGATGGAGTGAAAAACCAAAACTACCCCACTATACATACAAATATATATATATATATATATATATATATATATATATATATATATATATATAGGACAACACTATTCTAATACTGGGATTAGAATAGTTATTTGGGTCACAACGCCCTTATAAGTAGGCGAAAGGAACTCCCCAAACTGCTCCACCAGTCTCGTGTAAAAAAATCCACCTACTACGTACCTCCCCACAACTGGCCGTCAGGACCTTCTCCCAATCCACCGCCGCAGACCCTGCCCCCTCCCAGCGCGTCGCCATCCGCGGGCCCTTCCGACGCGCCGCCACCCGCGCCTCCTTGCGGCGAGTCGCCGCTCCCGCCTCCCCCGGTGCGAGGCGGCCCCATCTTCTTCTGGCGAGCCGCCACCCCTGCCTCCTCTGTCGCGAGGCAGCCCCCGCCTTCTTCTGGTGAGCTGCCGCCACCGCCTCCTTCCGGCGCGCCGCTGCCCCCGTCCTTCCTGCGTGAGGCCACTCCTGCCTTCCCCCATCCCAGTTGTTGTCCGGCATCCCGTAGCCGATGCACGGGGCTCTGCTGTTAAAACCACCGCCGATGGGCTCATCACCCACATCGTGCCGCCACCTCCGAGATCCTACCACCCATGCATGCGAGCGCCCCTCCTCTTGGAGGGCAACGAATGAACTCGTTCACCATCCCTCTTCTCTAGCTTCATGCTCCTCCGTTGACCCAATCCAGAAGCTGGCCTCGATGTGTGCCTCTGCCATGTAGGTGTTCGTCATAATGTCTAGGAGGTTTCCTATAGAAAAAACAATGGATGTTACCTCCTTATCTATGCCCTCTTTACTGAAGGTCTAGTCGACAGTATGAAGACACCCTTCTGATTCTTATAGGAGGTCAAACGAAGCGTTCATGGCAGGTCAAACAAAATGATGGTAGTAGGCCGAACAAACTGCATGTGTACATGAAATACAAATCTTATCGTGCTACTGGCTAGAATACACAATATAAAGAGATCTATTGCTCCTATCCAAAAATATTTTTCTCATTGGAAAGAAGTGTAAGTTTGATTTCCACATGTTCCTGGTTGAAAAATGTGTGTGTGTTTTTGTAAGAAAAAGAACGGAGAATGAATAAAGATAGTTGAGGAGAAGTTCATAGTGTGATGTAAGGAGTTTCTAGTGTTCACTTTGGGAGAGGGTACATCCAGGAGAAATTTATAGTGTGTTTGCTGCTATGGCTATTGCCTCTACTTCACTACAAGTTCTAACCCAGTAAAAAGATGCATTTTCTAAAGGGATGAGCTCAACGTGCATGTTCTCGAATTCTTGAAGTTTTTATGGCATCATCCTGAAGGAAATATGCCCTAGAGGCAATAATAAAGTTGTTATTTATATTTCCTTATATCATGATAAATTTTTATTATTCATGCTATAATTGTATTAACCGGAAACTTAGTACATGTGTGAATACATAGACAAACAGAGTGTCACTAGTATGCCTCTACTTGACTAGCTCGTTGATCAAAGATGGTTAAGTTTCCTAGCCATGGACAAAGAGTTGTCATTTGATAAACAAGATCACATCATTAGAGAATAATGTGATTGACTTGACCCATCCGTTAGTTTAGCGCTATGGTCATTTAGTTTATTGCTATTGCTTTCTCCATAACTTATACATGTTCCTATGACTATGTGATTATGCAACTCTTGAATACGGGAGGAACACTTAGTGTGCTATCAAACGTCACAACATAACTGGGTGACTATAAATATGCTCTACAGGTGTCTCCAATGATGTTTGTTGAGATGGCATAGACCGAGATTAGGATTTGTCACTCCGTGTATCGAAGAGGTATCTCTGGGCCCTCTCGATAATGCACATCACTATAAGCCTTGAAAGAAATGTGACTGATGAGTTAGTTATGGGATGTAGCATTACGGAACGAGTAAAGAGACTTGCTGGTAACGAGACTAACTAGGTATGTTGATACCGACGATCGAATCTCGGGCAAGTAATATACCGATGACAAAGGGAACAACGTATGTTGTTATGCGGTTTGACCGATAAAGATCTTCGTAGAATATGTAGGAACCACTATGAGCATCCAGGTTCCGCTATTGGTTATTGACCGGAGATGAGTCTCGGTCATGTCTAGATAGTTCTCGAACCCATAGGGTCCACACGCTTAACGTTCGGTGACGATCGGTATTATGATTTTATGTGTTTTGATGCACCGAAGGTTGTTCAGAGTCCTGAATATGATCATGGACATGACGAGGAGTCTCGAAATGGTTGAGACATAAAGATCGATATATTGGATGACTATGTTTGGACATTAGAATGGTTCTGGGTGAGTTCAGGCATACACCGGAGTACCGGGAGGTTACCGGAACCCCACGGGAAGTATATGGGCCTTATTGGGCCATAGTGGGAGAGAGGAGAAGGGAGCCTAGGAGGGGGCGCCCCACCCCAAGCCCAATCCAAATTGGTTAGGTGGCTGGCCCCCCTTTCCTCCCCCCTCTCCCCCGCTTCCTTCCTCTCCTAATCCAACTAGGGAAGGGGGATCCTACTCCCGGTGGGAGTAGGACTCCTCCAGGGCACGCCATAGAGGGCCGGCCCCCTCCTCCACTCCTTTATATACGGGGGAGGGGGCACCCCATAGACACACATGTTGACAATTGTTATAGCCGTGTGCGGTGCCCCCTCCACCATAATCCACCTCGATCATATCGTTGCAGTGCTTAGGCGAAGCCCTGTTCCGGTAGCTTCATCATCACCGTCATCACACCATCGTGCTGACGAAACTCTCCCTCGACACTCAGCTGGATCTAGAGTTCACGGGATGTCGCCGAGCTGAACGTGTGCAGATCGCGGAGGTGCCGTACGTTTGGTGCTAGGATTGGTCGGATCGTGAAGACGTTCGACTACATCAACCGTGTTGTCATAACGCTTCCGCTTACGATCTATGAGGGTACATGGACAACACTCTTCCCCTCTCATTGCTATGCATCACCTTGATAGATGTTGTGTGTGCGTAGGAATTTTTTTGAAATTACTGTGTTCCCCAAAGTGGCATCCGAGCCAGGTTTATGCGTAGATGTTATATGCACGAGTAGAGCACAAAGGAGTTGTGGGCGTGTGTATATACATATTGCTTGTCGTCACTAGTTGATTCTTGATTCAGTGGTATTGTTGGATGAAGCGGCTCAGATCGACATTACGCGTACGCTTACGCGAGACTGGTTCTTCCGACATGCTTCACACACAGGTGGCTGGTGGGTGTCAGTTTCTCCAACTTTAGTTGAATCGGATTCAATGAACAGAGTTCTTTCTGAAGATCAAAAAGCAATCACTATACCGTGTTGTGGTTTTTGATGCTTAGGTAAGAACGGTTCTTGCTCAACCCGTAGCATCCACGTATAACTTGCAACAACAAAGTAGAGGATGTCTAAATTGTTTTTGCAGGGCATGTTGTGATGTGGTAGGGTCAAGACATGATGCTAAATTTTATTGTATGAGATGATCATGTTTTGTAACAGATTTATTGGCAACTGGCAGGAGCCATATGGTTGTCGCTTTATTGTATGAAATGCAATCGCCATATAATTGCTTTACTTTATCACTAAGCGGTAGTGATAGTCGTAGAAGCAATAGTTGGCGAGGCGACAATGATGCTTCGATGGAGATCAAGGTGTCAAGCCAGTGACGATGGTGATCATGACGGTGCTTTGGAGATGGAGATCAAAGGCACAAGATGATGATGGCCATATCATATCACTTATATTGATTGCATGTGATGTTTATCCTTTATGCATCTTATTTTGCTTAGTTCAGCGGTAGCATTATAACTTGATCTCTCACTAAATTTCAAGGTATAAGTGTTCTCCCTGAGTATGCACCGTTGCTACAGTTCATCGTGCCGAGACACCATGTGATGATCGGGTGTGATAAGCTCTATGCTCACATACAATGGGTGCAAGCCAGTTTTGCACACGCAGAATACTCAGGTTAAATTTGATGAGCCTATCATATGCAGATATGGCCTCGGAACACTGAGACCGAAAGGTCAAGCGTGAATCATATAGTAGATATGATCAAGATAGTGATGTTCACCATTGAAAACTACTCCATCTCACGTGATGATCGGACATGGTTTAGTTGATATGGATCACGTGATCACTTAGATGATTAGAGGGATGTCTATCTAAGTGGGAGTTCTTAAGTAATTTGATTAATTGAACTTTAATTTATCATGAACTTAGTACCTGATAGTATTTTGCATGTCTATGTTGTTGTGGATAGATGGCCCGTGCTGTTATTCCGTTGAATTTTAATGCGTTCCTAGAGAAAGCTAAGTTGAAAGATGATGGTAGAGATTACACGAACTGGGTCCATAACTTGAGGATTATCCTCATTGCTGCATAGAAGCATTATGTCCTGGAAGCACCGCTAGGTGACAAACCCGCTGCAGGAGCAACGCCAGATGTTGTGAACACCTGGCAGAGCAAAGCTGATGAATACTCGATAGTTCAGTGTGCCATGCTTTACGGCTTAGAACCGGGACTTCAACGACGTTTTGAACGTCATGGAGCATATGAGATGTTCCAGGAGTTGAAGTTAATATTTCAAGCAAATGCCCGAATTGTGAGATATGAAGTCTCCAATAAGTTCTACAGCTGCAAAATGGAGGAGAATAGTTCTGTTAGTGAACATATACTCAGAATGTCTGGGTACCACAACCACTTGACTCAGTTGGGAGTTAATCTTCCTGATGATAGTGTCATTGACAGAGTTCTTCAATCACTGCCACCAAGCTACAACAGCTTCGTGATGAACTATAATATGCAAGGGATGGATAAGACAATTCCTGAGCTCTTCGCAATGCTAAAGGCTGTGGAGGTAGAAATCAAGAAGGAGCATCAAGTGTTGATGGTCAACAAGACCACCAGTTGAAGAAAAAGGGTAAAGGGAAGAAGGGGAACTTCAAGAAGAATAGGAAGCAAGTTGCTGCTCAAGTGAAGAAGCCCAAGTTTGGACCTAAGCCTGAGACTGAGTGCTTCTACTACAAAGGGACTGGTCACGGGAAGCGGAACTACCCCAAGTATTTGGCGGAGAAGAAGGATGGCAAAGTGAATGGTATATTTGATATACATGTTATTGATGTGTGCCTTACTAATGCTCACAGTAGCGCCTGGGTATTTGATACTGGTTCTGTTGCTAATATTTGCAACTCAAAACATGGGCTACAGATTAAGCGAAGATTGGCTAAGGACGAGGTGACGATGCGTGTGGGAAATGGTTCCAAAGTCGATGTGATCGCCGTCGGCACGCTACCTCAACATCTACCTTCGGGATTAGTTTTAGACCTAAATAATTGTTATTTGGTGCCAGCGTTGAGCATGAACATTATATCTAGATCTTGTTTAATCCGAGACGGTTATTCATTTAAATCAGACAATAATGATTGTTCTATTTATATGAATAATATCTTTTATGGTCATGCACCCTTGATGAGTGGTCTATTTTTACTAAATCTTGATAGTAGTGATACACATATTCATAGTATTGAAGCCAAAAGATATAGGTTTAATAATGATAGTGCAACTTATTTGTGGCACTGCCATTTAGGTCATATTGGTGTAAAGCGCATGAAGAAACTCCATGCTGATGGACTTTTGGAATCACTTGATTCTTGCAAAACATGCCTCATGGGCAAGATGACTAAGACTTCGTTCTCCGGAACAATGGAGCGAGCAACAGAATTGTTGGAAATAATACATACTGATGTATGCGGTCTGATGAGTGTTGATGCTTGCGGCGGGTATCTTTATTTTCTTACCTTGACAGATGATTTGAGCAGATATGGGTATATCTACTTGATGAAACATAAGTCTGAAATATTTGAAAAGTTCAAACAATTTCAGAGTGAAGTGGAAAATCATCGTAACAAGAAAATTAAGTTTCTACGATCTTATTGTGGAGGTGAATATTTGATTTATGAGTTTGGTCTTCATTTGAAACAATGCAAAATAGTTTCGCAACTCATGCCACCTGGAACACCACAACGTAATGGTGTGTCCGAACATCGTAACCGCACTTTATTAGATATGGTGTGATCTATGATGTCTCTCACTGATTTACTGCTATCGTTTCGGGGTTATGCTTTAGAGACAGCTGCATTCATGTTAAATAGGGCACCATTAAAATCCATTGAGATGACACCTTATGAACTGTGGTTTGGCAAGAAACCCAAGTTGTTGTTTCTTAAAGTTCGGGGCTGCGATTCTTATGTGAAAAAGCTTCAACTTGATAAGCTCGAACCCAAATCGGAGAAATGTGTCTTCATAGGATACCCAAAGGAGACTGTTGGGTACACCTTCTATCACAGATCCGAAGGCAAGATATACATTGCTAAGAATGGATCCTTTTTAGAGAAGGAGTTTCTCTCAAAATAAGTGAGTGGGAGGAAAGTAGAACTTGATGAGGTAATTGTACTTGCTCCCTTATTGGAAAATAATTCATCACTGAAATCAGTTCCAGTGATTCCTACACCAGTAAGTGAGGAAGCTAATGATGATGATCATGAAACTTCTGATCAAGTTACTAACGAACCTTGTAGGTTAACCAGAGTAAGATCCGCACCAGAGTGGTACGGTAATCCTGTTTTGGAGGCCATGTTACTTGACCATGACGAACCTACAAACTATGAGGAAGCGATGATAAGCCAAGATTCCGCAGAATGGCTAGAGGCCATGAAATCTGAGACGGGATCCATGTATGAGAACAAAGTGTGGACTTTGGTTGACTTGCCCGATGATCGGCAGGCCATAGAGAATAAATGGATCTTCAAGAAGAAGACCAGCGCTGATGGTAATATTACTGTCTATGAAGCTTGACTTGTTGCAAAAGGTTTTCGACAAGTTCAAGGAGTTGACTAAGATGAGACTTTCTCACCCGTAGCGATGCTTAAGTCCGTCCAAATCATGTTAGCAATTGCCGCATTTTATGATTATGAAATTTGGCAAATGGATGTCAAAATTGCGTTCCTTAATGGATATCTTAAATAAGAGTTGTATATGATTCAACCGGATGGCTTTGTCGATCCAAAAGGTGCTAACAAAGTGTGCAAGCTCCAGCGATCCATTTATGGACTGGTGCAAGCCTCTCGGAGTTGGAATATACACTTTGATAGTGTGATCAAAGCATATGGTTTTATACAGACTTTTGGAGAAGCCTATATTTACAAGACAGTGAGTGGGAGCTCGGTAGCATTTCTGATATTATATGTAGATGACATATTGTTGATCGGAAATGATACTAAATTTCTGAATAGCATAAAAGGATACTTGAATAAGAAATTTTCAATGAAAGACCTTGGTGAAGCTGCTTATATATTAGGCATCAAGATCTATAGAGATAGATCAAGACGCTTAATTGGACTTTCACAAAGCACATACCTTGATAAAGTTTTGAAGAAGTTCAAAATGGATCAGGCAAAGAAAGGGTTCTTGCCTTTGTTATAAGGTGTGAAGTTGAGTCAGACTCAATGCCCGACCATTACAGAAGATATAGAGAAAATGAAAGTCAACCCTATGCTTCAGCCATAGGTTCTATCATGTATGCAATGATGTGTACCAGACCTGATGTGTGCCTTGCTATCAGTTTAGCAGGGAGGTACCAAAGTAATCTATGAGTGGGTCAATGGACAACAGGCAAGAACATCCTGAAATACCTGAAAAGGAATAAGGATATGTTTCTTGTTTATGGAGGAGACAAAGAGCTCATCGTAAATAGTTACATCGATGCAAGCTTTAACACTGATCCAGATGACTCTAAGTCACAAACTGAATACATATTTTTATTAAATGGTGGAGCTGTCAGTTGGTGCAGTTCCAAGTAGAACGTCATGGCGAGATCTACATGCGAAGCGGAGTACATAGCTGCTTCAGAAGCAACAAATGAAGGAGTCTGGATGAAGGTGTTCATATCCGATCTAGGTGTAATACCTAGTGCATCGGGTCCAATGAAAATATTTTGTGACAATACTGGTGCAATTGCCTTGGCAAAGGAATCCAGATTTCACAAGAGAACCAAGCACATCATGAGACGCTTCAATTCCATCCGCGATCAAGTCAAGGAGGGAGACATAGAGATTTGCAAGATACATACGGATCTGAATGTTGCAGATCCGTTGACTAAGCCTCTCTCACGAGCAAAACATGATCAACACCAAGACTCCATGGGTGTTAGAATCATTACAATGTAATCTAGATTACTGACTCTAGTGCAAGTGGGAGACTGAAGGAAATATGCCCTAGAGGCAATAATAAAGTTGTTATTTATATTTCCTTATATTATGATAAATGTTTATTATTCATGCTAGAATTGTATTAACCGGAAACTTAGTACATGTGTGAATACATAGACAAATAGAGTGTCACTAGTATGCCTCTACTTGACTAGCTCGTTGATCAAAGATGGTTAAGTTTACTAGCCATGGACAAAGAGTTGTCATTTGATAAACATGATCACATCATTATAGAATGACATGATTGACTTGACCCATCCGTTAGCTTAGCACTATGGTCGTTTAGTTTATTGTTGTTGCTTTCTCCATAACTTATACATGTTCCTATGACTATGAGATTATGCAACTCCCGAATACCAGAGGAACAATTAGTGTGCTATCAAATGTCACAACGTAACTGGGTGACTATAAAGATGCTCTACGGGTGTCTCCGATGGTGTTTGTTGAGTTGGCATAGATCGAGATTAGGATTTGTCACTCCGTGTATGGGAGAGGTATCTCTGGGCCCTCTCGGTAATGCACATCACTATATGCCCTGCAAGCAATGTGACTAATGAGTTAGTTATGGGATGTAGCATTATGGAACGAGTAAAGAGACTTGTCGGTAATGAGATTGAACTAGGTATGATGATACCGACGATCGAATCTTGGGCAAGTAACATACCAATGACAAAGGGAACTGCGTATGTTGTTATGCGGTTTGACCGATAAAGATCTTCGTAGAATGTGTAGGAACCAATATGAGCAGCCAGGTTCCGCTATTGGTTATTGACCGGAGCTGAGTCTTGCTCATGTCTACATTTTCTCAAACCTGTAGGGTCCGCACGCTTAACATTCGGTGACGATCGGTATTATGAGTTTATGTGTTTTGATGTACCGAAGGTTGTTTGGAGTCCCGGATATGATCACGGACATGCCGAGGAGTCTCTAAATGGTCGAGACATAAAGATCGATATATTGTACGACTATGTTTGGACATCGGAATGGTTCCGGGTGAGTTCGGGCATATACCGGAGTACCGGGAGGGTACCGGACCCCCCCGGGAAGTATATGGGCCTTATTGGGCCATAATGGGAGAGAGGAGAAGGGAGCCTAGGAGGGGGCGCACCCACCAAGCCCAATCCGACTTGGGTGGGGCGCCAGCCCCCCTTCCTTCCTCTCCTAATCAAACTAGGGAAGGGGGAGAATCCTACTCCCGGTGGGAGTAGGACTCCTCCAGGGCGCGCCATAGAGGGCCGGCCCTCCCCCCTCCTCCACTCCTTTATATACGGGGGAGGGAGCACCCCATAGACACACAAGTTGACAATTGTCTTAGCCGTGTGCGGTGCCCCCCTCCACCATAATCCACCTCGGTCATATTGTTGCAGTGCTTAGGCGAAGCCCTGTTCCGGTAGCTTCATCATCACCGTCATCACACCGTCGTGCTGACGAAACTCTCCCTCAACACTCAGCTGGATCTAGAGTTCGCGGGACGTCACCGAGATGAACGTGTGCAGATCGCGGAGGTGTTGTACCTTCGGTGCTAGGATCGGTCGGATCATGAAGACGTTCTACTACATGAACCACGTTGTCATAATGTTTCCCCTTTCGGTCTACGAGGGTACGTGGACAACACTCTTCCCCTCTCGTTGCTATGCATCACCTTGATAGATCTTGCATGTGCATAGGAATTTTTTTTGAAATTACTGCGTTCCCCAGCACACCCCTCGTGGAGTACAAACACAGGCAACTCATGCATAAAACAAATATAAAAAATTAAAATCAAGAAGTCCATTATAAAAGAATAAAATAAAAATAAGTTGAAATTAAAATAACGAAGCAGTTTAAAATTTATGTTGAATGGATTTTTTGTGTTTCTAAAAAACATAGAGGTTCTAATTTAAGAAAACCTAGAGGGAATTCATGTTACAATTTTAAAAAGGTATAAGACAGAAAAAAAGACATGTGGCGATTCACGGAAAAAATAGTTGAGTTCATCAAAACCGAATTATCAAAGTTCAAAGTAAAAAGTCATAGAGGTTCAAATTTAAAATAAGGGAGAAGTCCCATGTTTATTACAAAATCAAGAAGGTCAGATTAAAAAGTATAGATAAGTTCAAATTGTTTATAAAAATGGATTCTGCCCATTCCTAAAAAAACATGGAAGTTCAAATTTAAATAATAGAGCGGTCATATGCTTATTACAAAACTAAGAAGTTCAAATTTAAAAAATGGTGAAGTTCGATGTCTATAAAAATTCGGATTTTTCACATTATTAAAAAATAAAACCAAGAAGTTCAAAATTTTAAAACAAAGAGGTTCAAAGAACTCGATTTTCCTTGTTTCTAAAGAATAAAACTAAGAAATTCAAATTAAAATAACACAAAAGTTCAAAGTTGACAAAAACCTCATATTCTCGTTCTAAAGAATGACTAAGAAGTTCAAATGAAAATAAGGGAACAACAAAAAAAGTTTTAAAAATATTTTCCCTGTTTTTTAGAAATTTGGATTTTCCCCGATACGAAAGATTAAACCAAGAAGTTCAATTTTAAAAAACAAAGTAATTCAATGTACATTAAAAACTCAGTTTTTCTTGTTACTCAAGAATAAAACCAAGAAGTTCAATTTTAAAACGTGGAGAAGTTTGACATTTCATTAAAAACTCGAATTTTTTTGGTTACTAAAGAATAAAACAAATAAGTTCAATTCAGAATAATGAAATTTTTTGATGTTTCTAACAAAACTACAATTTTCATATTTCTAAAAATACATAAAATAAATTCAAATAAAAAAGTTAGAGCGGTTCGATATAGAAGTTAGATGATTATAGAAAACTCAGATTTTCCTCGTTATTAAATTATGGAAATAAGAAGTTCAAAAATAAAAAAGAAGAAGTTCAACTTTTAAAATTAGAACGCTTCAAAATTTCATAAAAAGGATTAAAAATAAAACCAGGAAGTCCATTTTAAAAAGATGGAGAGGTTCTATGATTATAGAAAACTCATATTTTCCTCGTTATTAAAGAATGGAAAAAAGAAGTTCAAAAAATAAAATAACAAGAAGTTCAACTTTTAAAAATAGAGCGCTTCAAAATTCATAGAAAAGGATTAAGAAAATTAGATTAAAAATTCACAAAAAAACTCAGATGTTTCCAAGTAACCGAGAGAAGTTTAGATTGATAACTGCGAGAAGTACACGTACTACACGGTGTGCATTTTGTATTAAAAAAATAAAAAAGCATAGGCTAAAAGTTTTGTTGTTATAAGTTCAAGTCCTCCGTTGGAGAAAGTTAAAAAAATTATTGTGAGAGATGTTTGTACAAAAGAAATATCATTTGTGTAACACTGACGAATGCATAAGAAAATTACAAACGAAAACACGTCATAGAAGTTCAACGTGAAAACAGTAGGAAGTTCAACTACTACAGTGAATGAATTTTAGATGAAAAACTTTTAAAATTGTCACGAGTATGAAAAAAGATCAACGCAGGAAAGTTGCGTGTTTACAGCAGCTTTCCACCAGTATATCACTTGCTCAATTCCGGTGAGTGTTTTGATGAGTGGATGGAGAGCTACGGGCAAAAAAAGCACGTGGAAAACAGAGTGAAGTTCAAGTAGACATGCTGAGAAGTTCAAGTTCTTCATGCGGTGCATTTTCGAAGAATCTGTTTCGCGATAAAGGTAGAATGAATGATCCCTCCATTTTCAAAATTACTTGAAAACGGCTAGGAATCAGAGAAAACCATCAACATGAAAACGGCTCGCCGTTTTCGTAACTTTTCAACGGTGTATTATTTGCCCCATTCTGATAAAGTTTGTAGAAATTACGGCTAAAATACGTTTTTAGCCATTTTGAAAATTGACTTAAAACACTAAGGAATTGGGAGAAACAATATATACCAAGAAGTTTCGCATTTCCTAAAGATTTCCAATGTCATATCATTTGCTGCATTCAGACGTATGGTTAAAAAGTTAGCTCGAAAATATGAACTTGGTAGAACTTGTACCGTTTTCTAAATTACTTTTAAACCATTCAAAATTAGAAAAAAAAATTCAACATGAGAAAGTAGCACATTTTCATAATATTTCCAACGCCATATCATTTACCTCAATTGGATTAGCCGTTTAGAAATGACATCGAAAATACGAACTTGGTTGTTTAGTTTGCAAAATTTTACGATTTTACAAATTACTCTTTAACCATAGGGAATTAGAGAAAACTTTCAACATGTGGAAGGTGCGGTTTTGCAGAAGCTTTATAACGCCATATTATTTGCCTCATTCCGATAAATTGTTTAGAAATGCGATCGAAAATATGATTCACGTTTTTTGTATGAAGAAAAAACGGTTTTCAAAACTGCTCTTAAACCGCTCACATTTTGCCAAAAATATTTACTTGGGTTATGATACTCGTGTGCATAGCTTTTCAATGGTATATTGCAAGCCCCATTTTGGCAATGTTGGCAGAAGTTCAACCTAGCACTTGTGGAAGTTCAACATACTACTGCCGGGGCAGGTCAGGTGTGATCATAATATTATTCTCATGCCTCAAGGTGCAGAATAAGTTATTATTCATCGCTCAAGGTGCAGAATAAGTTATTCTTCACCCGAGGTAATATTACGATCATCTCATAATTAAATTACATTTGGAATCTATAATACCTAAATAGCTCATCCCCACTAACATATTTCTCTTGACATGCGGCCTACCCAACTCATCTCAACATGCAGCTATGCCATCTCAGCACTCACGCCACATCAGCAGATTTTTGAATCGCGCATGCATGTTATAGTTCAACAAAAATACTACTACTCTGTTTGTTTGGTGCAAGCGAGGTGCGTCCGTTGATATTACAAGGAAGGTGAATTTTGGTGCGCGTGAGACCAGCCAGTAATGCCAAACGAGCACGCAGCCAATTTCATCCAAGCGCATGAATGTACGTTAAACCAATGCATGTAGTTAATGAATTGGGTCATGCCTTGGTCTTGGTACTTTTAGGCCATCCGTCTGTTCCCTTCCTAACATTAATTTCCGGGCGTGTTATCATCTCCACTACAGTTTCCTTTCATTCCGTCTCCTCCCTATTTTCCCTTTCTCTTCATCTTCTCCATCCGGTGCCACTCGCACAAATAAATCAACCCCTTGGTCTTATGTTTGGATTCAGTTCGACTATATATAGCCAGCCATTGCAAAACAACTCACCTTCAGGAACAATGGTGGCATTGATGACGAGGTGCTGCTGCCTCCTACCCGCCAAGCCTTCACGAGTCGTCGATGTCAAAGGCCCTTGTAATCTTCTCAATTGAACCGAGCTCTACACCCCGTTGCCGACGAATTAGGCCATGTAGGTTCCGCTTCCCCCAAGCCATGCACCCCATCATCGATCAGCGCTCCCGGTCTGCCACCGTCAGTGTCCTCCTCCAACATCGGCTGCATCAAAGGTGGGGGCTCTCCTTCCTCTCCATCTCCTTATATTTGACTAATTTTTTTTGGTTAGCTTGAGATGGAAGCTCTATTCATGTCTTTCTCTCTCACGGTTTACCTACAATCCTCTAACTCAAGCACTGTCATCAAGCATGTGCCGAGATAGGATGGGTCGTGCTCATCTCTCCGATCTGGTTGGTTTTGATTGTAAACACTAGATGTGAAAAAAATATTTTCCATTTATTATTATTCTTGAAGGAGAATGAATCAACAGATAAAACATACCATGTACTACCTGCATATCTCTCTCACACACACATTAGTGTGAATCATATTGGTATTTTTATTGCTTTCTTTTGATTGATTTGTAGAATCAGAGCATCTGACACAATGTAGTCCATCTTGAGTATGTTCTTTCCTTGTAGTATTATTTCACAGTGACATGAGATCGATCTAATACACTAGCAGTACCATTGTGTGTCTGACATCGTCGTCCTTCTACTGCAGGTGTTCAAAATAGAAGGTTTCGTTTGATTGCTACTCGGCATTAACAGGCACATGCATTGCATCCAACAGGAGGAGGCAAGGAGCTCTAATTATTGTTCATCTGATGTTTTTTGTTTGTTTGTTTGTTTGGTCATAGACGCTGGAATGGTAACTGATGTTTAGTTTCAAGCATGTGCATGTATAATTACAATCAAACCATCTTCTATATAAGGCTAAGCACTTCGGATATTATGTGTTCAAACCTATAGCATCTCTTGACAAATGTAAGAATATTTCTTTTCTGTCATTACAGTATCACTATATGATTGTTCTGGTTTGATGACACTCATTAGTCTAAAGGGTTCATCCTTGCTGAGAGGATCAAGTATGGCCTGTGATGATCATCACTTGGTTTAATTGTTATATGCTGGCTGGCAGCCTATTAAAAAATGTGTCACAAAATCGAGTGTATATGTTGTCCTACTCATGAAACATGCCATTTTCTACACCTTTGGTTATTCTCCCAAAATGGATGATGGTGGACAATGCAACCTAATACCCATTTGGTGCATTACACCTCAAGGCTCACCGATTAAGATGAAAAATTCTTTTTTTACTGCGATGTACTTCTAATAGACAATCAAAGTATATTATATTGAATTATTGTAAGTAAAATCTGATCAAACTATATGTTCCTTCTATTATATGTTAACGATGTAGTTTAATAGACAATTTGTCTTGACTGCTTTGTTTAGAATCTGACCTGCTCATGTCATTCCATAAAGGTTAAAAACATATATTTAGTATTGAAAATTCCATAAAAGGTTCGCATTTAATTATTTCTCACTATAAATTTTATTCCTATGCATGACTACAAATTCCCACAGCAACGAGCGGGGTATCATCTAGTTCAAATAGTTTATAAGACAAGAAAAAATTAGGTTATAAGACAAGAAAAAATGCAGTTTATGTGTATTTTACACTATGTTTTTATGTTTGTAATTTACATAATATAAAATATTTTTTACGATGATTATATATTTTCTTAGGGCATCTTTTTACGTTGTAAATAAGACAAAACTTACGGAACATAAAATGACGGTGCATTGATGGTAAAATAGAGGGGGTGAAGAATAACTATTGTTCACCCAGGATGACGAATAGTCAATTATATATATATATATATATATATATATATATATATACATACATACATAAACACTATTCTGATCACAGGATCAGAATAATATTCTGATCACAACCTGACCAGCGCCGCTAGTAGTACGTTGAACTTCCCTGTGAACTAGGTTGAACTTCCGCCAACATTGCTGAAATGGGGCTTGTGATATACCGTTGGAAAGCTATGGACACCAATATCATGACCCAACTTAAATTTTTGGCAAAATATAAGCGGTTTAAGAGCAGTTTTGAAAACCGTTTTTTCTTCGCATAAAAAACCTGAATCGTATTTTCGATCGCATTTCTAAACCGTTTATCGGAATGAGGCATATAATATGGCGTTGGAAAGCTTATGAAAATGTGCTACTTTTTCATTTTGAAAGTTTTTTCTAATTTTGAATGGTTTAAGAGTAATTTAGAAAATGGTCCAAATCCTACCGAGTTCGTATTTTCGAGCTAATTTTTTAACCGTGCGTCCGAATGCAGCAAATGATATGGCGTTGGAAAGCTTGAACAAATGTGAAACTTTTTGGTATGTATTGTTTCTTCCAATTCTTTACGGTTTTAAGTTAGTTTCGAAAATGGCGAAAAACGTATTTTCGCCTTAATTTCTACAAACTTTATCGGAATTGGGCAAATAATATACCGTTGAAAAGCTACGGAAAATGCGAAACTTTTTCATGTTGATGGTTTTCTCTGATTCTTAGCTGTTTTCAACTAATTTCGAAAACAGCGGGATCATACGTTCTGCTTCTATCGCGAAACAGATTCTTCGAAAATGCACCGCGTGAAGAACCTGAACTTCTGAGCATATCTACCTGAACTTCACTCTATTTTCGACGTGCTTTTTTTGCTCGCAGATGTCCATCCACTACTCGTAGTTTTCCATCCACTCCCCGGAATTCAGCGGGTGATATACCGATGGAAAGCTGCTGTAAACACGCAACTTTGCAGTGTTGATCATTTTTTCATACTCGCGATGGTTTTAGAAGTTTTTCATCTGAAATTCATTCAGCGTAGTAGTTGAACTTCCTACTGTTTTCATGTTGAACTTCTGTGACGTATTTTCCTTTGTAATTTCCTCATACATTCGTCAATGTCACATAAATGATATTTCTTTTGTACAAACCTCTCTCACAATAAATTTTTCAACTTTCTCCGACCGAGTTACACGCCTGAACTTCCCTCTGTAGGAACCCGACCTTTGGGCTATCTTCTCAACCGTGTCTCCCCGCGCGAATTTTTTTGGTTACTCATGTTCTATGTGATGTAAGTATAATCTACAAACGGTTTTTAGCAACTAAATGCATGTTTTAAATAGGAATCTCGCTCATTGGCGGATTTGCTCTCGGGTCGTGATGAAACATGTCTGTGTTGCAATTTTACTGCCTGAGTTGTTCGACCTGAACTTCTCCCAGTGCTAGGTTGAACTTTCGCCAACTTTGCCCAAGTGGGGCTTGCGATATACCGTTAGAAAGCTATGGACACCCGTATTATGACCCAAGTTAAATTTTTGGCAAAATATAAGCGGTTTAAAAGAAGTTTTGAAAACCATTTTTTCTTCATAGAAAAAACATGAATCGTATTTTCGATCGCATTGTTAAACCATTTATCGGAATGAGGTAAATAATATGGCGTTGGAAAGCTGCTGCAAAACCGCTCCTTCCACATGTTAAAAGTTTTCTCTAATTCCCTGCGGTTAAAGAGTAATTTGGGAAATCGTAAAATTTCGCAAACTGAACAACCGAGTTCGTATTTTCGATGTCATTTCTAAATGGCTAATTCAATTGAAGCAAATGATATGGCGTTCGAAATCTTATGAAAATGCGCTACTTTTTCATGTAGAATTTTTTTTTTCTAATTTTGAACGGTTTAAGAGTAATTTAGAAAACGGTACAAGTTCCACCGAGTCCGTATTTTCAATCTATTTTTTAATCGTATGTCCAAATGCAGCAAATGATATGGCGTTGGAAATCTTGAGGAAATGCAAAACTTTTTGGTATATATTGTTTCTCCCAATTCCTTATTGTTTTAATTCAATTTTGAAAATGGCTAAAAACGTATTTTTGCCGTAATTTCTACAAACTTCATTGGAATGGGGCAAATAATATACCGTTCAAAAGCTAAGGAAAATGCGAAACTTTTTCATGTTGATGGTTTTCTGTGATTCCTAGCCATTTTCAAGTAATATCAAAAATGGCGAGATCTTTCGTCCTGCCTTTAACGCGAAACAGATTCTTCAAAAATACACCCCGTGAAGAACCTGAACTTCTCGGCATGTCTACTTGAACTTCACTCTGTTTTGCACGTGCTTTTTTTGCTCGTGGATCTCCATCCACTACTCATAGCTCTCCATCCACTCATCGAAATTGAGCAAGTGATATACTGATGTAAAGCTGTTGTAAACACGCAACTTTCCCGTGTTGATCATTTTTTCATACTCGCGACGATTTTAAAAGTTTTTCATCTGATATTCATTCAGTGTGGTAGGTGAACTTCCTGTTGTTTTCACGTTTGAACTTCCGTGGCGTATTTTTCATTTATAATTTTCTCATCCATTCGTCAAGTGTTACACAAATGGTATTTCTTTTGTATAAACCTCTCTCACAATATTTTTTTAACTTTCTCCAATGGGGGACTTGAACTTATATCAACAAACTTTTAGTCTTTGCTTTTTTATTTCTTGCCCGTAACTCTCAATCCACTTACAGGAATTGAGCAAATGATATATCAATGAAAAGCTGTTGAAAACACGGAACTTTCCCGCGTTGATCAGTTTTTCATAGTCGTGATGGTTCAAAAGAAATTTTTTTAATGCAAAAAATGTGCTTTAAATAGTATACATGAAAATTTAAATCGTTCATTGAAATGTAGCACATAATATACCGTTGGAAAGCTTATGAATAGCAGCAAGTTTTTCATGTAGATAGGTGTTACAAATTTGTTGTCGTTTGAGAGCAGTTTTTAAAATGGTAAAACAATTGTTTTTTGCCTTTTTTCAACATGTAAATGAACGACGGACGTCTCGCACATGAATTTTGAACTATGCTAGGAGGAGCATGTGAACTTATTGCAACAAGCATTTTAAGCCTTTTGTTTTCTATTCTTATATTCTTATCTGAAACGCATTCCGTATAGTGGTTGAACTTCCGCTGTTTTCACCATGAACTTTTGTCACGTATTTTTGTTCAACCTCTCTCACAAGAATTTTTTAACTTTCTCCGGTCGAGGACTTGAACTTCTAGCAACAAAATTTTTGTGTTTTCGAATATGAAAATACAAGGTGAACCTCTCTCGCAAGAATTTTTGAACATCCCCGGACAGAGCACTTGAACTTCTTTCAACAAACCTTTTAAGCTTTTATTTTTTTACTTATATTCTCACCTGAAATGCATTCCTTGCAGTACGTGAACTTCTCGTTGTTTTCACTATGAATTTCTGTCACATTTTTTTGTATGCGTCGAATTACATCCAATTGAAGGTCGGATGTCATTTTTATGATTTTGTACTGCTCTATTTTTTATAATTGAAGTTCTTGTTCTTCATTCCTTAATAATGAGGAAAATGTGAATTTTGTATAACCATCGAACTGCTCCATTTTTTATTTAAACTTCTAGGGTTTTTTAAACAGATAAAATCCTTTTTATATAAATTTGTGTTGAGATGCTTTGTTTTTTGACCTTCTTGGGGTTTGTAATAAACATTGGACTTCTTTTTCTTTTAAATTTAGAAATCTAAGTTTTTCTAGAAACAGGGAAATCCATGTTTTTTTATAATTTTTGAAATGATGAAAAATTTAAATTAGAACTTCTGGGTTATTTTAGAAATGAGGAAAATCAATTTTCCAAATACGGGAAAATCCATGAGATTTTTTGTACAAACATATGTGTCTTTTTTTCTCATTTTTGTTGAACTCTCCAATTTATTAAATATGAACTTCGAGAGGTAACCTTATTCTAGGCAAGCCTTGTTTCGTTCTTCGTATAGAAATATCGTGGTGCTTTGTTTTTAAAGTTTAAACTTCTTCATTTCAATTAAAAAAATTAATGGTTAATTTTTAATTTGAACTTCTTCATTTTAATCTTTAGTAATAAAAAGAATCTGAATTTTTTATAACATTTGAACTTCTATGTTATTTTAATTTGAACTTCTTAGTTTTATTTTAAATAAGCATAAATTTTTTCTTTTTAATAAGTGTCAAACATGTTTTATAATTTGAACTTACTTTTCTTTTTATTAGAAACAAAAAGGATTTGAGTTTCATACTTTTATGTAATGAAAATATGTATTTAAATAAGGATCAACCATTTTTCAAAAAAATTGAACTTCATAATTTTAGTTTTCCTAGAAACGATAAGATTTTGAGTTTTCCGTATATATCAAATTACTTCATTTTTTATTTAAACTTCTCGATTTTATTCTTTAGTAACACAAAAAATCTGAGTTTTTTTATGAATATAGAATTTCTTTATTTTTGTAGTTTGGGCTTCTTGGTTTATTTGTGTAGTAACGTAATAATACTAGTTTTGTAATAAATATTGAACTGGTCCATTTTTTAAATCTGAACTTCTATAGTTTTTTATTTAGAAATGGTGAAAATCCTTTTCCATAAATTTTGAACTACTCAATTTTTAAAATTTGAACTTCTTGTTTTTTTATTTTTAAACTTCATGTTTTCATTATTTAATACTATTGGACACACTCTATCCAAAACCGTATGCACTCGCGCACACACGTCTTTCTTGACAACACAATTTTTTTTGCATTAGCCTTGATTGGTGTAGAATAATATGCGTAACAATAAATATCTTGACTATACTGTGCCATCTTTGGTGTAAGTTAGATTAAGAGTAAAGTAATAAAACTTAATTTTACTACCCCTAGCAAAGTCAAACATGGGCCATGTGAGAAGCAGTGACCTTCTCCATCACAACTTCATTTGTCTTATCCGTATCCACTCAACACACATGACCAAAGACACAACTATTATGTCTTTCTATTCTGAACTTTTCACCCTTTTGTCTGAACATTGAGCAGATCGCTTATGGATGAGTAGTAGATAGCTTTAGCGCTACTACTCAACAGACGTCAACGAACACCACAACTATTCCGTGTCTCTATTTTTTCTAAACTTTTAGCCGAGAAATCTCTGAATTTTCAGCCATTTTCTCTCTTCACTACACTGCGCTAGTACTTAGCAGTAGTAGTAAGGTTAAAACAGCTCCATCAGTTTAGCCACGAACCTTGTGCATGGTCGGGAGATGAGGCCGAGCACAAGAGCGGACGTTGTGTGGTTGGGATGAGCTGCAACTAGCCTTTTTGATGGCGTTAGATGCACCCAATTTAGCGACGAGCAAGGCAACACCCATTCATGCGAGGAAGAAGATGTCCGGGACTTCAGTAGTGACCCCGTTTCTACGAATCATCACGGAGACGTCAAACTCCGCCGGGCACAAGCTGGTGCCTATGGAGGACTTTTGCTGGTAGGCGTTGGCAGTGACCCATCTTGCAAGTCTGATGGTGGCTGAGGATGAATGGGTGGAAGAAACTTTTTCCAACTTGATTCCTTCCACTGTGAGATACATCGAACTGCTACAAATTTTCAGCCATCTCTGTTTTCTCTTCAAAACACACAATTGAACTAATGTGGCTGGGCGGGTTGAACTGAATTCAAGTGACTGAAAGTTGTGGCAGCGCGGGGATCTTCATGGGTATGCAGCACGATAGCAGTAGGAAGCGCACTGCACAAGCATGTACTGCCATCAGGTACTAGGGGGCAGGGCATTTGGCCGGCTCTGGGGCAGGGGCTCCGGTGAAGGGTGGTGCAAGGGAAGGGCCACGCGGCGAGAGCTCGAGCTCCAGCACCGGATCCGCACGTGCTCCAGCTGCACGACGCGCCGGCGACAAGAAGAGGCGGGGGGTAGGAGAGGCCGAGATCTAGCCTCGGCAGCACGAGGACGGCTGATCCGATGGGACCAGGGCCGGGGCGACCGGCAGCGGCAGGCGCGTCGAGCTCGGGGGGGGGAGGGGGGGTGGGGCTGTGACGGAGCCATGGTGGCCCGTTGGGGTCGGGGTGGCCGGCTGCAGGAGGCCCGTCGAGGTCGTGGTGGCTGGCGGCAGGAGGCGTGGCGGGGTCAGGAGGCGGCGACGGGGCCGGGGTGGCCGGTTGTTGGAGGTGCACCGGCACCGGTACCTGGAGGCGCGCCGGAGCCAGGGGCCAGCGGCGGTTATGGCTGGGGAGTGACAGGTTGACAGATCTAGGGGTTGGGGATCGGGGGGAGGTGGTGCATGAGTGTGCCAGGGCGTGGCCTTTCTTTTTGTCCGCGGGTTCGTTAGTTCGGGAGGGAGCAGTCGGGCCCTTATAGGGCTGGGATTAGAATAGTGTTGTCCTATATATATATATATATATAAACACTATTCTGATCACGGGATCAGAATAATATTCTGATCACAACCTGACCTGCCTCGCTAGTAGTACGTTGAACTTCCCTGTGAACTAGGTTGAACTTCCGCCAACATTGCCCAAACGGGGCTTGCGATATACCGTTGGAAAGCTATGAACATCAGTATCATGACCCGAGTTAAATTTTTGGCAAAATATAAGCAGTTTAAGAGCAGTTTTGAAAACCGTTTTTTCTTCACACAAAAAACGTGAATCGTATTTTCGATCTCATTTCTAAACCGTTTATCGGAATGAGGCATATAATATGGCGTTGGAAAGCTGATGCAAAACTACTCCTTCCACATGTTGAAAGTTTTCTCTAATTCCCTATGGTTAAAGAGTAATTTGAAAAAACGTATAATTTCGTAAACCGAACAGTTGAGTTAGTTTTTTCGATGTCATTTCTGAACAGCTAATCCAATGGAGGCATATGATATGGAGTTGGAAAGCTTATGAAAATGCGCTACTTTTTCATCTTGAAAGTTTTTTTTCCATTTTTGAATGGTTTAAGAGTAATTTAGAAAATAGTCGAAGTCCTACCGAGTTCGTATTTTCGAGCTAATTTTTTAACCGTGTTTCCGAATGCAGCAAATGATATGGCATTGGAAAGCTTGAACAAATGCGAAACGTTTTGGTATGTATTATTTCTCCCAATTCTTTACGGTTTTAAGTCAGTTTCAAAAATGGCGAAAAACATATTTTTGCCGTAATTTCTACAAACTTTATCGGAATTGGGCAAAAAATATACCATTGAAAAGCTACGGAAAATGCGGAAATTTTGCATGTTGATGGTTTTCTCTGATTCCTAGCCGTTTTCAAGTAATTTCGAAAATGGCAGGATCATTTGTTCTGCCTCTATCGCGAAACAGATTCTTCGAAAATGCACCGCGTGAAGAACCTGAACTTCTCGGTGCGTGTTCCTGAACTTCACTCTATTTTTCACGTGATTTTTTGCTAGTAGATCTTCATCCACTGCTCGTAGCTCTCCATCCACTCACGGGAATTGAGCGGGTGATATACTGATGGAAAGCTGCTGTAAACACACAACTTTCCCGTATTAATTGTTTTTTCATACTTGCAACGATTTTAAAAGTTTTTCATTTCAAATTCATTTTTTGTAGTAGTTGAACTTCCTGCTGTTTTCACGTTGAACTTCTATGACATATTTTCGTTTGTAATTTTCTCATCCATTCGTCAATGTTACACAAATGATATTTCTTTTGTACAAACCTCTCTCACAATATTTTTTTAACTTTCTCTGACCGAGGACTTGAATTTACACAAATAATATTCCTGCCGTTTTGAGGTAAATTAGAAAATGGAGAGATCATGATTTCTACGTTCATTGCGATCGGAAATGCACTGCGTGAAGTAGTAGAACTTCTGAGGCATGTCTGTTTGAACTTCACTTTGTTTTTGACGTGCTGTTTTTTGCATTGCATGAAGTAGTTGAACTTCACTCTATTTCACTTTATTGTATTTTTCTTATATGAAACACACACCATGTAGTACGTGAACTTCCTGTTGTTATCACGTTGAACTTCTCTCTGCTTTGAGAGAGTTATTTTAAAACACAAAAAACAACATATTTTTATGTATTTTGGACATGTAAATACACGGTGAACCTCTCTCACAAGAATTTTTCGAACTTTTCCTCGTCAAGCACTTGAACTTTTAGCAACCATTTTTTCGTTTATGAGGTTGTTTTTAAAAGTGCAAAAAATGGCGTTGTGTTTTTTATTTTTTGTACGGGTAAATCCTAGGTTTTAATAAACTAAGAACTTCTCTGTTGTTTCAATTTTAACTTCAACTTTTTATATTTTTGAGTAAAGAATTGTATTCGATTTTTATACAGAAAAAATCGAACATGGAAATACAAGATGAACCTCTCTCGTAAGAATTTTTGAACTTCCCCGGACAGAGCACTTGAACTTCTTTCAACAAACCTTTTAAACTTTTAATTTTCTATAATTTTATTCTCATTTGAAATGCATTCCTTGCAGTAGTTGAACTTCCCGCTGATTTCACCTTGAACTTCTATCATGTATTTTTGTTCAACCTCTCTCACAATAATTTTTGAACTTTCTCCGGCTGAGCACTTGAACTTATAGCAACGAAACTTTTAGCCTAAATTTGAACATCTAGGTTTTTATGTAGAAAGAGGGAAAATCTTTTTTCTCTACAAATTTTTAGCTGCTCTATTTTTCTAAATTGAACTAGTTTGTCTGGTCTTTAGTAATGAGGAAAATCCTAAATTTGGAATAAGCGTCGAACCTCTTCGTTATTTGAATTTGAAGTTCTTTTCTTCAAATGGGAAATCTATTTGAACTTCATTATTTATTATTCTATAGTAGCGGTTAAAAATCCAAGTTTTTAGTAAACATTGAACCTCTCCGTTATTTTAATTTGAACTTCTAGATTTTTTTGGGCATGCGGAAAATTCATTCTTTTTATAGACTTTTTGAATTTGTATGTTAATTTAATTCAAACTTGTTAGATTTATTTGATATTTTAATTTGAACTTCTTAGATTTATTCTTAGAGAAAAATATGGTTTATAAGCCGATTGTGATACTGGAACATTTTATCCTTCATGCAACCAGAAAATACAAAATTTTCTACGAAACCCACATGGAATGAATTATTTTGTCATGGCATTTTATTGGTTTAAGGTCCCGACTTCTTTTGGTTTTGTTATGTTAACTTTTTCGATTAGTTTCCTTTCAAGTTCCAGAACACAAACAGTTTGTTAATCGAAATTTTGTATTTTTTCATGAAGTTTAGTAATTGAACTTCTGTATGTTTTTACCTTTCCTTTTTTATATTGTATAATTATGTACTAAACGAAGTTTGGTAACTGAACTTCCTGTATTTTTATGTGAATGAAGTTAAATATGAAACCAAACTTCTTATTTTGTTTTAAATGTTGAACTTCTCTATTTTTGCAATTTGGACTTTCTAGTTTTTTAATAAACATCAAAACGCTCCGTTATTTAAATTTGAACTTCTAGATTTTTATAGAAACAAGGGACAAAATATTTTTACAAACATTTGGAAATACTGTATTTTTTCGACTTTACCTTCTTAGGTTTTTAAGAAACATTGGACTTCTCCGTAATTTAAATATGAACCTCAAGTTTTCTTCTAGAAATGGGGAAAATAGCATTTTTTGTATAATTTTTGAACCGATCTGCTTTATATATTTGAACTTCTTGGTTTATTTTTAGTAAAGGGGAAAAATCACAGTTTTATATTTGAACTTGTCTATTTTTAAAATTTCAACTTCTTGTTGTTTTATTGTTGGACTTCTTTGTTTTCATTCTTTAATAATGAGAAAAAAAATCAATGTTTTTATTAGTATAATTTAGACTCTTGGTTTTATTTCTTTTAGTAATGGAAAAAATTCCTTGTTTCCTAATAAGCATCGACCCGTTTTGTATTTTAAAATGGAAATTTTAGGTTTTTTAACAGAGAAAATCCCTTGTTTATATGAAATTGTTTGAGATGCTTTTCTTAATTTGACCTAAAGGAGGCAAGATTCAAAATTCAGTGGTTGGAACCTAGTGGTTGGCGGCGGCACACGCCAAAGCAGGAGGATCTGGGAGAGGGAGGGGCACCACCGTGCTAGGGGCGGCAGCGGCCTAGCACACTGACGGGCCCGAGTGGCCGGCGGCGGGCGGCGCTCTGTGATGGGGGGCGCTGTCGGGGCCGGGTTTGCCGGCAGCGGGAGGTGCGCCGGCACGAGGGGCCGGTGGCGGTTGTGGAGGGGGGCGGGGATTGGGCGGGGATGGGGATCGTGGGGGTCGAGGAAGGTGGGGATCGGGCAGGTATGGGGATCGTGGGGAGATCATTTTTTTGCCACTCTATCGATCAGATCCGGGAGTTCGGGATCACCACCGCGGCTCTATATAGGGCGCTGTGATCCAAATAACTATTCTATCCTGGGATTAGAATAGTGTTGTGCTATATATATAATCATCGTGAAAAATAGAGGGGGTCAATTATATATATATATATATAGTGTTTGTGTTACTATTCATCACACAGGGTGCAGAATAAGTTATTCTTCACCCGAGGTAATCTTACGGTCATTTTATAAATCAATTATATTTGAAATACAAATAGTTACATTCATATTGATTTACTACATAAAATTTGGCATAACAGAAAAATATAGGTCAAAAATCGTATTTTATGTACATTTTACACTATGTTTTTACAGTTGTCATTTTACATAACATAAAAAAATTATGATGATTATAGATTTTCTTATGTTCTCTTTTTATGTCTAAAATAAGATAAAATTTACGAAAAGTAAAATTACGGTGCATGGATGTTAAAATAGAGCTGGATGAAGAATAATTATTTCTAACCGAGGGTGACGAATAGTCAATCCCTATATATAGAGGTGGGTGGAGAATAACTATTCTTTACTGTTTTAAGTCAATTTTGAAAATGGCTAAAAACATATTTCTGCCGTAATTTCTACAAACTTTATCGGAATGGGGAAAATAATATACCTTTGTAAAGCTACGGAAAATGCGAAACTTTTTTATGATGATAGTTTTATCTGATTCCTAGCCATTTTCAAGTAATTTTGAAAATGGCGGGATCATTTATTTTTCCTTGATCACGAAATAGATTCTTTGAAAATGCACCGCGTGAAGAACTTGAACTTCTCGGCATGTCTACTTGAACTTCACTCTGTTTTTCACGTGCTTTTTTGCCCGTAGCTCTCCATCCACTCAACGGAACACTAACCGGAATTGAGCAAGTGATATACCGGTGGAAAGCTGCTGTAAACACACAACTTTCCCGTGTTGATCGTTTTTTCATACTCGCGATGATTTTAAAATTTTTTCATCTGAAATTCATTCACTGTAGTAGTTGAACTTCCTGCTGTTTTCACGTTGAACTTCTGTGAAGTATTTTCGTTTGTAATTTCTCATCCATTCGTTAGTGTTACACAAATTATATTCCTTTTGTACAAACCTCTCTCACAATTTTTTTAACTTTCTCCAATGGAGGACTTGAACTTATAACAACAAAAAATTTAGCCTTTGCTTTTTTATTCCTTTTTTATACAAAATGCACACCGTGTAGTACGTGAACTTCTGGTAGTTATCAATCTAAACTTCTCTTGGTTACATGAAAACATCTTAGTTTTTTTTATGAATTTTTAATCTGATTTTCTTAATCAATTTTTATGAATTTTGAAGCGCTCTATTTTAAAAGTGAACTTCTTGTTATTTTATTTTTGAACTTCTTGTTTCTATTCTTTAATAACGAGGAAAATATGAGTTTTCTATAATCATGGAACGTCTCCGTCTTTTTAATATGGACTTCCTGGTTTATTTCTTAATCCTTTTTTATGAAATTTTGAAGCACTATTTTTAAACATTGAACTTCTTGTTATTTATTTTCAAACTTTTTGTTTCCATTCTTTAATAACGAGGAAAATCAGAGTTTTCTATAATCATCGAACTTCTCCATCTTTTTAATATGGACTTCTTGGTTTTTTTTCTTATTCTTTTTTTGAAATTTTGAAGCTCTCTAGATTTTAAAAGTTGAACTTCCTATTATTTAATTTTTGAACTTCTTGTTTTCCATTTTTTAATAACGAGGGAAATCCGAGTTTTCTATAATCATTGAACTTCTCCATCTTTTTAATATGGACTTGTTGTTTTTTCCTTGATCCTTTTTATGAAATTTTGAAGAGCTCTATTTTTAAAAGTTGAATTTCTTGTTATTTAATTTTTGAACTTCTTATTTTCCATTCTTTAATAACGAGGGAAATTTGTGTTTTCTATAATCATCGAACTTCTCTATCTTTTTAATTTGGACATCCTGGTTTTATTTCTTTTAGTAATGGAAAAAATCCTACTTTTCATAGACATCGAGCCGCTCCATTTTAAAATTTGAACTTCTAGGTTTATTTTAATAGAAATTATTATTTATTTCGAATATAACTTATTGGTCTTATTCTTTAGTAACCGGAAAATCCGAGTTTTCAAATTTGAACCTCTAAGTTTCTTTTAGAAACTGGGAAATCTATTTTTCTTTATTTTCTATTAGTAATGACGAAAATCCTAGTTTTGTAAATACACATTGAACCGCTTTGCTATATAAATTTGAACTTCCATTTTTTGCAAGAAATGGATAAAACTGTTTTTATGCGATCTTTTTGTACACCCATAATATTTTCTTTGAACTTATCAATTTATTAAATGTGAACTTCAAGAGTTAACATTTTCTAGGTGACTCTTTTTCCTTCTTGGTATAAAAACATTAAACTACTTTGTTATTTTAGTTGATCTTCCTGGTTTATTCTTTAGTAACTAGAGAAATTCGAGTTTTGTAATTAACATCAGATGAGTTCGTTACTTTAAAATTTGAACTTCTAGTTTTTTTAAAAAAATGGGTGAAATTTGTTTTTGTTTTATCATTTTTTAACAACTCTGTATTTTTTAATTTTAATTTCTTGGTTTTATTGTTTAGTAAAAGGAAAAAACCTATATTTATTTTAATGAACAACGAACTACCCCATTTTTTGTTTCTGAACTTCTAGGGTCCTTTTTTTGAAAATGAGGAAAATCATTTTTATAAACTTTTTTGAATTGCTCCATTTTTTAAATTCAATCTTCTCTAAAAAAATTGCCAAAAAAGTAAAACCCGTTTCTTATAAACTTTGTTTGAACAATTTTTTAACAATTGAGACTTCTTGCTCTTTTCTTAATTTGAGCTTTTATTCACCGGTGATTTTGACCTTCTGCAACAAAAGTTGCAAAAAATATTCCAGGGGAAATTGACATCAACAAAACATGTATGCCATAATAGGTTTGCATAGTAACACTATATTTGCATTAGTATCTTGTTAAATCTACATAAATGCACTCATTTTTTTTGAGAATGAGAAGAACAATGCACACATGCATTTTGCGCCAGCACACTACGAGAAGTGATAAGTTACTGTCCGTGAAATCTCAACTTTTTGAACTTTTCTTTCAGCTTCGTGGTTGTGCTACAAGAACAGAAAGGAGACAACGTACAATTATCCACAAGAAGAAATGGTTGCAGCGTCTCTCTCTCCACGGAATGCCTCCCAGAAAAAATTCCTCCATTGTCCAAACACTGATGCATCTGCAGTTCAGGAGAGAGCAGAGGAGCGGTGCTCGCTGCAGCTTGTTGCAGCCACACATATGGGAAGATGGCGGACCTGCAGGACCGCACATGGAGCTGAATGATGTTGTGGCTGCTGGAGGACGCACTGGAGTGGGACTACCGAGGTTGGGCGGCCGGGCGCATGTGACGATGAGCAGGGGAAGGAAGTGGAGATAGGGGTGCCGAGCATGAGCCGCGTGGGCGTCGAGGAATGGTGCGGCTCACGTTGGGGCGCATGGGAATCCCTTTCCTCTATCTGGACCACGCGAGTGGAAAGGGATCCATGCTCCTGGAGGCATGAGGCACTGAGATCCAATCGCGTAGCCAGGATCCGACAACGGCTGAAGGCAGGAGCTCGCAGGGTTGCGCCGACGGGATAAGGTGGCGCGAGGGTGTGGCCGCCGCCGGTGGCTCCGATGGCTGGCAGCACGCGGAGGTGAGTGTCGGGGCTCCGGTGACCAGTAGAGGGTGGGGCGCTGGGGTCGGGGAGGCCGGCAACAAGAGGGGTCGTTAGGGTAGGGGAAGGCAGCAGGAGGCGCGTTGGCCCGGGGGGTGGCGGTGGTGGGTGGCGCGTTGTGGACCAGGGGCCGGTGGCAGGAGGTGCACTGGAGCTAGGTGGCCAGCGGCGGTAGGTGATCGGGCAGAGGTGCTGCGGGAGGTTGGGGAGGGCGGCGGGAAAGTCGTGGCCTGGGGAATGGTCCGGTCGGAGGGATTTGATGGGCAAGCCAGGTTTTACTTTTTTGCATCTCGAGAGTTCGGGAATATTTCATCGGGCCCTATATATAGAGCCGCTGTGATCCAAATAACTATTCTAATCCCAGGATCAGAATAGTGCTACTCTCTCTCTCTCTCTCTCTCTATCTATATATATATATGTAGAGCCGTTGTGACAAATTTTATCTACCACCGGTGGTAGTTACCACCACTTCAGTTTTGCACGTTGTATGTAGTATCTATTAAATCAGAAAGTATGTACACGTAGTATGTAGTATATAAGAATGTTTAGGTAGTATATATATACATATTTGGATCACTACTTTTTAGGTAGTATGCATCGTATTTTGGATTGCCCTTTTTTACGTACAAATATATACGTATTTCACAAATATAATAAGAATTATGGGCCGATCGCAATTTTTTCATGTAACGCACTTTGGAATATGTTATATATAATATATGAACATATTTAGAATGATAAAGTAGTATATATATAATACCATATGATAGTATATGAGATATGTGGGGTAACTACTACTCGGTGGTAGGATAGATTTTCCCATATACAAATTTTATCTACCACGAGTGGTAGTTCTCACCACTTGAGTTTTGTATGTTGTATGTAGTATCCATCAAATTGAAGAGCATGTACGCATAGTATATAGTATATAAAATTGTTTAGATAGTATATATACACACTACTTTTTAGGTAGTATGCATTATATTTTGAGTATGCTTTTTTATGTACAAATATATACGTATTTCATTAATATAATATAAACCATGAACCAACTTGTAATTTTTCCATGTAACTTACTTTGGAATATATTATATATAATATATGAATGTATTTATAATGATAAAGTAGTCCCTATATATATTGTAAAATTTCCATATATACGTATTGATGACTATTTTTTCATACACATGAAACTTTTTTATACATATCTAATCTTATTTATGATTATATTTTTTATATGCATGAAACTTTTTAAATACACACATTTAGTTTTTTAAACACATGGTTACATTTTTTAAATAGGTATTAACATTAAAAGAATTTGAATTACACATTTACTTTTCTAATTGCTAAACCATACAGGAAGATTCACGAAGGAGTTCATTATTTCCCTATTCTTATAATTTTATATTATTTAATTGGTTTAGAGATTTTTTATAAGGAAAAACTTGTTTTTAGACAATAATGAAAACTTGTTTTTTTCCACATAACTGACCATCCTTACCAAATGGTAATAAGGAAAACCTTGTTATTTTCCCATTATTTCATTGGGTCGATTTTTTTTTGAGAAATATGAGGGCATCCCACATTTCTTCCTGGATGGGCTGCGACCTACATGGCACACATAAATTTTAAAAGAAAAGAAAGGAGGTGGCCTCGTTCCACCGAGGCCCAAGCCCACCTGGAGCGACTAAGTACCAATGCATCCACGTTCACGACCAAATGAGCATTTATATTGGTTGTAATCAGGTAGAAATAAGGTCGTCGACCACTCTTGTCTGCTTTATGACCATTTGGTGTAAGGTAATTTCAGGGTTTGAGCCCTTCCAAGCGAACCGTAGGTTTACGACCAATTTAGCTGGGGTCACTAAGAGAAGGTCACAAGTTGATATATTTCTTATACTGCGCATCCACTTTTAAGATTTTAGGAAACATCTATCACGCTATATCCAAACACACCCTGTACTTAGCTGTAAATGATCACGAAGCACACCAACAAGCATTCGGTTTCCCCTCAATTTGCACGCATACCTCCATGCAGACACTGGTGCTGCGCTTCGGCATATCTGTGATGACATGTCTAACCCACCCTGGACCACACAAACCTCTCCATAGACTGTGTACACCCAGTGCAGAGGATCTACAGTGAACTTGAAAACCTGTAGTCGGAATGTTATTGCCATGTGGGACGCCTCCTGGATGTGTCATGTGGAGATGGGGGCGGGAGACTGGACGGGCCGATGGGGGCATGGGGCGCCACCCCCTTCTATATAAGGCGCAGACCCATCGCCCCGTCTCTGACACAGGTATTTCTCCCATCGAAGAGCAAGAGAGTACTCCCCTTCTTCTTGCTTTTCTTGCCCCATCTCTACCGCAGGTGTTCCTGCTGCCATTGCTCCGATCCAACCTCGGAGGCCGCACTGATGGCTGAAGGGAGTGCCTATTTCGACTAGGATGTGGCGGCCTCGGTGCCCGGGAACCACTACACGACCTCTAGGCATGGCCGTGTTGCACATCACTTCGTTCGTAATGATGATGGTGCTCCAGCCGGGGCGGTCGTTGTCCCAGGCGCCAAATCAAGAGCTTCTGGTGGCATCAGCGAGTTGGATCCCACTAGATTCCCCGGCTACAGGAGCAGCGACACCCGTACGACAATCGTGGCGCCTGCTCGGGGGCCGCCACGTGCCATATCCAGCGCCCAGCGGCTCACATGGTTCAACGGGTCATGGATAGACAGACATGTATGTAGAAAATCCAATCCTAATTGCAAACCTTTTTCTTTGTCCTTCATTGGCTCTAGCTTCGTCAGTTTTATTTGTGATTTTATGGCAAGCTGCTCAGGGTGAAGGTGCAGGAGTTCGACATCGGGAGGTGGACGAAGGTCGCGATGTACCTCCCCTACCAGAGCGGGAAGCAGTGCTGGGAGAGATGGATCAACAAACTTGACCCCAACATTGAGGTGATCGTGCGAGATCAAAATTTCTTAACTCTCTAGTACATTATTAGGGAAAACCTTATACACAGAAGTTTATCAGTAGTGCAGTTTAAAAGTGGGCGCTACTGCTAATTAGTAGTAGCGAGGAGTATAAAAACCGTGCTATTACTAAGTTGATAGTAGTAGCGAGGGGTATAAACCCGCGCTGCTACTAAGTGGTCTCCAACAATGCCCCTGGGATAGGCCATAGTAGTAGCGAGGGGTATAAAACCGGCGCTACTACTAAGTAGGTAGTAGTAGCGCAGGTAAGACCCCCCACACTACTACTAAGCGTGTCCACCCCACCACTCTCTATCTCATCCCTAAAAAATACTCTCTCACAAACTCACATGTTCCTCGATCCACCCCACCCCGGCTCCTCTCCCCACGATCTCCTCGCCACCTCCACCACCCACGCCAGCCAGTTCCGAGGAGCCTGGTCTAAAATCGGGCTGGCCTGCTGGAGCCAGGTCCTCTCCCAGCGCATTGTTGATTGATTCATGAGAAGAGCGAGACGCCAAGAACTCGGGGAAGTCGTGAGGCCGTCTACCTCTGCCCGCCCAGGACTCTATCTCGATCCCTGCCGACAAGCCGATCCCCGTCCTCCTACCTGCAAGAGAGATTGGACACCACGGGAGCGCCCAGATCCTGACATGAACCCCGAGTAGTAAGTCCCTCCCTCCCTCCCTCCTCTACTTCGCCCCCAGCAGTTCCGATCGGGGCTGGGGCTTTTAGGCTGAGATCTCGCTGGATCTGGCGCGCGCGGGGGTTGACTCTCTCGATACCAGCAGAATCATGCCCTTTTTTCTTGGTCTGGATCGTGTCCGTGAGGGGAATGCAACGTCTCCAGCAGAGTTTGTGTTTAAATTAGGTGAAATCTGATGCGAAATCGTTTGCTGTGTGCACCTATCTCGCTCCATGCCGCTTGGTGGATGTACTCTTTTTTCACCCGGTCGTTATGATTAGTGTTTCCAGTGTTGTTTATTGTGGATTTTAGATTCCTACTACTACTATCTAATGGCAATAAAAGAACAAGACAGAGGAAAGAAAATAGGTCGGTTTTGGTGAATTATGTATGCTAATGTCACTTTGCACCATCTCTAGTTTTGCAGTCACTTTGCATCCATGATCCAATCCGTCTCCACACTTCAGATGTGGGTAGAGTGCACAAGTCTGCTTAACATCCTTTACAAGCACGGCCAAATGCTCTATCTCTTCATGTTGTATAACTGTGACAGTCATGGGCTGATATAACTGTTTGTTCAGTTACCGCTGTAACTGTGGTTGCACTCCACTCATTCAATGTTACAATATCATTATATCTTAATACGGCAAGGGGAACTATTTTTACATTTTATCACAGTAATCACACACTAGTACATAGGGATCTATTAGCTTAGCAAAACTGGCATTTTGGCTGAGTATTAAACAGCAAAATGTCCCTTCATCTATCGCTGCTTACTTGTATAAGCCTGACAATATTATTCCATCTAATTGCTGTGTGTTATTATCTTGAATACATTTCTCTTTTAATTTATTTTCAATCTTCCAAGCCTGTACATAGTTATTGTATCTTATTATCATCTTTGGAAGTGGCCGGACCCTTCCGCGAACCCTGCGCAAGCAGGAGCTATGTGCAGCGCACTGCCCTTTTTTATCATCTTGAAAATGTCACCAATACTTGTTTTATTCTATGCGCACCATGTTTGCTGGAGATTAACTTTCTCTTATTTGACCATGTAGTGATTACCTCTTCAAGCTATTGCTTATTGGAGACTCAGGTGTTGGCAAGTCATGTCTTCTGTTAAGATTTGCAGTAAGAATCTCTATCTCAAGCATGATCCATTTTTCTATCTCTTTCCCGTCTATATATTATGGAAGGTTTCCATGTTAAAATTTAGGTAGTTGAAGGATACATCATGGAGTTGACCATTTTGTTTATAGGATGTGTAAGTTGAATCATTATTCACAATTGTTCAAATTTAAATTGTTCAACATGAATAGTTCATTATTGGTAGCTAGTACATTTTTCCACAAGATGATGGGCATCCTTATATAGTACTCCCTCCGTAAACTAATATAAGAGCTTTTAGATCACTCCCTCTGTACATTTTTCCGCTCGATTTAAAATGGTGCTCTCTGGAGAGTCAACGTCGACCCTGGCGCTGTTTTGAAGAGCAGTGGGAATCAATTTTCTGATGTACTTTGTTGGCGATTTCCCTATCCATGAAATGATAAATTTTGAAGAGATGTTATCTGTCAAATATTTCAAGCATATATAGCTCAAATACACTAGTATTTCTTGAATGCACCAAAACAAGAAGATAGCACGAACACGTACAGCTAGGGTATGCATTTAGTAGGTGTTTTCTGGTTTGAAGATTCATAATAGACTAAAAGAGACAGATAATTGAAGAGAATACCCTACTGGATCTGCACGAGGGCGCGAACTAACAAGTTTTCACTTTCTCGACTGGGTGCAGGGTGATCGACGAGGACTATTGCGGCCCAATGGGAGTCGTGCTCTTCAACTAATCGGAGGAAGACTTCACCATGAAGCCCCGCGACCGCGTCATACAGATTATCGTCCAGGTGGTTGCGACACAGGAGGTCCCCGGGGTGGAGAACCTTGATGCCACCATCCGTAGGTCACCGAGGTGGAGGACGACGCCACCATCCGGAGTTCCTCAAGGTGGAGGACCTCGACGCTTTGTACATACATCTAGAGAAGTGGTCTCGTTAGGTTGGTGGTGAAACGCTAGGGAAGGTACCAACCTTTTGATGATGGTTGTGTGTGTCCTCGTGATCTCTTCGAGTTGAGATGTTGAATGTTGCATCCATGAAAAATGCAAGTGTTAAGATGGTTCTGTGAAATTTATTTTGCACTGGACATGTCTCTGATCTCCATTCATGAATACTGCATCTATTTTTATTTTTTTAATTCCTAATTTGCTAGTAGTAGCGTTGGGAAAAAGCTGCCATACTAGTATTTAGGATACTAGTAGCGCTGGTATTGTAGGCACGCTACTACTACTTCATTAGTAGTAGCGCGAGTCTATAATAGAAGTAGCGTGGGTGGCACACGCTACTACTAACAAAGTTAGCAGTAGCGCGGGTTTCTCCCACGCTACTACTAACTATTAGTTGTAGCGCGATACTAGTAGTGTGGGTACCCGCGCTGCTAGTAGCCATTTTACCCGCGGTGCTAGTAGCCTTTTTCCTAGTAGTGGTCCCTCCTATCAGCTTGATCTGGGGAATTTTGATGATCTATGATCGAGTGTGCTTACGCAAACAAATTCTTCATTGCGTTAATATGATTCGTCACCATTCGAAAGTGGCTATTAACTCCCGGATAAATAGTTAGTAGTCTTTCATGTCTTTAGTCTAATCAGTAAATGTGGCAATTAATTTCTTCATTTAGGCCACTAAATGATCACCCAAGTAATTTTTTGAAGAAAAAATTTAGTAGGGAAGTAATTTTCTAAATTAATAAGGACTGATGTTCCTGCCCACACATTAGCATTTGCAACGTGTACATGGATTTTGTGTTCAATCCGTAAATAAATAAAATCTCACTTGCACGTACAAATATCAAAATTTACTACTCCCTTTGTTCACAAATATAATATGTTTTAGATATTTGAATATGGACTACAAGGACTGAAGTAAGTGAACAAACACGCTAAAACAAATGTATATACATACAATTCGGAAAAATAGTTAGAACATCTTATATTTTTGAATGGAGGGAGTAATTGACTTGGTGTCTCATTTTTATTAAACTAGACAATTGTCCATGCATTGCAAAGGGAGTATAAACATTCTCCTATATTAGCCCGTGATTGCGCGTCTATTATTACATTGGTGCGCTATAATCTTAGGAAGTTATTGTATGCAATTGTCATGATTTACCTATCATCTTATTCTTAAGCACTTATTTGGTAAGAATTTATAGAATTACGAAAGAAAATATTATTTAGGAGAAAGATCAGAGATGGGATTCAAAATGTCATCTTATTGTGAATCACTTATTTGGTAAGAATTTATTGACTTACCAAAAATATTATTATCTGAGAAAAAAATCAGAGATACGAGGAAAAAATCAAACAGGAGAACATAAGGGGGAACTATAGAGAAAGAGAGAGGTTGGACAAAGGAGAGGGTGAAATGGGAACCTTAGATTCTTTTTAAGTAGTAGAGAAGATATTCTTGGCCACCAAGTGATCACCTAAAAATTATCTTGATTATTTGTCAAATTATTACTTCTACCTATTTGTGATTTGCGACAATTTGGTATCCCTATAGTAAGAGTGGATGTTCCTGCCCACAAATTAGCATTTGAGATGTGATACTTTATTTAGTTGAATCATATGATTACGCGGCCAATAATTTGCACCTATAGTTTGGTCACCATTTGGAAGTAGGTATTAATTCCCGGAAAAATAGTTAGTAGTATTGCATGTCTTTAGTCTAATCAGTAGATGTGGCAATTACTTTCTTCATTTAGACCACTAAAAGTAATTTTGGGAAATTAATAGGGACCAATGTTCCTGCCCACACATTAGCATTTGAAATGTGTATATGAATTATGTGTTCCATCTACAAATAAAACAATTGCACTTGCACTTACAAATATCAAAATTTGCTAATTGACATGGTGTGTCCTAACTTTCTAATTCTTAGCCACTAAGTGATCGCCCAAGCATTACCAAATTTGGACCACAATAGCCAGCGACCATTCGCTATCTAGGATGGCATTTGCAAACGGCGCTGCTAGCAGTTTTAGTGTTTGGGATGGTATTTTCGACAACAACAAAATCATGGCATTTTGTTTATTTTAGTTCAATTTTTATCAAAAAAACTGCCATCATCAGATCTTGATCCTGTAGTCTGTGGGGCATTTGCTGGGATTTCGTCCCCAGGAACGTTCCCTAGATAGAGATAAGATTACCGATTGTTTTTTTCTTGGTTATTTTTTAAATTATTGCTGCTACATATTTGTGACTTGCCTCAATAGGGTATTCCCTAAAGTAAGAGTCATTCCAACACACAAATTGCATTTGAGATGTGGTAATTTTATTAGTTCAACCATATAGAAAAAATAAGTCACATGTTGATAATGGGATACACATGTTCCAAAAATTTGATGTTGTTTATTTGTGAAATTGCTGCTTTTATTTATTATGGTTTTCCTGAATCAGGTGAATATGAGTAGATTTTCCTGCTCCTGGGTTAGCATTTGAGATATGTGTGGGTTGCAACAAAATTGAGCTCCGCTCCACTCCCTCTAGACCGTACTGACTGCCCAAGGCACACCCTACTCCGATATTCAGGTGCGGCAGGCTTCACCAATGGAGATGTGCACACTACCAGCTCATGCACCAAGCCCCCCTACCCACTACCATGAGCCCTATGATGAGTTGTGCACGCATAAACCCATGCATCGACCCCCCCAATTCCTCTTTGGGCCTGATGAAGAACTGCATGCCCATTTTCATGCATCGCTTCGTAGCATTCCTAGTGCTCTTGGATAACGACCTAATGACGACAAAGATGGATGCTTTGCATGGTAGTTGCGCTCCCGGCAGGGCCCTCGCCTAGTGCACCACTTTTTGTGTCGGTGTTGCCTCCCATTATCCCTGCCCCAAGCTCCACTCCACCCTGGTCACCCACAAAAAGGAGGGAGACACTTGCAAAGGTCATAGACTTCGACAAGTCAGCATAGCCCATGCCTGCATGCCAAGAACAGGGTTATTCCCATCGCACAACTACTGTAGAGGCTTCTCTGCCAATGGATGGGAGTCATTGGTGAGGTTGAACAGGTCAACAAGGAAGAGTTTAAGCCTTCGTGGCTCTGTTCTAGGAGAGGATGCCAGACATAGCATCACACTCCGGATGCTTTTCAAGCTTGACTACAATTTGACGACGGTTGTGGAGTGTAGAAATATATTGCCCATCTCTCTCAACCAGCTTAGTTTTTTGGATGTGCTAGTGGAGCATGAGTTCAATATGGTATCTGATCCAAGAGGTCTCAAGTCTACTAACGCAATATTAATAAAGATTTGGTGGCCTACATCAATCCCATGCCTAAGGACTAAAATAGCCTAGACACTAGGGACGTGTTGAAACATATTGCCCGTCTCTCTTCATCAATTCAGATTTTTGGATGAACTGCCTGGAGCATGAATACAATATAGAAGATGCTTTGACGGAGCATGATGGCGAAGGTGGCCACGCGATGCCATCGCCAATGGGCGAGTACGTCACGGGGATAGCCTGGTCCCTTGGTTCACCTAATGATGCATTCATGATCCATCAGCCAGTTAATTCCATGTTTGAGATGATGTATAAGATTTTTCCTCCTCTGCCCATTGATCCTCCGATGAAAGTAGCGAGTGTTAGCATCCCCCTCTTTAATACCTGCGATACTTGAGATTTGTTGCTTGGTTCCCATGACCTGATCCCTTTGTTCACCGAATGAGTATTTTGGGCTTATTAGCCTTATACATGTTGTGGCCGAGCTCATTGACAAAACTCTTTTCATGAGGTTGGCTCTACACATGAATGATATTGTTTCCATTGCACAAATTGCTTTGATTAAGAGGAGAATCATCCACGATAACTTCATTTATCTGCCCAACGTGGCTAGAAGATTTTACCACATCAAGACACACATGCTCCTCTTCAAGATCAACATAAAGAAGTCCTTGGATTCCTTTAGGTGGGGCCATTTTACAGAAATGTTTAGTCACCATGGCTTCAAAGGCCACATCCGGGGATGGATCTCGACCCTCCCCTCCTTGACTTCTTCTCGAGTTTTTCTCAATGGGATTACCAAGGACCAGATCAAGCATGGTTGTGGCATTTTTAGGGTTCCACTGTCCCCTTTTCTCTTTGAGCTCACCATTGACCTGCTGCACCATATATTTAGCAAGTATATGACCTAAGGAAAACTTCATACTCTTGGTGGGCATCGCACGAGCATTCGCGGTTCCCTTTACCTTGACAATGTGGTTGTTTTATGCGCCCCTATCAAGCAAGAAGTCCAATTCCTCGCCACCACGGTTGCCTCTTTTGGATATACTATCAGCCTAGTTATAAATTGCAGAAAGATCCATGTTTCGCCTATCTGGTGCAATAACACAAACCTTGATGACATACTCTAGTCCTTCCCGGCATGTTTCTTATCCTTCCCCATATGTTACCTTGCACTATCCCTCGTGGTCAAAATATTAAGGACAGCCCACTTGCAACAATTTGAAGATTAAGCCATTGGGAAATTAGCACCTTGGAGAGGGAAACATTTTCATACTGTGGGCCGCATGTTCTTGGTCAAGGTGGTGCTCGCGGCTGTGGCCATACATCATCTTACACTATTTAACCTCCTGTGGAGGTTTTTAAGAAGATTGATAGCTTGTGGTGTGCCTATGTTTGGGTGAGGATGAAAAAAGTGACCGAAGGCAAGTGAAATTAACTGGGAGCAAGTTTGCAAGCTGGAGGAGTTTGTTGGCCCAGAAATTCTTTATCTTGGAAGTTTTCCATCGTGCTTCACATACTATGGTTATGGCTGGACTAGGATGGCCACTAGAGGGTGGGGTACGGTATGGGGATGTCATGCAACAATGATGAAGTGATCTATTAGTGGCGGCCACTTAGGTATGACCGGTAATAGTACTAAAGCCAAATTTTGGGAGTCAACATGGCTGGAGGGAGTGATGCATAAAGATATACCACCATTTAAAAAATCCACAAGAAAGGTGGCACTGTGGACATGGTTTTAAGAGATAAGTTTTGGATTCTACATAGTGGTAGTCAAGGAGGCCTCAAGCTAGAGCACATCTAGTAATTCATCATTCTGTAAGACAAACTTGCCAATGCATGTCTTCATCCAACAAAATATCCAAGATACAACCATGAGAAAGTTGACCAACGACGGGAATTATACTAGCTCGTCGGCTTACAAGGCTCAGTTCATTGGCCTCATCTGATCCAACTTGCATGACATATCTTGGAAGGTTTGGCCGTCCTAAAATGTAATATCTTTGCTTGGTTACCCATCAAAAATAGGATTGAAGGATAGAGGTGGCAACGTCGAGAGTGACCGAACTGCGACTGGTTCCCTCTTTGCAACCAAGTGCAAGAATTAGTGCCTCACCTCGTTATCAAGTATCGGTTCTTGCCTCAAGTTTGGAACGGCATGATCTCTTATCTTTGTCTTCATGTTAGTATGATGCTTTGTCGTTGTTTTGAGATGATGAAGTCTTGGTGGAAAGAAATACTCCTCAATAATTCGCAGCCGAGGAAATCTCTATATTATTTGCTCCTTGTTCGATGCGAGATTTCAAAGGAAAGGAACGCATGTGTATTTTGTAATAAAGTGATGCCGATGGCGGTCATTGTTTGCCTCATCCAAGACAAGGTGCCTCTTTGGCTATTGTGGGGCCTAAGAATTTGAGTTGTGTAATGTAGGAGAGTAATTTGGTGTCTTTGTGGTTCTTATTTTACGAACTTCTCTTATTAATGAATAGAAAGGTAAATATTTTTCGTTGTTCCAACAAAAAGAGCACAAAACCTACAAATAAAAATGACACTTGCACTTGTGATATAATCGATATTGCTAACTGGATTTTTTTAAAAGTTTTGTAAATCTTGGACACCTCAAATTGCATAATTTTGATTCCCAAAATTGTAGCACACGTGAAATATGTGTAATTTTTAATAAGATAACTGAAAATAAATAAGCCATGCATTTTTTTGTATCGGTCGATCCTCTCCAAATAATTATTCACATACAAACTTTTCTTCTTTCCATTTTTCTATCAGGCTCATTCCACCATTTCATCAATTTATATGTGGCATAGATCAGTTTTGTGAGAGTATTAGGCTTAGCTGGAAGTTCTCTAACCAATAGATTCTAGAGATACTTTGAGATTCCATAGATAACTTGAGATTCTGACTATGTTTTCTGATCTTGGCGAATTTTATATATCTTGTTTCACAGTGTATCATTAGTTTTTCTTCTGTTTCAAAGTGAAACATAATGTTCCATTACATACCAGCAAATCTGATCTGAAACAAGTGCATTGTTATTTGTTGGTACATGAGAAAACATTATGATGCACTTTGAAACAAGATACATATTTTTAATAAAATTTTGGTACTCTTAAACAACACAAATTTTTCCAACAACAAAAAAAGGTAAGATAAATCTGAAAGCAATGATGAATGGTGGATGCATGCACGACATATCCATGCATGGTAGAAAAGTGACTCTCTATTGACTTCTAAAAATATAATGCTTCTGGGTAAAGGTAGTAGATACTACTTTCATTTTGATGTGTTGTGTTCAATTGTACTTCAATTTAATGTTATGTCATAATTAATTAACTCATGAATACTTCCCTTGCAGAGGAAAATCAGGGCCGACGTGGAAGACATGGATCTGATCGAGTTGCATCAGACCTAGGGGAACTGCTAGTCGGTGATCGCCGGGCTACTCTATGGCCGGTCGGAGAACACCGTCAAGAACCACTATAATGCCACCAAGCATAGTCCGGACACAAAGCGCCAGCTCAAGAAGAGGAACAACAAGCAGCCACCTCCTGGCCAGCTCTCCCTTCTCGCGGAGTACATCCATAGCCTAGAGCCGCACACTGGATCACCAGCGGAGACACCTCCGGTGTCCGACCATTGTATCATGACCAAGAGCACGGTGGGCAGATGGGGATGGCCCGTAGAGACGCTACCGTCATCGCCCTACCACACAAGCGCACCAGACCTACCCCAATCCGGCCATGACTGGTATGTACTACCACCCAAACGCGACCAACATGCAGTACTGGGCGCCGGATTTGAATTTCGCCGATGAGCAAAACAAGGGGTACTCATACTACATCCCTCCCAATGTACACCTGAACCACTGCCTGTCCTACGGTCTGTTGCCGACATAGATGGTTAGTGAGCAAGACATCCAGCAGGCAGCCAATGCAAGCATGAACGTGTCCATGTTCACGGGACAACATACCCTCCCGGTGAGCGACCTGAAGAGGCGGTGGCAGAGATGCACCATGAGTCCTCTGACAACAACCAACTAGACAACATGGGTGGTGGAGCTAGTTATTGGTCCTACTACTACATCATGGACGCGGCTGGTCTGACCGGCCTTGCTGGAGGTAGTGGTAGCGGTAGCGACCCTAGTGACATGGATGTGGTGCAAATGGCCTCGAGGGAGTTTGCCGTGCAGGACCGGGAGCTGGTCACCCACACCCTTAGTCGACTGTATTTCATCGACATGATGCATTGATTCAAGTCAGACATACATGTCCCCGGAGGATTGCATGTCTATGGAGAACATTGAGATTGTATGTGTTGTCCTTATGTACTTTGTTTGATTTGAGTATTTTGTAATGGTACTTTATGCGGTCAATTTGTGGAAGTACATTAATTTGTTCGTGTTTGCTAATCCTTGGGAAATCATTTTAGTCGATTTCGATAGAGAAGAGGTAGAAAACGAAGAAATTGCAAAGGTGAGATGGCCAGCCGCGACGTCTCTAATGTGATCGAGACAGAAATGATGCCGCTGGCCTCAACATCTGCATGGAGGATGATAACCCACAAGTATAGGGGATCGCAACAGTTTTCAAGGGTAGAGTACCAACCCAAATTTATTGATTCGACACAAGGGGAGCCAAAGAATATTCTCAAGTATTAGCCGCTGAGTCGTCAATTCAACCACACCTAGAAACTTAATATCTGCAGTAAGGTATTTAGTAGCAAAGTAATATGATAGTAGTGGTAATGGTAGCAAAAGTAATATTTTTGGTTTTATAGTGATTGTAACAGTAACAACGGAAAAGTAAATAAGCGAAGAACAATATATGAAAAGCTCGTAGGCATTGGATCAATGATGGATAATTATGTCGGATGCGATCAATCATGCAACAGTTATAACATAGGGTGACACCGAACTAGCTCCGGTTCATCAATGTGATGTAGGCATGTATTCCGAAAATATAGTCATACATGCTTATGGAAAAGAACTTGCATGACATCTTTTGTCCTACCCTCCCATGGCAGCGGGGTCCTATTGGAAACTAAGGGATATTAAGGCCTCCTTTTAATAGAGTACCGGACTAAAGCATTAACATATAGTGAATACATGAACTCCTCAAACTAAGGTCATCACCAGTAATGGTCCTGATTATTGTCACTTCGGGGTTAACGGATCATAACACATAATAGGTGACTATAGACTTGCAAGATAGGATCAAGAACTCACATATATTCATCAAAACATAAATAGGTTCAGATCTGAAATCATGGCACTCGGGACCTAGTGACAAGCATTAAGCATAGCAAAGTTATAGCAACATCAATCTCAGAACATAGTGGATACTAGGGATCAAACCCTAACAAAACTAACTCGATTACATGATAAATCTCATCCAACCCATCACCGTCCAGCAAGCCTATGATGGAATTACTCACACACGGGGGTGAACATCATGAAATTGGTGATGGAGGAATGGTTGATGATGACGATGCGACGGATTCCCCTGTCCGGAGCCCCGAACGGACTCCAGATCAGCCCTCCCGAGAGGTTTTAGGGCTTGGCGGCGGCTTCGTATCGTAAAACGCGATGAATCCTTCTCTCTGATTTTTTCTCCCAGAAACACAATATATGGAGTTGGAGTTGAGGTCAGGAGGAGGCCCACAGGGGGGCCCAGAGGGTAGGGGGCGCGCCCCCACCCTCGTGGCAGGGTGTGGGCCCCCTGGCTTCATCTTTTGCCAGTATTTTTTATATATTCCAAAAATAATCTCCGTTGATTTTCAGGTCATTCCGAGAACATTTATTTCTGCACAAAAATAACAGCATGGCAATTCTGCTGAAAACAGCGTCAGTCCGGGTTAGTTCCATTCAAATCATGCAAGTTAGAGTCCAAAACAAGGGCAAAAGTGTTTGGAAAAGTAGATACGACGGAGACGTATAAACTCCCCCAAGCTTAAACCTTTGCTTGTCCTCAAGCAATTCAGTTGATAAACTAAAAGTGATAAAGAAGAACTTTTACAAACTCTGTTAGCTCTTGTTGTTGTAGATACGTAAAGCCAGCATTCAGGTTTTCAGCAAAGATTATGAACTAACCATATTCACAATAACATTTAGGTCTGATGTTTACTCATATCAATGACATAATCAACTAGCAAGCAACAATAACAAATCTCGGATGACAACACTTTCCTAAAACAATCATAATATGATATAACAAGATGGTATCTCGCTAGCCCTTTCCGAGACCGCAAAACATAAATGCTGAGCACCTTTAAAGATCAAGGACTGACTAGACATTGTAATTCATGGTAAAAGATATCTAGTCACAGTCATACTCAATGTAAACTAACAGTAATGGATGCAAATGGCAGCGGTGCTCTCCAACTGGTACTTTTTAATAACAGGATGATGACTCGGCATAAAAGTAAATGGATAAGCCCTTCGCAGAGGGAGGAAGGGATTTGTAGAGGTGCCAGAGCTCGGTTTTGAAATAGAGATGAATAATATTTTGAGTGGTATACTTTCATTGTCAACATAACAACCGAGAGATCTCAATATCTTCCATGCTACACACATTATAGGCGGTTCCCAAGTAGAATGGTAAAGATTATACTCCCCCACCACCAACAAGCATCAATCCATGGCTTGCCCGATACAATGGGTGCCTCCAACTAACAATAATCCTGGGGAGTTTTGTTTGCAATTATTTTGATTTGATTTGAGCATGGGAATGGGCATCCCGGTGACCAGCCATTTTCTCATGAATGAGGAGCGGAGTCCACTCCTCTTGAGAATAACCCGCCTAGCATGGAGGATACAGACAACCCTAGTTGATACACGAGCTATTCAAGCATACAAAACAGAATGTTAGTTTGAAGGTTTAGAGTTTGGCACATACAAATTTACTTCGAATGGCAGGTAGATACCGTATATAGGAATTTATGATGGACTCATATGGAATAACATTGGGGTTTATGGAATTGGATGCACAAGCAGTATTCCCGCTTAGTACAAGTGAAGGCTAGAAAAAGACTGGGAAGCGACCAGCTAGAGAGCGACAACATTCATGAACATGCATTAAAATTAATCAACACGAAATGCAAGCATGAGTAGGATATAATTCACCATGAACATAAATATCGTAGAGGCTGTGTTGATTTTGTTTCAACTACGTGCATGAACATGTGCCAAGTCAAGCCACTCGAATCGTTCAAAGGAGGATAACCCTATCATACCACATCACAACCATTTTAATAGCATGTTGGCATGCAAGGTAAACCATTATAAACTCCAAGCTAATTAAGCATGGCATAAGCAACTACAATCTCTAATTGTCATTATAAATATGTTTCTTTCATAATAGGCTAAATCAGGAGCGATGAACTAATCATATTTACAAAAACAAGAGCGGTCGAATTCATACCAGCTTTTCTCATCTCAATCAGTTCATCATATATCATCATTATTTCCTTTCACTTGCACGACCAAATAGTGTGGATAATAATAATAGTGCACGTGCATTGGACTAAGCTGGAATCTGCAAGCATTCAATTCAAGAGAGAAGACAAGGTAATATGGGCTCTTTGTTAGATCAACAATAATGCATATAAGATCCACTCAACATTTTCATTATGGTCTTCTCCTCTCAACCCCCAAAGGAAAGAAATAAAATAAAACTATTTACACGGGAAAGCTCCCAACAAGCAAAAGAAGAACGAGAAATCTTTTTGGGTTTTCTTTTAATTTACTACTACTACAAGCATGGAAAGTAAACTAACTAAAAGATACAACTAATTTTTTTTGGTTTTTCTTAAGGTTTTTCAAATACACAAGAAGAAAAGCTTAAAACGAAAATAAACTAGCATGGATGATACAATGAAAAAGTATGAGCACCGACAACTGGCATGAGTGTGTGAACATGAATATAATGTCGGTGAGAGATACGTACTCCCCCAAGCTTAGGCTTTTGGCCTAAGTTGGTCTATGCCCATGGATGGCCTGGTGGGTATCCGAAGTTGAAGATGGGGTTGTACTGAGATGCATCAGCTACTGCCTGAAGAGCTGCAGCTTGGAGGCAGGCTTCCTCTGTCCTCCTCTCGTACTTGTCCGCCTCCTCCCTGGTTATTACATATCTCCTTTTTTCCAGAAAGTCAAAGAAAGCAGGAGAAGGGAGATCGACGTGATAGGTGCGTCGTTTGTCAAAGATTAGTCGATACTGGAGGGACTGATTGTTCCTCTCAACAAAATGATGAAGAACCATAGCATCATAATCTAAATAAGCAGGAGGCAACTCAATATCATATCCATGAATGGGTATCTCAGGAAAATCAGCTAAACGGGTTGCATAAATTCCACCAAAGAAATCTCCATTAATTTTGTTATTATGCAACCTAGGTGAAACAATGGCCCCCAAGTTATATTGTCTATGTCCTAACACAGAACTCTTGAGAACACTAGGATCTAGCACACACATGTGACATGCCTCATCCTTACCATTTATGCATCTACCTATAAAGAGAGCAAAATAATGGATATCAGGAAAATGAATGCTCCCTACGGTAGCTTGCGTAATTTCCCTAGATTCCCCCACAGTGATAGCAAGAAAATCCTTATATTCAGATTTACGAGGTTCACTAACATTACCCCACTGTGGGAGTTTATAAGCAGTATTAAAATCTTCTAAGTCCATGGTATAAGATTTATCATAAAGGTCAAATAGGACAGTTTGAGAATTGCGTGATGATGTAAATTCAAACCTTCTCACAAAGGAATCAGTGAGGTAGTAGTACTGACGACACTTATCTGCCTCGAAGATCTCAAGATCAGCGTTACACACATATGCGTCAAATTCCTCCTTGATTCCTGCTCGAACCATGAAGTCCTCTGACGGCCATTCACAAGGCCGCACTTGAGCGTACCTTGGTAGTTCATTGTCCGGCTAGCGTATTGCGGGCCTGGGTCCTTGTTTCCTTGAGGAACCACCCTTGTACATTTTCCTAAACATATTTCTTCCTATGAAAAATTTCTGAAATTTTTAGTAACTCAAAAATAAAAGTGAACCAAACTCAACAAGATTGATACCAACTACTCCTACAAGTGCCTAGAGGCCATATCATGCATTAAAACTACTTTTGACCACATAAATTTGACATGCAAGCTCAAGAACAGGGTCACCTAAGCAGCAAAAATTTGCAATAAATAAATCACTAGAACAAAAACTAATTGGACCATTGGAGGAGACACATACCAAAGAACAATCCCCCAAAGCAGTTTTGTGAGAGGAGCTTTGAGCAAGGAGATCGAAAATGGTAGCAAGATGAGCAAGAACTTGGGTTCGAGTTGGCTAGTGATTTTTTGGAGCAAGACGAAGTGTGTGGTAAAAGGATAAGTGGAGGGGACCCACCTGGGGTCCACGAGGTAGGGGGCGCGCCCTCCACCCTCGTGGGCACGTGGCTGCTCCCCCTGTTGTGTTCTCAGTGCCAAATATTCTCAAATATTCTAGAAAAAATCATATTTAATTTTCAGGGCATTTGGAGAACTTTTATTTTCGGGGTATTTTTTTATTCCATGGATAATTCAGAAAACAGACAGAAAATACTATTATTGCTTTATTTAACATAAATAACAGAAAGTAAAAGGAGGGTACAGAAGGTTGTGTTTTCTAACTTCATCCATATCATGCTCCTCAAAAGGAATCCACTAACAAGGTTGATCAGGTCTTGTTAACAAACTCATTTTGAATAACATGAAACCGAAGAATTTTCGAATAACACTAGGTTGCCTCAATGGGGATATGCACATCCCCAACAATAAGAATATCATATTTCGTCTTGACAGTAGGAAGAGGAAATTCAAAACCTCCAACAGTGATTATTGAAAATTTTCCAATAGAATTTATACTATGGACTTGAGGTTGTTTCCTCGGAAAGTGTACCGTATGCTCATTACCATTAACATGAAAAGTGACATTGCCTTTGTTGCAATCAATAACAGCCCCTGCAGTATTCAAAAAGGGTCTACCAAGGATAATCGACATACTATCATCCTCGGGAATATCAAGAATAACAAAGTCCATTAAAATAGTAAAGTTTGCAACCACAACAGGCACATCCTCACAAATACTGACACGTATAGCAGTTGATTTGTGAGCCATTTGCAAAGATATTTCTGTAGGTGTCAACTTATTCAAATCAAGTCTACGATATAAAGAGGAGAGGCATAACACTAACACCGGCCCCAAGATCACATAAAGCAGTTTTAACATAGTTTCTTTTAATGGAGCATGGTATAGTCAGGACTCCTAGATCTCCTTGTTTCTTTGGTATTCCAGTCTTAAAAGTATAATTAGCAAGCATGGTGGAAATTTCAGCTTCTGGTATCTTTCTTTTATTTGTAACAATATCTTTCATATACTTAGCATAAGGGTTCATTTTAAGCATATCAGTCAAACGCATACGCAAAAAGATAGATCTAATTATTTCAGCAAAGCGCTCAAAATCCTCATCATCCTTTTTCTTAGATGGTTTAGGAGGAAAAGGCATGGGTTTCTGAACCCATGGTTCTCTTTCTTTACCGTGCTTCCTAGCAACAATGTCTCTCTTATCATAACGTTGATTCTTTGATTGTGGGTTATCAAGATCAAAAGCAGGTTCAATCTCTACATCATTGTCATTGCTAGGTTGAGCATCAACATGAACATCATCAATAACATTATCACTAGGTTCGTGTTCATTACCAGATTGTGTTTCAGCATCAGAAATAGAAATATCATTGGGATTCTCAGGTGTGTCAACAACAGGTTCACTAGAAGCATGCAAAGTCCTATCATTTTTCTTTTTCTTCCTCTTAGAAGGACTAGGTGCATCAATATTAATTCTCTGAGAATCTTGCTCAATTCTCTTAGGATGGCCCTCAGGATACAAAGGTTCCTGAGTCATTTTACCACCTCTAGTCATAACTCTAGCAACATTATCATTTTTCCTATTATTTAATTCATTGAGCAAATCATTCTGAGCTTTAAGTACTTGTTCTACTTGAGTGGTAACCATAGAAGCATCTTTACTAATAAGTTTAAGTTCACCTTTAACTCTAGACATATAATCACTCAAGTGTTCAAGCATATCAGCATTGTGTTTCAATTGTCTACCAACATAAGCATTGAAGTTTTCTTGTTTAACCATAAAGTCATCAAACTCATCCAAGCATTAGCTAGCAAACTTAGTGTCGGTGTTAAAACCGGCGGATCTCGGGTAGGGGGTCCCGAACTGTGCGTCTAGGCCGGATGGTAACAGGAGGCAGGGGACACAATGTTTTACCCAGGTCCGGGCCCTCTTGATGGAGGTAAAACCCTATGTCCTGCTTGATTAATATTGATGATATGGGTAGTACAAGAGTAGATCTACCACGAGATCAGAGAGGCTAAACCCTAGAAGCTAGCCTATGGTATGATTGTATGTTGTGGTTGTTGTCCTATGGACTAAAACCCTTCGGTTTATATAGACACCAGAGAGGGTTAGGGTTACACAAGGTCGGTTACAAAGGAGGAGGTATCCATATCCGTATTGCCTAGCTTGCCTTCCACGCCAAGTAGAGTCCCATCCGGACACGAGATGAAGTCTTCAATCTTGTATCTTCGTAGTCTAACAGTCCGGCCAATAGAGATAGTCCGGTTGTCCGGAGACCCCCTAATACAAGACTCCCTCAGTATCCCGTGAACCAGGCTTCAATGACGATGAGTCCGGCGTGCAGTATTGTCTTCGGCATTGCAAGGTGGGTTCCTTCTCCGAATACATCACAGAAGAATTTGAATACGAGGATAGTGTCCGACCCTGCAAAATAAGTTCCACATTCCACCGTAGAGATAATAATATTTTTCTAGATCTAATTTGCTGACTTGTTTTGGTAGCATGACGTTATGTCATGGCCTAGTGATTATTCGAACCGTTTCCTTTAACCAGCCCCGCACATAACGCGAGGCCATTTTTTGACACGTCTCGTCAAAGCAGAGATCGTGTCCCCTTATTACGGGATTCTCATCAATACGGGCGTGGGTAACCCAACCGCGCCATCAATTACGACGCTTGGTGGATAAGAGAGTTTTACCAGGCAAGTGGGAACGCTTAGTTTCGTCCACCCATATAAAGGGATAAGGATTCACCTTCCTATCCACGCCTTCTTCCTCCTTTGCTCATCCGTTTTTGCACACTCGAGCTCTAGCGCCCAAGTCCACACTTCCCACCTCAACCTTCTCCAACCATGTCCGGAGCGGGAGGCAGGTGGATGGTCTCCTCCGTCACGGAGGGAGACATCAAGAAACTGAGGAGAGCCGGATACCTGCCCGACGACATCGCGCACCGGCTCCCAGATGAGGGGCAGCTCATCCCCACCCCCAGGCCCCATGAGAGGGTAGTGTTCCTCACCCATTTCCTCCGCGGACTGGGATTCCCTCTCCATCCATTCGTCCGGGGGCTCATGTTCTATTACGGCCTGGATTTCCATGATCTGGCCCCGAACTTCATCCTCAACATCTCAGCGTTTATCGTCGTGTGCGAGGCCTTCCTCCGCATCAAGCCCCACTTCGGCTTATGGTTGAAGACCTTCAATGTCAAGCCGAAGGTGGTGGGCGGCCGCCAGGCGGAGTGCGGAGGCGCCATGGTGGGCAAGATGCCCAACGTAACATGGCTCGAGGGCTCCTTTGTGGAAACCATAAAGGGGTGGCAATCGGGGTGGTTCTACATCACCGAGCCGCGCGACCCTGTATGGGCGGCGGCCCCCGAGTTCTGATCTGGCATCCCCACATGGCTCACCTCCTGGAAAGAGAAGGGCCTGTCCTGGTGTAGTTTGGAAGAGCTGACCGGACTCCAAACATGTATTCAAAACATGGTGAACAAGAAGCTCAAACTTGTCAACATGGTCCAGGTCATGCTCCACCGCCGGATTCTCCCGTGCCAACAACGGGATTTCAACTTGTGGGAGTTCGACCCGGCACGACACCGAACTCTAAACAGGATTTTCGGCACAACTCATGAAGATGCTTGGAGGGTGCTGTTCAAAAGGATCGTGGATTCAGCCCGAAGCGCCAAGCCAAAGCGGTAAACTGCTTTACCTCTCGCATGATACTTATTTTTATAGGTTGACTCCATGTGGGATCTAAACTCCCGTACCTTTGACAGGACTGGCAGGAGACGGCCGGACAGATCGATTGTCCGGCTCCTTTGCCCGAAGGCCCAGCAGACGCTCTTCTGGCGAAGATGCTGACCCCGGCTCCTTATACGGTGCCGGAGAAGACCAAGAAGGCCAAGGGAACCCGAAGGAGTTCCCGACGCCGGGCGTCGTCGGACTCACCGTCCGATGACTCTGCGGCGCACTCCTCCCCCGAAGACGAGGAAGAAGAAAAAGATGCTCCCCCTCCTGCAGGGGGAGATAAGAAAAGGAAGGCCGCCCTAACCGGGGGGGCCAAAGGGTCAAAGAAGGGAAGGACTCTCCTTCCGAACAGCTCGACCACCACCGACGAAGACGAAGACGAGTGGTTGCCCAGGGCAAAGCCCCTGGGGAGATCGTAAGTATCCGGATACCAGAGTAACTCGTAGCATTCCTTTGTCGCAATACTTTCCCTAACGCCGAACATGATTATGCAGGCCGCTGCGAACCAGCATCGATGTATCATCGGACGGCTCCCTGGGCTCGTCGGACATGGATAGCGATCCAGTCCCGACCGCCACCTCCCCTCATCCTGCTGACGACGCCGAGGTGCTGTCTCAAGAGGCACCGGGTCGACGGGAGACAGTCCTGGAGGCACCTCAAGGCGACCTTCCGGACTCCGGGAGCCGAGGGGACGGGGCCCCTAAGAGCTCCGAGTTCGGCCCTCAGCCGAACACTGCGCCGGACCCTCCAGCGGTTCCAGGCTCGGGAAGGCGGCCTCCTTCTAAGAGGGGCAAGACGCCTGTGCCGGTGACCTCTGTCCATCCAGAGGTGCCGGACAATCTGCTGGAAGCGCTTCACAGCGCTTCCATCGACGAGGAGCACTGCACTATCATGAGTGCGGTGATCCAGAAGGTTCAATCCGCCAAGAGCGGATTGACTGAAGCCTGTGCCAGCCTTCTAACAGGCTTTGAAGTAAGTGTTTTAAAATGTAGTAGAAATATTACCGCATAGACAGTAGCCCCTAATGCTTTGTTCGGTGTTCACAAAGAAAAGCCGAGCAGAGGATCAAATAATATCGCATGAGTCTAATATAAGTATGTCAATATGCATATGCAGGCTTCGCTGTTGGCATCCGCCGCACTGACGGCGGAGGTCACCGTACTAAAGCAGGACCTCGAGGGGTCCAGGAAAGAGCTCGGCCTTGCCAAGAGGCAGCTCGAGGGGAACAAGGGTAAGTAATACCCTGTCTATAGATATGTATATATAAAAGAAGATGCGATTGCAAAATGACAGGATCAACGTATATTTGCCAGGGGCCACGACCGAGGTGGCGACCCTGAAGCAAGTGCTAACCAAGGCCGAGGATATAGCGGCCAAGGAGCGCACCGAGCGAGAGAAGCACGAGGCTCGGGTGGGCGAGGTGCAGGAAGAGCTCCAGGCTCTCGTGGCGAAGCACGAGGCATTGGAGCTTGACTCAAAGACGCGGGAGTCTGAGCTTGCCGCGGCCCTCGAGAGCGCAAGAAGTGCCAAGGCCGAAGCCCAAAAGGCCCTCCAGGAGATCGACGCAATGAAGAAGATAGCGGCGGGTAAGGCTTTCTATATGCAAAGCAAGCATGTAAAAGTAAATTACCGATTACTTACCCGAATCCGGAGCTCTCCAGGAGCATTCGCAGATTTGCCCCGCAGCGTGTCCGATGCCGCACAATTTTACCAGGCCGAGGATGGAAGCTCAACGGAGAAGCTGTTCTGGTCTCAGTATGCTGAGGCCGAACACCCGGTGCCAATGAGCGACCAGCTGAAGCAGATGGTCGAGCTACATAAGGCGGACGATCGGGCCATGAAGAGCTTTATAGTCCGGCTGTGGCCTGGCGACGCCCTTCCGAACAGCTTCTTCGGCCTGGTGGGGCGGCTTGTGGATGCCTGCCCATGGCTGGAGGTCGTCAAGAAATCTGTCTGCATTGAAGGTGCACGCGGGGCTTTTGCCCGTGTGAAATTGCAGTGGGTCAAGCTAGACGCCGTGAAGCTGATCAAGGAGGGGCCGCCGGAGGGCAAGGAGCACCGCCACCCCGAGATGTACTACGAGGGTGTTCTGCCGGGTGCCCATTTTATTGCGGACGAGTGTTCAAAAGATGTAATATTTGAATGAGACTTGCTCGTTTTATCCTGTATTTATGAAAACTTGTTTCATATGCGCTATGTAACGCTTGTTTGAATTTAAAATATTACCTTCTGTTTGGCTGTTTATAATATTAGAGATGGCTAGTCCTCGGCTTCTGCCCCCATGCCACGAGTGCTGGGGTGTTCGGGATAAACCTGAGCACTCTTGTTCCCATGTTTGGGTCCTTCGAGGGAGGTGCTCAGCACAGCGAACAAGGCAACCAGACTAATAATGCTTTATCACTCTCACTTAGCCATAGAATTCTATAATTTTAAATTTCGGCGAAGCCCCTGGTATTCGGAAGGCCGAATTTGGGGCGCGATACACGCCTTTAAGCCGGACAGGGCCGGCCCCTCGCTCTAAGCGGCATAAGTCTTTAGGGACTCGAAAACCTCGCCAAACAGCGACCAGTCTCTCGCCTTATCATGACAGTCAGTTTTAGCTTTCTCTACTGAGGTGCTGAACCCAGCAGAACCGGGGCACAATCGCAGTAGTTCTCCTAGCGCTACCTTAGCCGATAGAGCGGAACGTAAGGTACCAAAACATAGGAGCCGGGCAAACCCAACATTTGACCAAAGACATGATTCGGAGCTGATGCATATAATGCTATAAGTTCGGGGTGCCGCACTTGTGAAATTGTTCGGACTTTTCACACCGCATTGTGGGGTACGTAAGCCCCTGGTGTATTGGTCGTACCAGAGTGTACGGTTGCAAGGCGTCATTAATGAACACACACACACACACATACATATATATATATATATATATATATATATAACAAGAATGCAATAATAGTGGTAATGTCATGCATTGTTTATTCAAAAAATTGCGTTAAAGCAGAATGATATAGATAGTGCGATAAGCAAAGAGTAGGACTATCTCCCTTCCAAGGGCAAGCTGAGGAATGATATTAAATCGAATATTTCGCTCGTTATTGTAATCCACCTGTGAATTCCGTGGTATGACGTAGCTGTCTGCCTCCTTGGTTACTGCATCATGTCTTCGGCAATAGTGCTGCCGGACAGTGTTTCCAGAGATTAAGGTCCTGAAAAAAAAGAAAAATAACCAAACGAGAAGCCCCTAATGCGGTTTAAGCCGCGTCTTGGGGCGTGCCGCAGTTGTGCCCCCTCCCCATCTGTGCCCATGGTATTTTTAATGCATAATTATGTACGCGCGGCATGAGTTTCGCCACTAGGATGGGATTGGGGTGGCCGCCGTATTGCTACGCGAGCTCAGATCGCGCCAGGTCGTCTATTTGCCGATTGCCCCGAGAGCGCTTGAAGGTGTCCGGGCTTTGAAGCGCCGAACTGGTTGATTGCCTTGAGAGGCTGCTTTGTGCTTCTGCTGCGAGGGCTGCGGTGTGCTCCTCTGTTCGGAGGGAGCGCTCTGTGTTTCCATTTACTGTAATAACTCCGCGAGGTCCTGGCATCATGAGCTTGAGGTATGCATAATGCGGTACCGCATTGTATCTAGCAAATGCGGTTCGCCCGAGCAGCGCGTGATAACCACTGTGGAATGGGACTATATCGAAGATTAACTCTTCGCTTCAGAAGTTATCCGGGGATCCGAAGACCACTTCCAGTGTAATTGAGCCTGTGCAATGGGCCTCCACACCTGGAATGACGCCTTTAAAGGTCATTTTTGTGGGTTTGATCCTTGAGGGGTCTATACCCATTTTGCGCACTGTGTCCTGATAAAGCAGGTTCAGGCTGCTGCCGCCATCCATAAGGACTCGAGTGAGGTGAAATCCATCAATGATTGGGTCTAGGACCAGTGCGGCGAATCTGCCATGACGGATACTAGTGGGGTGGTCCCTGCGATCGAAGGTGATCGGACAGGAGGACCAAGGGTTGAACTTTGGGGCGACTGGCTCCAATGCATATACGTCCCTGAGCGCACGCTTCTGCTCCCTCTTGGGGATGTGGGTTGCGTATATCATGTTCACCGTCCGCACTTGCGGGGGAAACCTCTTCTGTCCTCCAGTGTGCGGCTGCCGGGGCTCCTCCTCGTCATCGCTATGCGGCCCCTTGTCCTTGTTTTCGGCAATTAACTTGCCGGCCTGCTTGAACACCCAACAATCCCTGTTGGTGTGATTGGCTGGCTTGTCTGGGGTGCCGTGTATTTGACACGAGCGATCGAGTATACGGTCCAAGCTGGACGGACCCGGCGTACTTTGTTTGAATGGCTTTTTCCGCTGACCGGGTTTAGAGCCTTTGAATCCGGCATTGACTGCCGTATCCTCAGTATTTTCGCTGTTAATGCGGCGCTTATGTTTGTTGCGACGTGACCTGCTATTGCCGTCCTTGGTATCTGAGGTACCATGGTTCTTTGATATGTTATTACTGCGAGCCAGCCAGCTGTCTTCTCCCGCACAAAAGCGGGTCATGAGCGTCGTGAGAGCTGCCATAGATTTCGGCTTTTCCTGACCAAGGTGCCGGGCTAGCCACTCGTCTCGGATGTTGTGTTTGAAAGCCGCTAAGGCCTCCGCATCCGGACAGTCGATGATTTGATTTTTCTTTGTAAGGAACCGAGTCCAGAATTGCCTGGCCGACTCTTCTGGCTGCTGAATTATGTGGCTCAAGTCATCGGCGTCTGGTGGTCGCACATAAGTGCCCTGAAAGTTGTCGAGGAATGCGGCTTCCAGATCTTCCCAACAGCTAATGGAGTCCGCTGGCAAGCTGTTAAGCCAATGCCGCGCTGGTCCTTTGAGCTTTAGTGGGAGGTATTTGATGGCGTGTAAGTCATCACCGCGGGCCATGTGGATGTGGAGGAGGAAATCCTCAATCCATACTGCGGGATCTGTTGTGCCGTCGTATGATTCAATATTTACAGGTTTGAAACCTTCTGGGAATTGATGTTCCATTACTTCGTCTGTGAAGCATAAGGGGTGTGCGGCGCCTCTGTATTGGGCTATATCGCGACGCAGCTCGAATGGGTCTTGCCCGCTGTGTTCGGCCCGGCCGGATTTGCTTTTACTGTATCCGGCGTGACGTTTATCGTCTCGCAGAGTGGTGCGCCGTCGTGATCCGTAGATCGATCTTGCATGCTTTGCTTTGTCCTCCAATATGTCTCGCAGGTCTGGCGTATCTCCCCATGCCTTTTTATTTGAATGGCGTCGGGGTGGAGGCTGAGCTTTTGGCTGGAATGCCTCTCTATCGCGGCCACGAGGTGGCCGATCAGCCGTATCATACGCTTCTTCCTCCAGTCGGGGTAGTAACCTGCACTTTGGGTAATTCTTGGAGGGGCGCTCGAGTTTATATTCCTCGGCCGCGAGGACTTCAGTCCATCTGTCAGCTAGCAGATCTTGATCAGCTTGAAGCTGCTGCTGCTTTTTCTTCAGGCTATTTGCCGTGGCCATAAGCCGGCGCTTGAAGCGCTCTTGTTCGACGGGATCCTCTGGTACGGCGAATTCATCGTCGCCGAGGCTTGCCTCGTCTTCGGAGGGGGGCATGTAATTGTCATCCTCCTCCTCTCTGTCTGCCGCTGTCTCAGGAGAGCTGGCTCCTCCCTCCTCCTGCTCTATCATGCTGGAGGGGATTGTTGTTGTCATCGGCACTATCCGAAGTGTTATTATCTCCTGTGTCGGTATCACCACTTTTTCTTTGGCGGGACTTAGAGTGGCGCCGCTGACGTCGGCGCTTGGATTGTTTCTTGGAGGGGTCATCCTCCACTATCTCATCGCCATTGCCTTCTTTGGGTGTATCCACCATGTATATGTCATATGACGAGGTGGCTTTCCAGTGCCTTGTAGGCGCTGGTTCATGTTCGTCTCCTACATCGTCGTCCATACCGTTGATGTCTTCAGAGTCGAAGTCGAGCATGTCGGTTAAATCATCGACAGTGGCTACGAAGTGGGTGGTGGGTGGGCGTTGAATTTCTTCATCGTCTGCATCCCAATCCTGTTGGCCATAATCCGGCCAGGGCTCTCCTGACAAAGAGAGAGACCTTAGTGAATTCAGAATGTCGCCGAAGGGCGAGTGCTAAAAGATATCCGCGGCGGTGAATTCCATGATCGGCGCCCAATCAGATTCGATTGGCAGGGGCGCGGGCGGTTTGGAGTCCGGAAAAAGAGTCCGCACCTTGGAGTCACGGGCTGCGCATAGGATTAGGCTGGTGTTCGGCTCGATCGCCGTTGAGACTGCAGCCCCTGAGGCGGTGTCTAACCACCCGTCCTCGATTGGCGCAGTTGGCTCCGAGCTAAGGGTCGGAGCTGATGCGGGCGCGGCCTCTGGGGTACTGTTCGGCGGCACAGCTAGGTCATACCCATCGTGACAGTGCGGCGCGTCCGGCTGTGGCTCGAATCCGTCGAAGATCAAGTCTCCGCGGATGTCGGCCGTGTAGTTCAAACTTCCAAATCTGACCTGACGGCCAGGGGCGTAGCTTTCAATCTGCTCCAGATGGCCAAGCAAATTAGCCCGCAGTGCAAAGCCGCCGAATACGAAGATCTGTCCGGGAGAAAAGTCTCACCCTGGACCGCATCGCTATCGATGATAGTAGGAGCCATCAAGCCTAACGGCGACGACACAGAGGAACTCTCAATGAAAGCACCAATGTCGGTGTCAAAACCGGCGGATCTCGGGTAGGGGGTCCCGAACTGTGCGTCTAGGCCGGATGGTAACATGAGGCAGGGGACACAATGTTTTACCCAGGTCCGGGCCCTCTTGATGGAGGTAAAACCCTACGTCCTGCTTGATTAATATTGATGATATGGGTAGTACAAGAGTAGATCTACCACGAGATCAGAGAGGCTAAACCCTAGAAGCTAGCCTATGGTATGATTGTATGTTGTGGTTGTTGTCCTATGGACTAAAACCCTTCGGTTTATATAGACACCGGAGAGGGTTAGGGTTACACAAGGTCGGTTACAAAGGAGGAGGTATCCATATCCGTATTGCCTAGTTTGCCTTCCACGCCAAGTAGAGTCCCATCCGGACACGAGACGAAGTCTTCAATCTTGTATCTTCGTAGTCTAACAGTCCGGGCAATAGAGATAGTCCGGCTGTCCGGAGACTCCCTAATCCAGGACTCCCTCACTTAGTAAATGGGATTTCACATTTATCAAATCTATAGAGAGAATTTACCTTTACTACCCATGTCGGGTTATCAAGACCATGTATTTCTTCAATAGGTGGTAAATTATTAACATCTTCAGCTTTAATACCTTTTTCTTTCATAGATTTCTTTGCCTCTTGCATATCTTCAGGACTTAGAAATAGAATACCCCTTTTCTTCGGAGTTGGCTTAGGAGTTGGTTCAGGAAGTGTCCGATTATTTTCATTAGTCAACATATTATTCAATAGCAATTCAGCTTGATCAACAATTCTTTCCCCGAAAACACAGCCAACACAACTATCGAGGTGGTCTCTGGAAGTATCGGTTAGTCCATTATAAAAGATATAAAGTATTTCATTTTTCTTGAGAGGATGATTAGGCAAAGCATTAAGTAATTGGAGAAGCCTCCCCCAAGCTTGTGGGAGACTGTTTTCTTTAGTTTGCACAAAATTATATATTTCCCTTAAGGCAAGTTGTTTCTTATGAGCGGGGAAATATTTAGTAGAGAAGTAATAAATCATATCCTGGGGACTACGCACACAACCAGGGTCAAGAGAATTAAACCATGTTTTAGCATCACCCTTTAATGAGAACGGAAACAACTTAAGGATAAAGTAATAGCGAGTTTTCTCATCATGAGTAAACAGGGTGGCTATATCATTTAATTTAGTAAGATGTGCCACAACAGTTTCAGATTCATAGCCATAGAAAGGATCAAATTCAACCAAAGTAATTAATTCGGGATCAACAGAGAAATCATAATCCTTATCAGTAATAAAGATAGGTGAAGTAGCAAAAGAAGGTTCATATTTCATTCTAGCATTCAAAGACTTTTCTTTAAGCTCAGCTAATAATTTCTTAAGATCAGATCTATCATTGCAAGCTAAGAAGTCTCTAGCAGTTTCTTCATCCATAACATAACCCTCAGGCACAATAGGCAATTCATATCTAGGGGGAGAATCTTCATCATCACTTTCATCAATATTATCAGTTTCAATAATTTATTCTCTCTAGCCCTAGCAAGTTGTTCATAAAGAAATTCACCTAGTGGCACAGTAGTATCAAGCATAGAAGCAGTTTCATCATAAATATCATGCAAAGCAGAAGTGGCATCATCAATAATGTGCGACCTATCAGAATCAATAGCATGTGTAGGTGTCGCAAGTTTACTCAAACCAGAAGGTGAATCAAGTGCAGAGCTAGATGGCAATTCCTTACCTCCCCTCGTAGTTGAGGGAAAAATCTTTGGTTCTTTGATCTTTCAAGTTCTTCATAGTGATCAGTAGATATAAATTCTAAGTGACTCAAAGAATAGAGCTATGCTCCCCGGCAATGCCGCCAGAAAATAGTCTTGATAACCCACAAGTATAGGGGATCACAACAGTTTTCGAGGGTAGAGTATTCAACCCAAATTTATTGATTCGACACAAGGGGAGCCAAAGAATATTCTCAAGTATTAGCAGCTGAGTTGTCAATTCAACCACACCTGGAAACTTAATATCTGCAGCACGGTATTTAGTAGCAAAGTAATATGATAGTAGTGGTAACGGTAGCAAAAGTAATATTTTCGGTTTTATAGTGATTGTAACAGTAATAAGGAAAAAGTAAATAAGCGAAGAACAATATATGAAAAGCTTGTAGGCATTGGATCAATGATGTACTACCACCCAAACCTGACCAACATGCAGTACTGGGCGCCGGATTTGAATTTCGCCGATGAGCAAAACAAGGGGTACTCATACTACATCCCTCCCAATGCACACCTGAACCACTGCCTGTCCTATGGTCTGTTACCGACATAGATGGTTAGTGAGCAATCATCCAGCAGGCAGCCAATGCAAGCATGAACATGTCCATGTTCATGGGACAACATACCCTCCTAGTGAGCAACCTAAAGAGGCGGTGGCAGAGATGCACCATGAGTCCTCTGCCAACAACTAACTAGGTAACATGGGTGGTGGAGCTAGTGATTGGTCCTACTACTACATCATGGACGCGGCTGGTCCGAGCGGCCCTGCTGGAGGTAGTGGTAGCGGTAGTGACCCTAATGACATGGACGTGGTGCAAATGGCCTTGAGGCAGTTTGCCCTGCAGGACCGGGAGCTGGTCACCCTCACCCTTAGTCGACTATATTTCATCGACATGGTGCATTGATTCAAGTCAGGCATACATGTCCCCGAAGGATCTCATGTCTATGGAGAACATTGAGATTGTATGTCTTGTCCTTATGTACTTTGTTTGATTTGAGTATTTTTTAATGGTACTTTATGCGGTCAATTTGTGGAAGTACATTAATTTGTTCGTGTTTGCTAATCCTTGGGAAATCGTTTCAGTCGATTTCGATAGAGAAGAGGTAGAAAATGAAGAAATTGCAAAGGTGAGACGGCCAGCCACGACGTCGCTAATGTGATTGAGACAGAAATGATGCCGCCGGCCTCGGCATCTCCATGGAGGATGATAACCCACAAGTATAGGGGATCGCAACAGTTTTCGAGAGTAGAGTATTCAACACAAATTTATTGATTAGACACAAGGGGAGCCAAAGAATATTCTCAAGTATTAGCAGCTGAGTTGTCAATTCAACCACACCTGGAAACTTAATATCTGCAGTAAGGTATTTAGTAGCAAAGTAATATGATAGTAGTGGTAACGATAGCAAAAGTAATATTTTTGGTTTTATAGTGATTTTAACAGTAACAACGGAAAAGTAAATAAGCGAAGAACAATATATGAAAAGCTCGTAGTCATTGGATCAATGATGGATAATTATGTCGGATGCGATCGATCATGCAACAGTTATAACATAGGGTGACACAGAACTAGCTCCGGTTCATCAATGTAATGTAGGCATGTATTTCGAATATAGTCATACGTGCTTATGGAAAAGAACTTGCATGACATCTTTTGTCCTACCCTCCCGTGGCAGCGGGGTCCTATTGGAAACTAAGGGATATTAAGGCCTCCTTTTAATAGAGTACCGAACCAAAGCATTAACACATAGTGAATACATGAACTCCTCAAACTACGGTCATCACCGGTAATGGTCCCGATTATTGTCACTTCGGGGTTAACGGATCATAACACATAATAGGTGACTATAACTTGCAAGATAGGATCAAGAACTCACATATGTTCATGAAAACATAAATAGGTTCAGATCTGAAATCATGGCACTCGGGACCTAGTGACAAGCATTAAGCATAGCAAAGTCATAGCAAGATCAATCTCAGAACATAGTGGATACTAGGGGTCAAACCCTAACAAAAACTAACTCGATTACATGATAACTCTCATCCAACCCATCACCGTCTAGCAAGCCTACGATGGAATTACTCACACACGATGGTGATCATCATGAAATTGGTGGTGGAGGAAGGTTGATGATGACGATGGCGATGGATTCCCCTCTCCAGAGCCCCGAACGGACTCCAAATCACCCTCCCGAGAGAGTTTAGGGCTTGGCGGTGGCTCTGTATTGTAAAACGCGATGAATCCATCTCTCCGATTTTTTTCTCCCCGAACACGAATATATGGAGTTGGAGTTGAGGTCGATGGAGCGTCAGGGGGCCCACAAGGCAGGGGGCGCGCCCAGGGGTGTAGGCGCGCCCCCACCCTCATGAACAGGGTGTGGGCCCCCTAACGTGGATTCTTCTTTGTGTATTTTGTATATATTCCAAAAATAATCTCTGTGATTTTCAGGTCATTTCGAGAACTTCTATTTCTGCACAAAAATAACACCATGTCAATTCTGCTGAAAACAATGTCAGTCCGGGTTAGTTCCATTCAAATCATGCAAGTTAGAGTCCAAAACAAGGACAAAAGTGTTTGGAAAAGTAGATACGACGGAGACGTATCAGAGGACTAACAGAGGGTTGATAGGTTCAAATTGAGAGATGTGTGGTCGTCAGCGATGGAATATATGGCACGGTGGGTGGGAATTAGAGGAAAGGCATGAGCGGCAGTATATGAGACAAGAAAGGGTAGTGGGGCAATGTGCGACAATGTTCTCAGTTAGGGTGGAGGTGGCTGTGCTCCCGACGATACAAATGGGTCAGTTGGAAGAGGAAACCACTAGAGGAGGAAGAAGGGTGGAACACAAATCAACAAAAACAAAAAGGGAACAATTGTAGGATCGAAAGTATGTTTAGAGGGGGGGGGTGATTAGACTACTTGACTAAATAAAATTATAGCATTTTCCCAATTTTATGTCTTGGAAGATTTTAGCAACTTAACACAAGTCAAGCAATCAACCTACACATGCAATTCTAAGAGTATAGCAGCAGAATGAAAATCATTGCATATGAAGGTAAAGGGGACGAGTCTGGAGGGAGCAAACGCAATGTAGACACAGAGATTTTTGGCGTGGTTCCGACAGGTGGTGCTATCTTACATCGACGTTGATGGAGACTTAAACCCACGAAGGGTAACGGTTGCTTGTGTCGGTGTACAAAAGTAGGGGCTCTCCTTTTGACCCCTTTACTTGTGCACGGGCAGTCAGAGCTGCGCGCCACGGCCACACTTAGTAGGGCAGAGGAGGGAAGCTAGAGAGAAGCCGAAGTGTCGGCGTTTTGGGAACGGGGGTCCCCAGACTTGCCTGCCTGCGGCCTGCGGCGTGGCTCAAAGGGGGGCCCAGCGCGGCCCATCTTCACCAACACAAACCCAAGACCCTCGCGAGGGGCCAAGCCTCGCGGGGCGGATGACGTGGAGCTTCCTCAGGCACGGCCTCGTCAGGCTTTCTCATGAGGAGGAGGAGAGATCAAGGCGGGGTACCTCACGAGGTGCCCGTGACGCAAGCCATGACAACCGGGGGCGCCAGGCGGGTGCCAGCCCGCGCAGCGTCCTCCCTTCCTCTTTGGTGCAAAGGGGGCAAGTGCAACCACGGAGTACCGAGGCATCAGGCAAAGGTTGCCATTTCGGTGCAATGAGACCAAGACCAGGAGGACTACGAGATGGAGGTCACCGTGGAGCCCAAGACGGCGTCATCACCAGAGCTTTGCGCAGGCAAAGACTAGTTTTGTCAGGATAGTTGATACTAGCCGTCCCCCTTCAAATTAGCCCGCCATTGTTGGCTCCCTTCCCGCTCGATATTTGGGAAGAGGACCAAGGCCTCTATAAATAGGACCAGCCACCCACAGAGCAAGGGGTGGGAAGAAGCAAGCAAACAAACAGGCAGGCAGAGAGAAGATCAGGTAGAGAGAGAGAGAGAGAGAGAGAGAGAGAGAGAGAGAGAAAGGTGACTGAGCTCCTCCGAGCAGTTCATCACCCCAGCCAAGAACAGACCCTCGCGAGGCTGTTCTTCCTTGTATTGTTCATCATCATCAGCCCAAGAGGCAATCCACCATACCATAAACTGGAGTAGGGTATTACACCACAACGGTGGCCCGAACCAGTATAAACCCTGTGTCTCTTGCGTTGTTCTTTCCTTAGTTCAGATCCTAGCAAGGCGGAGGGGTGCAGGTTGGTAGGAGGCGAAATCTCCGCGCGCACCCCAGTGTTCGAACCTCAAGGGTCTGCCGGAACCCGAAATCTGACATTTGGCGCGCCAGGTAGGGGTGCGCCGGGATTCGTCTTCCACCACCCCATTCTCCACCGACCATCACGCCCATGTCTGACGCTCGTCGGGCCCGCGCCGAGCGCCGGGCCGTGCTCGCTTCCCGCGTCGCCCAGGCGGCCCCTGTCGGCGGGCGTCCTCGCTGTTCCCCATCACCTGCCATCAATGCCGCCACCGGCCCGGCGGGGGACGAGCAGCAAGCATCGTCCTGGCATCTGTCCGTGCGGCAAGAGGGCCGCACTGCAACTCCCTCGCTCACCCCAGCTGGTTCTTCGTCCTGCGCGCTCCGCGCGCCCATGGAGCCCCGCAACCTCTCCCCCGCCCATCGCGCTGCACCAACACCCTCGGTCATCGCGGCCCTCTTGGGCGACTCGCAGGCGCCGCCTACAAGTCACCACGTCAAGCCGTTCATGCGCCGAGTCAGCGCCGCCTCCACGCGGCAGGGGGCTCGCCTGGACCAGGCGGCGCCCGAGACCGGCCTGACCTTCAGCTCGGAGGACCACCCCTCCAACTCGGCCTGCGCGGGTGCGCTCCCCATGCTGTGCACCCCCACCATCTGCCAGGTGGCCGTCACCAGAACCCTCATTGATGGCGGCGCGGGCCTCAGCGTGCTCTCGGTCGAGGCCTTCAACCTCCTTTGCATACCCCTGGAACGGCTACAACCCAGCCGGCCCTTCTCAGGCGTTGGGGGCAAGTCGTCCAGCTCCTTGGGACAGATCCGGCTCCCAGTGACCTTCGGCACCTACGAAAACTTCCGCACGGAGCTGGTCGACTTCGACATCGCCCCCATCGGCCTCCGCTACAACGCCATCCTCGGCTACCCAGCACTGGCCCAATTCATGGCCGCGATGCACCCGGCGTACAACCTCATGAAGATGCCCGGGAGCAGCGGTGTCCTCACTGTGCACGGGGACACTGGGGACGCACTGCGGGCGCTCAAGTTCGCCTTCAAGATGGCGGCGTCGGCATAGCCTGCCGACTTGGAGACCCCCGGGCCCAAGGGGGCTGCACCCGCCAAGAAGAAACAGTTGTTCACCCAAGACAAGGCAGCAACCAAGCAGATACCCGTCGATGAGGACGGGTCCACCAACGCCACTTTCACCATAGGCGCCCACCTCAAACCCGAGCAGGAGAAGGCCCTGGTCGGGTTCTTGCGCGCAAACAAGAAGGTATTCGCTTGGGAGCCTGACCAGTTGGCAGGGATCCCTAGGAGTGTAATCGAGCATCACCTCAACGTGTGCCCCAACGTGCGCCCTGTGAAGCAGAAGGCCAGGAGGCAGTCCACAGAAAAGCAGGCCTTCATTGTCCAAGAAACCCGTAAATTAGAAGCCGCTGGGGTCATTCGCGGGGTCCGATACCCGGATTGGTTGGCCAACCCTGTCGTTGTGCCAAAGAAGGGAGGGCAGGAGCGTATGTGTGTCGACTTCACCAACCTCAACAAAGCATGCCCGCAAGATCCATTCCCGCTCCCCCGCATCGACCAGATCATCGATTCCACTGCGGAATGCGACCTGTTATGCTTCTTGGATGCCTTCTCTGGGTATCACCAGATCAAGATGGCGGAAGAAGACGTCAAGAAGACAACCTTCCTAACCCTGTGTGGGGTGTACTGCTACACATGCATGCCATTCGGGCTGCGTAACACAGGGGCGACCTTCCAGCGGCTGATGCACATCACCTTGGGCCCGCAGCTCGGGAAGAATGTTGAAGCTTACATCGATGACATTGTGGTAAAGTCTCGGGAGGCCAGGACCTTGATACAAGACTTGGAGGAAACCTTCGCGAGCCTCAACGCAGTGAACCTACGGCTCAACCCAGAGAAGTGTGTGTTCGGAGTCCCCTCGGGCAAGCTCTTGGGTTTCCTCGTGTCCCACCGAGGCATCGAGGCTAACCCGGAGAAGGTCAAGGCGGTGGAAGACATGAGCCCGCCAAAGACCCTTAGAGAAATGCAGAAGCTCACGGGGCGCGTGACCGCGCTAGGGCGCTTCATCTCCAAGTTAGGGGAATGAGCACTGCCCTTCTTCCAGCTAATGAAGAAAAAGGGGCCCTTCAAGTGGACTGAAGAGGCCGACAAGGTGTTCCAGGATCTCAAGAGATACCTGACCAGCCCACCGGTCATGGTGACTCCGCGCCCTCAGGAGCCCCTGGTGCTTTACCTCGCCGCCACTCCCTACTCTGCCAGCGCAGCCTTGGTGGCAGTCAGAGAGGAGCGCCGAATCAAAACCGCGGCAGCAGCCCGGGACAAGGCAGAACAGGGACAAGGAAGGCCTACAGAAACCGCCACCGCGGCTGAGGAGGATCAGCCGCCGCAGAGGGGCGCACCAGAGGCGGAAGAGGCCCCTCTTCTAGATGACCAGTCTCAGGAGGCCTCATTTGAAGGAAATATGCCCTAGAGGCAATAATAAAGTTATTATTTATTTCCTTATATCATGATAAATGTTTATTATTCATGCTAGAATTGTATTAACCGGAAACATAATACATGTGTGAATACATAGACAAACAGAGTGTCACTAGTATGCCTCTACTTGACTAGCTCGTTAATCAAAGATGGTTATGTTTCCTAACCATGGACAAAGAGTTGTTATTTGATTAATGGGATCACATCATTAGGTGAATGATCTGATTGACATGATCCATTCCATTAGCTTAGCACCCGATCGTTTAGTATGTTGCTATTGCTTTCTTCATGACTTATACATGTTCCTCTGACTATGAGATTATGCAACTCCCGTTGCCGGAGGAACACTTTGTTTGCTACCAAACGTCACAACGTAACTGGGTGATTATAAAGGTGCTCTACAGATGTCTCCAAAGGTACATGTTGGGTTGGCGTATTTTGAGATTAGGATTTGTCACTCCGATTGTCGGAGAGGTATCTCTGGGCCCTCTCGGTAATGCACATCATTGAAGCCTTGCAAGCATTGCAACTAATGAGTTAGTTGCGGGATGATGTATTACGAAACGAGTAAAGAGACTTGCCGGTAACGAGATTGAACTAGGTATGGGATACCGATGATCGAATCTCGGGCAAGTAACATACCGATGACAAAGGGAATAACGTATGTTGTTATGCGGTCTGACCGATAAAGATCTTTGTAGAATATGTAGGAGCCAATATGGGCATCCAGGTCCCGCTATTGGTTATTGACCGGAGACGTGTCTCAGTCATGTCTACATTGTTCTCGAACCCGTAGGGTCCGCACGCTTAAGGTTTCGATGACAGTTATATTATGAGTTTATGAGTTTTGATGTACCGAACGAGTTCGGAGTCCCGGATGAGATCGGGGACATGACGAGGAGTCTCGAAATGGTCGAGACGTAAAGATCAATATATTGGATGACTATATTCGGACATCGGAAAGGTTCCGAGTGATTCGGGTATTTTTCGGAGTACCGGGGAGTTACGGGAATACGGGGAAGAGTATTGAGCCTTAATGGGCTTTAGTGGGAAGGAGCCAGGAGGTGGCGCGCGCCCCTCCCAAGCCCAGTCCGAATTGGACAAGGGGTTTGGGGCGCGGCCCCCCTCTCCCTTCCTTCTCCACTTCCCTCCTTTCCCCCCTTCTCCTAGTTGGACTAGGAAAGAAGGAGTCCTACTCCCGGTGGGAGTAGGACTCCCCTTGGCGCGCCCTCCTCCTAGGGCCGGCCTCCTCCTCCCTTGCTCCTTTATATACGGAGGCACGGGGCACCCCTAAAAACACAAGTTGATCCACGTGATTGTTTTCTTAGCCGTGTGCGGTGCCCCCTTCCACCATAATCCTCGATAATATTGTAGCGGTGCTTAGGCGAAGCCCTGCAACGGTAGAACATCAAGATCGTCACCACGCCGTCGTGCTAACGGAACTCATCCCTGACACTTTGCTGGATCGGAGTCCTGGGATCGTCATCAAGCTGAACGTGTGCTAGAACTCGGAGGTGCCGTAGTTTCGGTGCTTGATCGGTCAGGTCGTGGAGACGTACGACTACATCAACCAAACGCTTCCGTTGTCGGTCTACAAGGGTAAGTAGATCACACTCTCCCCTCTCATTGCTATGCATCACCATGATCTTGCGTGTGCATAGGATTTTTTTTTGAAATTACTACGTTCCCCAACAGTGGCATCCGAGCTTAGGTTTTATGTGTTGATGTTATATGCATGAGTAGAACACAAGTGAGTTGTGGGCGATATAAGTCATACTGCTTACCAGCATGTCATACTTTGGTTTGGCGGTATTGTTGGACGAAGCGGCCCGGACCGACATTATGCGTACGCTTACGCGAGACCGGTTCTCCCGACGTGCTTTGCACAAAGGTGGCTAGCGGGTGACAGTTTCTCCAACTTTAGTTGTACCGAGTGTGGCTACGCCCGGTCCTTGCGAAGGTTAAAACAACACCAACTTGACAAACTATCATTGTGGTTTTGATGTCTAGGTAAGATTGGTTCTTGCTTAAGCCCGTAGCAGCCACGTAAAACTTGCAACCACAAAGTAGAGGACGTCTAACTTGTTTTTGCAGGGCATGTTGTGATGTGATATGGTCAAGACATGATGCTAAATTTATTGTATGAGATGATCATGTTTTGTAACTGAGTTATCGGCAACTGGCAGGAGCCATATGGTAGTCGCTTTATTGTATGCAATGCAATTGCGCTGTAATGCTTTACTTTATCACTAAGCGGTAGCGATAGTCATGGAAGCATAAGATTGGCGAGACGACAACGATGCTACGATGGAGATCAAGGTGTCGCGCCGATGACAATGGTGATCACGAAGGTGCTTCGAAGATGGAGATCACAAGCACAAGATGATGATGGCCATATCATATCACTTATATTGATTGCATGTGATGTTTATCTTTTATGCATCTTATCTTTCTTAGATTGACGGTAGCATTATAAGATGATCTCTCACTAATTATCAAGAAGTGTTCTCCCTGAGTATGCACCGTTGCGAAAGTTCTTCGTGCTGAGACACCACGTGATGATCGGGTGTGATAGGCTCTACGTTCAAATACAACGGGTGCAAAACAGTTGCACACGCGGAATACTCAGGTTATACTTGACGAGCCAAGCATATACAGATATGGCCTCGGAACACGGAGACCGAAAGGTCGAGAGTGAATCATATAGTAGATATGATCAACATAGTGATGTTCACCAATGAAACTACTCCATCTCACGTGATGACCGGACATGGTTTAGTTGATTTGGATCACGTAATCACTTAGAGGATTAGAGGGATGTCTATCTAAGTGGGAGTTCTTAAGTAATATGATTAATTGAACTTAAATTTATCATGAACTTAGTCCTGGTAGTATTTTGCAAATTATGTTGTAGATCAATAGCTCGCGTTGTTGCTTCCCTGTGTTTATTTTGATATGTTCCTAGAGAAAATTGTGTTGAAAGATGTTAGTAGCAATGATGCGGATTGGATCCGTGATCTGAGGTTTATCCTCATTGCTGCATAGAAGAATTATGTCCTTGATGCACCGCTAGGTGACGGACCTATTGCAGGAGCAGATGCAGACGTTATGAACGTTTGGCTAGCTCAATATGATGACTACTTGATAGTTTAGTGCACCATGCTTAATGGCTTAGAATCGGGACTTCAAAGACGTTTTGAACGTCATGGAGCATATGAGATGTTCCAGGAGTTGAAGTTAATATTTCAAGCAAATACCCGTGTTGAGAGATATGAAGTCTCCAACAAGTTCTATAGCTAAAAGATGGAGGAGAATCGCTCAACTAGTGAGCATGTGCCCAGATTGTCTGAGTACTACAATCGCTTGAATCAAGTGGGAGTTAATCTTCCAGATAAGATAGTGATTGACAGAATTCTCTAGTCACCATCACCAAGTTAGTAGAACTTCGTGATGAACTATGATATGCAAGGGATAACAGAAACGATTCCCAAGCTCTTCGTAATGCGGAAATTGACGAAGGTAGAAATCGAGAAAAACATCAAGTGTTGATGGTAGACAAGACCACTAGTTTCAAGAAAAGGGCAGAGGGAAGAAGGGGAACTTCAAGAAGAACAGCAAGCAAGTTGCTGCTCAAGTGAAGAAGCCCAAGTCTGGTCCTAAGCCTGAGACTAAGTGTTTCTACTGCAAAGGGACTGGTCACTGGAAGCAGAACTACCCCAAGTGATTGGCAGATAAGAAGGATGGCAAAGTGAACATAAGTATATTTGATATACATGTTATTGATGTGTACTTTACTAGTGTTTATAGCAACCCCTCAGTATTTGATACTAGTTCAGTTGCTAAGATTAGTAACTCGAAACGGGAGTTGCAGAATAAACAAAGACTAGTTAAGGGTGAAGTGACGATGTGTGTTGGAAGTGGTTCCAAGATTGATATGATCATCATCGCACACTCCCTATACTTTCGGGATTAGTGTTGAACCTGAATAAGTGTTATTTGGTGTTTGCGTTAAGCATGAATATGATTTGATCATGTTTATTGTAATACGGTTATTCATTTAAGTAAGAGAATAAATTGTTGTTCTGTTTACATGAATGAAACCTTATATGGTTACACACCCAATGAAAATAGTTCGTTGGATCTCGATCGTAGTGATACACATAATCATAATATTGAAACCAAAAGATGCAAAGTTAATAATGATAGTGCAACTTATTTGTAGCACTGCCGTTTAGGTCATATTGGTGTAAAGCGCATGAAGAAACTCCATGCTGATGGGATTTTGGAATCACTTGATTATGAATCACTTGATGCTTGCGAACCATGCCTCATGGGCAAGATGACTAAGACTCCGTTCTCCGGAGCGAGCAACTGACTTATTGGAAATAATACATACTGATGTATGCGGTCCGATGAGTGTTAAGGCTCACGGCAAGTATCGTTATTTTCTGAACTTCACAGATGATTTGAGCAGATATGGGTATATCTACTTGATGAAACATAAGTCTGAAACATTTGAAAAGTTCAAAGAATTTCAGAGTGAAGTCGAAAATCATCGTGACAAGAAAATTAAGTTTCTATGATCTGATCGCGGAGACAAATATTTGAGTTACGAGTTTGGTCTTCAATTAAGACAATGTGGAATAGTTTCACAAACTCATGCCACATGGAACACCACATCATAATGGTGTGTCCGAACGTCATAACCGTACTTTATTGGATATAGTGCAATCTATGATGTCTCTTACCGATCTACCACTATCGTTTTGGGGTTATGCATTAAAGACAGCTGCATTCACATTAAAAGGGCACCATCTAAATCTGTTGAGACGACACCGTATGAACTGTGGTTTTGCAAGAAACCAAAGTTGTCGTTTCTTAAAGTTTGGAGTTGCAATGCTTATATGAAAAAGTTTCATCCTGATAAGCTCAAACCCAAATCGGAAAAGTGCGTCTTCATAGGATACCCAAATAGTTACTGTTGGGTACACCTTCTATCACAGATCCAAAGGCAAGACATTCGTTGCTAAGAATGGATCCTTTCTAGAGAAGGAGGTTCTCTCGAAAGAAGTGAGTGGGAGGAAAGTAGAACTTGATAAGGTAATTGTACCTTCTCCCTTATTGGAAAGTAGTTCATCACAGAAATCTGTTCCTGTGACTACTACACCAATTAGTGAGGAAGCTAATGATGATGATCATGTAACTTCAGATCAAGTTACTACCGAATCTCGTAGGTAAACCAGAGTGAGATCCGCACCAGAGTGGTACGATAATGCTGATCTGGAGGTCATGCTACTTGACCATGACGAACCTATGAACTATGAAGAAGTGAGAGTGAGCCCAGATTCCGCAAAATGGCTTGAGGCTATGAAATCTGAGATGGGATCCATGTATGAGAACAAAGTATGGACTTTGGTTGACTTGTCCGATGATCGGCAAGCAATTGAGAGTAAATGGATCTTCAAGAGGAAGACGGACGCTGATAGTAGTGTTACTATCTACAAAGCTAGAATTGTCGCAAAAGGTTTTCAACAAGTTCAAGGTGTTGACTACGATGAGAGTTTCTCACTCGTATCTATGCTTAAATCTGTCCGAATCATGTTAGCAATTGCCGCATTTTATGAAATCTGGCAAATGGATAAACAAAACTGCATTCCTTAATAGATTTATTAAAGAAGAGTTGTATATGATACAACCAGAAGGTTTTGTCAATCCTAAAGGTGCTAACAAAATATACAAGCTCCAGCAATCCATCTATGGACTGGTGCAAGCATCTCGGAGTTGGAATATACGCTTTGATAAGTTGATCAAAGCATATAGTTTTATACAGACTTGCGATGAAGCCTGTATTTACAAGAAAGTGGGTGGGAGCACTACAACATTTCTGATAAGTATATGTGAATGACATATTGTTGATCGGAAATAATGTAGAATTATTCTGCAAAGCATAAAGGAGTGTTTGAAAGGAATTTTCCAAAGAAAGACCTCGGTGAATCTGCTGACATATTGAACATCAAGATCTATAGAGATAGATCAAGACGCTTGATAAGTTTTTTTCAATGAGTACACACCTTGACAAGATTTCAAAGTAGTTCAAAATAGAACAGTCAAAGAAAGAGTTCTTGTCTGTGTTACAAGGTGTGAAATTGAGTAAGACTCAAAACCCGACCACGACAGAAGATAGAAAGAGAATGAAAGTCATTCCCTACGCCTCAGCCATAGGTTCTATAAAGTATGCCATGCTATGTACCAGATCTATTGTATACCCTACACTGTTTTTGGCAAGGTAGTACAATAGTGATCAAGGAGTAGATCACTAGACAACGGTCAAAATTATCCTTAGTGGAATAAGGATATGTTTCTCGATTATGGAGGTGACAAAAAGGTTCGTCGTAAAGGGTTACATCGATGCAAGTTTTGACACTAATCCAGATGACTCTAAGTCTCAATCTGGATACATATTGAAAGTGAGAGCAATTAGCTAGAGTAGCTCTGTGCAGAGCATTGTTGACATAGAAATTTGCAAAATACATACGGATCTGAATGTGGCAGACCCGTTGACTAAACTTCTCTCACAAGCAAACCATGATCACACCTTAGTACTCTTTGGGTGTTAATCGCATAGCGATGTGAACTAGATTACTGAATCTAGTAAACCTTTTGGGTGTTGGTCACATGAATATGTGAACTAATCACATAAAGATGTGAACTGTTAGTGTTAAATCACATGGTGATGTGAACTAGATTATTGACTCTAGTGCAAGTGGGAGACTGAAGGAAATATGCCCTAGAGGCAATAATAAAGTTATTATTTATTTCCTTATATCATGATAAATGTTTATTATTCATGCTAGAATTGTATTAACCGGAAACATAATACATGTGTGAATACATAGACAAACAGAGTGTCACTAGTATGCCTCTACTTGACTAGCTCATTAATCAAAGATGGTTATGTTTCCTAACCATAGACAAAGAGTTGTTATTTGATTAATGGGATCACATGATTAGGTGAATGATCTGATTGACATGACCCATTCCATTAGCTTAGCACCCGATCGTTTAGTATGTTGCTATTGATTTCTTCATGACTTATACATGTTCCTATGACTATGAGATTATGCAACTCCCGTTTGCCGGAGGAACACTTTGTGTGCTACCAAACGTCACAACGTAACTGGGTGATTATAAAGGTGCTCTACAGGTGTCTCCAAAGGTACATGTTGGGTTGGCATATTTCGAGATTAGGATTTGTCACTCCGATTGTCGGAGAGGTATCTCTGGGCCCTCTCGGTAATGCACATCACTGAAGCCTTGCAAGCATTGCAACTAATGAGTTAGTTGCGGGATGATGTATTACGAAACGAGTAAAGAGACTTGCCGGTAACGAGATTGAACTAGGTATGGGATACCGACGATCGAATCTCGGGCAAGTAACATACCGATGATAAAGGGAACAACGTATGTTGTTATGCGGTCTGACTGATAAAGATCTTCGTAGAATATGTAGGAGCCAATATGGGCATGCAGGTCCCGCTATTGGTTATTGACCGGAGACGTGTCTTGGTCATGTCTACATTGTTCTCGAACCCGTAGGGTCCGCACGCTTAAGGTTTTGATGACAGTTATATTATGTGTTTATGAGTTTTGATGTACCGAAGGAGTTCGGAGTGCCGGATTAGATCGGGGATATGACGAGGAGTCTCGAAATGGTCGAGACGTAAAGATCGATATATTGGACGACTATATTTGGACATCGAAAAGGTTCCGAGTGATTCGGGTATTTTTTGGAGTACCGGGGAGTTACGGGAATACGGGGAAGAGTATTGGGCCTTAATGGGCTTTAGTGGGAAGGAGCCACGAGGTGGCGCGCGCCCCTCCCAAGCCCAGTCCGAATTGGACAAGGGGTTTGGGGCGCAGCCCCCCTCTCCCTTCCTTCTCCACTTCCCTCCTTTCCCCCCTTCTCCTAGTTGGACTAGGAAAGAAGGAGTCCTACTCCCGGTGGGAGTAGGACTACCCTTGGCGCGCCCTCCTCCTCCCTTGCTCCTTTATATACGGAGGCACGACGCACCCCTAAAAACACAAGTTGATTCATGTGATCGTTTTCTTAGCCGTGTGCGGTGCCCCCTTCCACCATAATCCTCGATAATATTGTAGCGGTGCTTAGGCGAAGCCCTACGATGGTAGAACATCAAGATCGTCACCACGCCGTCGTGCTAATGGAACTCATCCCCGACACTTTGCTAGATCAGAGTCCGGGGATCGTCATCGAGCTGAACGTGTGCTAGAACTTGGAGGTGCCGTAGTTTCGGTGCTTGATCGGTCGGGTCATGGAGACGTACGACTACATCAACCAAACGCTTCCGTTGTCGGTCTACAAGGGTACGTAGATCACACTCTCCCCTCTCGTTGCTATGCATCACCATGATCTTGCGTGTGTGTAGGAAATTTTTTGAAATTACTACGTTCTCCAATATCATTGCCTCAAGAGGCGCCACGGTCTCCGAAGGGAGCCACCAGCACTGACACACTCCACCTCGTTGAGCACCCAGTGTACTTCGTCAGCATGGTGCTGCGGGATGCAAGAGCACGGTACCCCATGCCTCAGAAACTCCTCCTCACGCTACTGGTGGCCTCACGCAAGCTGCGGCACTATTTTCAAGGTCACCCCATCAAGGTCGTCTCGTCATACCCCCTGGAGAGAGTGCTCAGGAGCCCTAATTCAGCTGGAAAGGTCGCTGAGTGGAACATAGAACTGCAAGCATTTCAGCTCAAATTCAGCATGACCAGGGTCATCAAGGGAGCAGTGTTGGCGGATTTTGTGGCAGAATGGACGGAGGCGCCAGGCCTCAAGGCCGATGAGGATCGGTCCCTATCCCCGGGAAGCGAGGCGCCAGAAGGCTGGGTCATGTACTTCGATGGGGCGTTCTCCAGGCATGGCGCTGGGGCTGGGGCGGTGCTTATATCGCCCACACAGGACAAGCTCTATTACGCCGTGCAGCTCTGTTTCCAGCAAGGTGAAAAGGTCTCCAACAACATAGCGGAGTATGAAGGTTTAATAGCGGGCATGAAGGCCGCGGCTGCCCTGGGGGTGAAACGCCTCACCATCAAGGGCGATTCGCAGCTCCTTGTCAATTTCTCGAACAAGGTGTACGAGCCGAAGGATGAGCACATGGAAGCCTACCTAGCGGAGGTCCGCAGGATGGAGAAGCAGTTCTGGGGGTTGGAATTGCAGCATGTGCCCCGTGGAACCAATCAGGAGGCCGACGACATCGCCAAATGGGCGTCCAGGCGGTTACCTCAGGAGCCTGGCGTTTTCGAGGAGCGGCTCTTCAAGCCATCAGCCCTGCCGTCATTATCAAACACGGCTCAGCCCCGGGAGGAGCTCCCCCAGCCACCTGCCTCGGTGGCTCCGGCCTGTGGCCCAGCCTCAGGAGCACGTCTGCTCCTGATGATGGAACCTCAGGAGGGATGTTGGATCGCGGAGCTCCGGAGTTACCTAACGCAAGGGACCCTGCCGGAGAAGGAGGAGGAAGCGGAGCGAGTGGCACGCCAGGCCACGACATACTGCATCAAGGACGGAGAGCTCTACCGGAAGCGGCCAAACGATGTATCCCTGCGCTGCATCTCCAGGGAGCAAGGGAAGGAACTGCTGGAAGATATACACGGCGGAGATTGTGGGCATCATTCATCATCATGGACCCTCGTCGGCAAGGTGTTCCGCAGTGGGTTTTATTGGCCCACCGCGCTCAATGACGCCGTCGAACTAGTGAAAGCTTGCGAGGCCTGCCAGTTCCACGCCAAGCAGATCAATCAACCAGCAGGAGGCTTGCAGACTATACCCCTTTCGTGGCTATTCGCAGTATGGGGGCTGGATATCTTGGGCCCGTTTCCTCGGGCGCCCGGGGGCTACCGCTACCTCTACGTCGCCGTGGACAAGTTCACCAAGTGGGCTGAAGTAGAAGCTGTCCGCACCATTCCCGCGGGTTCCGTGGACAAGTTCACCAAGTGGGCTGAAGTAGAAGCTGTCCGCACCATTCCCGCGGGTTCCATGGTCAAGTTCATCAAGGGCATCGTGAGCCGGTTTGGGGTGCCGAATCGCATCATCACGGACAATGGTTCGCAGTTCACCAGTAACCTCTTCAAAACATACTGTGCTAACCTTGGAACGCAGATATGCTACGCTTCGGTGGCGCATCCCTGAAGCAACGGCCGGGCCGAGCAAGCCAACGCGGAGGTCCTGAGGGGCCTCAAGACCAGGACATTCAAGAAGAAGCTGGAGGCCTGCGGCAGAGGTTGGTACGATGAGCTTCAGTCCGTGTTGTGGTCCATCCGCACAACCGCGACCAAGCCGACTAGAGAGACCCCGTTCTTCTTGGTCTACGGAGCCGAAGCGGTCCTCCCTCACGAGGTCAGACGTTGCTCCGCGCGGGTCCTGGCATTTGACGGGGCGCAGCAGGACGCCATGCGGGGGATGGACCTCGTGCTGGGGGAGGAACATCGCCGAGAAGCCGCGCTACGAGCTGCGAGGTACCAACAAGCACTGCGGCGATATCACTGCTGCAACATCCGCCCCAGAACTCTCGAGGTAGGAGACCTCGTGCTCAGGCGAGTTCTCTCCAGGGAGGGGCTGCACAAGCTCTCTCCCATGTGGGAGGGCCCGTTCAAGGTTGTTCATGTTTCCAGGCCCGGCTCCGCGCGCTTGGAGACTCAGGAGGGGGTGCTAGTCCAGAATGCATGGAACATCCAGCACCTCCGGAGGTTCTACCCCTAAAAAGGCCCAGAGCCTGTGAAGAAGGCGAATGCCTGTGAAGCTATCACGTTTTGGAAAAGGCCCAGAGCCTATGAAGTTATCGCGTTTTGGAAAAGGCCCAGAGCCTGTGAAGAAGGTGAATGCCTGTGAAGCTACCGCGTTTTGGAAAAGGCCTGGAGCCTGTGAAGAAGGCGAATGCCTGTGAAGCTATCGCGTTTTGGAAAAGGCCCAGAGCCTGTGAAGAAGGCGAATGCCTGTAAAGCTATCGTGTTTTGGAAAAGGCCCGGAGCCTGTGAAGAAGGCCAACGCCTGTGAAGCTCGCCGCCCGTGACACTCTCACGTAATAATGAGTTGGGGCTGTACACGCCCCGGAGTCTCAGGAGCGCCGACCTCAAGCCCTGGGGCTCCCTCCCACGCCCAGTGGCAGCACTTAGCTCCGCGCTGGTGAGAAGACGTCGAAGACTAGATTAGGTGCTGGACCCAGCTTTTCATTTGCTTTCCGCAGTTGGCTTGTTCCTTCTCATTCGAAGTTTTATTGAAGTTGTTGCTATCTTTGGCTCGAGGTTCTTCGACTTTTCACTCTCCTGCCTCGATTTCTCTTGCGCAAGGCCTCACGAGGGGGGCAGCTGAGCGCCCTCGCGAGCGTTCCTATCCTGGTCATTCAAAGAGTTCGCGACCTGGGCCCCTTACAGGAGCACCCTCCAGTCCACGCCCCACGGGCACCGCGACACAAACAAAGGGCCTGGGTCGGTCGCCCCCCACGGCCGGGGCCGGGAACTATCCATGCTCGGGCACGTAGCCGGAAGGTACGGTAATGAAAGCAAAACGATGATTAACAGCAATAACCCAAACACGCCCCCGCGGGGCTCCACACTATTGTCTTTGTTACGCAGGAAAAAGGAAAAGAAAGAACAAATCCGGCGCGGCTCGCCTCACTCCGGCCCGCAGGGAAGCCCCGAGCTGCCTCCGGAGCTCAGGCAGACTCCCTCTCGCGCTTCACCAGGGCGCGACGACGGGCGGGCACGTTGCCACCCCCCAAGCAGATACGACGGCGTGGAGGCTGACCGCGGCCACCGCTAGAGGAGTCACCACCTGAAGAAGAACTGGAGAAGCTTGAGGAACCCCGAGCGCCGCCAGCCGCGCGAGCGCTGCCCTCTCCATCATCGCCGGAGCTGGGTTCCCAGCCGCGGTCGTCACTCTCGGGGCAACACCCTGCGCGGCGACCATCTTCCCCAAACACCCTCACGTAGAGGGTGGCATCGCCGTCGAACTTGAAGTGTAGGGTGCACAGACGGCTCAGGCCACGCACGCGGGCAAACGTTTGCCAACCGCGGGCCAGGGATAGGCTCCCTGCCGCGGAGACCTCCAGTGAGACCCATGAGGCCCGGCTGCAGCAGCCGCCGGCCTGGAGCCAGAGGCTTCCTGGGGTGCCGGCCGGGAGCTCGCCGAGGAGGAAGCGAGGAAGCGGAAGCCGGGTGCTAGCCGGCTCCGCCGACCACACGACGAACTCCCGCAGCACTTCAGCAGCATGAAAGCGCGGCCTAGGGGGACGCGCGGCCGGAGTGCGCTCCCCGGCTGCAGCAATCCGCCCGTCGCTGTGCTGAAGATCGCCTCCGCGGCCGCGGGGAGCCACCGTGGTGGCCACAGGGTGTTTACGAGGGCGCCCTCGGCCCCGCTTGGGTGGGGTAGAGGCGGGCTCAACCCAGCAAGCCTTCCCCTTCTCAGCGGCCGAGAACCTCCTCGACGGGGCCATGAAGAAAAAGGAGAAGCAAGGGGGATGAACTGGAAGGGCGCGCGCTGTTCCGTACTTATGGCCAGCGAAGGCCAACCGCCTACCTCCACGATTGCAGGTAATCATGACCCACCTTGCATGCAGGAACATGTCCAATCCGTGCAGTTGCCGAGGCGCCATGGGGAAGTGGAGGCGCCCACGACCAACCAACCGCCACGCGGCGCCCAAGGCCGCAGGCTGTTAGGGCCCGCGGCGCTTCGCCCTTGCCCTTCCGCCTCCCAGCACGGCCAAGTCCGGGCGCGCCTTGGGCCCGGGGGCTACTGTCGGTGTTCTGGGAACGGGGGTCCCCAGACTTGCCTGCCTGCGGCCTGCGGCGTGGCTCAAAGGGGGGGCCCAACGCGGCCCATCTTGACCAACACAAACCCAAGACCCTCGCGAGGGGCCAAGCCTCGCAGGGCGGACAACGCGGAGCTTCCTCAGGCACGGCCTCGTTAGGCTGGCTCACGAGGAGGCGGAGAGATCAAGGCGGGGTACCTGACGAGGTGCCCGTGATGCAAGCCATGACGACCGGGGGCGCCAGGCGGGTGCCAGCCCGCGCAGCGTCCTCCCTTCCTCTTTGGTGCAAAGGGGGCAAGCGCAGCCGCGGAGTACCGAGGCATCAGGCAAAGGTTGCCATTTCGGTGCAACAAGACCAAGACTAGGAGGACTACGAGACGGAGGTCACCGTGGAGCCCAAGATGGCGTCATCCCCAGAGCTTTGCGTAGGCGAAGACTACTTTTGTCAGGATAGTTGATACTAGTTGTCCCCCTTCAAATTAGCCTGCCATTGTTGGATCCCTTCCCGCTCGATATTTGGGAAAAGGACCAAGGCCTCTATAAATAGGACCAGCCACCCACAGAGCAAGGGGTGGGAAGAAGCAAGCAAGCAAACAGGCAGGCAGAGAGAAGATCAGGTAGAGAGAGAGAGAAAGGTGACTGAGCTCCTCCCAGCAGTTCATCACCCCAGCCAAGAATAGACCCTCGCGAGGCTGTTCTTCCTTGTATTGTTCATCATCATCAACCCAAGAGGCAATCCACCACACCACAAACTGGAGTAGGGTATTACACCACAACGGTGGCCCGAACTAGTATAAACCCTGTGTCTCTTGCATTGTTCTTTCCTTAGTTCAGATCCTAGCAAGGCGGAGGGGTGCAGGTTAGTTCGCGCACCCCAGTGTTCGAACCTCAAGGGTCTGTCGGAACCCGAAATCCGAAACGAAGCACGAGACAACCAAGGTGACGCCAAGACCAGAAACGCAGGAGAGCAAGAGGGTGAGGTGGACTCCCTCGGCGAGATCCTTGCCGAGGCAGCCTTCGCAGCCCCTGCAGGATCCTTGCTAGGGTAACTTGCCCGATGCCAGCGGAGCAAGCCACCCTTAAGCCCACAGGCTCCAACCCAACCAACTACATTGGAACCAAGGCTCGGGAGGCGCCTGTGTGGTGTCATGCAAATCTTCGTCAAGATCATAAAACATGTGAGATCAGATGAGGATCAGAAGACGGCGGCCCTCGGCGGGATCCTAGCCGAGGAAATCCACAAGACCCCCGGCAAGGGTCGACTGCAATGCCACGGCAATACCCTTGTCGGGCTCCCAGCAAGACCCTTGCCGAGGGCATCAGGAGGGCCACTGCCAGGCCTGCGCTAGCCAAGACTCCACCATCGTCCCCAAGCAGCTGCTAGCTCAATCAGCTGGGCAGGCACCTGTGTGGCGATGGGCGGCCTCTATACCGACTCAGCAAGCACTTGCGTGGTGGCATGCGACCCTTCATGAAGGCTCCACCACCGCGCCAGCCCAGCAGCTAGCCAACGTGGCGCCGTGATGCCTCATCAGCTCGGACGTGTGTCGAGGCTAGGAGAGGCGGCGACGGCTGGGATGAGCTTCCCTGGCATCCCCGATAAAGCAAGGGGGGCACATCAGCAGCGCATTAAATGTGTTTGTCTGATGGTCCCAGAGGATAGGCTTATCGACTGTAGACCTTTCCACCTCTTGTGTGCCACTGTGGCAACCCCTTTTTCCTATAAAAGGAGGCCTGAGGCGACTAGGAAAGGGATTTAGATCTTTTGGGCAAAGTTGCACCCCGTAGCTAGCTCAAGAACACAAGAACACTCTCAAATACATCCACCAAAGCAGGATTAGGGTATTACGCATCTTCGCAGCCCGAACCTGGGTAAACGATCTGCGTGCTTCCTACCGGACCCGCTCTTTGCACAACCTCGCGCTCGCCAACCGCAGAAGGGATCCCAGTGACCCCATAGGTGTCGTTTCCACCGACATCTTTGGCGCGCTAGGTAGGGGGCGCAGTTGTGAAAATCCGGTCTGGTAGTAAGCCTAGCGGTTCTTCATCATCATGGCTCCCAAGAAGAAGGCGGCCACGATGGTCGGTTCGTCAGGAGCCGAACGACCCGTACTGGTGCGGGCGAGCAGCGGGCCAGTCGCGGACAGGACCCGAGGCGTGGCCCGTGATCACCAATATCACTTTGGCAGTCAGAGCCTAGCGAGCGGCGTCGTTCGTGCGCAAGGCGACGGGCCACACGCCGTGACATCCACAGATGGAGCTGGGGACCCCACAAGAGGACCCTCCCGGGGCGTCGCTGTACCACCCATGGGCGGTGCGGCGACCTCAAAGATGCCCACCCCGGCACCACAACGCGCTCTTCCTAGGTTGTGCGCGACGAGCAGCATCGCCACGCCGGTGACCCTGGACACCGCTCTGGGAAGAGTCGTGTGCGTCATTTGCGGGACGAAGGCGTCCAGCATGCCCGCCGAAGTGCTGGAGAAAATGGCACACAACCGCCGAGCCATGACAGAGCTCCTTCTAACGTGGTTAGAAGTTGAAGTGCGCCACGATCCATGCAGCTTTCGCCGCCACCCATGCCAGCAGAAGCTTTGGCGTGCGCGTAGCTGCTCCTCGACTTCCCTCCTGCTGCGGAGAAGCTCGACGAGTGGAGAGCCACTATCCGGAGCCTCGTCGGCATCACCAACAAAGACGAGCCACGGCCGGCGGGGCCCTCAGGCCGGCGCTCCATCGAACCACTGCACGCCGGCAGTGGAGGGGCCATAGGCGCCGCGGCCACGGTGCACTCTCCTCATCCACAGCAGCCACCAGGGATGTCGGTCCATCGTGATGACGCTTGTGATAACGTTTCCATAGCATCGTCCGACCCACGGAGCCACCGCGACCAACGCCAGGTTCTTCGGGAGCGAGCCCATGAAGACGCTCGAACCACCATCGAGCGCCGGCGCGATACATGCCACCAGTCAGATAGGCGGGTGGGGCCTGCCATGGACCGCCCATCGCCGGGATGCTCCGGCGGCCTACCTTACAAGGTGGGTTGCCCTGCCTTTACCCGTGATAGTGGTCGTCCCACCGCACGTTCAAGCCCGATGTTGGCGAGAAGTACAATGGCAAGACTCACCCGTCGGAGTTCCTCAGCATCTACACCATCGCGATGCAAGCCGCTGGGGCTCGCGATGATAAGGTGCTTGCCAATTACTTCCTGTTGGCCCTGAAACCCAATGTCATGTCTTGGTTTATGCACTTGCTGGCGGATTCCATTTCTTCTTGGTCGGACTTGTGTCATGAGTTTGTTGGTGCCTACATTGGAGGCCACCAAGCTCATGGCTAGGCGAGTGATTTGCATATCATTCCCCAGAAGGAAGGTGAAAACCTGCGCAAGTACATACAGAGGTTCAGCTGAGTGCAATACAACATCCCAGATGTTCACCCTGCCACTGTGATCAGCGCATTCCATCAGAATGTGCACAACCGCAAGATGCGTGAAGAGGTTGCAATGAACAAGGTCAAGGATGTGGCCGAACTTTACGTTCTGGCCGATAGATGCGCTCGGGCAAAATAGGGGAGGAAGTACCCCGGCGAAGATGCCAGCGCGAAAACCGACTCTACTGACGAAGACACCGCCGCCCCGACGAAGAAGGGTCAGCGTCACAACAGGAAGCGCAAGGGCAAGACCGTGCTTGTCGTCGAGGTACCCAACGACACTGGCGCCGCCAAGAAGGCCAAGGCAGACGACCCCGGCAAGGAGATTGTTGGGTGCGCCGCTTGCCGAGCCTTGGCAGCTGCCGACAAGCCATGGGGCTCCGACAAGCAGTACTACAAGATCCACCGCACCAAAGGCCACGACCTCCAGAACTGCCGACAAGTCGAGCTGCTTGCTGAAAAGCAAAAAGCCGAGTATGATAGGCGGGACAAGGAGAAGGTCCAAGATGGCGCTGAAGGATCCGGCAAGAAGCATGGCGGCCAAGGAGGTCACCGCAGCAAGGATAACCAGCAATAGAGGTCTGCTCGGGGCCGCGATAAGAAGCAGGAAGATGATGATCATGACGAGGACGACGAGTCTGGAGAGCATGCGTTCTAGAAGGCTACGGAGTCCATGTGCATTGATGGTGGCGCCTCGCTGCATACTTCTCACTGCTAGATCAAATAGTGGGCACGTGAGATCACAGCAGCGGAGCCCTCGTTCGACGCTCAGAAGCCACTGAAGTGGTCCAGCACGCCCCTCATCTTTGACACCGAGGACCACCCTGACTGCACAACTGCGGTCAGGTGTTTTCCTTTGTTGGTCTCACCAACGATACGCAACCTCAAGGTCAACAAGATGCCGGTTGATGATGGGGCCGGTCTAAACTTGATCTCACCCATTGTGATCAAAAGGCTGCAAATTCCTGATGGAGACCTCGAGGAAATGGGCACATTTCAAGGGGTAAACCCGGGAAGGAGCCAGCCGAAGGGGAAGGTCACATTGCCTGTGACGTTTGGAGGCGGGTTGAACTACAGGAGGAAGAGGATTGTCTTTGATGTAGCCGAGATCCCCTTGCCCTACAACGGGATCCTCGGCCGCCCGACACTAGCCAAGTTCATGGCGGCATCGCACTATGCATACAACACACTGAAGATGCCTGGGCCGATGACCATCATCACCGTCCCCTCCGACAAGAAGGACGCGCTGATCTATGCTGACCAACTCTACCAAGAAGCAGTTGCAGCAGCTACCGCCAAGGCACTTGCTCCTTCCACTGAAGCCCCGGGAGGGACGAAGAAGACCGGCAAGACCTCTCGCAGCCACTCCGGCAAGCGCACCTCTTCAGAGTGTTGTGCTACTGTCGAGGACGTGCCAGAGAACTCCACCAGCAAGAACAAGAAATCCAGAGCTGCACCACCAGAGACCAAGAGGGTGCCCGTCAAGGAGGATGGCACGGGAGGAGCTTTCACCATAAGCTCCACCCTCAACAGCAAATAGGAAAGCGTGCTTGTCACTTTCCAATGGGTGAATGTCGATGTGTTTGCATGGCAAGCATCCGACATCCCCGGCGTTCCCAGGGAAGTGATTGAGCACCATCTCGCTGTCTGTCCCCATGCACGACCCGTCAGGCAGAAGGTCAGGAAGCAAGCTTTGGAACGGAAGGAATTCATCACAGGGGAGATCAGGAAGTTGGAAGCGGCAGGCTTGGTGAGAAGAGTGCTCCATCCAATGTGGTTGGCCAATCCGGTGGTGGTGCGCAAGGCGCACGGGAAGTGGAGGCTGTGTATTGATTACATAGATATCAATAAGGCTTGTCCTAAGGACCCCTTCCCGTTGCCGCACATTGACCAGATTGTAGACTCCACGGTCGGGTGCGATCTGTTATCATTCCTCGACGCCTACTCGGGCTACCACCAGATCTTCATGGAAAAGGAAGATAAAGAGAAGACAACATTCATCAACCCATGTGGTTCGTATTGATTTTTACGGATGCCTTTCGGGTTGAAGAGTGCTGGCTCGACATTCGCAAGGGCGGTCCAAATTGGTTTTGAGCCCCAGCTACAAAGAAATATGGAAGCCTATATGGATGACATAGTGGTCAAAACCAAGGACGAGGCAACCCTTGTACAAGACTTAGAAGAGACGTTTGCCAGCCTATGCAAGATCAGCCTCAAGCTGAACCCTGAGAAGTGTGTCTTTGGTGTCCTGTCCGGCAAACTTCTCGGGTTGTTTGTGTCGTAGCATGGGATCGAGGCAAACCCGGACAAGATCAAGGCTATTGAGCAGATTGAGGCACCCAAGTGGATCAAGGATGTGCGTCGGCTCACTGGCTGCGTTGCCGCCATGAGCTGATTCATCTCCAAGTCCGCTGAGCGTGCCCTTCCCTTTTTCAAAATTTTGAAGAAGGCGGGCCGAATGGAGTGGACCTCAGAGGCCAAGGCAGCGTTGCAGGATATGAAGAAATACCTTTCCTCTACACCAATACAGGTTGCTACTGTATCTGGCGGCGATGAATCAAGTGGTAAGTGCCGCGCTAGTGGCACATAGGGAGGTCGGTAAAGAGGCAGTGGCGACAGTGGGACTAGCGGATGGCAAGCCAGAGATTCCCCCAGCAGGGCCCGATGCCGGCAAGGCAAGGCCCCCGACGGAGTCTGACGCCATCAGGACAGCCCCCCACGCAATCAAATGAGGTGGTCTAAAAGAAGAAGATGCTGCAGCACCCGGTTTACTTTGTCAGATCCCTCCAGCAGGGGGCTAGGTCAAGGTACTCTGGTGTGCAAAAATTACTCTTCGGCCTCCTTATGGCCTCGAGGAAGCTGTGTCACTACTTACAAGCACACGAAATCACTGTCATCACCCGCCTCCCGTTACAACGGATACTGCACACAACCCAGACACGACCGGAAGGATTGTGGAGTGGGCATTGGAGCTTTCGAGCTTTGATTTGAAGTTTGAAAGTACTTCGACAATCCAGAGCAGAGTCTTGGCAGAGTTCATTGCAGAATGGACCTCAACGCCTAATGAGGAAATCCCGGAGACCACCCTCCACGACAAGGAAGCAAGTCACAACTGGATCATGTACTTTGACGGGGCTTTCTCGCTGCAAGGCACCGGTGCTGGTGTGCTGCTCGTCGCACCCATCGGAGAGCACCTCAAGTATGTAATCCATATGCACTTTCCTATGGAGATGTCTACCAACAACACTTCTGAGTACGAGGGGTTGCTTGCCGGCGTCAGGAACACGGCGGACCTCGGGGTCAAGAAGCTCGTCGTCAGGGGTGATTCACAGCTTGTCGTCAGAAAAGTTAACAAACATTATCAGAGCCCGTTGATGGAGGCCTACATAGATAAGGTGAGGAAGCTGGAGGAGCGCTTTGACGGTATACAAGCGGAGGACGTTCCCTGAGCGGAGAATGACATAGCCGATTTCCTGTCAAAGCGCGCTGCATTCAAGCTACCTGTGGAACCAGGTACTTTTTTGCTTCGGTTAACTCAACTATCTGTCAAACCATCAACGGAGCAGAACAAACAGAGGAAATCAGGCCCCTGCAAGTACTTTCCCGCTGAGCCCCCAGGGGCTGCCGGCAAGGGTGTTTCCACGGATTCTGAGCCTGCAGAGGAGCGACTGATTCTGGCGGGCCGTCAAGCCCTGGCCGTAGAGACGACCGCTCCCATGGCAGAAGAAATGCCTTTGGTCCTTGCCATCGAGCCCCAGGATCCGGCATGGGCACAACATACCGTCCGATTCCTCCAAACAGGGAGCTTCCTGAGGAGCAGGAAGAAGTAGAGAAAGTAGCCCGTCGGTCTCCCATGTATTAGTTCGTCGATGACATCCTGTACAGGAAGACACCGAACGGTGTGAAATTGAAGTGCATTCCCCGGGAGGAAGGACTGGAGCTATTGGCGGAGATACATAGAGGCATATGTGGCTCCCACATAGGGTCGAGGGCCCTTGCCGGCAAGGCATTCCGGCAGGATTTCTTCTGGCAGACTGCCCTCCAGGATGCAACGACACTAGTAACCAAGTGTGAAGCGTGTCAGTTCCATTCAAAGAAGCTTCATCAACCAGCTCATTCCTTGAAACAATTCCTCTTTCCTAGCCATTCTCGGTATGGGGAGTTGACATCCTGGGCCCTTACCCCCGCACTGTCAGGGGCTTTGAGTACTTGTACGTTGCGATCGACAAGTTCACAAAGTGGCCAGAGGTGGAAGCAGTGAGGAAGGTGACAGCACAGTCAGCCGTCAAGTTCTTCAAGGGGCTAGTGTGCGGTTTTGGTGTGCCAAACAGAGTCATCACCGACAACGGCATGCAATTAAAAAGCCACACCTTCATGCAATACACCCAAGACCTCGGGAGCAGGGTCTGTCTCGCTTCCGTGGCACACCCATGAAGCAACGGCCAGGCGGAGAGGGCAAATGTTGAAGTCTTGCAAGGCCTGAGGACAAAGAGTTTTGACAGGATGCAGAAGAGAAGAAAGCGCTGGATTGATGAGTTGTCACCGTTTCTTTGGTCGATCAGAATGATGCCAAATCAAGCCACCGACCAGACACCCTTTGCCCTAGTATACGGGGCAGAAGCAGTTCTCCCCACAGAACTCATATACGGGTCACCTCGAGTGCTCGCTTACGACGAGCTTGAGCAAGAGCAAATGCGGCAAGATGACACAATGCTCCTTGAGGAAGATCATCTTCGGGCGGCTATGAGAGCACCACGCTACCAGCAAGCCTTGCGCCTCTACCATAGCCGCAAGGTTCATGCCCGAAGCCTTGAGGAAGGCGACCTTATTGTTCGACGCGTTCAGTTGGCCAAGCAATCCAACAAGTTGACGCCGGAGTGGGAAGGCCCTTATCGGGTAATACGAGTCACCAGGCCTATGGCAGTCCGCCTGGAGACCGAAGATGATGTTCTAGTGAGCAACTCCTGGAACATTGAACATCTTCGCAAGTTTTACCCATAAGGCGCGGTTGCTGCCCCCCGGCAACCCACCTTTTGTACAAGCCTTGCCGGCAAGGCATGTAACCCTCTGTACAAAGCCAGGTGCATACCCTGAGCATAAATAAATGAAGCGCTGGCGCCCTAATTTTAGCACGCATGCTAGGTTAAGTCTCTCCCTCTGTTAGGGTTGATAGTGCATTGCGGCGACTAACCCCTAGCCTAGAGGTCGAGTATGCGTCTTTCTGTCTTCTTTGGTTCGTAGGGCACTTGGACACTTCTGCTGAGCCGCTTGGGAGAAAGAAAACGAACCGGCGCTCTGGCCCCAGCAAGCCAAGACTGCTGGGGGCTAAAGACACAAGGATTTAACCACGGCAAGCCAAAGTTGCCTGGGGCTGCGGATTCAGATAAGTCCTTCATCCCCTGTTATGCATTTCGGTATGGAACTGGGAGAAATGAAACCTCGTTTTGCTCCAAGACCATCGTGCCCCCTTCTTCTTGTACCCAAGTCCCTGGGACAGAACCGGGTCATAGACGCGGTGGCAAGGAAATAAATGAAGGGCCTAACTGAAGTCAAGGGACGGCAAGGCCTGTTGCCGGGCGACAATGTTTATCTTAAAAGTAACAAGGATTCGTTCCTTGGCATGGGCCTTGCTCACGCACAAAGAACTCGGCAAGCACCCATTTTCATTGAAAACATCCCATATAGGTATAGTTCATACGGAATTAAAAACATGAGCAAAGGGATTACAAGTCTTAAAATTAACAAGTGCCCACATGCTTACAAACTAAAAAGAGATAAGATGCCCATAATCCCTTTCTTGTCCCTCTCCTCAGAAAACGGAACAAGGTCGTGGGAGGGCAAAAAGAGCGCCTAGGCAAGGTACGAGGAGCAGAAGGCACCAAGAGAACATCTTGGTGCCAGGAAAGGAGCTGGAAGACGAGGCAGCGGGCCGGCAATATGCGACAAAGGCGTCGGTGCCCGCTTACTCCGACTTGACGGCCGCCACCCGCCTTCTTCGCATTCTCCGGCCCTCCTATGCCAGCCGCCCAAGGAGACGACGGTGAGCGCCCCGATGGAGAGCTTGACGAGGAAGGCCCTCTATAGGGCCCGTGGCCGAGGGAGGGGCGGCGCGGTTAGTCAGAGTTGGGGTCGGCATCCCACCGCCCGACTCCCTCGTCGTCGATGTCGCTGTCCTCCTCGTCACTCCCGCTCGAGGAGGAATCTTCATCATCAGAGGAGCTATCCACGCAGCACTTTAGGCGAGTTCCAAGATCTCCAAAGACCTTGACGGAGAGCAGGCCGCCCTCCATTAACTTGAAGTAGAGGACGAGCCCCGCCGTCAGGCTGTGGACGCGAGCAATCGTCTTCCATCTGCGACAAAGGTACATGACATGAGGAGCGGGGAAGTCGATGTCGACCCGCGTGCCACCATTCCCACAGCCCCTCATGTGCAGCCTGAGAGTCTGGGCGGATCGAGCTCCATCTCCCGAGCAAATGGGGTGGGGAGGCGGAGACGACTACGCGGTGGCCGGTGCAGCTTGATGAAGAACTCGCGGGGCTGGTCCCCGACGTGGCCCTCCATCGCGGGGAGCATCGATAGCGGATACACGGCCACTGCGCCGCCTCGTCCCCCTCTTCCCCGAGCGCCACGGCGACCTCGGCCTCTCCCCCTCCCCCTTCCTCTCGTAGCCGGCTCCACTGCCTTGGGCTCTTTGGAAGGGGGAATGTGGTGTTGAGCGGCGACCCTCGCCACCACCGTCGAAGGGCCAGCACCCCCTCTTGCCATGGCGGGTGGAAGAGAGGAGCGGAGGTGGAAGAGGATGGATGCTGAGAGAATGTGGGATGACATCCCCCTCCCCCTCCTTATAAAGGGGCGAGGTCGAGGCTCAGCCGCCCCACTCAACCAATCCAGCCACCGGAGGCAGGGAATCATGACCGACCCCCTGCCCGAATCAGCGACGGCCCGGTTTCCCGCCTCCACTACCTGCCACCTACATGGGGGACGCGTGGCGAGCGAGCAGGATCGGAGGGACGGATGAGGTGACCATTCCCTACCCCGTGATCGTGGGGCGTGGGCTCCTTGAAGACCGCGACCCGGTCCACTCAGTAAATGAGCCTCGCCTCTGTGCCTGCCTCTATTTTATGGGGAAGGCACGAGCCGCCTCTTTACCACAAGGTAACAGATGCATGAGGGAACCACCCCACGCATGACCCCCACGTCACACACGAACCTCCACATCGCGCGTTTAACGTGGGTCGTGGGGAAGCGCAGTGGGCGAAACAGTTACTATGATAAAATCCGCCCCGCTTGCCCGCGCATCGTTCTTGGCCTGGCCCAACAACATATCACACTTATATGTGGCCCAAACCTGGGGGCTCCTGTCAGTGTACAAAAGTAGGGGCTCTCCTTTTGACCCCTTTACTTGTGCACGGGCAGTCAGAGCCGCGCGCCACAGCCAAACTTAGCAGGGCAGAGGAGGGAAGCCGGAGTGAAGCCGAAGCATGAGACAACCAAGGCGACGCCAAGACTAGAAACACAAGAGAGCAAGAGGGCGAGGTGGACTCCCTCAGCAAGATCCTTGCCGAGGTAGCCTACATAGCCCCGGCAGGAGCCTTGCCGGGGCAACTTGCCTGATGCGAGCGGAGCAAGCCACCCTTGAGCCCATAGGCTCCAACCCAAACAACTACATTGGAACCAAGGCTCGGGAGGCGCCTCTGTGGTGGCATGCAAATCTTCATCAAGATCATAAAACATGTGAGATCAGATGAGGACCAGAAGACGACAACCCTCAGCAGGATCCTAGCCGAGGAAATCCACAAGATCCCCGGCAAGACCCTTGTTGGGGATGATTGCAACGCCACGACAATACCCTTGCTGGGCACCCGACAAGACCCTTGCCGAGGGCATCAGCAGGGCCACTGCCAGGCCCGCGCCAGCCGAGAATCCACCACCCTCCCCAAGCAGCTTCTAGCTCAACCAGCTGGGCAGGCACCTGCGTGGCGACGGGCGGCCTCTACACCGACTCAGCAAGCACCCGCGTGGCGGCATGCGACCCTTCATGAAGGCTCCACCACCGCACCAGCCCAGCAGCCAGCCAACATGGCGCCATGATGCCTCATCAGCTCGGATGCGTGTTGAGGCCAGGAGAGGTGGCGATTGGTGGGACGTCCTTCCCTGGCTTCCCCAATAAAGCAAGGGGCACGTCGGCAACGCATTAAATGTGTTTCTCCGACGGTCCCAGAGGATAGGCTTATCGAATGTAGACCTTTCCACCTCTTGCGTGCCACTGTGGCAACCCCTTTTTCCTATAAAAGGAGGCCCGAGGCGACCAGGAGAGGGATTCGGATCTTTTGGGCAAAGTTGCACCCCGTAGCTAGCTCAAGAACACAAGAACACTCTCAAATACATCCACCAATGCAGGACTAGGGTATTACGCATCTTCGCGGCACGAACTTGGGTAAACGATCCGCGTGCTTCCTGCCAGACCCGCTTTTTCAGAACCTCGCGCTCGCCAACTGTAGAAGGGATCCTAGTGACCCCATAGGTGTCGTTTCCAACAATAGCTTGAGTCCACTGAGGGCTCCACCCAAGAAGGATCCACGAAGAAGCAACCCTATCTATACCACCATGTCCATCGCCCATGAAGGACTTGCCTCACTTGGGTAGATCTTCATGAAGTAGGCGATCTCCTTGCCCTTACAAGCTCCTTGGTTCAACTCCACAATCTTGACAGAGGCTCCCAAGTGACACCTAACCAATCTAGGAGACACCACTCTCCAAAAGGTAATAGATGGTGTGTTGATGATGAACTCCTTGCTCTTGTGCTTCAAACGATAGTCTCCCCAACACTCAACTCTCTCTCACAGATTTGGACATGGTGGAAAGATAGTTTAAGTGGAAAGCAACATGGGGAAGGCTAGAGATCAAGATTATTGTGGTTGGATTGGAATGTCTTGGTCTCAACACATGAGTAGGTGGTTCTCTCTCAAAAAATGAGTAGTGGAAGTGTAGGCACGTTCTGACGGCTCTCTCACTAATGGAGAGGAGCGTGGAGGGGTATATATAGCCTCCACACAAAATCTAATTGTTACACAAAATTTACCAAACTCGGTGGGACCGTATAGTTAAACTCGGTGAGACCGACCTGGTTCAAAATGTGAACGTTAGGCTTTTCGGTGGGACCGACAATACCAACTCGGTGAGGCCGATGCGCTAGGGTTAGGGGAAACCTCATCTCGGTGAGACCGATCACATGAACTCGGTGACACGATTTAAGTAATAGGCAAACAGAGACTTGGCCAGGCAAACTCGATGGGACCGATCGCTCATTTCGGTGAGACCAAAACGTTACGAAAAGGAAACATAGAGTTTACATTGCCAACTCGGTGGGACCGATTGCTCATCTTGGTTAGACCGAAATGTTACAAAGGGAAACAGAGAGTTTGCAATCCCATCTTGATGAGACCGGGATCCCTATCGGTAAGACCGAACTGATAAGGGTTTCTTGTAATGGCTATGTCAAGTGAACTCGGTGGCGCCAGATAGATCAAATCGGTGGGGCCGAGTTTGACTTTAGGTTTAGGACATATGTGGAAATGAGAAAGTGGTTGAGGGCTTTTGGACCATATCACTATGCATTTTGAGCAAGCAAGCCATTAAGCAACACCTCATCCCCTTTTAATAGTATTGGCTTTTCCTATGGACTCAATGTGATCTTGGATCACTAAAATGAAAAAGTAGAGTCTTGAGCTTTTGCCAATATGTGTGCTTAGCATTTGAGGGTCCACATCTCTAGTCCATGCCATACCAATCACTGAACTTTCTGAAACATTAATCTTGAATGGATATTAGTTCAATGAGCTATATGTTGCTATGAATTACCGAAACCACCCAGGATTAGTTGCACTTTCAATCTCCCCCTTTTTGGTAATTGATGACAACATATAGATCAAAGCTTCAACAAATAATAATAATATTGCAATACATCGTCACTTTGAGAAGTATGTGATAAGCAAGAGCTCCACCTAAATTTTTGCATTATTTAAAATTTTCTATTGAATGCAAATGCACAATCAATTAGGATCATGGGTTACTGTTCCATGTCATGTACATCTTGGTGGAGCGCTCAAAATGATAGATCATGCATAACATGCACTCATCACCAAGACAAGATGTGAAGGATCATACATAAGATATAAGATAGAATCATTCAAGCACAAACATTAAAGTATGATATGATCAAGCACATGACCATACAAGTATCTCACACACACAAGTAGAGTATCAACCAAACAAGCAAGCAAATAAATAGCAAGAGAGGCAAAAGAAGCAAAACACACACTCTCTCTCAAAGCCTATGATATATACACTTTCTCCCCCTTTGGCAACAAGTTACCAGAAATCTCGAAAATGCATAGTGCTATACATCACTCTAAGCAAGATCTCCGGGAGCTCTGGAGTGCTGAGATGGCATGGAGAGAACAACATCTACAAAGACTTCTGCTAACGTCTAAGGAGCTGGAGGGGTTGCCACTGGAGGGGCAACTGAAGTTGTGGCCCTAGATTCAATCACTGCCACTATTGCAGAACTCTATCTTCTAGGCACCCTTTGATAGGAATCTATGGTAGTCCTGTCACTCCTGTCCTCAAGCTCTTCTTGTATCTTCTCCACTGAAGTCTGTATCTCTGTGACCTTGACATCCAAGTCATGAAGCTTTGTCTCAAAAATTCTTTCAGGGCTCTCTTGATTTTGAGTCAGGGTAGCTAGTCCTTTCTCTATTCTCATAGTGGCCTCAAGCAGATAGTTGAGCTGGTCCTGCTTGGCCTTGAGATTGACTATAGAAGGATCTGGAGTCTTTGAATATTTTTCAGCCTGTGCCTTCTCTCTCTTCTCTTGAGCCTCAACAGAAGTTGGATGTGAAGGATCCATCACAACAGTGTTATCCTCAAAATCAGGCCTCAACGGAAGGTGCTCTTTATCCAACAGATATGTGCCTGTGCTCATCTTGGAATTTATGAGCATCTGGATGTGTGGAGCATAGCCACATGATCTCTTATGGTCAGCTGCAGTCCTCTTAGTGGTCTCAATAATCAAACCCATCACTTCGAATTTTTCTGGCACATCAAACATGTGTAGCAAGTTGATGGAGTGCCCTTTGATCATCCTGTGATCTCCAGACTTGGGAAACAGAGTGTGCCTGAGGATGGTGTTGATTGTTGGCAGCCCTGACAGAACGCAATACACTGAGCCAAACTTGTGTGTTGCCAAAGCAGCATCTGGAATTTCCCTGTACATGTGTGACATTGGGTTGTGATCTTTTCTGGTCTTGGCATACACATCAGTATCATCATCTTCTTCTGCTAGAGCATTTATCAGCTTTGCCCACTCAGCAATGGAAGATTGGTACCTTGTACCCTCAGTCATCCAGATAATCTTGCCATCTGGGTAAAATTGAGTTGTGGAGTAAAACTGCATGATCAGCTCATCATTCCATTTTGTTAGCTTCTGACCAACAAAAGCATCAAATCCATTCATCCTGAAGCTCTCATGCACTCTAGGGAAATTAACTTCATTGCTGTCAATGTACTTCCAATCCACCCATTTAATGTCACAAACAACGGGCTTCTTGTCCAGGAGGACAGTCTCATAGAAATCATGTTGTTCCTTAGTATGAAACCTGTAGTCTACAACAGTCCTTCTTCTTATGTCATATGGGTATGTCTTCCTCCATAGCCCGAGACCTGCATCCTTCCTTATCTTCATGTTCTCAGCAACTGGATGTGTATCATCATGGTCAGGAATCTTGGGCTTGAGTTTTCTAAGCACTTGGGCTTCTTCTTCTTCCACTTAAGGCATTGGGGCCTTGTTCTTCTCAGTAGCTGGGATGTTCGTAGTTGATCTCTTGGGTGAAGACTTAGAAGCTTGAGCAGTAGCAGCAGCCTTGGGGGCACTCTTGGGCTTTGATGGAGCAGCCCCTAACTTGATGGCACCCCCATCAACTTCTGAGCTTTGGGAGCTCGTGCAACATCCTCTTCATCATCCTCTTCCTCATCAGATTGCATCATCATAGATGGCTTTCCAATAAATTCAACCATGGTCTTCTTGACCATTTCCTTTCTATTCTTGCCACCAGCAGCCTCTTCTTCTGTTGACTTGGAGACTTCAAGAGTTGAGGCTCTGGCCTTAGACATTGGCACTCTCTTGGCAGTAGCTTTCTTGTGCAACCCAGGCTTGGTTGAAGCTATTGTGCCAAACTCTTTCTTGACAACCTTTTTCTTTGAAGTGACCTCCTCATAAACAACAAAGTCTTCATCTTCAAATTCTGAGTTTCTGTTCCTCCTTGTCCTGGTTGCAGCTTTTGGCAAGTTGCTTGGGGTGCTTCTGCTACCCTCATCATAGCTGCCAGAGGGTGCCCTCACTCAAGTTAACCTGTTCCTCATACCTATTTTGGCTTTCACTGTTGTCTGACATGGCTAAAAGCTGAAAGCTGACCCTGTGAATAGATATAGTTGAAATAGAGTGGATGAGCATCGCAAAGTGCAGAGATTTTGCAAAACAAATGAGTCAAAAACTTAGTTCTACTTTTCAACAGAAGTCATTTTGGACCTACCGATTTGTTAAACTCGGTGACACCGAAGCAATATTAGTGTCTAAACTAGTGAAATCGGTCAGACCGAGACATTTCGGTGAATCCGAGATTGCTAGGGTTTCACAGAGAATCGAACTCGGTCACACCGATTTGTAAGTTTCGGTCAGACCGAAAATCACAAGTGCAATGGCCTAGGCCAAATCGGTGAGACCGATTTCTACAACTCTATCGGTTCGAGATGAATTCAGCGGAAACCTAACCCTAAGTTTTCGAATCAAAACTAATCTAAAGGAGTTTTTTTATTGGATGGAAGTATCTCAAACGTGGTAAGATTCATGGCATTGACCTAAGTGCAGGAATTGGAGGTAAAGATTGCACATAAGGGTCGAACTCATACCCTAACTTGGCGATGAGCTCGCTAGGAGGTCACTGACGACGGAGGAGACGATCTAGAGACCTCAAGACAACAAAGCTGGACAGGCACGTGCAAAGGGTTTCAGATAAATTTCCAAAATTCAACCCATGGGTATATATATCCAGACCCTGTCGGTGTGACCGAGTGGAACAACTCGCTGGCACCGAGATGCAGAATCATAAGCGGTTACTGCAACTCGGTGTGACCGAACTGTTCAAATTGGTTGCATCGAGATTGAAACCTAGATCAACTCAATGAACTCGGTATGACCGAGAAGAATGAATCGGTCAAACCGAAAGACACTAAGAGGTTTTGGAAGTTTAAGTCTATGACGAATCTGTGGCTCCGAGTGCTCCTCACCCAGAGGGTTCGAATCTGACTTGATCAAACTTTGTGATTTAGCATGAATAGAGTTTGTGTGACATCTGGATAATTAAGCTACAGCAACCCTCTACTAATGATGCCACATCACCATGATTATTGTCGTTAATCTCGCGTTCATTCAAACCCGATTCAAGTTAAAATTTAAAATAAGGTCAAATTATTATTTCTTCAAACGGTAAAACAAAAATGTTCTATGGGTTGCAAATATTCACTAACAATTTTTCATGAAATAATTAACATTTTTCAAAATATAAAATTTCCCTTGGACATTAAAAAATGGACCAACACCCATTTAACCAACCATTTAAATTTATAAAAATGTTTAGATGATTCCAATTGTTGTGAGACTTTTTGTACATCACCAAAATATTGCATTCGAATTACGTCCCAAGTTTCAACCCTGGAGAAATTCATCCAGTACACAAACTAAATGTAAAATAGTGAACAAAATACAAAAAAAGTAAAAGAAAAGAGAAATAGGAAAAATAGACTATGCACTTAGGGCCCATATGCCACAGTGTAGCCTAGCCCACCAGCCGGGTCGTCCCTACCTCTGTTCACCGTGCACCTCGTGGATGCAGGGCGCATGTCCACTGCGCCGATTGCCACGGGGGAACCATCCAGAGCCTCTCTCGTGCCTACAAGGCTCCTCCTCGCTCCCCTGGAAGCCCTAGCGCCCTTACTTCCCCCCTTCTTGCCTCGGATCCACCGCTCGACGCACACCCGACTCCATCATCTCCATGGACTAGTTCTTTGCCGTGGCCACCGTCGTCCACGCCGGCTGAGATTGCACCAAGAGCTCCGCCTGCTTCTTCTTCTTCAACTTCGACCACCAGCGCAAGCCGGGCGATGCTACATCGCCAGATCTCTGTCCTCTTCTTCCTCGGAGCCGCCAGTGTTCGTCTTTGATTCCGGCGCCGTCGAGCCCTCCCCGAGCCCGCTAAGAACCTCTACAGACACAAGGAGAGCCCCTTGTCAAAACCCCTCGGTTCCCCCTTTGAATCCATGCCCATAGCCTAGCTTCTGCTGTTGTCGTAGCTCATCACCGCCGTCCATGTCGCCACCTTGCGCATAGCTACCGCAACTCACCCCTAAGCACATCATCGTGCTCAGAATTGCCGTAGGAACCCATAGCGATCATCCGTTGGTCCTGTCGTGCCCTCCATCACCGTTCGCCATCACGTCGGACTCCGGTCCCTGCTGCATGCCATTGCCGCCATCGCTCCGGCCACCCTCCGCCCGCACCCTCACGTGCACGCGTCTGCATGTCGCCTCGCTGCCACCTACCGTGGCTCCCTCACCGCGCTTGCTGCTGCCCGACTACACGGTAGCCATCGTCCTCGAGCTCGCCTTGGTTGCGCTCTTGCGCGCTCGCGCCAGCCTGCGTTTGGTCGTGCTTGCTGCTGCCCACGCCCTGCCGCATGCTACCTCTTGAGCACTGCGTTGGTTTTCCCTTGAAGAGGAAAGGGTGATGCAGTAAAGTAGCATAAGTATTTCCCTTAGTTTTTGCCAACCATGGTATCAATCCAGTAGGAGACTACATGCATGTCACCTCACACCTGCACAAACAAATAAGAACCTTGCAACCAACACGATAAAGGGGTTGTCAAACCCTTCACGACCACTTGCAAAAGTGGGATCTGATAGAGATGATAAGATAAATTTTTTGATATTTTTATGTTATAGATTGAATGTAAAGATTTCAAAGTAAAATAGATTGGAAACTTATATGATGGAAAATAGACCTGGGGGGCATAGGTTTCACTAGTGGCTTCTCTCAAGATAGCATAAGTATTACGGTGGGTAAACAAATTACTGTCAAGCAATTGGTAGAAAAGTGCATAATTATGAGAATATCTAGGCATGATCATGTATATAGGCATCATGTCCGCGACAAGTAGACCGAAATGATTCTGCATCTACTACTATTACTCCACATATCGACCGCTATCCAGCATGCCTCTAGAGTATTAAGTTCATAAGAATAGAGTAACACATTAGGCAAGATAACATGATGTAGAGGGATAAACTCAAGCAATATGATATAAATCCCATCATTTTATCCTCGATGGAAACAATACAATACGTGCCTTGCTGCCCCTTCTGTCACTAGGAAAGGACACCGCAAGATTGAACCCAAAGCTAAGCACTTCTCCCATTGCAAGAAAGATCAATCAAGTAAGCCAAACCAAACTGATAATTTGAAGAGACTTGCAAAGATAACAAATCGTACAAAAAAGATTTCAGAGAAGAATCAAATATTGTTCATAGATAATCTTGATCATAAACCCACAATTCATCGGATCTCGACAAACACACCTCAAAAAGAATTACATCGAATAGATCTCCAACAAGATCGAGGAGAACTTTGTATTGAGGTCCAAAGAGAGAGAATAAGCCATCTAGGTAATAACTATGGACCCGAAGGTCTATGGTAAACTACTCACACATCATCAGAGAGGCTATGGTGTTGATGTAGAAGGCCTCCGTGATTGATTCTCCCTCCGGTGGATCTCCGGAAAAGGCCCCAAGATGGGATCTCTCGGGTACAGAAGGTTGCGGCGGTGGAAATAAGGTTTCGTGGTGCTCCTGGATGTTTTCGGGTATATGGGTATATATAGGAGGAAGAATTATGTCGGTGGAGCTGCGAGGGCCCACGAAGGTGGGGGGCGCCCTCCAAGTCTCCTGGATCACGTTTGCTCCAAAAATAACTCTCCCGAAGGTTTCATTCCGTTTGGATTCCGTTTGATATTCCTTTTCTGCGAAACACTGAAATAGGCAAAAAACAACAATTTGCACTGGGCCTTTGGTCAGTAGGTTAGTCCCAAAAATAATATAATTTGCACTGGGCCTTTGGTCAGTAGGTTGGTCAATAGGTAAATTAAAGCCCATTAAACATCCAAAACAGATAATATAATAGCATGGAACAATAAAAAATTATAGATACGTTGGAGACGTATCAAGCATCCTCAAGCTTAACTCCTGCTTGTCCTTGAGTGGGTAAATGATAAAAACAGAATTTTGATGTGGAATGATACCTAGCATAATTCTCAATGTAATTTTCTTTATTGTGGCATGAATGTTGAGATCTGAAAGATTCAAGACAAAAGTTTAATATTGGCATGAAAATAATAATAGTTCAAGCATACTAATAAGGCAATCATGTCTTCTCAAAATAACATGGCCAAAGAAAGTTATCCCTACAAAATCATATAGTCTGGCTATGCTCCATCACCACACAAAATATTTAAATCATGCACAACCCCGATGACAAGCGAAGCAATTGTTTCATACTTTTCATGTTCTCAAACCTTTTCAATCTTCACGCAATATATGAGCTTGAGCCATGGACATTGCACTATAGGTGGAATAGAATGGTGGTTGTTGTCGATGGAAACGACACCTATGGAATCACTGGGATCCCTTCTACGGTTGGCAGGCGCGGGGTTGGGCAAAGAGCGGGTCTGGCGGTCAGCACAAGGATCGTTTACCCAGGTTCGGGCCGCTGAGCCGCATAATACCCTAGTCCTGCTTTGATGTATATTTGGTGTTCTTGAGTTCTTGAACTAGCTACCGTGTGTGTCTAGTTCCAAAGATCTGAATCCTCCTCTAGTACGCCTCGGGCCTCCTTTTATAGACAAAAGGGGTTGCCATAGTGGCACACAGGAGGTGGAATGGTGTATAGTGGCTGAGTCTATCCTCTGGCACCGTTGGACAAACGCATTTAATGCGCTTCCGACGTGCCCCTCTTGCTTTATTGGGGACGACAAGGAAGCTCATCTAGCTGTCGCTGCCTTGCTGGCCCCGACACATGTTCGAGCTGATGAGGCGTCATAGCGCCACGTTGGCTGGCTGCTGGGCTGGCGTGGTGGCGGAGTGTTCACGAAGATCTGCATGCCACCACGCAGGTGCTTGCTGAGTCGGTGTGGTGGCCGCACGCTGCCATGCAGATGCGTGCCCAATTGGTTGAGCTAGCAGCAGCATGGGAGCAGTGGTGGAGTCTTGGCAGGCGTGGACCTGGCTGCGGCCCCGCAGATGTCCTCCGCAAGGGTCTTGCTGTGGGCCCGGCAAGAGTCTTGCCATGGCACCGCGGTCGTCTCCGGCAAGGATCTTGTCGGGGGTCTCGTGGATTTCCTTGGCAAGAATCTTGCCAAGGATCGTCATCTTCTGGGCCTCATCTGATCTTGTGTATGTATGATCTCCAAAAAGATCTGCATGCCACCATGGAGGTGCCTCCCGAGCCTTGGTTCCAATGTGGTTGATGGCGTTGGAACCGCTTGGCTCAAGGGCTGCGCGCTCTGCTGGCATTGGGCAAGTTGCCCCGGCAAGGCTCTTGCCGGGGCTGCGGAGGCTGCCCCGGCAAGGGTCTTGCTGGGGGTGTTCACCACGCCCTCTTGCTCTCTATACCTCTGGCCTTGGCATTGCTTCGGTTGTCTCGTGCTCCGGCTTCCCTCGTCTGCCCTTCTCAGTGCGGCCACGGGCGCGACTCTGACTCCTCGTGGACAAGTAAAGGGGTATAAAGGAGCGCCCCTACTTTTGTACACCGACAGATGCCCCCGGGCCTAGGCCAGACATAAGCACGATGCGTTGTTCGGCTAGGGCCAGAACGATGCGCGGGTAGGCGGGGCAGATTTTTACTTGTAGTAACTCCTTTGCTCGCTGCGCTTCCCCAGGCCCTGCATTGAACGCGTGACATGGAGGGTCATGCGTGATGTGGGGGTCATGCCTGGGGCGGTTTCCGCACGCATGCGTCATGTCGCAGTAAATGGTAAAGAGGCGGCTCGCGCCTTCCCTGTAAAAAGGAATAAACGCAGGCGCGCTGCTCATTTATCCTCTGTGCCTTCTCCAATCTCGGAACTACAATCCCCTCCTTCTTCCTTCTCAAGATCTCGCTCTCGCTCGCCGCCGCCGCGTCTTCACTGCCCTTGATCCTTCACCTCTCATAGCCGCCATGGCACCCAAAACCAACAAAGGCAAGGGAGTGGCCAAGGACGCCGGGGGGAAGGAGTCGTCGGAGAGTGAGTTGGCGGCGCGACGGATGCAACTCACCTACTTTCCCTCGACGGTCGACGCGGTCCATCTCCGGGACAACTTCAAGCCCCTGTGGGGGTGCAAGACGGGGGGGGGGGGGGGGGGAGACGACGGGGCATCCGGCCACGTGCATCATCCCCGCTGATTTCGCCAAGGCCGACCTGAATTGGTACCCATTCTTCGTCAATTACTTTTCCTGTGGCCTCTGCCCCCCTTTCTCCGGTTTCTTCAATGATGTCATGCACAACTATGGCTTCCACCTTCTGGATTTCACTCCAAATGCCGTGCTGTGCATGGCCCTTTTCGCCCATCTCTACGAGGGCTTCGCCGGAGTGCATCCTAACAAGGCGCTTTTCCTCCACTACTTCTATCCTCGGATCCAGAAGGGAGGCGCCATTTCCGGTTGTGTCACCTGGATCCCAAGGACCCATGAGAAGGGGAGATATCTGGAGGGCGCTTAGAAGGAGAGGTGGGAGGAGTGGCGGAGCCGGTGGTGCTAGATTGAGGAGGAGGACCCACAAGAATTTTGCCAGGTTCGCCAAGTGCCGCCGGTTCGCAGAGACGACTGGGGTGATGTCGATGCCCAGGATGAGAAACTCACGTTTGGCATCACCATGATCCATCTCCTCACCATTGTCGGGCTCACCCTGGAGATGATTGGGGAGGATTTCATCCGCCGCCGAATCGCTCCACTGCACAACAAGGGGAGGTCGGCCTGGCTTTTCAGGAATGTGGCTAACATCATGCGGCTTCGCCCCGGCTAGAACCACAACTTCACGGTGATGGGGCATGCCCACTTTTGCCAGCGGCTTTTTCAGCTCGACATGAACCGCGACGGCAGGGCCGAGAGGAACGGCAAGGTCGCCAAGGGGCCCTTGTTTGGGTTGCCGGCAGGGGTGGCCCCGCTGCGCAAGAACTCCCACCAAATCGACATCATCGCCATGATGCCAGACTATAATGCGCACGGCCTTGACCCAAATTGGGCCGAGCCAGAGGCGGATCAGGTGCAGATGTTCTTCGACCCCTTGTCGGTGAAGTATGTCCGCGACGAGCCGCTGCTCATCCAAGACACCACCCAAGTGAAGCTGGACTATATCGCCGCCAGGGCGGCGGAGGCGGACCTTGCCAAGGAGGCCGGCAGCGTTGGCGGCATGGAGGATGAGGCCGCGGCGGCCGCATAGGAGAGGGAGCTCGCCCAGTGGGCGGAATCCGCTGGGAGGCTAGCAGCGCCGGCACCGGGGCCCCTTTGATTGAAGATGTGGTCGATGAGTCGTCCAGGGAGGAGGTCGAGGCTGTCAACCCCCTGGCCACGAGGAGAGGGTGTGTCTTGTGGCGGGCCAGCTCTGGTGAGACGGTCCGGCCCGGTAGGGCCGTGCAACCGCAAAAAACCTAGGAGGCGTTTGTGCGCTAGACAAGGGCCACGGCGGCGAGGAAGGCGGTGAAGGCTGTGGTGGCGAAGAAGAAAACAACTGCCTCTTCTTCGTCCAAGCATCCTCGGAGTCCACCCGCTTCCCCTCCTCCCACAGACATCGACATGGAGGTCATCTTTGATCTCGGGTCTCTTAGCTCGAGGAAGAAGAGGAAGGCAGTGGAAGAGGAGGCGGAGGATGAGTAAGTATCTTGTGTTTTGACAAGCGAAGCAATTGTTTCATACTTTTGATGTTCTCAAACCTTTTCAATCTTCACGCAATATATGAGCGTGAGCCATGGACATTGCACTATAGGCGGAATAGAATGGTGGTTGTTGTCGGTGGAAACAACACCTATGGAATCACTGGTATCCCTTCTATGGTTGGCGGGCGCGGGGTTGTGCAAAGAGCAGGTCTGGCGGTCAGCACAAGGATCGTTTACCCAGGTTCGGGCCACGGAGCCTCCTAATACCCTAGTCCCTCTTTGTTGTATATTTGAGTGTTCTTGAGTTCTTGAACTAGCTACGGTGTGTGTCTAGTTCCAAAGATCTGAATCCTCCTCCAGTACGCCTCGGGACTCCTTTTATAGACAAAAGGGGTTGCCACAGTGGCACATAGGAGGTGGAAAGGTGTATAGTGGCTGAGTATATCCTCTGGCACCATCGGACAAACGCAGTTAATGCGCTACCAACGTGCCCCTCTTGCTTTATTGGGGACGACAAGGAAGCTCGTCCCAGCTGTTACTGCCTCACGTGGCTCCAACGCGCGTCCGAGCTGACAATGCGTTGTAGCGCCACGTTGGCTGGCTGCTGGGTTGGCATGGTGGCGGAGTCTTCATGAAGATCTGCATGCCACCATGCGGGTGCTTGCTAAGTCGGTGTGGAGGCCGCACGCTGCCATGCAGATGCCTGCCCAACTGGTTGAGCTAGCAGCTGCATGGGAGCGGTGGTGGAGTCTTGGTAGGCGTGGGCCTTGCTGCGGCCCCACAGATGTTCTCGGCAAGGGTCTTGCCGTGGCACCACGGCCATCTCCGGCAAGGATCTTGCCGGGGGTCTCGTGGATTTCCTTGGCAAGAATCTTGCCAAGAATCATCGTCTTCTAGTCCTCATCTGATCTTGTGTATTTATGATCTCCACAAAGATCTGCATGCCACCATGGAGGTGCCTCCCGAGCCTTGGTTCCAATGTGGTTGATGGCGTTGGAACCCCTTGGCTCAAGCGCGGCACGCTTTGCTGGCATTGGGCAAGTTGCCCCGGCAAGGCTCTTGCCGGGGCTGCGGAGGCTGCCCCGACAAGGAACTTGCCGGGGGAGTCCACCTCGCCCTCTTGGTCTCTATGCCTCTGGCCTTGGCGTTGCTTCAGTTTTCTGCTCTACGGCTTCCCTCCTCTGGCCTGCTCAGTGCGGCCGCGGGCGCGGCTCTAACTGCCCGTGCACAAGTAAAGGGGTACAAAGGAGAGCCCCTACTTTTGTACACCGACAGTTGTGGAGAAGACAATAAGGAGAAGATAATCTCACATGAACTAGGCGTATCAATGGGCTATGGAGATGCCCATCAATAGATATGAATGTGAGTGAGTAGGGATTGCCATACAACAGATGCACTAGAGCTATAAGTGTATGAAAGCTCAACAAAAGAACTAAGTGGGTGTGCATCCAACGTGCTTGCTCACGAAGACCTAAGGCATTTTGAGGAAGCCCATCATTGGAATATACAAGCCAAGTTCTATATTGTAAAATTCCCACTAGTATATGAAATTGACAACATAAGAGACTTTCTATCATGAAGATCATGGTGCTACTTTGAAGCACAAGTGTGGTAAAAGGATAGTAACATTGTCCCTTCTCTCTTTTTCTCTCATTTTTTGGGCCTTCTCTTTATTTATGGCCTTTCCTTTTTTTCGTCCGGAGTCTCATCCCGACTTGTCGAGGAATCATAGTCTCCATCATCCTTTCCTCATATGGGACAATGCTCTAATAATGATGATCATCACACTTTTAGTTACTTACAACTCAAAAAATTACAACTCAATACTGAGAACAAAATATGACTCTATGTGAATGCCTCCCGCAGTGTACCGGGATGTGCAATGACTCATGAGTGACATGTATGAAAGAATTATAAAGGTGGCTTTGCTACAAATACGATGTAAACTACATGATCATGCAAAGCAATATGACAATGATGAAGCGTGTCATAACAAACGAAAGGGTGGTAAGTTGCATGGCAATATATCTCGGAATAGCTATGGAAATGCCATAATAGGTAGGTATGGTGGCTGTTTTGAGGAAGGTATATGGTGGGTTTATGGTACCAGCGAAAGTTGCGCGGTACTAGAGAGGCTAGCAGTGGTGGAAGGGTGAGAGTGCGTATAATCCATGCACTCAACATTAGTCATAAAGAACTCAGATACTTATTGCAAATATCTATTAGTTATTGAAACAAAGTACTACGCACATGCTCCTAGGGGTATAGATTGGTAGGAAAAGACCATCACTCGTCCCCGACCGCCACTCATAAGGAAGACAATCAATAAATAAATCATGCTCCGACTTCATCACATAACGGTTCACCATACGTGCATGCTACGGGAATCACAAACTTTAACACAAGTATTTCTAAAATTCACAACTACTCAACAACCATGACTCTAATATTACCATCTTCATATCTTAAAACAATCATCAAGTATCAAACTTCTCATAGTATTCAATGCACTTTTATGATAGTTTTTATTATACCCATCTTGGATGCCTATCATCTTAGGACTAACTTTATAGCCAAAGCAAATTACCATGCTGTTCTAGAGGACTCTAAAAATGATATAAGTGAAGCATTAGAGATCAATAATTTCTATAAAAAAACCCACAACCGTGCTCTAAAAAGATATAAGTGAAGCACTAGAGCAAAATTGTCTAGCTCAAAAGATATAAGTGAAGCACATAGAGTATTCTAATAAATTCCGATTCATGTGTGTCTATCCAAAAGGTGTGTACAGCAAGGATTATTTTTTAAACTAAAAAGCAAAGACTCAAATCATACAAGATGCTCCAAGCAAAACGCATATCATGTGGTGAATAAAAATATAGCATCAAGTAAAGTTACCGATGGACGAAGATGAAAGAGGGGATGCCTTCCGGGGCATCCCCAATCTTAGGCTTTTGGTTTTCCTTGATTTTTACCTTTGACTGCCTTGGGCATCCCCAAGCTTAGGCTCTTGCCACTCCTTGTTCCATAATCCATCAAATCTTTACCCAAAACTTGAAAACTTCACAACTCAAAACTTAACAGAAAATCTCATGAGCTCCGTTAGTATAAGAAAACAAACCACCACTTAAGGTACTGTAATGAACTCATTCTTTATTTATATTGGTGTTAAACCTACCGTATTACAACTTCTCTATGGTTCATACCCCCCGATACTAGCCATAGATTCATCAAAATAAGCAAACAACACACGAAAAACAGAATCTGTCAAAAATAGAACAATCTGTAGTAATATGTAGGTTTCGGATACTTATGTAACCCCAAAAATTCTTAAATAAATTTTTGTACGTGACGAATTTGTCTATTAATCATATGCAAAAAGAATCAACCCAATCGACTCTCCAGTAAAAAATGGAAGCAAATATCATGAGCGCTAAAGTTTCTATTTTTTACAGAAAGATCACATAAACTCCCCCCAAGTCTTCCCAAAGGTTCTATTTGGCACAAACACTAATTAAAAGCATAAAACCACATCTAAGTAGAATCTAGATGAATTATTTATTGCTAAACAGTAACAAAAAACAAGAAACAACAATAAAATTGGGTTTCCTCCCAACAAGCGCTATCGTTTAACGCCCCTAGCTAGGCATTGACAATTTCGATGATGCTCACATCACTACAAAAAAAGACACATCCGTGACATTTTGGGCCGAACGAAATTTTTTTCTATCATACATATGACACTTCTATGATGATAATTGTGACAAAACCAGGTATCATCATAGATGTGGTGGGACAAAAAATCATGATAGAAAATGGGCTTTTCGTCCTGGGCGGGCCGGAGACGCAGCTGCATGACATTCTTTGGGCCGTCCATGACGGAAAAACCGTGGTAGAACCGAGGGCGAGGAAAATTTCGGGGCGTTGGCTCTAACTGAACCCGAGCGATTGCAGTGCAGGCTACGCGTTACTGAACCTGAACGATCGATCAGTGGCTGTTAACTGAACCCGGTCGAGTGATTCCTTCGCTACTGCTGCTAACTGAAGCCGATCGATTGGATGAACAGTGAGCGTTGCGGGGGGGGGGATGAACAGTGAGCGGTGGTGTTGCCTCTGGATGAACATGACCCCGTGGTGTGGTGGAGGGCTGGATGAAGTAGACGGTGGAGGGGTGCCCGTGGGGGTGGTTGAACAGGACCCCGTGGTGTGGAGGGCTGGATGAATAGTTGGAGGTGAAGGGGTGCCCATGGAGGGGTGGTTGAACAGTAGCCAGTGGAGTAGCGCACGGTGGAGGCTGGATGAACAGGAGCCTGTGGAGGCTGGAGGAGGTCGATGGTAGCCTGTGGAGGCTGGAGGAGGTCGACGGTGGACATGAACAGTATCCCGTGGAGTCCCGTTTTGCGGTACGCCACACCCCTCCTGATGAACAGGATCCCCGTTTCGACCGTAGGAGGTCTGTTTCGTCCGTTTTGCGGTACGCCACACCCCTCCCGATCAATAGGACCCCCGTTTCGACTGTAGGAGGTCCATTTCCTCCATTTTGCGGCACGCCACACCCCTCCCGATCAACAGGACCCCCGTTTCGACTGTAGGAGGTCCGTTTCCTCCGTTTTGTGGTACGCCAGGCCTCGTTTCCATCTCCTGTTCCGTCCAAGCCCTCCCGATGAACACGACCACGCATTCCGTTCCGACCCAGCCGGTTGGCTCCCACGCGTTCCGTTGCCTCCCGATGAACACGACGCATTCCGTTGCCTCCCCATGAACACGACGCCTTCCGTTGCCTCCCCATGAACACGACGACGACACTGTTTCTCCGTTCCGACCCAGCCATGTACACGAGCTCTGGCCGTACGTATGCGCGAGTAGGCGTTCGAGACCCCGCCCGTATGTACACATACGTGGCCGTATTTTCTTTCTTGCACCCTGGCCGTTGTACGTCCGTGTACATGCTACGTGCGCGCCTATCCTTCGACACGTGCGCGCCTCTACATCGACCAGTATGTACGTACACGTTCGCGACCAGAATGACAACGCTACGTACGCTTCGACCATGAGGGTCCTGGCTATCAGGCACTTCCTTGCGTGCGAAGATGTAGCTGGTGGGTCCCAGCAGTCAGGGGGGCGAATCGTTTTGTTTTTTTGCCCGGACGTACTTCCTTGCGTGCGAAGGTGTAGTTGGTGGGTCCTAGCAGTCAGGGGGGAAACTTTTTTTTTGCAAAATACGGTGGCCCGTCCGGTGGGTCCCCGCTGTCAGGTGGAGGAATAATTATTTTGCACGTAATAAGGAGGTACTTCCTTGCTGCGGCCGTGGACCCAGCTATCAGCCTCTCCACGTATAGTCCACGTCTGATGGAAGCCGTTCCTTGACCACGCCACGCCGAGAGCACCAGGGCGGTGGACGACGGCGAGGCCTAGGAAGGGGACGACCGGAGCCGTGGAAGACGCGGCAGTGGATGCGCACGCGTAGAGGAGTACGAGGGTTCACTGGTTCGCTGCGGTGTGAGGCTGCCGTCGCCGCAGAATAACAGGGCGTGTGGGTGAGTAGAGGGATGGCCTGGCCATCGGTGGGAGTAGTAGGGGGCGGTGAGGCTTCCGCCGCATTGCAGCCGGCCACGGGAGGCAGGAGCACAAGGCACGATCGGCGCTGGTTTGGGTGGCTGGAGCAAGAAGACCAGACGTTGAAGAAGCACTACGGCCGCTGGATGGATATGGTACGGTCACTGGAGCTAGAATCATGCATATTGACTAAGTTGACAAAGCCCTCCATCCCCATCAACTTAGTAGGCCCACAGGTCAGCCTGCCACTATACTGGGTTCCAGCTAACAGGGGGAGTATTCATTTTTTTGTGCGTAATAAGGAGGCACTTCCTTGCGTGCGAAGATGTAGCTGGTGGGTCCGAGCTGTCAGCGGTGGTAACATTTTTTTCTTGAAATATAGAGGCCCTTTCGGTGGGTCCCTGATGTTAGGTGGAGGAATCATTATTTTGCGTGTAATAAGGAGGCATTTCCTTGCGTGCGGCCGTGGACCAAGCTATCGGCCTCTCCACGTACAGTCCACTTCAGATGCATGTCGGTCATTAACCACGTTGACTAGGTCGCGCCGAGAGCACCAGGGCGGTGGACGACGGCGAGGCCTAGGAAGGGAATGACACGGAGGCAGGGAAGACTGGGAAGTTGTTTCCCCACGCGGATTGGAGGATGACTGTACGAGGGTTTACTGGTTCGTCTGCCGTCGCCGGAGAATAACCGCAGGTGTGGGTGAGTAGAGGGATGGCTAGGCCAGTGATGGGAGTACGGTGGGGTGGTGAGGCCTGCGCGGCAGCAGAGCCGGCCGCAGGGAGGAGGGAGCAGGTAGTCCCGTCGGCGCTTGTTTGAGCGGCTGGAGCAGGAAGAGCAGAGATTGAAGAATCACGACGGCCGTTGGATGGCCATCCAACAGTCACTGCTTGTACGTCAACCTTTTTTAGGAAAGCCTCAAATCTGTGGAAAACAGCATACAACCCATCTGCCATTATTTCTAATAATCTACAGCCCATTTGCTAATTATTAAGGTTTTTTTGAGCCCATATTCTTTTTGTTAGCATTACATCCCATATTGTGGCCATGGTTAAAAAATTATACGAAATTTTGCATATTTCGGTGCGGTCTGAACTATTTTTAATCCCGAAATTTCGACTCACATTCAAACTGATTTTAAAAATAAATGTATATCAATATAAAATCCAACAAATTCTCCACGCATAAAAATTAATGTAATTTAAAATCTTGAGATGAAAAATAGATATTTGTAACTAATTGCCGGTTTGATGTGTTTTAAAAATGTACAACCCATTTCTCATTACTGATGGGCCATTTTCTCGGCTAGCCGAATGAAATCTCTCCTCGTCTTGAAAGATTTGCATCCCAATAGGCGTGACAAAGCGACTTACATGGAAATCACAAAAAACCGGGCTGTGGCCATGGACCCAGCTGTCAGCCTCTCCACGTACAGTACTCTTCCGATGGAATGTCGTTGACCACGTTGACCACGCCGCAATGAGAGCACCAAGGCGGTGGACGACGGCGAGGCCTAGGAAGGGGACGACGCGGAGCCGGGGAAGATGCGGCAGTGGATGACCACGCGGAGAGGAGTACGAGGGTTCACTGGTTCGGCTGCGTTGTGAGGATGCCGTCGCGGCAGGGCCTGGCTAGCGGTGGGAGTAGTAGGGGGCGATGAGGCCTCAACGACAGCACAGCCGGCCACTGGAGCTAGGAGCAGGAGGTCTCCCCGACGCTGGTTTGGGCAGCTGGTGCAAGAAGAGCAACGATTGAAGAAGCAGCAGGACCGTTCGATTCAAATCCAACGGTTACTTCTGCTAGAATCGTTTGTTGACTAAGTTGACAAGCCCTGCGTATGCGTCAACTTAGTAGGCCCACAGGTCATCCTCCCAACTGGTGCGCCCTAGATGTCAGTGGGAGGAATCATTTTTCACGTAATAAGGAGGCAGTTGATTGCATGCGGCCAGGCCAACAGAGGGAGTAGGGTGGGCTTGGGAAGCCTGCGCGGCATCACAGTGAGCCACAAGAGGATGAAGCAGGCAGTCCCACCGACGCTAGTTTAGGCGGCTGGAGCAGGAAGACAAGAGATTGAAGAAGCACGTCGGCCGTTGGATGGACATCCAACAGTCATTGCTGCTAGAATCGTGTGTTCAATGACAAAGCCTTGCGTAAACAAGTCAGCCTCGAAATCTGTGGCGTGGACAACCCATTTGCTATTATTTTTATAATTTTTACTCATTTTCTAATTCAAATGGAATTTATTGCAGCCTGTTTTCCATTTTTAGAATTGCCGGCCATTTTCTGGTCAGTACCAGGGTCAAAAAATTAACTAAATATGTGGGAAATTTTGAAAATTCGCAAATTTTTGCTGGGGGACGAAATATTCTTAATCCAAAAATTAATAGCCATACTAAAACAAATTTAAAAATAAATTAGTACTATGTCATGTTAAATCCAGTGAAATTCGTATAAGATATCAATGAAGAACAAAAACAAAAAAAGAAACAAAAAAAGATGTCATGCTATATTTTTTTGGAATTTTCAACCCCTTTTGATATTACTTTTAACAAACATTGACCATACTCTTAAGCTAGGCCGGAATGCATCCCTCCTCATCTTGAAAGATTTGCAGCCCAGTAATTGTGAGAAAACAAATAGGCCTAGCTTGGGTATTCTTCAAAAAGAAATACTAGGCTACCTATTTTCCCAAAGAACTGGTGCATGAGCATTTAGCTTTATTTATTTATTTATTTATTTATGTTTAGGGGACCATGAGCTTGTACCTGGGCCGGATTCATGTGAGAGCCTCCCTTCCAGTTAATTATGGGCTTCTCTATTGGCCTTCATTAGTGGGCTGCATGTTATCAACAAGTGGAAAATGTGTTCCATGCTAAAAATAGTATGCACTACGTACGGTACAGGGCACTAAAGGATCGAACCATGAAACAACTTCCAAAACATTGTGTTTGTTGTTCTAACAACACATTTATTCAACCAACAGATGAAATATACTACTGATTGTACATTGAAAATAGCAGCAGCATCAACCAGGGCTGGGGGTGCAACAAAAGCAGTAAGCAGGCCAGAAGAGTGAAGACGCAACTCTCTCTTCCAAACCAAACATCGGCCATCATTACAAAAGGGTTACCAAAAAAGAACAAGTGTATGCATCAAACTAAATAAAGATCCTACTACACCAAGTGTACGCATCTAACTAACTGGCTTAGTTAGACGTTACTATTTATTAAGCTATGGAGATTGGCTGACGGCTTGAACCAGATGGGTGCCTGACGGGGGAAACTCCAGCCAGCAGGTCGAAGTCAGATACTTGCGACCCTCTCTCCTACTTTGGGCTGCAGAGCGTGGCGGCACATATCAGGGTATGGTGCATGCAGAGACGCATGGTACACTCTGTACACACAATTTTGCCTGATGAACGAAACCGCGATGCCATCATGATCCTTGCCGTCGGTTATCTCCTGGTTAATCGGATAATTCAGTCCGACAAACAAAGAGCGTGTACCAAGGCTACTTACCAGCCTCCAGTCAAAAATTCCTGAAGGCCTAGAGAATCTGGGATCCTGCTCAAAGACCTTGCAGTGACTTTGATTGTATTCTGCGAAACAACATGTCCAGTACGTGCGAACAACATCAATCTTTCACCGTCGTCTGATCGATCCAGGAACCACCTGCAACTGCCATGCCGCTTTTCTTTGAAATGTTCTGGGATTAGGAAGGGTAGGGACACCAGGCGGCCTACAACATCATATCAAGTTGGAGTCAAATAAAAAAGGGCTCTTGATTTAGTCAATCTTAAGAACAGCATGTTATGAGCATGGATATTTTTTCAGCAAATGTTGACAGTAATATAAGCAGGCCATCATGATATCATAGGAAAGTAACATACTGCTGTAACAGCCGTTTTTAGCGATGAATGGAGTAGGCCAGCAATACGTCCAGCCATAGAAGGAGTCGACAGCATAAATGAAGCCCTTGTGCTCAATGGCATCAGAGAACCATGGAGGATGTATGATCCTGCGATGGACATGCAGATTTATCCACTTACCGCAGTGACCTGTCAGATAGGCGAGACCGCGGTTGAAGAATGCAATTAGCCTAAAGTCTTTATAATTCGCAGATCTTGTGGGCACTTGGCAGATTACAACCTTGAGCAAATCAAACTTGGTATCATGTTGGCTACTGTAAGATTCCGAGTATTCTGGGCCGCGGTGCCAAAGTAGTGCAGTGTTAATCGAAGGAAGGGATCAATCGCCAAGTGTAGACCTCTACGTGCATCCAGCTGCCGCGACCGTCGAAGAGCACCATCCAAGATGTGTTCATGCCGACCTAGTACATACCGTTAATGTAGTTGAGGCTGACAGGGATCAGATCGCAGTAAAGGGGGTTGATGCTCGCCACCCTACGATCGTTATGCTGCGTGACACGCTGTTTCTGAAGATCAAGCATCATCAGCAAGCAAGGAGCTGGCTTAAAAAGCTCCGGCCTGAGGGCTTTGAGTAAACGGTACAGCCCCGACGAGCACGCGGCAAGCGGCATGGTACTGAGATTTTCCACACGCGAAACAATGAGCTTGATTACCTCTGTGGGGAGCGAATTCTAGCCACTCTTTCGGCGAACGCTGCTCGGTTCTGCCATTGTTAGTGCTTGGGTTTTGGTCGAGGGGGCAGGCGCCTTAGCGGGGATGGAAGATTGGACGAGACTATGTGCGGACAAAGATGGAGAAGCGAATATGTGCTGCGGGAAGTGGACAGGTGATGATGACTACAACACGCCGCTTGACTTACGAGACACATACTAGCAGCGTAGGGTCATGTCGATGCCAGACAAGTTGCTTGAGTGATCACAGTACTGGTACTCCCTACAGTGCTATGCCCTAAGTTGCTTGAGTAGAGTAGTAGAGTAGGACTCTGCTCTACTACTAGCACCGGAGGAGTAGTATATTCTAATCTAAAATAGTTACAAACTTCAATGCCCGAGCGTGGAACGACAACGAACCATGCTCAAAGACCGTGTCTACATGGTGTTTGGACATGGGCGACAACCTCAACGCCAACGGTGCTGCTCCCATTGCACCGTATGTGTTTTTGTCCTTCCTGTTCGAAATCGTGCTAGAATTCATGATTTATTTTGTGCTTATTCGGATTAAATCTCATAGTAACTTGCTCATATATTCAACTGGCGCAACGTCCCCTACAGCCACTCCCGTTTCATGGATGGCCTGGTCGATGCCTCCAAGGAGCCCTTCGTCCACTGCTATGAGTGCCCGATGCCGTTTTGTGGCTCGCTGGCGGGTATGGTGCATCACCTCAAGGATGCGTGTAGCGGTCACTGGTGGCCCTTGGCGGAGAACATCAAGTACGAGACGTTCTACCCATTCACCATGCCGGAGTCGCTGGAGGATCGACATGAGAGGGAGGGGGAGGAGATAGCGATGAACGTGAACGTGAGGGGGAGGAGATAGCGATGTAGTGGGAGGCGTAGTATTTATAGCGAGCAATGGCACACCTACGTAAGATATGGACTGAGCTACACCGACTTAACTGCAGGTCCAATTGCATCACTGACATGTGGGCTAGACCCCTGTTGGGCCCACATGTCAGTAACCCAATGCACTTGCAGTTAAGTAACAACTACGTGGGCATATTTGTTGGAGTAAATTACGGGGGAGCGAAGTGGTGGAAATATTGCTGGTCACAACGGATTGGACAAGCGTGGGGGGAGGAGAGTCATGCATGCAGATTTTTTCACACGGGGTGGAGTGGTGGGACCGCCAGAGGGAGAAGGAGAGTTTGGGAGGCATATTGTTTCCACACATGGAGAGGAAAAGATTTGGAGACGAACGGGCTTCCTGCAGGTATGGGGAACGGTGCATAATAAGTCATCTTGCATGACGGGCTAGGTATAGTCTCAAGTCATTAAAAACATACACGCCCCACACATGTTCATATTTCAAGGTGCACTAAATTATTGCATGCGATGATTAAGGCTGGCCATAATGGTGGTATCTTAGATGGTATCATGCACACGGGAATAGCAAACATCCTGATGTGGCAAAGAATTAAAGAAGAGAGGGGGGGGGGTTAGAGTAACTAGTGTTCATGCATGCATTGTTAAACACATTTTTTTGAGAAGAACGACAACACTAGTTGAGTACTTTTGCAGACTTCAAAAACTATTCCACCGCCTCTACTATCTTGCTAAGAGTAGGTGAAATTTTTGAATCGAGCCCTTTAAACTAGAAGGGAGGTAGTGGTACTCTAATAGCTAACCTTGTTGTGATGACAAGATAGGACATGGCACGCACCTGGACGGAGGAACTAGTCTGCATTGTTCATTTAAGTTTTGTCTGAAGTCAATGTACCTCTACTTTCACCAGACTTATAGAAAAATGTGTCAACATTCACAATGTCAAATCAATATTTTTACACTCATTATAAAACATAGTTCTTATACTCATTATAATCACTATTGTATATATTGATATTTTTATAAATTTGGTCGTGGGATTTCATTGATGCCTGTCAAAGCATGGAGGAAGCGGAGCTTAGGGCTTGCATTGCCGGTCTCTACATAGGTATTTCTCTTCATAATCCTATAATTCTAGAGACTGGTTGCGCTTTTGTGGTAGTGTCTCTTGCATCGGGAAACTATGGTAGGTCTGCTATGCATGACCTGAAGATGAAAGTGTTGAGCATCTCGAAGTTGATCAACAATCTTCAATTGTCAAAGATTAGCCGTTCGACCAATAAGGTGGCACACTTAATCGCTAAGTATAGCTTTGACAATAGATTAGATGGTATTCTTGTAAATAACGTACCGCCCTGTGTGGTGAATATTGTATTGAATGAGTGTACTGGTGTGGCTGGTTAATTAATATGAGGTGGTGTTCAAAAAAAGTATAAATTTGGTCAAACACTTTGCAAACGGTTGACGGGAGTAAAAAGGACCAAAGGGAGTATCATGCATGCGGAGTAGGCAAAAAAAATTGCTTGTCTAAAAAAAGGCAATTTTTTTTGCTCATTTATAGCTGGTCGAAGTCTCAAAGGGCACGACCGCGTGAGGGAGGCGAAGGTCGTGGGAGGTGCGATGTTTGACGGAATTAAGTGAAGTTACATCCATGCACCGGCATGGCGTGCAAACAGGCAGAAGCTATACCATCAGGCCTACGATATGGGTCTAGTAGACATGACATCTAGTGGGTCCCGCATAGTTCTTGAGAACTCTTTGGGGGCTTGCAGCCATTTATCCACCGGGCAAGCCAGCAACCCCACGCCGTTCACACGCCCTACTCGTCCCCGTCTTCTACCTTACAACAGTTCGCTCCCAGTCGTCCCGTCCTTTCACATTAGTTAGCTCCCAGTTTTTTTGCAGGGTACAACGGTTCAACTTCTCCTAACCCTCCTCCAAAATCCATGGCCTCCCAAATCTCCATGGTCGCCGCTGAGTACCAAGTTAGAGCCATCACCGGCAATCAGTTCATCGTCATCTACACACGTGGATCCGAGACAGTGAAAGCATGGCTTGCTCGCTTCCTACGCATGTTCAACAGTTCAACGCATGAGTGGGTCACTGGGCTAGATGTTGAGTACACCACAGTCCTGGGACGAGGGAAGGATCTAAAGGACGAAGAGAGGAAGAAGACCGCTGTGATCCAGGTTTGCATACATAACGTTTGCTTGGTCTACCACATATGCCATGCCGACGTTGAGTGACAGGATTTTAAGAACTTCCTCAAGGACAAAAGAGTGAAATTCATTATTGTAGGCTTTAAGAACGGCCGGGATGTCCTGCGTCGGATAGGTCTCGTTGTAGGCCAGCCCTTCGATCTCCAGAAGGCAAGCCTGGTGTCGTCCTCTCAACCTTCAATGCTGACCCTGGCAGCAGCCATGATTGATCCTTCGTATGATAAACTGAAGAAACCTCATCACGAGTTTCATCATGCATGGGAGTCGAAGACATTAGATGAAGATCACATCCTGTATGCAGCAATGGATGCCTACCTTTGTTTAAATATCTACAAGGGTTGGATGAAGAAGCAGGGCCCATTGTCTGGTTCAAGCAAAGAAGCGTCGGCAAAGAGGAAGAGGAAGAGGGATGAGGACGAAGTCGAGGACGTGGACTCGGACTCCGAGTAGGTGGCAATGCCGTCGCTCATGCTGGTTCTACCGCAGTGTCAAGCGGACTAGTTGCTTAGTATATTTTCAAGGGTGTGTTGTGCTGAGGCCCCAGCAGAACTATGTTTATGTTTTTTCTCCTTATTTGAACTCTTTAGTACGTACAGTAGTACTAGTACTATGTCTTACTACTGTTCTTCTTGCGGTTGGTACTACTGCTCATATCTTCGTGTTCCTACTGTACTTAATACGTTCGTACTAGTAGGATAATTTGGGTCAGTCGATTTGTGAAATAAGTTCGACGAAGCGAAGGAAGAAGATGGCAGAAGAGGTGGAAGAAGCCCTTCTAGCCATCCATGTTGCATCAAACGGCTCACATGAGTCGACTGACCCAAATTGCTCCTTCAGATTGCAGGATCCACGTGGAATTCAAGGTCTCAAAGGTAGATTCCGCGTTCGCACCCGGTTTGCGGCCTCGACGCGCGCACGACCGGCTTCCACCGCGACAGCCACCATACGCACCTCCTCCGCGCGGCCGGAGACAACAATGACACGGTAGTTCCTCATCGCCGGCGTGCTGGAGCACGCGCTCGTTCTCCTCTTCGTACGCTGCATGCATAGACGCGGATCCACCGGTTGATCACATGCTTGGCAGCGCGGCGGCATCGCAAGGAGGGACTGCATACGACGTGAGCAGGCGACACAGCGGTGATGGGCGAGTAATTGTTGGCCAGAGCAGGCGGGCGCCGGCATGCGCAACGGCGGCGGCGGCATATTGATGAGTGCGCGTGTGGGAGCTTACTTTAGTTGTATATATATAAGGTTGGTTAAACTTAAAAGAAAACCGTACTAGTACACGTAAACATTAGACTTAGGCAGCACTTTTATTAGTTAGTACCACAGCCACGATACAGAATCCTGTGCAAGTGCGTGAACCGTGGCCGCGCGGTCGATCGAACGGTGTGTCACCGTGTCGTGTTCGAAGGACATCCACCAAACCTTTTTGTGTGTGTGAAAACAATCCTCGAATATTACTCAGCTTTTTTTCCTGTGAAAGTTCCTGACGCTGCAATATTTCCATATATTTGAATTTAGCTCCAGTTCGTGTTTATTTGGATTTGGACGTTTTGGGTGCGCCCTAGTTTTTTTAGTACTGATTTCGTATGTGTGACCGAGAGAAAATGTGTGTATGTGTCCATATGTGTGTTGTGGTAGAAGGGCAATGTGGAGACGGTGTGCGTGTGATACAGACATAAAGAGGTGTGAATGTGCAAATGATCATGCATGAGTGAGACATAGACAGATGCCGATACATTGTGTATACATGAGAGAACGGTCTTCTAGTTTAGGGCCTGTTTGGCTCCAATTAGTCACCTGACTTATAAGTCAGGTGACTTAAAATCAGTGACTTATAAGTCACGCCTGTTTGGTTGTCATCTGACTTATAATTCACATGACCGACCCCCTGCCCAAATCAGCGACGGCCCGGTTTCCTGCCTCCACTACCTGCCACCTGCATGGGGGACGCGTGGCGAGCGAGCAGGATCTGAGGGACGGATGAGGTGACCATTCCCCACCCCGTGATCGTGGGGCGTGGGCTCCTTGAAGACCGCGACTCGGTCCACTCAGTAAATGAGCCTCGCCTCTGCGCCTGCCTCTATTTTATGGGGAAGGCGCGAGCCGCCTCTTTACCACAAGGTAACAGATGCATGAGGGAACCACCCCACGCATGACCCCCACGTCACACACGAACCTCCACATCGCGCGTTTAACGCGGGTCGTGGGGAAGCGCAGTGGGCGAAACAGTTACTATGATAAAATCCGCCCCGCTTGCCCGCGCATCGTTCTTGGCCTGGACCAACAACGTATCGCACTTATATGTGGCCCAAACCTGGGGGCTCCTGTCGGTGTACAAAAGTAGGGGCTCTCCTTTTGACCCCTTTACTTGTGCACGGGCAGTCGGAGCCGCGCGCCACGGCCAAACTTAGCAGGGCAGAGGAGGGAAGCCGGAGTGAAGCCGAAGCATGAGACAACCAAGGCGACGCCAAGACTAGAAACACAAGAGAGCAAGAGGGCGAGGTGGACTCCCTCAGCAAGATCCTTGCCGAGGTAGCCTACATAGCCCCGGCAGGAGCCTTGCCGGGGCAACTTGCCTGATGCGAGTGGAGCAAGCCACCCTTGAGCCCATAGGCTCCAACCCAAACAACTACATCGGAACCAAGGGTCGGGAGGCGCCTCTGTGGTGGCATGCAAATGTTCATCAAGATCATAAAACATGTGAGATCAGATGAGGACCAGAAGACGACGACCCTCAGCAGGATCCTAGCCGAGGAAATCGACAAGATCCCCTGCAAGACCCTTGTTGGGGACGATTGCAACGCCACGACAATACCCTTGCTGGGCCCCTGATAAGACCCTTGCCGAGGGCATCAGCAGGGCCACTGCCAGGCCCACGCCAGCCAAGAATCCACCACCCTCCCCAAGCAGCTGCTAGCTCAACCAGCTGGGCAGGCACCTGCGTGGCGACGGGCGGCCTCTACACCGACTCAGCAAGCACCCGCGTGGCGGCATGCGACCCTTCATGAAGGCTCCACCACCGCACCAGCCTAGCAGCCAGCCAACATGGCGCCATGATGCCTCATCAGCTCAGATGCGTGTTGAGGCCAGGAGAGGTGGCGATTGGTGGGACGTCCTTCCCTGGCTTCCCCAATAAAGCAAGGGGCACGTCGGCAGCGCATTAAATGTGTTTCTCCGACGGTCCCAGATGATAGGCTTATCGAATGTAGACCTTTCCACCTCTTGTGTGCCACTGTGGCAACCCCTTTTTCCTATAAAAGGAGGCCCGAGGCGACCAGGAGAGGGATTCGGATCTTTTGGGCAAAGTTGCACCCCGTAGCTAGCTCAAGAACACAAGAACACTCTCAAATACATCCACCAAAGCAGGACTAGGGTATTATGCATCTTCGTGGCACGAACCTGGGTAAACGATCCGTGTGCTTCCTGCCAGACCCGCTTTTTCACAACCTCGCGCTCGCCAACTGTAGAAGGGATCCCAGTGACCCCATAGGTGTTGTTTCCAACAATAGCTTGAGTCCACTGAGGGCTCCACCCAAGAAGGATCCACGAAGAAGCAACCCTGTCTATACCACCATGGCCATCGCCCATGAAGGACTTGCCTCACTTGGGTAGATCTTCATGAAGTAGGCGATCTCCTTGCCCTTACAAGCTCCTTGGTTCAACTCCACAATCTTGACAGAGGCTCCCAAGTGACACCTAACCAATCTAGGAGACACCACTCTCCAAAAGGTAATAGATGGTGTGTTGATGATGAACTCCTTGCTCTTGTGCTTCAAACGATAGTCTCCCCAACACTCAACTCTCTCTCATAGATTTGGACATGGTGGAAAGATGGTTTAAGGGGAAAGCAACTTGGGGAAGGCTAGAGATCAAGATTATTGTGGTTGGATTGGAATGTCTTGGTCTCAACACATGAGTAGGTGGTTCTCTCTCAGAAAATGAGTAGTGGAAGTGTAGGCACGTTCTGACAGCTCTCTCACTAATGGAGAGGAGCGTGGAGGGGTATATATAGCCTCCACAAAAATCTAATTGTTACACAAAATTTACCAAACTTGGTGGGGCCGTATAGTGAAACTCGGTGAGACCGACCTGGTTCAAAATGTGAACGTTAGGCTTTTCGGTGGGACCGACAATACCAACTCGGTGAGATCGATGCGCTAGGGTTAGGGGAAACCTCATCTCGGTGAGACCGATCACATGAACTCGGTGAGACGATTTAAGTAATAGGCAAACAGAGACTTGGCCAGGCAAACTCGATGGGACCGATCGCTCATTCCGGTGAGACCAAAACGTTACGAAAAGGAAACATAGAGTTTACATTGCCAACTCGGTGGGACCGATCGCTCATCTCGGTTAGACCGAAATGTTACAAAGGGAAACAGAGAGTTTGCAATCCCATCTTGATGAGACTGGGATCCCTATCGGTAAGACCGAACTGATAAGGGTTTCTCGTAATGGCTATGTCAAGTGAACTCGGTGGCGCCAGATAGATCAAATCGGTGGGGCCGAGTTTGACTTTAGGTTTAGGACATATGTGGAAATGAGAAAGTGGTTGAGGGCTTTTGGACCATATCACTATGCATTTTGAGCAAGCAAGCCATTAAGCAACACCTCATCCCCTTTTAATAGTATTGGCTTTTCCTATGGACTCAATGTGATCTTGGATCACTAAAATGAAAAAGTAGAGTCTTGAGCTTTTGCCAATATGTGTCCTTAGCATTTTGAGGGTCCACATCTCTAGTCCATGCCATACCAATCACTGAACTTTCTGAAACATTAATCTTGAATGGATATTAGTTCAATGAGCTATATGTTGTTATGAATTACCGAAACCACCCCGGATTAGTTGCACTTTCAATCTCCCCCTTTTTGGTAATTGATGACAACATATAGATCAAAGCTTCAACAAATAATAATAATATTGAAATACATCGTCACTTTGAGAAGTATGTGATAAGCAAGAGCTCCACCTAAATTTTTGCATTATTTAAAATTTTCTATTGAATGCAAATGCACAATCGATTAGGATCATGGGTTACTGTTCCATGTCATGTACATCTTGGTGGAGCGCTCAAAATGATAGATCATGCATAACATGCACTCATCACCAAGACAAGATGTGAAGGATCATACATAAGATATAAGATAGAATCATTCAAGCACAAACATTAAAGTATGATATGATCAAGCACATGACCATACAAGTATCTCACACACACAAGTAGAGTATCAACCAAACAAGCAAGCAAATAAAGTAGCAAGAGAGGCAAAAGAAGCAAAACACACACTCTCTCTCAAAGCCTATGATCTATACACTTTCTCCCCCTTTGGCAACAAGTTACCAGAAATCTCGAAAATGCATAGTGCTATACATCACTCTAAGCAAGATCTCCGGGAGCTCCGGAGTGCTGAGATGGCATGGAGAGAACAGCATCTACAAAGACTTCTGCTAACGTCTAAGGAGCCGGAGGGGTTGCCACTTGAGGGGCAACTGAAGTTGTGGCTGCAGGAGTTGAGGTTGTGGCCCTAGATTCAATCACTGCCACTGTTGCAGAAATCTATCTTCTAGGCACCCTTTGATAGGCATCTGTGGTAGTCCTGTCACTCCTGTCCTCAAGCTCTTCTTGTATCTTCTCCATTAAAGTCTGTATCTCTATGACCTTGACATCCAAGTCATGAAGCTTTGTCTCAAAAATTCTTTCAAGGCTCTCTTGATTTTGAGTCAGGGTAGCTAGTCCTTTCTCTATTCTCATAGTGGCCTCAAGAAGATAGTTGAGCTGGTCCTGCTTGGCCTTGAGATTGACTATAGAAGGATCTGGAGTCTTTGAATATTTTTCAGCCTGTGCCTTCTCTCTCTTCTCTTGAGCCTCAATAGAAGTTGGATGTGAAGGATCCATCACAACAGTGTTATCCTCAAAATTAGGCCTCAACGGAAGGTGCTCTTTATCCAACAGATATGTGCCTGTTCCCATCTTGGAATTTATGAGCATCTGGATGTGTGGAGCATAGCCACATGATCTCTTATGGTCAAGTGCAGTCCTCTTAGTGGTCTCAATAATCAAACTCATCACTTTGAATTTTTCTGGCACATCAAACATGTGTAGCAAGTTGATGGAGTGCCCTTTGATCATCCTGTGATCTCCAGACTTGGGAAACAGAGTGTGCCTGAGGATGGTGTTGATTGTTGGCAGCCCTAATAGAACGCAATACACTGAGCCAAACTTGTGTGTTGCCAAAGCAGCATCTGGAATTTCCCTGTACATGTGTGCCATAGGGTTGTGATCTTTTCTGGTCTTGGCATACACATCAGTATCATCATCTTATTCTGCTGGAGCATTTATCAGCTTTGCCCACTCAGCAATGGAAGATTGGTACCTTGTACCCTCAGTCATCCAGATAATCTTGCCATCTGGGTAAAATTGAGTTGTGGAGTAAAACTGCATGATCAGCTCATCATTCCATTTTGTTAGCTTTTGACCAATAAAAGCATCAACTCCATTCATCTTGAAGCTCTCATGCACTCTAGGGAAATTATCTTCATTGCTGTCAATGTACTTCCAATCCACCCATTTAATGTCACAAACAATGGGCTTCTTGTCCAGGAGGACAGTCTCATAGAAATCATGTTGTTACTTAGTATGAAACCTGTAGTCTACAACAGTCCTTCTTCTTATGTCATATGGGTATGTCTTCCTCCATAGCCCGAGACCTGCATCCTTCCTTATCTTCATGTTCTCAGCAACTGGATGTGTATCATCATGGTCAGGAATCTTGGGCTTGAGTTTTCTAAGCACTTGGGCTTCTTCTTCTTGCACTTAAGGCATTGGGGCCTTGTTCTTCTCAGTAGCTGGGATGTTCGTAGTTGATCTCTTGGGTGCAGACTTAGAAGCTTGAGCAGTAGCAGCAGCCTTGGGGGCACTCTTGGGCTTTGATGGAGCAGCCCCTGACTTGATGGCACCCCCATCAACTTCTGAGCTTTGGGAGCTCGTGCAACATCCTCTTCATCATCCTCTTCCTCATCAGATTGCATCATCATAGATGGCTTTCCAATAAATTCAACCATGGTCTTATTGACCATTTCCTTTCTATTCTTGCCACCAGCAGCCTCTTCTTCTGTTGACTTGGAGACTTCAAGAGTTGAGGCTCTGGCCTTAGACATTGGCACTCTCTTGGCAGTAGCTTTCTTGTGCAACCCAGGCTTGGTTGAAGCTGTTGTGCCAAACTCTTTCTTGACAACCTTTTTCTTTGAAGTGACCTCCTCATCAACAACAAAGTGTTCATCTTCAAATTCTGAGTTTCTGTTCCTCCTTGTCCTGGTTGCAGCTTTTGGCAAGTTGCTTGGGGTGCTTCTGCTACCCTCATCATAGCTGCCAGAGGGTGCCCTCACTCAAGTTAACCTGTTCCTCATACCTATTTTGGTTGTCACTGTTGTCTGACATGGCTAAAAGCTGAAAGCTGACCCTGTGAATAGATATAGTTGAAATAGAGTGGATGAGCATCGCAAAGTGCAGAGATTTTGCAAAACAAATGAGTCAAAAACTTAGTTCTACTTTTCAACAGAAGTCATTTTGGACCTACCGATTTGTTAAACTCGGTGACACCGAAGCAATATTAGAGTCTAAACTAGTGAAATCGGTCAGACCGAGACATTTCGGTGAATCCGAGATTGCTAGGGTTTCACAGAGAATCGAACTCGGTCACACCGATTTGTAAGTTTCGGTCAGACCGAAAATCACAAGTGCAATGGCCTAGGCCAAATCGGTGAGACCGATTTCTACAACTCTATCGGTTCGAGATGAATTCGGCGGAAACCTAACCCTAAGTTTTCGAATCAAAACTAATCTAAAGGAGTTTTTTATTGGATGGAAGTATCTCAAACGTGGTAAGATTCATGGCATTGACCTAAGTGCAGGAACTGGAGGTAAAGATTGCACATAGGGGTCGAACTCATACCCTAACTTGGTGATGAGCTTGCTAGGAGGTCACTGACGACGGATGAGACGATCCAGAGACCTCAAGACAACAAAGCTGGACAGGCACGTGCAAAGGGTTTCAGAGAAATTTCCAAAATTCTACCCATGGGTATATATATCCAGACCCTGTCGGTGTGACCGAGTGGAACAACTCGGTGGCACCGAGATGCAGAATCGTAAGCGGTTACTGCAACTCGGTGTGACCGAACTGTTCAAATTGGTTGCATCGAGATTGAAACCTAGATCAACTCAATGAACTCGGTATGACCGAGAAGAATGAATCGGTCAAACCGAAAGACACTAAGAGGTTTTGGAAGTTTAAGTCTATGACGAATCTGTGGCTCCGAGTGCTCCTCACCCAGAGGGTTCGAATCTGACTTGATCAAACTTTGTGATTTAGCATGAATAGAGTTTGTGTGGCATCTGGATAATTAAGCTACAGCAACCCTCTACTAATGATGCCACATCACCATGATTATTGTCGTTAATATCGCGTTCATTCAAACCCGATTCAAGTTAAAATTTAAAATAAAGTCAAATTATTATTTCTTCAAACGGTAAAACAAAAATGTTCTATGGGTTGCAAATATTCACTAACAATTTGTCATGAAATAATTAACATTTTTCAAAATATAAAATTCCCCCTGGACATTAAACAATGGACCAACACCCATTTAACCAACCATTTAAATTTATAAAAATGTTTAGATGATTCCAATTGTTGTGAGACTTTTTGTACATCACCAAAATATTGCATTGGAATTACGTCCCAAGTTTCAACCCTGGAGAAATTCATCCAGTACACAAACTAAATGTAAAATAGTGAACAAAATACAAAAAAAGTAAAAGAAAAGAGAAATAGGAAAAATAGACTATGCACTTAGGGCCCATATGCCACAGTGTAGCCTAGCGCACCAGCCGGGTCGTCCCTGTCCTCTGTTCACCGTGCACCTCGTGGATGCAGGGCACATGTCCACTGCGCCGATTGCCACGGGGCAGCCATCCAGAGCCTCTCTCGTGCCTACAAGGCTCCCCCTTGCTCCCCTGGAAGCCCTAGCGCCCTCGCTTCCCCCCTTCTCGCCTCGGATCCACCGCTCGACGCACACCCGACTCCATCATCTCCATGGACTAGTTCTTTGCCGTGGCCACCGTCGTCCACGCCGGCTGAGATTGCGCCAAGAGCTCCGCCTGCTTCTTCTTCTTCAACTTCGAGCACCAGCGCAAGCCGGGCGATGCTACATCGCCACATCTCCGTCCTCTTCTTCCTCGGAGCCGCCAGTGTTCGTCTTTGATTCCGGCGCCGTCGAGCCCTCCCCGAGCCCGCTAAGCACCTCTACAGACACAAGGAGAGCCCCTTGTCAAAACCCCTCGGTTCCCCCTTTGAATCCATGCCCATAGCCTAGCTTCTGCTGTTGTCGTAGCTCGTCGCCGCCGTCCATGTCGCCACCATGCGCATAGCTACCGCAACTCACCCCTGAGCACATCATCGTGCTCAGAATCGCCGTAGGAACCCATAGCGATCATCCGTTGGTCCTGTCGTGCCCTCCATCACCGTTCGCCATCACGTCGGACTCCGGTCCCCGCTGCATGCCATTGCCGCCATCGCTCCGGCCACCCTCCGCCCATGCCCTCACGCGCGCGCGTCCGCACGTCGCCTCGCTGCCACCTACCGTGGCTCCCTCACCGCGCTTGCTGCTGCCCGACTACACGGTATCCATCATCCTCGAGCTCGCCTTGGTTGCGCTCTTGCGCTCGCGCCAGCCTGCGTTCGGTCGTGCTTGCTGCTGCCCACGCCCTGCCGCATGCTACCTCTTGAGCACTGCGTTGGTTTTCCCTTGAAGAGGAAAGGGTGATGCAGTAAAGTAGCATAAGTATTTCCCTCAGTTTTTGCGAACCATGGTATCAATCCAGTAGGAGACTACATGCATGTCACCTCACACCTGCACAAACAAATAAGAACCTTGCAACCAACACGATAAAGGGGTTGTCAAACCCTTCACGACCACTTGCAAAAGTGGGATCTGATAGAGATGATAAGATACATTTTTTGATATTTTTATGTTATAGATTGAATGTAAAGATTTCAAAGTAAAATAGATTGGAAACTTATATGATGGAAAATAGACCCGGGGGGCATAGGTTTCACTAGTGGCTTCTCTCAAGATAGCATAAGTATTACGGTGGGTAAACAAATTACTGTCAAGCAATTGGTAGAAAAGTGCATAATTATGAGAATATCTAGGCATGATCATGTATATAGGCATCATGTCCGCGACAAGTAGACCGAAATGATTCTGCATCTACTACTATTACTCCACATATCGACCGCTATCCAGCATGCATCTAGAGTATTAAGTTCATAAGAATAGATTAACACATTAGGCAAGATAACATGATGTAGAGGGATAAACTCAAGCAATATGATATAAATCCCATCATTTTATCCTCGATGGCAACAATACAATACGTGCCTTGCTGCCCCTGCTGTCACTAGGAAAGGACACCGCAAGATTGAACCCAAAGCTAAGCACTTCTCCCATTGCAAGAAAGATCAATCAAGTAAGCCAAACCAAACTGATAATTTGAAGAGACTTGCAAAGATAACAAATCATACAAAAAAGATTTCAGAGAAGAATCAAATATTGTTCATAGATAATCTTGATCATAAACCCACAATTCATCGGATCTCGACAAACACACCTCAAAAAGAATTACATCGAATAGATCTCCAACAAGATCGAGGAGAACTTTGTATTGAGGTCCAAAGAGAGAGAATAAGCCATCTAGGTAATAACTATGGACCCGAAGGTCTATGGTAAACTACTCACACATCATCGGAGAGGCTATGGTGTTGATGTAGAAGGCCTCCGTGATCGATTCTCCCTCCGGCGGATCTCCGGAAAAGGCCCCAAGATGGGATCTCTCGGGTACAGAAGGTTGCGGCGGTGGAAATAAGGTTTCGTGGTGCTCCTGGATGTTTTCGGGTATATGGGTATATATAGGAGGAAGAATTATGTCGGTGGAGCTGCGAGGGCCCACGAAGGTGGGGGGCGCGCCCCTGCCTTGTGGCCTCCTCACTTCTTTCTTGACGGCCACTCCAAGTCTCCTGGATCACGTTTGCTCCAAAAATAACTCTCCCGAAGGTTTCATTCTGTTTGGATTCCGTTTGATATTCCTTTTCTGCGAAACATTGAAATAGGCAAAAAACAACAATTTGCACTGGGCCTTTGGTCAGTAGGTTAGTCCCAAAAATAATATAATTTGCACTGGGCCTTTGGTCAGTAGGTTGGTCAATAGGTAAATTAAAGCCCATTAAACATCCAAAATAGATAATATAATAGCATGGAACAATAAAAAATTATAGATACGTTGTAGACGTATCAAGCATCCCCAAGCTTAACTCCTGTTCGTCCTTGAGTGGGTAAATGATAAAAACAGAATTTTGATGTGGAATGATACCTAGCATAATTCTCAATGTAATTTTCTTTATTGTGGCATGAATGTTGAGATCTGAAAGATTCAAGACAAAAGTTTAATATTGGCATGAAAATAATAATAGTTCAAGCATACTAATAAGGCAATCATGTCTTCTCAAAATAACATGGCCAAAGAAAGTTATCCCTACAAAATCATATAGTCTGGCTATGCTCCATCTTCACCACACAAAATATTTAAATCATGCACAACCCCGATGACAAGCGAAGCAATTGTTTCATACTTTTGATGTTCTCAAACCTTTTCAATCTTCACACAATATATGAGCTTGATCCATGGACATTGCACTATAGGTGGAATAGAATGGTGGTTGTTGTCGATGGAAACGACACCTATGGAATCACTGGGATCCCTTCTATGGTTGGCGGGCGCGGGGTTGGGCAAAGAGCGGGTCTGGCGGTCAACACAAGGATCGTTTACCCAGGTTCGGGCCGCTGAGCCGCATAATACCCTAGTCCTGCTCATTTGTATATTTGGTGTTCTTGAGTTCTTGAACTAGCTACCGTGTGTGTCTAGTTCCAAAGATCTGAATCCTCCTCTAGTACGCCTCGGGCCTCCTTTTATAGACAAAAGGGGTTGCCATAGTGGCACACAGGAGGTGGAATGGTGTATAGTGGCTGAGTCTATCCTCTGGCACCGTTGGACAAACGCATTTAATGCTCTTCCGACGTGCCCCTCTTGCTTTATTGTGGATGACAAGGAAGCTCATCTAGCTGTCGCTGCCTTCCTGGCCCCGACACATGTCCGAGCTGATGAGGCGTCATAGCGCCACGTTGGCTGGCTGCTGGGCTGGCATGGTGGCGGAGTGTTCACGAAGATCTGCATGCCACCACGCAGGTGCTTGCTGAGTCGGTGTGGTGGCCGCATGCTGCCATGCAGATGCGTGCCCAATTGGTTGAGCTAGCAGCAGCATGGGAGCAGTGGTGGAGTCTTGGCAGGCGTGGACCTGGCTGCGGCCCCGCAGATGTCCTCCGCAAGGGTCTTGCTGTGGGCCCGGCAAGAGTCTTGCCGTGGCACCGCGGTCGTCTCTGGCAAGGATCTTGTCGGGGGTCTCGTGGATTTCCTTGGCAAGAATCTTGCCAAGGATCATCGTCTTCTGGGCCTCATCTGATCTTGTGTATGTATGATCTCCACAAAGATCTGCATGCCACCATGGAGGTGCCTCCTGAGCCTTGGTTCCAATGTGGTTGATGGCGTTGGAACCGCTTGGCTCAAGGGTTGTGCGCTCTGCTGGCATTGGGCAAGTTGCCCCGGCAAGGCACTTGCCGGGGCTGCGGAGGCTGCCCCGGCAAGGGTCTTGCCGGGGGAGTTCACCACGCCCTCTTGCTCTCTATACCTCTGGCCTTGGCATTGCTTCGGTAGTCTCGTGCTCCGGCTTCCCTCCTCTGCCCTTCTCAGTGCGGCCGCGGGCGCGGCTCTGACTCCCCGTGGACAAGTAAAGGGGTATAAAGGAGTGCCCCTACTTTTGTACACCGACAGATGCCCCCGGGCCTAGGCCAGACATAAGCACGATGCGTTGTTCGGCTAGGGCCAGAACGATGCGCGGGCAGGCGGGGCAGATTTTTACTTGTAGTAACTCCTTCGCTCGCTGCGCTTCCCCAGGCCCTGCGTTGAACGCGCGACATGGAGGGTCATGCATGATGTGGGGGTCATGCGTGGGGCGGTTTCCGCACGCATGCGTCATTTCGCAGTAAATGGTAAAGAGGCGGCTCGCGCCTTCCCTGTAAAAAGGAATAAACGCAGGCGCGCTGCTCATTTATCCTCTGTGCCTTCTCCAATCTCGGAACTACAATCCCCTCCTTCTTCCTTCTCAAGATCTCGCTCTCGCTCGCCGCCGCCGCGTCTTCACTTCCCTTCATCCTTCACCTCTCACAGCCGCCATGGCACCCAAAACCAACAAAGGCAAGGGAGTGGCCAAGGACGCCGGGGGGAAGGAGCCGTCGGAGAGTGAGTTGGTGGCGCGGCGGATGCAACTCACCTACTTTCCCTCTACGGTCGATGCGGTCCATCTCCGGGACAACTTCAAGCCCCTATGGGGGTGCAAGACGGGGGGGGGGGGGGAGACGACGGGATATCCAGCCACGTGCATCATCCCCGCTGATTTCGCCAAGGCCGACCCGAATTGGTACCCATTCTTCGTCAATTACTTTTGCTGTGGCCTCTGTCCCCCTTTCTCCGGTTTCTTCAATGATGTCATGCACAACTATGGCTTCCACCTTCTGGATTTCACTCCAAATGCCGTGCTGTGCATGGCCCTTTTCGCCCATCTCTGCGAGGGCTTCGCCGGAGTGCATCCTAATAAGGCGCTTTTCCGCCACTACTTCTATCCTCGGATCCAGAAGGGAGGCGCCATTTCCGGTTGTGTCACCTGGATCCCAAGGACCCATGAGAAGGGGAGATATCTGGAGGGCGCTCAGAAGGAGAGGTGGGAGGAGTGGCGGAGCAGGTGGTGCTAGATTGAGGAGGAGGACCCACAAGAATTTTGCGAGGTTCGCCAAGTGCCGCCGGTTCGCAGAGACGACTGGGGTGATGTCGATGCCCAGGATGAGAAACTCACGTTTGGCATCACCAGAATCCATCTCCTCACCGTTGTCGGGCTCACCCTGGAGATGATTGGGGAGGATTTCATCCGCCGCCGAGTCGCTCCACTGCACAACAAGGGGAGGCCGGCCTGGCTTTTTAGGAATGTGGCCAACATCATGCGGCTTCGCCCCGGCTAGAACCACAACTTCACGGTGATGGGGCATGCCCACTTTTGCCAGCGGCTTTTTCAGCTCGACGTGAACCGCGACGGCAGGGCCGAGAGGAACGGCAAGGTCGCCAAGGGGCCCTTGTTTGGGTTGCCGGCAGGGGTGGCCCCGTTGCGCAAGAACTCCCACCAAATCGACATCATCGCCATGATGCCAGACTATAATGCGCACGGCCTGGACCCAAATTGGGCCGAGCCGGAGGCGGATCAGGTGCAGAAGTTCTTCGACCCCTTGTCGGTGAAGTATGTCCGCGATGAGCCGCTGCTCATCCAGGACACCACCCAAGCGAAGCTGGACTATATCGCCGCCAGGGCGGCGGAGGCGGACCTCGCCAAGGAGGCCGGCAGCGTTGGCGGCATGGAGGATGAGGCCGCAGCGGCCGCAGAGGAGAGGGAGCTCGCCCAGTGGGCGGAATCCACTGGGAGGCTAGCAGCGCCGGCACCGGGGCCCCTCTCATTGAAGATGTGGTCGATGAGTCGTCCAGGGAGGAGGTCGATGCTGTCAACCCCCCGGCCACGAGGAAAGGGTGTGTCCTACGGCGGGCCAGCTCTGGTGAGACGTTCCGGCCCGGTAGGGCCGTGCAACCACAAAAAACCTAGGAGGCGTTTATGCGCTAGACGAGGGCCACAGTGGCGAGGAAGGTGGTGAAGGTTGTGGTGGCGAAGAAGAAAACGACTACCTCTTCTTCGTCCAAGCGTCCTCGGAGTCCACCCGCTTCCCCTCCTCCCACAGACATCAACACGGAGGTCATCTTTGATCTCGGGTCTCTTAGCTCGAGGAGGAAGAGGAAGGCAGTGGAAGAGGAGGCGGAGGAGGATGAGTAAGTATCTTGTGTTTTGTCATCTCTGTCCCCTCAGACCGTGCTGCTTTTCTTGACTTGTCTTCACCTTCGCAGGGATATGGAGACGCTGGCCCAGAGGGTGGCGAAGAGGGCCAGGGCCTCAACGGGCGGCCAGCCCCCGGCGGGCACCTCGAATACGCCGCTGGTGGTGGAGAGCAGTCCGGATAGTAGCCCCCAGGGCAACCCCCAGCGTGCGTTCATCACTCACTCCCCATCAACTTGTGCTGGGACACGATCTCTTGGTGCTGACCTTGCCATGGTTGTAGGAGGAGGACGGCAGTAGGAGGATCCACTGAGGGCCACCCCCAACACAACGCCCCCATCAACCGCGCCGCCCCGAGGGGCATCCCCGGCAAGGGCGCCAAGCACCGAGCCCATGCGCACAGAGGAGGAGGAGGAGGCGAACCCGGGCGCCGACGGCTCTGTCCCAGCACTGAATGTTGGTGGGGAGGGGGCCACTTCTTCCCAGCTTGGCACGGGTGAGTTGTGTTGCTTTCTGTCCCTGCTCGTTTTTCTTCTTTTGAATTATGGTCTTGACTTCGCCTCATTCCCTTTATCGGTATCCAGATCCTTCCTCGGTGGACCTGGAGGACGTGGACACCTTCATCGAGGAGGTCATCAGGGATGCCGCGGCCGAGACCGACAAGATCTCCGCTGAGGAGGCCACAAAGGGCGCTGCTGAGGACGCTGCCAAGGGGCCTGCCGGGCAGACCGGCTAGGCCGCTTCCGAGGAGGCCGGTGAGGGGCCCGACGGGGAGGCCGGCAAGGCCGCTGCCTTGAAGGAGGTGGTTGACGACCATCCTTCCTCCTCTGGCGCCTTTGGCTCGGGAAAGTACCTGAAGGTGAGTGACAACCTGTTTGTCCACCTCCCATGGACGACGAGTACCAGGGCATTCGCCGAGGGGGAGGTGTTCGACGACGAGGTGCTTGTCGCCACCGGGCTTGAGGTCGTTGACGAACCGAGCGCCGGTGGCGGAGGTTCCCAGGAAGAGCGGCTCTTCCAGGGCATGAGCGCCAGCTTCCATAAGCTCCAAGAGCTTCACCGTGCCCGCTTGGACAAGGCCAAGTCCAGGATGGCGGCGGTGGACAAGGCGGAGGCAAACCTCGAGGGGCGCGTCGCCGAGATGCAGGCTTGGTTCCGCCAGGCCCGTGAGGAACTGAAGACCGCCCATGATCTGCTGACCGAGCGCAAGCTAGAGCTTGTCATGCCGCCAAGGACGAGGCCGCTCGGCGCCAGCACCAGGCTGTGCTGAACTCCCAGGAGGAGGACCTTGCCGCTCGCGAGGAGAAACTCACCGCGACACTCCGTGGCAAGGACGAGGAGGTCAAGAAGCTTTTCGTGCAGCAGACCCAGGAACTGGAGCAGAGGCACGAGGAGGCACTCAATGCTTAGGCCCAGGTCCACGCCGAGAAGGTGAACGAGCTGGAGGTGGAGTGGGATGGGCTGAAGAAGCAGATCCTGGAGCTGGCGGGGGAGAGGGACGCGGCCAAAGGTGCTTTGGCTGACGCGCAGGTCACAGTCCTCGGCAAGGCCGAGCTACTCTCCAAGGCCAATGACTCCATCCAAGACCTGAAGCTAAAGCTGGAGGATCTTGAGGGGATGCTACTGGAGATCAGGGCCCGGGAAGATACCCTGACTAAGAATCTGGTGAAGGAGAGGCAACTGCGGAAGAATGAAGCCGCCAACCATGAGGATTTTGTGAAGGGCGAGAACCTCTGGATCAACCGCCTTGCCGGCGTCGCCGGCAGGATCACCACATAGCTGGCTACCATGGGGATGCCAAACATGAGGTACGTGCTGGAGCCAAGCGTGAGTCCTAATGCCAGGCTGACCCTGTTCTTTGAGGGTGTTCTTGAGGCCTTGGAGCAGTTTCGCTCCAACAGGGCGGCCTCTCTGGCCGATAAGGCCCAGAGGCTTTGCTTGGGTGCCATGACCAAGGTCCTCACCAAGGTGGCGTACTGGAACCTTGACCTCGACTTTGACGCTGCGCGGAAGAGCTTGGCGGAGTTTGGAGCCCGTCATCAGTCGCATCGACGGAGTTTGGAGGATAGAAGGTCAGCGCCGGGACTAGGCACCCCATTTCTTATCGCCGCTTCAGGTTCATGACCAAGACAATTTTTATCTTTAGTTAGAACCGCAGCAAAAATTGATGTAATATAACTCTACAGTGCTTTTGAAACGATGCATGTTATTTTCTCGTTTGATCTTCCTTTGTATGTCCACCCTACGTTAATCAGGTAGGATTGCCGGCGCGGAAACCCAAGTCACGACACCTTGAGGATGGATCCCCAATGGCTTGCCCAGTATGCTTGCTGCCGGGCAAACCACCTCACTGCTCTTAACGCGGTCGCTCGAACTGTCAAGCAAGCTGAGACAGAACGAGAGCGTTGCCAATCATAGAAGGTCACCCTGTCGTTCTCGACACAGCCGCTCGAACTGATGAGCGGACTCAAAACAGAACGAGGGCGTTGCCAATAGTGGCAGGGCCCCATTGCGTGCAGGTTTTCCATACACAGGGCAAGATCATCAAGGACGATAACCTTATATATAAAAAGGAATTGGTCAATGTTTTGCACGACTTAGCTTTTCTGCCGCTGCGTGAGCGTTCATCGCATCCACCGAGGATGCCACTTGTTCGGCCGTCTTCTTCCTTGGAGTGACGACCATAATGAAGCAACTGCTTCAACCAGACCAGATTTTCACAACTGTGCCCCTACCTGGCACGCCAAATATGTCGGTGGAAACAACACCTATGGAATCACTGGTATCCCTTCTACGGTTGGCGGGCGCGGGGTTGTGCAAAGAGCGGGTCTGGCGGTCAGCACAAGGATCATTTACCCAGGTTCGGGCCACGGAGCCTCCTAATACCCTAGTCCCGCTTTGTTGTATATTTGAGTGTTCTTGAGTTCTTGAACTAGCTACGGTGTGTGTCTAGTTCCAAAGATCTGAATCCTCCTCCAGTACGCCTCGGGCCACCTTTTATAGACAAAAGGGGTTGCCACAGTGGCACATAGGAGGTGGAAAGGTGTATAGTGGCTGAGTATATCCTCTGGCACCATCGGACAAACGCATTTAATGTGCTACCAACGTGCCCCTCTTGCTTTATTGGGGACGACAAGGAAGCTCGTCCCAGCTGTTGCTGCCTCACGTGGCTCCAACGCGCGTCCGAGCTGACAATGCGTTGTGGCGCCACGTTGGCTGGTTGCTGGGTTGGCACGGTGGCGGAGTCTTCACGAAGATCTGCATGCCATCATGCGGGTGCTTGCTAAGTCGGTGTGGAGGCCGCATGCTACCACGCAGATACCTGCCCAACTGGTTGAGCTAGCAGCTGCATGGGAGCGATGGTGGAGTCTTGGTAGGCGTGGGCCTTGCTGCGGCCCCACAGATGTTCTCGGCAAGGGTCTTGCCGTGGCACCGCGGCCATCTCCGGCAAGGATCTTGCTGGGGGTCTCGTGGATTTCCTTGGCAAGAATCTTGCCAAGGATCATCGTCTTCTGGTCCTCATCTGATCTTGTGTATTTATGATCTCCACAAAGATCTGCATGCCACCATGGAGGTGCCTCCCGAGCCTTGGTTCCAATGTGGTTGATGGCATTGGAACCCCTTGGCTCAAGCGCGGCACGCTTTGCTGGCATTGGGCATGTTGCCCCGGCAAGGCTCTTGCCGGGGCGGCGGAGGCTGCCCCGGCAAGGAACTTGCCGGGGGAGTCCACCTCGCCCTCTTGCTCTCTATGCCTCTGGCCTTGGTGTTGCTTCGGTTGTCTCACTCTACGGCTTCCCTCCTCTGGCCTGCTCAGTGCGGCCGCGGGCGCGGCTCTAACTGCCCGTGCACAAGTAAAGGGGTACAAAGGAGAGCCCCTACTTTTGTACACCGACAGTTGTGGAGAATACAATAAGGAGAAGATAGTCTCACATCAACTAGGCATATCAATGGGCTATGGAGATGCCCATCAATAGATATGAATGTGAGTGAGTAGGGATTGCCATACAACAGATGCACTAGAGCTATAAGTGTATGAAAGCTCAACAAAAGAACTAAGTGGGTGTGCATCCAACGTGCTTGCTCACGAAGACCTAAGGCATTTTGAGGAAGCCCATCATTGGAATATACAAGCCAAGTTCTATATTGTAAAATTCCCACTAGTATATGAAATTGACAACATAAGAGACTTTCTATCATGAAGATCATGGTGCTACTTTGAAGCACAAGTGTGGTAAAAGGATAGTAACATTGTCCCTTCTCTCTTTTTCTCTCATTTTTTGGGCCTTCTCTTTATTTATGGCCTTTCCTTTTTTTGTCCAGAGTCTCATCCCGACTTGTCGGGGAATCATAGTCTCCATCATCCTTTCCTCATATGGGACAATGCTCTAATAATGATGATCATCACACTTTTAGTTACTTACAACTCAAAAAATTACAACTCGATACTGAGAACAAAATATGACTCTATGTGAATGCCTCCCGCAGTGTACCGGGATGTGCAATGACTCATGAGTGACATGTATGAAAGAATTATAAAGGTGGCTTTGCTACAAATACGATGTAAACTACATGATCATGCAAAGCAATATGACAATGATGAAGCGTGTCATAACAAATGAAAGGGTGGTAAGTTGCATGGCAATATATCTCAGAATAGCTATGGAAATGCCATAATAGGTAGGTATGGTGGCTGTTTTGAGGAAGGTATATGGTGGGTTTATGGTACCGGGGAAACTTGCGCGGTACTAGAGAGGCTATCAGTGGTGGAAGGGTGAGAGTGCGTATAATCCATGCACTCAACATTAGTCATAAAAAACTCAGATACTTATTGCAAATATCTATTAGTTATTGAAACAAAGTACTACGCACATGCTCCTAGGGGTATAGATTGGTAGGAAAAGACCATCACTCGTCCCCGACCGCCACTCATAAGGAAGACAATCAATAAATAAATCATGCTCCGACTTCATCACATAACGGTTCACCATACGTGCATGCTACGGGAATCACAAACTTTAACACAAGTATTTCTAAAATTCACAACTACTCAACAACCATGACTCTAATATTACCATCTTCATATCTTAAAACAATCATCAAGTATCAAACTTCTCATAGTATTCAGTGCACTTTTTATGATAGTTTTTATTATACCCATCTTGGATGCTTATCATCTTAGGACTAACTTTATAGCCAAAGCAAATTACCATGCTGTTCTAGAGGACTCTAAAAATGATATAAGTGAAGCATTAGAGATCAATAATTTCTATAAAAAAAACCACAACCGTGCTCTAAAAAGATATAAGTGAAGCACTAGAGCAAAATTGTCTAGCTCAAAAGATATAAGTGAAGAACATAGAGTATTCTAATAAATCCCGATTCATGTGTGTCTATCCAAAAGGTGTGTACAGCAAGGATTATTTTTTGAACTAAAAAGCAAAGACTCAAATCATACAAGATGCTCCAAGCAAAACGCATATCATGTGGTGAATAAAAATATAGCATCAAGTAAAGTTACCGATGGACGAAGATGAAAGAGGGGATGCCTTCCGGGGCATCCCCAAGCTTAGGCTTTTGGTTTTCCTTGATTTTTACCTTTGTCTACCTTGGGCATCCCAAAGCTTAGGCTCTTGCCACTCCTTGTTCCATAATCCATCACATCTTTACCCAAAACTTGAAAACTTCACAACACAAAACTTAACAGAAAATCTCATGAGCTCCGTTAGTATAAGAAAACAAACCACCACTTAAGGTACTGTAATGAACTCATTCTTTATTTATATTGGTGTTAAACCTACTGTATTACAACTTCTCTATGGTTCATACCCCCCGATACTAGCCATAGATTCATCAAAATAAGCAAACAACACACGAAAAACAGAATCTGTCAAAAACAGAACAGTCTGTAGTAATATGTAGGTTTCGAATACTTCTGTAACCCCAAAAATTCTTAAATAAATTTTTGTACGTGACGAATTTGTCTATTAATCATCTGCAAAAAGAATCAACCCAATCGACTCTCAAGTAAAAAATGGAAGCAAATCTCATGAGCGCTAAAGTTTCTATTTTTTACAGAAAGATCACATAAACTTCCCCCAAGTCTTCCCAAAGGTTATACTTGGCACAAACACTAATTAAAAGCATAAAACCACATCTAAGCAGAATCTAGATGAATTATTTATTACTAAAGAGTAACAAAAAACAAGAAACAACAATAAAATTGGGTTGCCTCCCAACAAGCGCTAGCGTTTAACGCCCCTAGCTAGGCATTGACAATTTCGATGATGCTCACATCACTACAAAAAAAGACACATCCGTGACATTTTGGACCGAACGAATTTTTTTCCTGTCATACATATGACACTTCTATGATGATAATTGTGACAAAACCAGGTATCATCATAGATGTGGTGGGACACAAAATCATGATAGAAAATGGGCTTTTCGTCCTGGGCGGGCCGGAGACGCAGCTGCATGACATTCTTTGGGCCGTCCATGACGGAAAAACCATGGTAGAACTGAGGGCGAGGAAAATTTCGGGGAGTTCCCAGTTACGGTGGGAGGTCGGGGGCCGAGTGATGTGCGTTTCTCTTGTACACGTACGCGCGTGTGTGCGAGGCGTTGGCTCTAACTGAACCCGAGCGATTGCAGTGCAGGCTACGCGTTACTGAACCTGAACGATCGATCGGTGGCTGTTAACTGAACCCGATTGAGTGATTCCTTCGCTACTGCTGCTAACTGAAGCCGATCGATTGGATGAACAGTGAGCGTTGCGGGGGGGGGGGGGGGTGGATGAACAGTGAGCGGTGGCGTTGCCTCTGGATGAACATGACCTCGTGGTGTGGTGGAGGGCTGGATGAAGTAGACGGTGGAGGGGTGCCCGTGGGGGTGGTTGAACAGGACCCCGTGGTGTGGAGGGCTGGATGAATAGTTGGAGGTGGAGGGGTGCCCATGGAGGGGTGGTTGAACAGTAACCGGTGGAGTAGCGCACGGTGGAGGCTGGATGAACAGGAGCCTGTGGAGGCTGGAGGAGGTCGATGGTAGCCCGTGGAGGCTGGAGGAGGTCGACGGTGGGCATGAACAGTATCCCGTGGAGTCCCGTTTTGCGGTACGCCACACCCCTCCTGATGAACAGGACCCCGTTTCGACCGTAGGAGGTCCGTTTCGTCCATTTTGCGGTACGCCACACCCCTCCCGATCAATAGGACCCCCGTTTCGACCGTAGGAGGTCCGTTTCCTCCGTTTTGCGGCACGCCACACCCCTCCTGATCAACAGGACCCCCGTTTCGACTGTAGGAGGTCAGTTTCCTCCATTTTGTGGTACGCCAGGCCTCGTTTCCATCTCCTGTTTCGTCCAAGCCCTCCCGATGAACACGACCACGCATTCCGTTTCGACCCAGCCGGTTGGCTCCCACGCGTTCCGTTGCCTCCCGATGAACACGACGCATTCCATTGCCTCCCCATGAACACGACGCATTCCGTTGCCTCCCCATGAACACGATGACGAGACTGTTTCTCTGTTCCGACCCAGCCATATACACGAGCCCTGGCCGTACGTATGCACGAGTAGGCGTTTGAGACCCCGCCCGTATGTACACATACGTGGCCGTATTTTCTTTCTTGCACCCTGGCCATTGTATGTCCGTGTACATGCTATGTGCGCGCCTCTACTTCAACACGTGCGCGCCTCTACATCGACCAGTATGTACATACACGTTCGCGACCAGAATGACAATGCTACGTACGCTTCAACCAGGAGGGTCCCGGCTATCAGGCACTTCCTTGCGTGCAAAGATGTAGCTGGTGGGTCCCAGCAGTCAGGGGGGCGAATTGTTTTGTTTTTTTGCCCGGACGCACTTCCTTGCGTGCGAAGGTGTAGTTGGTGGGTCCTAGCAGTCAGGGGGGAAACTTTTTTTCGCAAAATACGGTGGCCTGTCCGATGGGTCCCCGCTGTCAGGTGGAGGAATAATTATTTTGCACGTAATAAGGAGGTACTTCCTTGCTGCGGCCGTGGACCCAGCTATCAGCCTCTCCATGTATAGTCCACGTCCGATGGAAGCTGTTCCTTGACCACGCCGCGCCAAGAGCACCAGGGCGGTGGACGACGGCGAGGCCTAGGAAGGGGACGACCAGAGCCGTGGAAGACGCGGTAGTGGATGCCCACGTGTAGAGGAGTACGAGGGTTCATTGGTTCGCTGCGGTGTTAGGCTGCCGTCGCCGCAGAATAACAGGGGGTGTGGATGAGTAGAGGGATGGCCTGGCCAGCGGTGGGAGTAGTAGGGGGCGGTGAGGCTTCCGCCGCATCGCAGCCGGCCACGGGAGGCAGGAGCACAAGGCACGATCGGCGCTGGTTTGGGCGGCTGGAGCAAGAAGACCAGAGGTTGAAGAAGCACTACGGCCGCTAGATGGATATCGTACAGTCACTGGAGCTAGAATCATGCATATTGACTAAGTTGACAAAGCCCTCCGTCCCCGTCAACTTAGTAGGCCCACAAGTCAGCCTGCCACTATACTGGGTCCCAGCTAACAGGGGGAGTATTCATTTTTTGTGCGTAATAAGGAGGCACTTCCTTGCGTGCGAAGATGTAGCTGGTGGGTCCGAGCTGTCAGCGGCGGTAACATTTTTTTCGCGAAATATAGAGGCCCTTTCGGTGGGTCCCTGATGTTAGGTGGAGGAATCATTATTTTGCGCGTAATAAGGAGGCATTTCCTTGCGTGCGGCCGTGGACGCAGCTATCGGCCTCTCCACGTACAGTCCACTTCAGATGCATGTCGGTCATTGACCACGTTGACCAGGCCGCGCCGAGAGCACCAGGGCGGTGGACGACGGCGAGGCCTAGGAAGGGAACGACACGGAGGCAGGGAAGACTCGGAAGTTGTTTCCCACGCGGAGGGAGTATGACTGTACGAGGGTTTACTGGTTCGTCTGCCGTCGCCGGAGAATAACAGCAGGTGTGGGTGAGTAGAGGGATGGCTAGGCCAGCGATGGGAGTACGGTGGGGCGGTGAGGCCTGCGCGGCAGCAGAGCCGGCCGCGGGGAGGAGGGAGCAGGCAGTCCCGCCGGCGCTTGTTTGAGCGGCTGGAGCAGGAAGAGCAGAGATTGAAGAAGCACGACGGCCGTTGGATGGCCATCCAACAGTCACTGCTTGTGCGTCAACCTTTTTTTAGGAAAGCCTCAAATCTGTGGAAAACAGCATACAACCCATCTGCCATTATTTCTAATAATTTACAGCCCATTTGCTAATTATTAAGGTTTTTTTGGAGCCCATATTCTTTTTGTTAGCATTACAGCCCATATTGTGGCCACGGTTTTAAAAAATTATACGAAATTTTGCATATTTCGGTGCGGTCTGAACTGTTTTTAATCCCGAAATTTCGACTCACATTCAAACTGATTTTAAAAATAAATGTATATCAATATAAAATCCAACAAATTCTCCACGCATAAAAATTAATGTAATTTAAAATCTCGAAATGAAAAAAAGATATTTGTAACTAATTGCCGGTTTGATGTGTTTTAAAAATGTACAACCCATTTCTCATTACTGATGGGCCATTTTCTCGGCTAGCCGAATGAAAGCTCTCCTCGTCTTGAAAGATTTGCAGCCCAACAGGCGTGACAAAGCGACTTACTTGGCAAATCACAAAAAACTAGGCTGTGGCCATGGACCCAGCTGTCAGCCTCTCCATGTACAGTACTCTTCCGATGGAATGTCATTGACCACGTTGACCACGCCGCAATGAGAGCACCAAGGCGGTGGACAACGGCGAGGCCTAGGAAGGGGACGACACGGAGCCGGGGAAGACGCGGTAGTGGATGACCACGCGGAGAGGAGTACGAGGGTTCACTGGTTCGGCTGCGGTGTGAGGATGCCGTCGCGGCAGGGCCTGGCTAGCAGTGGGAGTAGTAGGGGGCGATGAGGCCTCAACGACAGCACAGCCGGCCATTGGAGGTAGGAGCAGGAGGTCTCCCCGGCGCTGGTTTGGGCGGCTGGTGCAAGAAGAGCAGCAATTGAAGAAGCAGCAGGACCGTTCGATTCAAATCCAACGGTTACTGCTGCTAGAATCGTTTGTTGACTAAGTTGACAAGCCCTGCGTATGCGTCAACTTAGTAGGCCCACAGGTCAGCCTCCCAACTGGTGCGCCCTAGATGTCAGTGGGAGGAATCATTTTTTCGCGTAATAAGGAGGCAGTTGATTGCGTGCGGCCAGACCAACAGAGGGAGTACGGTGGGCTGGGGAAGCCTGCGCGGCATCACAGCGGGCCACAAGAGGATGAAGTAGGCAGTCCCACCGACGCTAGTTTAGGCGGCTGGAGCAGGAAGACAAGAGATTGAAGAAGCACGTCGGCCGTTGGATGGACATCCAACAGTCATTGCTGCTAGAATCGTGTGTTCATTGACAAAGCCTTGCGTAAACAAGTCAGCCTCGAAATCAGTGGCGTGGACAACCCATTTGCTATTATTTTTATAATTTTTACTCATTTTCGAATTCATATGGAATTTATTGCAGCCTGTTTTCCATTTTTAGAATTGTCGGCCATTTTCTGGTCAGTACCAGGGTCAAAAAATTAACTAAATATGTGGGAAATTTTGAAAATTCGCAAATTTTTGCTGGGGGACAAAATATTCTTAATCCAAAAATTAATAGCCATACTAAAACAAATTTAAAAATAAATTAGTACTATGTCATGTTAAATCCAATGAAATACGTATAAGATATCAGTGAAGAACAAAAACAAAAAAAGAACTTATATCCCATTTGCTATATTTTTTTGGAATTTTCAACCCCTTTTGATATTACTTTTAACAGACATTGACCATACTCTTAAGCCAGGCCGGAATGCATCCCTCCTCGTCTTGAAAGATTTGCAGCCCAGTAATTCGGAGAAAACAAATAGGCCTAGCTTGGGTATTCTTCAAAAAGAAATACTGGGCTACCTATTTTCCCAAAGAACTGGTGCATGAGCATTTAGCTTTATTTATTTATTTATGTTTAGGGGACCATGAGCATGTACCTGGGCCGGATTCATGTGAGAGCCTCCCTTCCAGTTAATTATGGGCTTCTCTATTGGCCTTCATCAGTGGGCTGCATGTTATCAACAAGTGGAAAATGTGTTCCGTACGAAAAATAGTATGCGCTACGTACGGTACAGGGCACTAAAGGATCGAACCGTGCAACGACTTCCAAAACATTGTGTTTGTCGTTCTAACAACACATTTATTCAACCAACAGATGAAATATACTACTGATTGTACATTGAAAATAGCAGCAGCAGCAACCAGGGCTGGGGGTGCAACAGAAGCAGTAAGCAGGCCAGAAGAGTGAAGACGCAGCTCTCTCTTCCAAACCAAACATCCGCCATCATTACAAAAGGGCTACCAAAAAAGAACAAGTGTATGCATCAAACTAAATAAAGATCCTACTACACCAAGTGTACGCATCTAACTAACTGGCTCAGTTAGACGTTACTATTTATTAAGCTGTGGAGATTGGCTGACGGCTTGAACCAGATGGGTGCCTGACGGGGGAAACTCCAGCCAGCAGGTCGAAGTCTGATACTTGCGACCCTCTCTCCTACTTTGGGCTGCAGAGCGTGGCGGCACATATCAGGGTATGGTGCATGCAGAGACGCATGGTACGCTGTGTACACACAGTTTTGCCTGATGAACGAAACCGCGCTGCCATCATGATCCTTGCCGTCGGTTATCTCCTGGTTAATCGGATAATTCAGTCCGACAAACAGAGAGCGTGTACCAAGGCTACTTACCAGCCTCCAGTCAAAAATTCCTGAAGGCCCAGAGAAGCTGGGATCCTGCTCAAAGACCTTGCAGTGACTGTGATTGTATTCCGCGAAACAACACGTCCGGTACGTGCGAACGATCATCAATCTTTCGCCGTCGTCTGATCGAGCCAGGAACCACCTGCAACTGCCATGCCGCTTTTCTTTGAAAGGTTCTGTGATTAGGAAGGGTAGGGACACCAGGCGGCCTACAACATCATATCAAGTTGGAGTCAAATAAAAAAGGGCTCTTGATTTAGTCAATCTTAAGAACAACATGTTATGAGCATGAATATTTTTTCAGCAAACGTTGACAGTAATATAAGCAGGCCATCATGATATCATAGGAAAGTAACATACTGCTGTAACAGCCGTTTGTAGCGATGAATGGAGTAGGCCAGCAATACGTCCAGCCATAGAAGGAGTTGACAACATAAATGAAGCCCTTGTGCTCAATGGCAGCAGAGAACCATGGAGGATGTATGATCCTGCGATGGACGTGCAGATTTATCCACTTACCGCAGTGACCTGTCAGATAGGCGAGACTGCGGTTGAAGAACGCAATTAGCTTGAAGTCTTTATAATTCGCAGATCTTGTGGGCACTTGGCAGATTACAACCTTGAGCAAATCAAACTTGGTATCATGTTGGCTACTGTAAGATTCCGAGTATTCTGGGCCGCGGTGCCAAAGTAGAGCAGTGTTATTCGAAGGAAGGGATCAATCGCCGGGTGTAGACCTCTACGTGCATCCAGCTGCCGTGACCGTCGAAGAGCACCATCCAAGACGTGTTCATGCCGACCTAGTACATACTGTTAATGTAGTTGAGGCTGACAGGGATCAGATCGTAGTAAAGTGGGTTGATGGTCGCCACCCTACGATCGTTATGCTGCGTGACACGCTGTTTCTGAAGATCAGGCAGCATCAGCAAGCAAGGAGCTGGCTTAAAAAGCTCCGGCCTGAGGGCTTTGAGTAAACGGTACAGCCCAGACGAGCACGCATCGAGCGGCATGGTATTGAGATTTTCCACACGCGAAACAATGAGCTTGATTACCTCTGTGGGGAGCGAATTCTAGCCACTCTTTCGGCGGACGCTGCTCGGTTCTGCCATTGTTAGTGCTTGGGTTTTGGACGAGGGGGCAGGCGCCTTAGCGGGGATGGAAGATTGGACGAGATTATGTGCGGACAAAGATGGAGAAGCGAATATGTGCTGCGGGAAGTGGACAGGTGATGATGACTACAACATGCCGCTTGACTTACGAGACACATACTAGCAGCGTAGGGTCATGTCGATGCCAGACAAGTTGCTTGAGTGATCACAGTACTGGTACTCCCTACAGTGCTATGCCCTAACTTGCTTGAGTAGAGCAGTAGAGTAGGACTCTGCTCTACTATTAGCACCGGAGGAGTAGTATATTCTAATCTAAAATAGTTACAAACTTCAAAATGCCCGAGCGTGGAACGACAACGAACCATGCTCAAAGACCGTGTCTACATGGTGTTTGGACATGGGCGACAACCTCAACGCCAATGGTGCTTCTCCCATTGCACCATATGTGTTTTTGTCCTTCCTGTTCGAAATCGTGCTAGAATTCATGATTTATTTTGTGCTTATTCGGATTAAATCTCGTAGTAACTTGCTCATATATTCAACTGGCACAACGTCCCCTACAGCCACTCCCGTTCCATGGATGGCCTGGTCGATGCCTCCAAGGAGCCCTTCGTCCACTGCTATGAGTGCCCGATGCCGTTTTGTAGCTCGCCGGCGGGCATGGTGCATCACCTCAAGGATGCATGTAGCGGTCACTGGTGGCCCTTGGCGGAGAACATCAAGTACGAGACGTGCTACCCGTTCACCATGCCGGAGTCGCTGGAGGATCGACATGAGAGGGAGGGGGAGGAGATAGCGATGAACGTGAACGTGAGGGGGAGGAGATAGTGATGTAGTGGGAGGTGTAGTATTTATATCGAGCAATGGCACACCTACGTAAGATATGGACTGAGCTACACCGACTTAACTGCAGGTCCAGTTGCATCACTGACATGTGGGCTAGACCCCTGTTGGGCCCACATGTCAGTAACCCAATGCACTTGCAGTTAAGTAACAACTACGTGGGCAAATTTGTTGGAGTAAATTACGGGGGAGCGAAGTGGTGGAAATATTGCTGGTCACAACGGATTGGACGAGCGTGGGGGGAGGAGAGTCATGCATGCAGATTTTTTCACACGGGGTGGAGTGGTGGGACCGCCAGAGGGAGAAGGAGAGTTTGGGAGGCATATTGTTTCCACACATGGAGAGGAAAAGATTTGGAGACGAACGGGCTTCCTGCAAGTATGGGGAACGGTGCATAATAAGTCATCTTGCATGACGAGCTAGGTATTGTCTCAAGTCATTAAAAACATACACGCCCCACACATGTTCATATTTCAAGGTGCACTAAATTATTGCATGCGATGATTAAGGCTGGCCATAATGGTGGTATCTTAGATGGTATCATGCACACGGGAATAGCAAACATCCTGATGTGGCAAAGAATTAATGAAGAGAGGGGGGTTAGAGTAACTAGTGTTCATGCATGCATTGTTAAACACAATTTTTTGAGAAGAACGACAACACTAGTTGAGTACTTTTGCAGACTTCAAAAACTATTCCACCGCCTCTACTATCTTGCTAAGAGTAGGTGAAAATTTTGAATCGAGCCCTTTAAACTAGAAGGGAGGTAGTGGTACTCTAATAGCTAACCTTGTTGTGATGACAAGATAGGACATGGCACGCACCTGGACGGAGGAACTAGTCTGCATTGTGCATTTTAGTTTTGTCTGAAGTGAATGTACCTCTACTTTCACCAGACTTATAGAAAAATGTGTCAACATTCACAATGTCAAATCAATATTTTTACACTCATTATAAAACATAGTTCTTATACTCATTATAATCACTATTGTATATATTGATATTTTTATAAATTTGGTCATGGGATTTCATTGATGCCTGTCAAAGCATGGAGGAAGCGGAGCTTAGGGTTTGCATTGCCGGTCTCTACATAGGCATTTCTCTTCATAATCCTATAATTTTAGAGACTGATTGCGCTTTTGTGGTAGTGTCTCTTGCATCGGGGGACTATGGTAGGTCTGCTATGCGTGACCTGAAGATGAAAGTGTTGAGCATCTCGAAGTTGATCAACAATCTTCAATTGTCAAAGATTAGCCGTTCGGCCAATAAGGTGGCACACTTAATCGCGAAGTATAGCTTTGACAATAGATTAGATGGTATTCTTGTAAATAATGTACCACCCTGTGTGGTGAATATTGTATTGAATGAGTGTACTGGTGTGGCTGGTTAATTAATATAAGGTGGTGTTAAAAAAGGTATAAATTTGGTCAAACACTTTGCAAACGGTTGACGGGAGTAAAAAGGACCAGAGGGAGTATCATGCATGCGGAGTAGGCAAAAAAATTGCTTGTCTAAAAAAAGGCAAATTTTTTTGCTCATTTATAGCTGGTCGAAGTCTCAAAGGGCGCGACCGCGTGAGGGAGGCGAAGGTCGTGGGAGGTGCAACGTTTGACGGAATTAAGTGAAGTTACATCCACGCACCGGCATGGCGTGCAAATAGGCAGAAGCTATACCGTCAGGCCTACGATATGGGTCTAGTAGACATGACATCTAGTGGGTCCCGCATAGTTCTTGAGAACTCTTTGGGGGCTTGCAGCCGTTTATCCACCGGGCAAGCCAGCAACCCCACGCCGTTCGCACACCCTACTCGTCCCCGTCTTCTACCTTACAACAGTTCGCTCCCAGTCATCCCATCCTTTCACATTAGTTCGCTCCCAGTTTTTTTGCAGGGTACAACGGTTCAACTTCTCCTAACCCTCCTCCAAAATCCATGGCCTCCCAAATCTCCATGGTCGCCGCTGAGTACCAAGTTAGAGCCATCACCGGCGATCAGTTCATCATCATCTACACACATGGATCCGAGACGGTGAAAGCATGGCTTGCTCGCTTCCTACGCATGTTCAACAGTTCAACGCATGAGTGGGTCGCTGGGCTAGATGTTGAGTACACCACAGTCCTGGGACGAGGGAAGGATCTAAAGGACGAAGAGAGGAAGAAGCCCGCCGTGATCCAGGTTTGCGTACATAATGTTTGCTTGGTCTACCACATATGCCATGCCGACATTGAGTGACAGGATTTTAAGAACTTCCTCAAGGACAAAAGAGTGAAATTCGTTACTGTAGGCTTTAAGAACGGCAGGGATGTCCTGCGTCGGATAGGTCTCATTGTAGGCCAGCCCTTCGATCTCGAGAAGGCAAGCCTGGTGTCCTCCTCTCAACCTTCAATGCTGACCCTGGCAGCAGCCATGATTGATCCTTCGTATGATAAACTGAAGAAACCTCATCACGAGTTTCATCATGCATGGGAGTCGAAGACATTAGATGAAGATCACATCCTGTACGCAATAATGGATGCCTACCTTTGTTTAAATATCTACAAGGGTTGGATGAAGAAGCAGGGCCCAGTGTCCGGTTCAAGCAAAGAAGCGTCGGCAAAGAGGAAGAGGAAGAGGGACGAGGACGAAGTCGGGGACGTGGACTCGGACTCCGAGTAGGTGGCAATGCCATCGCTCATGCTGGTTCTACCGCAGTGTCAAGCGGACTAGTTGCTTAGTATATTTTCAAGGGTGTGTTGTGCTGAGGCCCCAGCAGAACTAGTTTTATGTTCTTTCTCCTTATTTGAACTCTTTAGTACGTACAGTAGTACTAGTACTATGTCTTACTACTGTTCTTCTTGCAGTTGGTACTACTGCTCGTATCTGTGTGTTCCTACTGTACTTAATACGTTCGTACTAGTAGGATAATTTGGGTTAGTCGATTTGTGAAATAAGTTCGATGGAGCGAAGGAAGAAGATGGCAGAAGAGGTGGAAGAAGCCCTTCTAGCCATCCATGTTGCATCAAACGGCTCACATGAGTCGACTGACCCAAATTTCTCCTTCAGATTGCAGGATCCACGTGGAATTCAAGGTATCAAAGGTAGATTCCGCGTTCGCACCCGGTTTGCGGCCTCGACGCGCGCACGACCGGCTTCCACCGCGACAGCCACCATACGCACCTCCTCCGCGTGGCCGGAGACAACAATGACACGGTAGTTCCTCATCGCCGGCGTGCTGGAGCACGCTTTCGTTCTCCTCTTCGTACGCTGCGTGCATAGACGCGGATCCACCGGTTGCTCACATGCTTGGCAGCGCGGCGGCATCGCGAGGAGGGACTGCATACGACGTGAGCGGGCGAGCCTTCGGCTTCATGCCATAGGGATGGCGGCGACACGGCGGTGATGGGAGAGAAATTGTTGGCCAGAGTAGGCGGGCGCCGGCATGCGCAACGGCGATGGCGGCATATTGATGAGTGCGTGTGTGGGAGCTTACTTTAGTTGTATATATATAAGGTTGGTTAAACTTAAAAGAAAACCGTACTAGTACACGTAAACATTAGACTTAGGCAGCGCTTTTATTAGTTAGTACCACAGCCACGATACAGAATCCTGTGCAAGTGCGTGAACCGTGGCCGCGCGGTCGATCGAACGGTGTGTCACCGTGTCGCGCTCGAAGGACATCCACCGAACCTTTTTGTGTGTGTGAAAACAATCCCCGAATATTACTCAACTTTTTTTCCTGTGAAAGTTCTTGATGCTGCAATATTTCCACATATTTGAATTTAGCTCCAGTTCGTGTTTATTTGGATTTGGACGTTTTAGGTGCGCCCTAGTTTTTTTAATACTGATTTCGTGTGTGTGACCAAGAGAGAATGTGTGTATGTGTCCATATGTGTGTTGTGGCGGAAGGGCAATGTGGAGACGGTGTGCGTGTGATACAGACATAAAGAGGTGTGAATGTGCAAATGATCATGCATGAGTGAGACATAGACAGATGCCGATACGTTGTGTATACATGACAGAACGGTCTTCTAGTTTAGGGCCTGTTTGGTTCCAATTAGTCACCTGACTTATAAGTCAGGTGACTTAAAATCAGTGACTTATAAGTCACGCCTGTTTGGTTGTCATCTGACTTATAATTCACCTGACCACACCTTCCCACCTTGTTTTTTAATGTAAAGGTGATGGGACCCACGTAAAAAGGGGTCACATATAAGTTTTAAGTTGGGGTGGAGCAATTTATGATTTATAAGTTGGGGTGACTTATAACTTGGGTCCGTTTGGCAAAATAAGTCACTTTTTGCAATTTTCGACTTATAAGTTGGTGATTTATTTGGAACCAAACAGGGCCTTACTTGTGTGTGTGTGTGAGAGAGAGAGAGGGGAGAGAGACAGAGAGAGGGGAGAGAGACAGAGAGAGGAGCATCCGTAACACAACAACCATCTCTCTCGATTCGTCCGTCCCTCGCACGGTCGCATGCAACACATGCATCAACGCACACATTTTGACACCCTCACCCGGCCCCTGCCCACATCAAGGCCCACACAATCTCTTTGTGAATACCCATTTCTCTCCTTAGGTTTGTTTTCTCTCAATATCTGACACACACACACACACAGAGACACACACAGCACAACACACACACACACACTCCCCCGAGCACACAATTCATCCCCATCCAAGGTTATACGGCGACCACTCTCGCTTGTGCTTCTTTGCACCCCAACATGCACAACATCTCAATCTTGAAAGAGGGCATCGAGCAGACGGTGACCACACCGTGCTAGAGAATGCGGGGTCATTTGGAAGCAGGGTGATGTGACGACGGCTGACTGACTCCTCCCCCACCCTCTCTCTCTTGCACAAAATTACCAATCCCTCTCTCCCCGCACAAAATTGTCAATCCCTCAACCCACGAGATCCTTCCCCTCTCGTACATGTTTTTCCAGCTCTCTCATCAAACATGTTGTCTCTTCTCCTTCCACGCATACAGAATCCAGATGCACACGCATCTCATGTATATTACATGTATCCATCTTTCTCACAAACCTAACGTCTTCCTCTCTCTTTCTCGCTCTATCTCTCTCTCTCTCTGTCTCGTTAGGTTTGTCTCCTACTCTCTCGTCCACATACATACAATCTTTCCCGCCCTATCTGCTCCACCTTCAAAAGCTCTCTCTGCATGTTTCATTCACACATTGGGATATGTCAAAATGTTGCTTCTATAATGGCTGATGTAGAGTTATGGTTGTTTTTGTTGCATCCTACAAAGTAATAACTATGAAATGCATTTAGATTCTCATTTGACTGGGATTATGTGAGTTTGAGCATGTTGTGAAGTACTATAGACCTTGTATACTATCGGATTTCGGGTTCCGGCAGACCCTTGAGGTTCGAACACCGGGGTGCGCGCGGAGATCTCTCCCCTACCGATCTACGTCCAATCTCCTCGCGTGATCTAAACTGGAAACAACGTACAACACAAGGGACACAAGGTTTATACTGGTTCGGGCCACCGTTGTGGTGTAATACCCTACTCCAGTGTGTGGTGTGGTGGATTGCCTCAAGGGGCTGATGATGAACAGTATAAGGTAAGGACAGCCTCGCGAGAGGTGTTCTTGAGCTCGTGCGACGAACTGCTAGGGTGCGTTCAGTCGCCTCTCTCTCTCTCTCTCTCTGCTAGGGTTCTACCAGATTTCTGGATGTTTTCTCGATGTCTCTACTCTGTGGTGGCTAGCTCTCTTTATAGAGGCCCTGGGCCTCTCCCCAAATAATGAGCGGGAAGGGCGCCAACAATTGGCCATTTTGAAGGGGAACATGTAGTACAAGTTATCCTGACCAAAGGTGGTCTTCGGCTGCCAAAAGTACTAGTGATGACGCCGTCTTGGGCTCCACAGTGACCTCCGTCCCGCCGCTCTGCTGGTCTTGGTCTTGTTGCACCGGAATGGTAACCTTTGCCTGATGCCTTGGCCTGCGCTTGCCCCCTTTGCACCAAAGGGGAAACAAGGACACTGCGCAAGTCGGCGCCCGCCTGGCGCTCGCCTGGCGCCCGCCTGGTCTCGATCGTCATGGCTTGCGTCATGGGTTCCTCACGAGGTACCCCTGCCTTGATCTCTCCGCCTCCTCGCGAGCCTGCCTGACGAGCCTGCCTCTGAGGAAGCTTCCTGTCGTCCACCCCACGAGGCTTGGCCCCTCGCGAGGGTCTTGAGCTTGAGCTGATGAAGATGGTCCGCACTGGGCCCCCACTTGAGCCACGCCACAGGCAGGCAAGTCTGGGGACCCCCATTCCCAGAACGCCGATAGTAGCCCCCAGGCATGAGGCACGCCCAGGCTTGGCCCAGCAGGGAAGCGAAGGGGCAAGCGCGAAGCACCGCAGGCCCTAACAGCCTGCGGCCTTGGGTGCCGTGTGGCGATTGATTGTACGTGGGCGTCTGTGCTTCCCCATGATGCCTCGGCGACCGCACGACTTGACAAGTCCCTGCATGCAGAGAAAACGGTCATGATTACCTGTGATCGTGGTGCTCGGCGGTTGGCCTCCTCCAGCTATAAGTATGGGGCTGTGCGAGCCCCTTCAGTCCATCCCTTCCTGCTGCTCCTTCCCTTCTTCTTCCTTGTTCTTGCTTCTCCTCACGCCAATGGCACCAATCCACCGGTTCTCTACAGAAGAGAAGGGATAGGCCCCCCGAGAGGGTCCTGACCCACTTCCGCCGAAGAAGCGGCTGGTCCTCCACCACCGAGATCAGGGTGCTCAGCAGGAGGCACCGAGGCCCTGTTTGCACAAGTAGAGATAATTATATATTACATTAAGAGTGGCATGAAATCAGTGGCAAAACAATTGCTCGTTCCACCCACAGCAATGAATTAAGATGCAAAACTATATCATTACTTGTCTCATCACAGTTCTAGTGCTTCATTACAACACCGGGAGTTGATTTTTGTTTTTCTTCCCCTTGTTCTTCCCCTTCATCACTTGGTTCAATAACAAAAAAGCTTCGCCTTCAATGTAAGATTTGGCATGTCAATTAGGGAGCACAAGTATATTACTAAACTTAATTTTCTGATGAAAGTGGCAAAATACAGGCCAGCAGTTGTGAAATATCCTTATCTTACCTCAGTGGGATATTACGGTGCACATACAAATTGGAAGTCTTGTCTCCATTTGTGCAGTTCACTAAAATCAAGCAACATTATCGTACAAGTAGCACAACATATGAATGCACACTACAGAATCATGTGAAAGAAGGCTAGTACTGACCTCTCATGATGCGGAATTCAAACAACTCACAAGAAGAAGATGTGAACCAAATTCGCCTTAATGGATAGGAAGTAAGATCTCCTCTTGTGCAGTTCCACTAAGATCAAGCAATCAAGCAACGTTGTCGGTGTGACATTTTGGTTGAACTGCACAAAACACTCTTAAAACAAAAGTGTTTTGTGCAGTGCAACAAAAGGTCACAATGGCAACGAGGTGAAGCAGATAACCCTATTTACACAGAGGTGCAAAGGAAACAATTCGTGGTCTATAATGGTGGATGACACAGAAGCCAACAAAAAGAAGCATCTACCTTATCTAAATGGGAAAGAAAGCAAGACAGTAGCATTTCTCAAACGGTGGCATTGATTAATATTAACATAGAGATTATATTAACAATAAAATTCGTTAAACATGTAATTTGCTTTTAACTGTGTCATTGCATCAATTTTCCAGCGTCATTATTAGAGGGTGTTTGTTTACAAGGACATTTTGGTGTAGGGACTAAAAAAACTCCGTGCCAGTCCCATCTAAACCAAAGAGGAGGGACTTTTAGGGACTAAAAGTGGGCATTTGGGACTAAAGAAAGAAGACCCCGAGGGAGTCCTTTTGGGACTTTTTCCAACAGTTGCCCCTGCCACGCATCGCACCTTGTCTCTATTAGTTCATTACTAGGGGTAACATGGTCTTTTAGCATGTCATTTAATAACCTCTAGTCCATGTTTAGTCCCTGGAACACAGTAGGTAGGGACTAGGGAGTTTTTAACCAAACAGGGCCTTAGATTAACAACAGCTAATGAGTTGCACGACACAGTGGACGCACCAGCACCATGTGCATCTACCGATGTACTGTGGTCATGCATAGTCTGTTGCAACAAAGAACAAGCAACCAAGGAGCATATTTGTGTTGGTCCTGGTTTTGTTATCTTTAGACGCCTTTCCCTATGTGAGCGCAGCAAATCTAGTCCTGCTCAAACTCTACAGCCTTGCCCCTTCCTTTCCTTTTTGAACTAGTACTTTCGCCCCTTCCTTTCCACTTTGAACCACGTCCTAGATTTATGCGATACAACTTTCCCCCATTCCTTTCCTCTTTGAACCACGTCCTAGATTAATGCTGTACAACTTTCCCCCTTCATTTCCTCTTTGAACCACGTCCTAGATTCATGCTATATACAACTTTTCCAACTACTTTCCCCCACTCCTTTCCTCTTTGAACCACGTCCTAGATTCATGGTATACATGCAGCTAGAGAAATGCATGTGGAGTAAGTAAATTGTACCTTAAGGTTCTTGGGGCATGGTTCGGTGGGTGACGGGACGGCGGCGAAGAAGAAGAGGTCGGAGGCCCTCCCGCGCCGCCGCTGGGTGGAAAGTGAACAACTGCGCCGGTAGTCCCTCGCCGACCGCGACAGCGTTAAGCCTCCTTCCCTTCCTGACGGATGGATCCTGCCGGCTCTTTGAGCAGCTGTGAGGGGAGAGAGAGGCCAACGAAGTCTTGTTTAGATCTGGAGAGGGCGAGAGAGTGTGAAGAGAGCAACTACTAGCGCTAAGGCTCCAGCGGGAGAGGGCGAGAGAGTGAGCAAACAAGCTAACCAGCTACACAACCCTCCCGTTATGTTCAACGAGAGGGAAATAACCTTTTATACATTCCTGCATTCGTGTGGCAAGCATGCCGTGTTTTTTGTGTGTGTGTGTGGGAGTCATTGGGATTTCAATCATAATCGTGTCATGTGGCTTTGGTGGTAAGACTATGCACAGTGGTGCAGAAATAATGCAGCCTTAGTCACCTTACCTCTCTCCATGTAGTACGTTGGGTCCCACCAGTCAGAGGGTGAAACAAACAAATTAATAAGAAAAATTCAAAGCGCCAGCGGTGTATCTTACCTCACACATCTCGCTACTGCTCGGGAACACTGTCCAATTGATCCCTCTGTTTGCTCACGTACTATTTTAAGTGAATCCTTATTATAACATGCACACAAATTTTGGGCACTTGTATGCGACTTAAGTCAGTGTGCCACCGTATCTCGTATACTTACTACTCTCTCCATCTAGGTGTAATAAGTCACGTTAGAAGGTGCAACGGGGCCAAGGTGCGTACGTGTGTGTGTGTGTGTGTTTAACACCATGTGTATGTTAGAGAGAGCGACAGATCGACCTACTCCTACAAAGAGTTGTTGTGTAGTGTATGCTTTTAGCCGCGAGAGTCGGTGCATCCTCTCGTTTTCGGGCGTGTCCGGTAGGGACATGCGGACAGCTGCCACGCCCGCTCCTGACCAGCCTGGCCCACCCAAAGCCCCTCCATCGCCTGCGCGTGCTTCCCGCCCAAAATGCTCAGTGCCGCTCCAAAGAATCGGTGTCGCATTCATGCCCGGGCAGAGCGGACGCGACCTCTCACTGGCGCAAGAATGATGGTTGCTTCGTCCGTCCAACTTACTGTTGGGTCTATGTGATTTGACGGCTCATTGGTCTTTATTACTGAGGTGGTAGGACTGCTGGATGTCCCATGCTTTCGAGGAAAGGATGTATACTACTACTACTAGATTACAATTTTCTCCATTCTTACAGCGGAGGCGTGCAAGAGCAGTGAAAACACGCAGGCTCAGTGATTGCATGGCCCACCTCACACTATCACCGTGCGACACCTAACTCTTTACATAGTACTCCATCCGTTCCTAAATATTACTAGATGAGTCCCCGCGCGTTGGTGGGGAACAGCGGTATATCTCTCTGCGCAAAATTATCGATTTCATAGAACAAAAAAAACTCTATAACCGCATGAAAAATGTGGTAGCCAAACTAAATAAACTCCCATCATCATTTAGATCATCCCACATAAGGAAAAAAGATCAGCCAACTCCTACTGCATAATGGGATTATATTTTTGCTTTTGACATGTTAATGGGACTTAAAAGCTCACTTACATGCATGCTACCGGTGCATGCTTGCATGCAGACATGTTGATGTGATTTAAAACCCACTCACATGCATGTGGCACGGTATTTCTGCATGCTTTCATGTGGCTTAGTGCAGAGCCTCTCAATGTCAAGATCAGACTGCTATTATGGACTAATTTACTTCATCTAACGGCTACATCAATTTTGATGACGTGGCTCAAGGAGAGGATAGAGAATTCCTAGTAGTGGGGGCTAGCTATCACTAGTATATATAAGTCTTTGTAGAGATTCCACTACATACGGAACAAAATGAATGAATCTACACTTAAAATGCATCTATATACATCCACATGTGGTTCATGGTGAAATCTCTACAAAGACTTATATTTAGGAACGGAGGAAGTACTAGTATAGTACGTACTGTAATTTATCAGCGAGATAAATTTGTACAATACTATGAAGCTTCTAGCTTCTGTTACATGTATCTTGCGTCCAAGGTTGCCCGTTGCAACATTTCATCAAATACAAAGGAGACTAACATGCATGCTATTGCATCTCAGTGATTGATAGATCATAGCAAATATGTACTCCCTCCATTCCAAAATAAGTTTCTCAACTTTGTGCAAACTTTAGTACAAAGTTGTACTACTACTAAAGTTGACACTTATTTTGCAACAGAGGCAGCTAAAGAAAAAAACGATCCATGCAGTCCCTAGCCCTTGAACCGTGAACCCTGACCAGGCTTCAATTTGCTGGCAAAGTTCGAGCTTCCTAATAAATGAAGTTTGCAACCTTTTGACCATCGGATCATTTTGTGCAGTTTCACCAAAATCGAGATGAGCATCCCTGTGGCAAAGAAATTGAACAAGCGTGATTAGAATAAGATTACTGGGACTAGTTGATGAGACATAAAATCATCACAAATACAGTACGTAGAAGCTAGTAGAGGTATGTGCGGGGCAAAGAAGTAGAGAAATATCCACAGGGAGTGATGTGGGCAGCTGGAGTAGTGGTGCAAGCCGGCTGTAAAGGGAGTTGTACCTGAGGGACGTAGCTCAACCCTGAGGAGGGCGGCGGGAGGCGGCAACTGCCCACGTCGCGGCAGTGAGCAAGGGACGAAGGCAACCTCACCCGCTTTGTGAGAGAGAACGGCGGGGACCCCTGATTGGGACGTGCCGACAGTGGGTTTTCGCCGTCGGCGACGGCCACCGCATCTACACTAAGCATCCACCCCTTCCCCAAGCGGACGTGATCCGCTGGGATGTTAGAGATGTGGCCACAGTCGTTTTGTGCGAGAGAGTGTGAAGAGAGCAACCCCAGCAAGCAACCATGTAGGCTGGCCCGTCCTGACTATGTATATAGTGGAGCAGTTTCCTTTTCTCTCCATATGAACCTATCATATTGCATACGTGCCACTGAATAAAAAAAACTTTATTTATAAATGACTTGGCACCTACTACTCGTTCTCCTATAACCTTGCGCTTGGCATCTCCAAAATATTGACCTTGCGATTGGCTCTTCGCCTCTTCGGGAAGTAGAGCAATAATGGTAGTGCAGTATATATCGTTCTAGCTATATGAGACCGAATGAATTGTTGCACGTCCACCACGTGGGCGAGGGTCGAGGGGCGAGGGAGAGTGCTACATACGGAGCAAAATGAGTGAATCTACACTCTAAAATATGTCTATATACATCAGTGTTTGGAGTATGTACTAGTAGTTCATATTGAAATCTACTAAAGGACATATATATTCCAAACAATATGATATAATCTCTATAACCAAGGTAGTAGGAACAAGGAGTAAACAGAGGGAGTAGTAAATTTTTCTCCTCGTCCTGCGAGCCACCGCGCGCATGGGCGAGGGAGCGGGCGTAAGGAAGCAAGCTTCACCTCATCCTGTGAGCCACCGCGACCGTGGGTGGGGGAGACGGCGTACTAAGCAAGCTTCTCCTCGTTCTGCGAGTTGACGGGACACATCAAAAGTACTCCAGTGTATAGAGCCTTGCCTATAAGGTAGGCCCCACATGGTTTGCCTCTTTTTTTAACATAACACATCCAGTCGCAATTTGTTTGTTCACCCGTGGTAGACGATCCTCCCTCCACCAAGTGGACAACCAGTACACGTGCCAAATTACCACGTGGGCTGCCATTTTCATACAGAAATGAGCTCCACCGTGTACCCGCGTGGGTGTGGTTGGGAAAGAGACGGGAGTATGTGCGCCGTGCATGCACCTCCTCTCTTCGTGCACGTCCCCCACCTACGTGGGTGTGTGTGAGAGATACAAACCGTGTTCATGAGTGTTTTTTGTTTTGGGGTGGGGGTGCGGTGGGGGGTTGATTTCATGAATTATTTGTGGGAATATGTGTCAATGACATCTCAAACAAAATTTTGCATGCAATGTGTGTGACATGGAGGCCTATCCATATCATACATAGAGGGTCGGGCAATCCACGAGAAGAGAGGGAGGGGTCATAGCTATCGATAGAGCCGAAGAGAGGATCAAGTGGGTGGGTGCGAGATCGATGAAGAGAGCCATCGAAATTGTGTGTGTGTACAAGTCAAAGATATAGGGTGACTGGCCTACCGGAACGTTAGAGGGCACACGTCAAGGTTGTGTGTGGCAGGGAGACATGACTAGAGCGCTCGATGTATCGGTGTGTGTGGGGGTAGGGGGGTGGTGGGAGGGGTAGGCAGAACCCTAACTATAGAGGTAGAACGACTCGTATATGTGTTGAGAAGGAGAGACCCAACTATGTCTTGAGGGAGATCGGTCGACATCCATACATAACTAAAGGACGGGAAATATGATCGGAGAGAGAGAGAGAGGAGAGAGAGAGGGAGGGAGAGGGAGGGAGAGGGGTAAAGTGCTGGATGGGTGATGGAGTTGCTTCTCGAAGATGGTGGGAGAGGCCTACTAGACAAACTAAGGGTGGAACTGCAATGTTATCAATAAGAGTGAGATCTGTGTGTTCCTGTGCGTGATAGATCTGTCGGGACGCATCCATGTATGATGAAGGGGAACCATGTGTTTGGTAAGCAAACCTAACTAGATCGGTAGATCAATTGTTGTTTGTCGGAGGAAGGGAGAGACACAACTAATGAGGTAGATCGATTGACGTGTGGGTAAAATGAGTTATAAGGACCTAGCTAGCTATATGTATAGCAAGAGATCGGTCGGTGTATGTCCATTTGTTAGAGGCAAATAAGGCCTAGCGAGACGGATAGACAAAGAGAATGGAGCTAGGAGGTGGTGCGAGAGGCCCAACTACTAGCTAGATAGGGGGAGGAGTGTGTGGTTGTGAGAGCGATGAAAAGAGGGGCGAGACTTTACACGTGTGTCTGACCGTATGAGAGACATGAGGCAAGGACACATAAAGGAGGAGATTGAAGGTGTGTTTGTATCTTGTAGGCAGGCATCGCTGGAGAGGTTTATCGATCGGTGTGTGTCAGAAAGGAGTTGTGGAGACTCTGGGAGAATGACCTAAAGAAAAAAATGAATGTGCCCGATGGATAGAATGCCGAGGGAGGGGGAGGGCGAGGAGGGCGTGTGCATGCATGAGAGAAAGTTAGTGGTAGCTACAAAGGTTAGAGGATTGTGTGGGTGTAAGAGACTAACAAAGATCATAATGTGATATGAAAGCGGATTCATATATTTGAATATGATAGTGTTTTAAACATTGCATGCATGAATATAGCGGTGATACACGTGTTGTGCACATGTTATACCATAATGTGATAATGCATGGTGTTTGCAACTCACAGCTAAATGCCGAACAATCTAAACCATACTATACATCAATCTATCTCACATTTTATTTGAATTTGTGATAATGTGTGGCGTTTGTAGCTTACAACTAAATATCGAACAATCTAAACAATACTATATATTGAACATTCTCACATTTTATTTGAATTTGTGGTAATGTGTGGTGTTTGCAACTCACATCTAAATACTTGTAGGCGTAGGGGGCGGGGCACCATACATAATGTGATGAACACATTATAAATATGAGACATGGTTTAGATTATGAAGATCTAGCTAGAGCTATAAATGTAATGTGATTTGAAATCAAAATAAAGTGGATTCAAAAAATCTAGTTCGAGTTCATATAGTACACAATAGTTCATATGTAACTCGAGACTAATCATGTGGTGTGATGTGAAGATAATACACAAACGATGGTTTAACTTGACAATAATGATGATTGTAGATCTTATTAAAACAAAGAAACAAATTCAAATGCTTTGACTTCACAACAATCATTACTGTAGATCTTATTCAAATAGAGAAACGAATTCAAATTTAGTTCATATTGAAGCGGTAGTATATATGTTTGGAATGCACTAAAACGTTCATTTGAGTAGTAGGTTGCGTGCATTATACATGTAGCGAAATATTTTAATTGAACATAACATGAATTCAAAGTTTTGAATGTCATTTGTAGGGCGCATTGATTTGGTAGAGTACACATTAGGCTTGTCCGGAAATTTCAGCCCGCGCCTTGTTAGCCTGAAATATTTAAGATATATCTTTGTCTCGTTGTGCTCCGACAACTCCCTCCATCTCAACTCGTGCCTTGCTATTCCGAAATTACAACACGCGCGAAAACTCCCACCTCCTGTGAAATCCCGACAGGTGAAATTCCCGTGGTACCCCTGAACCAAAAGAACCGCCTCAAATCGGTGGGGGTACTTTTGTAACTTACCCCACATTTCGGACAAGCGCGTCACTAAGCCATGGTTCCCCACTGCCATCCCATCCGCCCACCCATTCATACACCGAGGCCACGAAAACCCGCGACGAAACCCCACACCCTGCTCCGTCCACCACCCAGCCGGAGCCTCTTCCCTGACGATGTCGTCCACAGCAACACCTCGATGTCCCTCATCCACCGTACCAGATGAGGATCCGACGTCAATCTCATCGTCCCGCCGGTTCAGCCACCCCGTCCTCCACCTCCAAGGAGCTGCCCCGATGTTCCCCTCGTCTTTTGTGCCACCTCCATTCCCACACAACCGTCTTCACCTGCACCACCGGAAGAGCATCATCATCACCGTTTCCTCGGATGAAGTTGCGACCTAATCAGCGCCATCGAAGAGGTTGTACACTAATCGCCACATTTTCTTCTTGATTCGATCTCACGGTGCTGCCGACGCTCGGTCCCGAGCCGACACGGCGCGACTCCATCCACGGAGGCGTCGCCGGCCACTTCCTCCACATCGTTGCTCCCTCGGCGGTGACGTCCACATCAGTAGGACCTGCTGCTGCTTTAGCTCTCGCTCGCGCTGCTGCTCTGCTATTGCTCTCGGTCCCCTGCCTAGTCTGCTCTTGCTATTGCTCTTGCTCGTGCTGCTGCTCTCGCTCTTGCTCTTGCTTGCGATGCTGCTCCGATTTAGCTACACTTCACTCCGATGCCGCCGAGGTGAAGGAAGAACCAGCTGCAGTGGGGAGGGGGGCTCGCCGGAGAGGTACCCCACTATCTATCTTAGGGTTCAGGATGGGAGCGGTGGTCGCCGGCGGTGGCGGGGCATTGGCGGGGCGGTGGCATGGGGATCACCGGAGAAAAAGCTCGGCACGGGGGGCCTAGAGGGATTGCCTGGGCGGTGGCGGACCGGCGGTGGGGAGTGTTTTCGGGGCGGCCGGGGCGGCACACCGCCAGCCGCGGGCGGGGGGAGGGGGCTACTGTTTGGCCGGCTCAGGGGGTGGAGGTTGAAGATGAACCGTAGGCCCTTGATTTCGTATCCAACGGCTGCAAAATCGACTGACCAGAGATGAAAAATTTAGTTGACCGATGTGTAGCCTCACCTTGCTAGTGCGTTCAGTCTCGACAGCAAAATTCAGTTTCCACAGCAAAATTCAGTTTTGACAGTTAAGTTCAGTTTCGATAGTTAAATTCAGTTTCGACAGTTAAGTTCAGGGATGAGCGGCTGATGTATTTTACATCTAGCACTTTGTGGTTATGTATTTTACGTCATGTATTGGATATGCTATTAGAATTCCACTCAGGTTAACGTTGTTCGTTGTCTCTCTTGTCCTGCTTCAGCCTCGGCGTCGTACAACTCACTGGAGCTGCTAGAAATCCACCCTGTACCGGCACCTCCACCCAGTTTTCCCTATGCACAATCTCTGTCCTCCCCTCCCCTGGTTCCCCCCTCACCCGAGCTCCATGACCATGGCGCCCCGTGACACCACCAATTCCAACAAGATCTGACGATCTCCTGTGAATTATCTCACCATCCTGCCTGCCCCTTAGTCCTCTCCTACGATCCTCCACCACCGAGATGACCTTCGTGGTCCTACACATGCCGCTCAGGAACCCTAGCCTCCATGGGTCGCCGGTGCGACTCCTGCGTAGCCCTCTACCCCGCGTCTCAGTATTCGCCGCTGCCGTCTCGGGCTCGACAGTGCTGCTCCGCCTCGGCTACCTTACCTTTGACATCGACAACTTAGTAAGGAACTTCGCTCCTCTACTCGTGCCCTCTGGTTCTTTCTGGTGACATGGCCTTCCTGTCATGGTCGATTCTTTGATGGAAATCATGGCCGTGATCTACTCTACCAAGTGTTAGCAGTCGTGGTGTACTAGTGTCGTACTTCACGGCTAGATAATATCCCAACACGGTCAGGGACCTTGCCGGAGGCTAAAAAAATCAGTTCACGATTCTAGGCATTTCAGTTTCATGCTTGCATATCTCAGTGTGCTACTGCTATCTAGTTCTGCACATGCAAGCCAGTCATTTATAGTTGGGTTAATCTATTGTGATGTATTGTTGAGTGATTCACCACTTGTCTATATGTGTTAATTCTGGAAGAATGCATGCATCCTTGTTTTCTCAGTAGTTGTTTCTTGCTGCTATGTGTGTGGATGAATCCTTAACAATTTCCCTGTCACACATTGTGTAATACCTTAAGAATAAGTCTCAGATGCCCGTCCTAATATTCCTCTTGACTATATATATAATCCTTAATTTCATTTCCCATAGCAGGTTCTAAAACAGAGGCCAACAGGTGTGTGTGTGTTTGTTGGATTGCATAGTGTCGATGAACATCAAGGCTACATGATGGTTGTGAGTTACCAAAACATTGTCTCCCTTATTTTACTAATCACTGAATCAGTTTTAATTTTAGATCCTCCTATTGAATTCAGTGTGAAGTTTTTGTATGATATTTTCATTGCAGTGCTTGAAGAATGGTATGGAGGCAGCAATGCAGAATTAACCAGCGACGACGAGCAACATTGTAGCTTTTCTCGTCATGCCCACATGTTGTGGAGCTGCCGACTTGCCCAAGCCACCCTCGATCAATGCCAACTCCGCGAGAGAAAACTATGGTATTGGTCTCGTTCTTTTCGTTATTACATTGTAAGGTTCTTCGTTCCCATAGGATTTAAGATGGTGAAGTTACTGGATGTAGGAATTATTGTATACTATGAATTTAACAAATTTTGTTGTTTCTTGACTTGTTTTAGTAAGAACTTCAATGCTCGAGTCATAACCCTATACGATTTCACCTTGCCCCAATTACTCAATCAGAAGTTCAGAACTTGTGGTATTCGACATGTTGTTGGCCCTCAACTTCCATCAATTAGCCAATTCTTCTCAAGACCATGAAATATTTATTTATCACATGTTATTCTTAGGTCAATTTCTCAGATTAGGAGTTGAGTAAACATCAATATGCTCAAGGTAATGCACCCTACTTTGCATAGTTAACGATACTGGGCGATTTTGATTGTAAAACATCTTTGATAAACTGAAGAAGATGCAACAACCCAGGTTCGGTTTATAGATTGTGGAGAGATTGGCCAATCTAAAAAAGAAAAGATGGATGCCAAGGTGAACAGTGGTGTGATGTCTGCAGCTGGGACGTTGAAAAGTTTGTGTAAGTTCTTCTGGCTTTATCTCAAATATTAATTTCTTTATACGCGCGCGCTTATGTAGAAACATCAAATGTCTTAGATATCTTCTAGAAAATCACGTGTTGATGATATTTCAGCAAAGAAGTGTGTAATTTCCTTCTCAATCTGCATTACTACTTATGCTATTTTGGTGCAATGCTATGTCTGATATCTTATGACAGTCCTTGTAGATTTTATGCTGATGTAAATATTGTACTAAACTGATATGTACGATTAAATACGGAGTTACTAAGGGTCCTATAGGTTGGAGAGACTTGTATCCTATTTTGTCAAGATAGTAAATTCTTGTGCTAAAGTTTAATCTATTACTTGTGTTCTAAAATTTACCTTGTTTTACTAAATTATGTTGTTATTACTAAATTTTTCACTGTTGTACTAAAATTTGCCTTGCTACTGTTGTCCTAAAATCTAACCAATGAGTAGGAAGGAAGAGATTAAGGGAGCAAAAATAATGAGGAAGGAGCGCTTAGAAGAAGTTAACTAAAAATCCACTTAAGGTGTGACCTTCACGTAACTCAAAAATCCTAATCAGATATTCATGACAATTGCACCAGGCACATGATATCCATTCGTATAATTGTATTGTACTTGATGCTATTATTGTTCCTTTTTAACTTGATGCTTATATTGTTCCTTTTTAAATTGATGCTTATATTGTTTCTTTGAGCATAAGGTATTTTTATATTGTTGAAACCTCGCATCTATTTGTTCAGGAGAACTGTAGATCTTTCTATGAAAATGAAGGTTGTGTTGTATGTCAGCACATGTTTTTTTTCAAAGGAAGTACCTGATATCTTACATTCTATGTTTGCTTCAAGTTTACTTGAACTCAATTGACATCTAGCAGATTTCTTCATAAGAAAACAAGGATCAAAAGTGTGTAATATGTAGGATATATTGCTCCACTTTTCCGCCTGCAATGTTACTAATGTGATAGCCTTCAACATTTTTATGTTGCTCCTCTACATTTTTGTGCTCTATTAACCTGATTTTCTCTATCGTAAATTACTCATCTCGTTATTATTTTTTGTAGATTGCTGAGATAAATGGATGATGCATGGCTCAGATGTTCATTGCAAGGCATAGAATGAGGATAATTAGAATGTCATTTTCAGGAAAATGTTTCAAACATTATAGTTGATTGGAAGATCGGGAATTTTGCTACTAGTAGATAGCTCACATCTTGTAATGTTTGGATAGTGTTCAGTGTAATGCTACATTGTTGATTTAATATATGAGATCTTTCCATTTATTGTACTATGCCTCCTATGCACTATATGCATTGAACTAATAATTGTGGATGGCAATGTATAAAATATCATCAATTATTCATGCTATGTGCGGAAGCCTCTAGTCGTTGCAATGATGGTAGCCACCAACGCATATGAAGCGTTGTAAGACTCTAACTCTACATGTTGCTACCTTACAACACTTCTAAATGGCGTTTACCAACGCATGTATATATGTTGTAGTAGACCCCAGCAACGCCACCAATGGCAACACATAATAATCTGTTGGTGTAGGCCTTAGCAACACATATATGGACATACGACAATGCATTGATGCGTTGCTGTAGGGGGGTTCCTGTTGTAGTGTTATATATATTGTCCACTGAGCACAAGGATTTGTTCATTTAGTGTCTCCTTTAAAGAAAAAACGTAGGAATTTTAATTTTCACTTGTCCTCCTTTTCAAATTCCTATTCAGGAAGCACAAGACTAACAGATAGTAGCATAGTAGCATTATAACCGTACATTTTCTTATGGTTTGACTTACTCTCACCATGCTTCTTTGCATCCTGTGATCTTCCAATTGTTGTGAATCAAACACCCAGATTGGCAGAAAACCTGTGTTTTTAAATTCTCGGTTTTGCACGTGCATTCCTATCCTATTCCTGTCTATTTCCTATCCCTGCATTGTTGGAATCCTCCAATTCAAACGAGCCCTGACAGAATTACTTCTCTTAATGATAGTTGGCAAAGAAAACCTTGCGTGGTTTGTCCCGCTCCTGCTGCACCGTCGTCCACCCCAGCTCAGCTGCTCCAATGACAGAAGGGTCTAGCACAACAGGGATCCAGCCTCCAGACCGTCTTTCGCCGCCTCAGATCTTCTTCCCCGCCGCTGGCAGCAATGAAAACTGCACTACCATCATCAATCGAGTAGATGACCTCGAGGACTACACGGGTCCGCAAGAGAGGTCGCACTCTTTCGTGTCTGCTTACGTTATGCATCGCTTAATATTACATGCTGCTTTATCGTCCTGTTCACCGATTAGACTTTGAGTCAGCTCCAAACTAATGGTCAAACTTGATTTTTTAAATGGTTGTGGGGTACATATCGGGGCCGCTATCAATAGTATCTATCTACTATCTGGTTAATCTCCGGTGTCTACTATGAGTTTCATGTTGGGTGGGAAACAAACAGTAAAGAAGCCATTATCTATATTTTTTAACTAAAGCCATTATCTGCCTGCTATTATTGGTTTTGGGTCTATCCACAGGTTGCTACCATCACTCTGGATTTCTGCATGCACTCCTTACATAATCTCACTATGTTTTATTCCCATGCATGACAGTTATTGTAAACAATGGAACTGAACATGTAGAGCAAAAGAGACGAGCCTTGTGTGGCAATAAAATTTCATGCAGATGTCGCTCCATAGTAGGCGCAAAGGCAGCCCCCCTCCATGCATTTCATATTGTAATCGAGAGGAAGATATCTGTTCTGAGGGGGATTCATAAGGAGAAGACAACTCCTATTTACCCCATGAGGTCTTTGCTCTAACTTGGCATGCTGATGTTGGTTATATCATGCATATGGTGTCTTGCATTGCTTACTTTATACATCAAATATGTCATCTACTTAGTTAAGACATCCTTTGTGCGAATGCCATCTGTTTAGTTTATTCATCGTTTATGTGAATTATGCAACGCCATCTTGTTTAGCCAGGCATCATATATGTGAATTTTGCAATGCCATCCTGCTTAGCCAGTCATATTATATGTAAATTATATCAGGCCATCCTATTTTTCGTTACATATTACATTTGTCAACAATGTTATTACATTCAACTGCTCTTCATGTGCATCAGCCATTTGACACGGTGATGGCAAATTCTGTAGTGAAAACAAGGTCTTCAGAGCAGACTATGCTATCTGACGAAGCGCATATCTCGCTGGTTACGGATAGCTCCTCAGAGGAGGATTCAGAGAAAGATGACCAGTTCTATCCCCCCCGAGGTGTATGCTCTAACTTGGCAGGGTTATGTTGCTCATATCGTGCGTATGATGTCTCGCATTGCTATGTCATTTGATTAGTTTAGACATGCTTTGTGTGAATGCCACCTCTTGAGTGTCTAATTACCATATATGTGAATTATGCATTGCCATCTTGTTGCAAGACATTATATATGTGAATTATACAATACTATCTTGTTGCAAAGGCATTATATATGTGAATTATGCAATGCCATGCTATTTAGCCAATCATCATGTATGTGAATTATATCATGCTATCATTTTTTTTGTATTACGTTTTCCATTTGGCGACAACGTTTATATATTCAACTACTCTTCCTATGCATCAGCCATTTGAAGTGGTGATGGAAGTATCTGGAGTGAAAACAAGGTATTCAGAGTAGACAATGCTACCTGCTGAAGCAGACATCTTGCTGGTTACAGAGAGCTCCTCAGAGGAGGATTCGGAGACTGATGACCAGTCCTATTTTCCCACTGAGGTCTATGCTCAAATTTGGCAGGGTTATATTACCCATGTCATGCATCTTGTCTTGCATTGCTTAGTTTTTACATCATATATGGATTTCCATCTGCTTACTTGCTTACTATATAAATCATATATTTGAATTATATCATGCCATCATGTTTACATAGTACGTACACATCATCTATCTGAATTATGGCATGGCAACCCATTTAATAAAGACGTCATATAGTTATATCATCTCATCCTGTTTAGTGTTTACAGTCATCATATTCTGAATTATGGCATTCTATCCGTGGATGTATGTGAATTATGGCATGCCAACCTATTTAATAAACACATTATATAGTTATGTCATGTCATCCTGTTTACATAGTCTCATATTTTGAACTATGTCTTTCCATCTTTTTTAGTTAGCCATCATAATGTGAAATTGTGTCATGCTATCATGTTTAGTTAGCCATCATATATGTGAAATTGTGTCATGCTATCCTGTTTGGTTAGACAACATAAATATGAATTATTTCATGCCCTCTTTTATTCCCCACTATCAATTGCACCTGTCTATCATACAATGTCTATACTTCAATTAGTTTTCTTGTTTATCAGCCATTTGAATTGGAGAGCATGATGGCAGTATCTAAGGGAGTAACAACACGGTCTTCAAAAAAGATACTGCTACCAATTGATGCAGATAGAACCACGGTTGTACTTGCCCAAGGACCAGATCCACTACACATAACCCAAACTCTCGCAGATTGTACCCCTACCCAGTTAGACAGAGAACCAACTACACCCCTTCTAACCCCAACCCCGGCAGATAGTAACCCAGTTCCAGTTGACACAGCACCGTCTCCACCACAGAGCACCCAAACAAGAGCAGTTAGTAAGGGAACTGCAGTGCCCAAAGCACGAGGACCACCACTCCCCAACTCAACGCTTAAAGGAGAAGAAGATTTGTTCTCAGGTCAGGTTCTGTAGCTATGGTTCATACTCCTTTGCTCTTGCATGACTGTATTTACTCATACCAACTATTTTCAAATTTGAAGGATGGAATTGAAACTCCAATGGTGCAACAAGTATGTTTTAAACCTGTTTCTTTAACTGGTTTGCTGTTGTAACCTACTCTATGTTGATTTCAGTTTCAATTGAATAAACAATTATGTTCTCATATCATGCACATTACAAGTGTTGTTATTGCTCTATAGTTACCCACACTTATATTCTGTCTATTCTGCTTTGTCTATAACAAATATTATTTGAATTGTGTCTCTATCTTGATTTGGCAACAAAAACTAGAATGATATAGACCATAAAGTGACCATGGTACATAGATATATGTTTGTTTCATGCTGTTATCCTGTCCACTTTACTACTGAACTCATTTACCAAAATGAGTTTCATATACAACATGGTAAACATGTGATGTGTCTGCTTGTTTCTCTTTTAGAATGCGGACAAAATATTGGAGAACAGTACCGCGTTATCCAATGGTAAAGGAAGTAATGCATATAAGGTTCAAGATAGTGAGACATCCATGTTGGTCTCCAAGAAAGCTGATAAAAACTATCTTGACGACAGTGAGGGAACCCAAAAGTCCTATCTTGATGTAGTGTTCGAGTTACTGGCCACTACTACTGGCACAAGCTCTTTGAACTCGCTGCCTGAATCAGTTCGTATTCTTGAGTCTCAACTTCAAGTTGAAAGACATCGATCAGATGTGCTGCGACAGGAAGCTGAAGGACTGAGAAAGTCCCTGCAGAATTCAGATGCATATTTTCTGGTGCAACAACAAGCGCTGGAGGATTTAAGCGCCAAACAAGAGAAAGTTAATAAGCTTGCTAAGCATCTTGCCAGCATTATGGGTACCCAGGATATTGTTTCTTGAGATCTTCTAAAGTGGTTTCAGTTCTGGATTTGTTTTGCTGCGGCGTTTATTTTCGCTGGTCGCCAACTTTGACAACCAGTGTATATGATATGCTGCTTTGTTCCCTATATTTGCACTCGTGGCGAACTTTGATGCCCAGTGGATGTAATATGTGTAATAGTCGTGATAGCCTAGTGTTAGTTGCTTGCTTATTTATTTCCTTGTTGTCTTGTTTATTTGTTTGCTTGCAGTCATTGCAGTTCTTTTTCCGCGGTTAGCTAGTGGCTGCAATACCCTATTTTTAAAACTAGGCCACAATAACCATGGGCTAGTATTTACTGTAGTGACACTAGCCTCCTACTGGCTGTAGAAACAATGGGCCTTCTACGGGCCGTAGAAACAATGGGCCTTCCGCGGGCTGTATTCTAAATGGGCCTTATACGGGCCGTATAATCGATTGGCCAAACTTGGGCCAAACAGACTGCATTATGGACGTAAACAGGCTAGAGTTGGAATCGTCTGTTCATGGGCCGACCATAACGGGCCATCGTTAATAGGACGTATTTGATGACGCTATGAAATCGGCCCAATGTATTAACATACCACAAATGGGCTGACTGTAACCACGGGCTGAATTTGGCCCACAAGCAGAAAATGACATGTAGTGACCAGTCCTCAAACAGTCTGATCTCTGTGCTCCGGTGTCATCCCTGGATTAGTAATGCTGACACCACACAATACTCGGAGGATTTATAACAGAGTAGCAATCACACACTTATTACATCGAGTGTCTCAAAAGAGAACTTATTACAATAAATATGGCTTAAGGCCATCTAATAACGATAACAGCGGAAGGCTTGGAAGATAAGTGAGTCCATCAACTCCAACGGCATCACTGAGTATAGGACCACGACCTAAAAACTCCTTAATCATCGTCTGAAAAGTCTGCAACATTAGCGTTGCAGCCCGAAACGGGTCAGCACATGGAATATGCTGGCAAGGTAACACATAGAGAGTAATGGAATGAAACAGCTATACTATATGCATGTTTGGCTGGTGGAAAGCTCTATGGTTACAGTTTTGCGTAAAGCCAATTTTTCCCTACTTCAAAGGAATAAAACTTAATTACTATCATGGTGGTTGTTAAACATTGAGAATGGTTGACAGCATTCTCAATCCCAATTAAGCATCATCATTAAACATAACCCAACAAAATTAATTTAGAGTAACATGTTGAGATTCACATGAAAATCCAAGTACTAGATACTCAAGATGTCCATAACCGGGGACACGGCTAACCATGATTAGTTTATTACACTCTGCAGAGGTTTGCGCACTTTTCCCCACAAGACTCGATCGCCTCCGTTTGGTTTCTCGCACTACATGGTGTTTGAGAAGACGGATGACCGAGACATAGTATTTCAGAAGCGCTAGCACCTTACGATCGGGTAGACCGTACCACCTACATCCCCTACATCTGCTAGTCTACCACTGTAAGAGTTCGCACGACTTAGTCAACTATGCTAGAGCCCATAATAGCTTGTGGCTGCACACGGAAGTTTCTAGTATGAATAGTCTCATGATCCCTTTGAGCCTGGGTGGCGGTCCAAAAGAAAACAGGCAAGTCCTGGAATACCCAGGTGCCTCAATCCACCCAGATGTGTGTTTAAGTTGCCACCTTAGGTAAACCATTAATTAACAATCTCACATCTGTCATGGATTTCACTCACCCAATCCACGTCTACTAGCATAGCATGGCACAATAAGCAAACGTAGAAGTAACTCCCAAAGGTTTGATAATAAACAGGTAATAGGTACTACCTCATCTACTTCCCATCCCACAATTTAATTAGATCCTAATCATGCAATGTGTGAGGATTGATCTAATGCAATAAAACTGGGTAGTAGAAAAGGTATGATCAAAGTGTTACTTGCCTTGCTGATGATCCGCGAAACCTAACGATTCAAAGTAACAAGCGGTGCACTCTGGGTATTCTATCGCAGACAAACAAACAAGCATACAATAAGTACTCATCTAATGCACGGGTAAAACACAAATAAGAGATCTAACCAGAAGGTTCAACTTAAGAACTCTGGTTGGCATACAATAAGTACTCATCTAATGCACGGGTAAATCGCTGATTTTTTTTATTTTTTTTGGCACGGAAATCGAGACGCGACGAACCTCGGGCGGCGGGATCGTTGGCAGCGGTGGCGGCGGCTCCGGCGGCGGCGGCGGCGGCTCCGGCGGCGCGCACGGATCGAGGCGGAGCTGATGGGCTGGGGCGGCTTGGGGCGGCGCTATTTAAAGGCTGCCCCCGGGTGGTGTCCCGCTCGGGTACGGCCCGAAGTCGGTTCGTTTTTTTATTCCGCTCGGAAGAAAAATAAAAAGAAATACTAAACGGACTCCAAAAAATCCGAAATAAATTTTCACTTGCTTCTAAAATCAAGCCGCACAAGGTGAACATTTATTTGGGCCCTAAATGCAATTTTGAAAAATGCACATTTTTCCTAAATTCAAATAAAACACCGAAAAACTCCGAAATAAAATCTTATTTGATTTTTTGTTAAATCCTCAATATTTCTTTATTTTGGGAAAGTCATTTTATTCCCTCTCTCATATTTTTGTAATATAAATAATTGATGATAAAATAAATAAAATCAAATGATCCTATTCTCAAAATTTGAGAGAACTCAAATATGAAAATAACGAAATCCCCAACTCTCTCCGTGGGTCATTGAGTTGCGTAGAATTTCTAGGATCAACCAAAATGCAAAATAAAATATGATATGCATGATGATCTAATGTATAACATTCCAAATTGAAAATTTGGGATGTTACAAACCTACCCCCCTTAAGATGAATCTCGCCCTCGAGATCCGGGTTGGCTAGAAAATAGGTGAGGGTGGTCTTTGAGCAAATCTTCCTCTTGTTCCCAGGTGGCTTCATCCTCCGTGTGGTTGCTCCACTGAACTTTGCAAAACTTAATAACTTTGCTGTGAGTAACTCGGCTGGAAAACTCGAGAATCTTGACTGGTTTCTCCTCGTAGGTCAAATCGTTATCCAACTGAAGAGTTTCCAAAGGCATTGTGTCTCTCAACGGTGTGTCAGCCATCTCCGCGTGACATTTCTTTAACTGAGAAACGTGGAACACATCATGACTCCTGACAATCCTTCGGGTAATTCCAACTTGTAGGCCACTTCTCCCATACGCTCCAAAACTCGATAGGGTCCTACAAATCGTGGTGCTAACTTCCCTTTAACTCCAAAACGCTTTGTTCCCCGAAGTGGAGATACTCGAAGATAAGCTCTGTCTCCGACTTCGTAAACTGTCTCCTTGCGTTTAGAATCTGCATAACTTTTCTGTCTGGACTGGGCTACCTTGAGCCTATCGCGAATCAGCTTCACCTTCTGTTCAGACTCTTTAATCAAGTTAGGACCAAACAACTGGCGGTCTCCAACTTCGTCCCATGACAATGGTGTCCTGCACCTCCTTTCGTACAAGGCTTTGAAAGGGGCCATCTTTAAACTGGTTTGGTAACTGTTGTTGTAAGAGAACTCTGCATATGGCAAATTATCGTCCCAACTAGATCCATAATCTAGCGCACAAGCTCTCAGCATATCCTCCAAAATCTGATTGACTCTCTTGGTCTGTCCATCTGTCTGTGGATGAAAAGTTGTACTGAATTCTAGCCTGGTTCCCAAAGTTTCGTGCAATGGCTTCCAGAACTTTGAGGTAAACTGGGTTCCTCTGTCTGATACGATACTCCTTGGAACTCCATGCAGACATACGATCCTGGTCATGTATATCTTTGCCAACTTAGCACTGGTGTAAGTGGTCTTTACCAGGATGAAATGAGCTACTTTTCATCAATCGATCAACTACAACCCAAATCGAGTCGTAGCCTGAACGAGTCCTGGGTAATCCTGTGATAAAATCCATGCCTAGCTTATCCCACTTCCATTCGGGTATGGGCAATGGTTGTAACAATCCTGCTGGCTTCTGATGCTCTGCCTTAACTCTCTGACATACATCACAAACTGCTACATACTCCGCTATATCCTTCTTCATTCTAGTCCACCAGGAAATATCCTTCAAATCCAAATAGACCTTGGTATTTCCTGGGTGAATTGAATACGATGAGTCGTGTGCCTCTTGCAAAATCAACTTCCTGATCTCCGGGTCATTGGGCACATAAACGCGGTCTTCAAACCATAGGGTGTCGTGCTCATCCTCACGGAATCCTTTAGCTTTTCCTTTGCTCAGTTTCTCCTTTATAGTGGCAATCTCTTTGTCAGCTTTCTGAGCTTCCCTGATTTTATCCATCAAGGTTGACTGAATCTCCATTGCTGCTACATAACCTCTCGGAACTATTTCCAAACATAGTTCACGAAGATTTTCGGCTAACTCCCTTGGTATTCCTCCCGTCATTAATGTATTGACATGGCTCTTGCGGCTTAATGCGTCAGCTACTACATTAGCCTTTCCGGGGTGATAATGCAATTTCATATCATAATCCTTAATGAGCTCCAACCATCTCCTTTGTCTGAGATTCAACTCCTTCTGTGTGAAAATGTACTTCAAACTCTTATGATCCGTGTACACCTCACAATGATTTCCAATGAGAAAATGTCTCCATGTCTTTAATGCATGCACTATGGCTGCTAACTCCAAATCATCCGTAGCATAATTCAACTCATGAGGCTTCAGTTGTCTTGAGGCATATGAAACAAGTCTCCCTTCCTGCATAAGCACTGCTCCAAGTCCTCGACGTGAAGCGTCGCAGTACACCTCATAATCCTTGGTCTGGTCCAGCAAAATCAACACTGGTGAGGTAACTAAGCGTTTCTTCAACTCCTGGAAACTAGCCTCACATTCCTCTGTCCATATGAACTTGGTATCTTTCTTCAACAACTCCGTCATAGGCTTCGCAATCTTTGAGAAATTCTCAATAAATCTTCGGTAGTATCCTCCGAGTCCGAGAAAACTCCGGATCTCTCCAACTGTTGTTGGGGCTTCCCACTTGGTCATGGTTTCAACTTTAGCGGGATCTACTGCTATACCTTCTCCAGATATTACATGCCCGAGGAATCCTACTTCCTTCAACCAAAACTCACATTTGCTGAACTTGGCATATAATTGATGTTCTCTGAGCTTTCCAAGTACCAAACGCAAATGCTCCTTATATTCCTCTTCATTCTTCGAATAAACCAGGATATCATCAATGAACACTACGACGAACTTATCCAAAAACTCCATAAACACTTTGTTCATCATGTTCATAAAATAGGCAGGTGTGTTAGTCAGACCAAATGGCATAATGGTATACTCATACAACCCATACCTGGTGGTAAAAGATGTCTTCGGAATATCCTGTTCTCGAATCTTCAACTGGTGGTATCCTGATCGCAGATCGATCTTGGAAAATACCTTAGCTCCTTGCAATCGATCAAACAGATCGTTGATCATTGGTAGCGGGTACTTGTTCTTGATCGTTACTTCATTCAATCCTCGATAATCAACAACCATCCTTAACGATCCATCCTTCTTCTCCACTAGAAGTACTGGCGATCCCCAAGGTGAAGAACTTGGGCGAATATATCCCTTATCCAGTAACTCCTTAATCTGCTTCTTAATTTCCACCAAATCCTTTGCTGGCATCCTATATGGTCTCTTTGATATTGGACCTATGCCTGGCAATAGCTCAATCAAAAACTCAATATCTCTATTCGGTGGCATGCCTAGCAACTCCTCTAGAAATACATCAGGGAAATCCATTACCACTGGTACTTCCTCCTACACAACTCCTGTTAGGCAATTTGCTTGAGTCCTCTTTGGCACATGCCGGGATACATACTTGATCCTTCTCCCTTCTGGGGTGGTAAGCAAAATTGACTTACTAGCACATTCAATATTCCCTTCATACTTTGATAACCAATCCATGCCTAATATCACATCCAATCCTTGAGATTCCAATACTATTAGGTCTGAGGGAAAAACGTAGTTACCAATCCTTAATGGTAACCGACCACACCATAGACTAGCCACATACTCTGCTCCGGGCGAGGTTACTAACATGGGTGACCTAAGGGCTTGGGTTGGTAGGTTATACTTATCCCCAAATCCCCTTGAGATGTATGAATGCGATGCACCAGTATCAAAAAGAACGAGTGCAGTAAATGACTTAACCAAAAACTTACCTATTACTGCATCAGGCTGAGCTTCAACCTCCTCCACGCTAACGTGGTTCACCTGTCCCCTGTTGAAAGGGTTCGGCTTCTTCCCAGAACTTCCATTGCTATTTCCATTTTGTAATTCAGGACATTCATTGGCATAATGTCCTGTCTTCGAACACTTAAAGCAAGTGACTTGGCTTAGGTCCTTCTTGGCTGGGGTTGAGGGGTTGGTGCGGTTCTGGCCGTTGCTTCCTCCATTGCCATTACCATTCTTGGTGCCATTGTGATTGTGCAGGCTACCTCCTCCATGGGTATGCTGAAAATGTCCTCCCGGTCCTAGGGGTAAAACGTGGCTTCTACTGAGCTCCTGAATTATACTTTCCTTGTCCATACTTCCTCTTGCGATTCTCAATCTGCTGCTGCTTCCCTTCAATCATAAGAGCACGATCTACCAACTCCTGGTAGTTGTTGAAGGTTGCTACCATCAACTGCATGCTCAACTCATCATTCAGTCCTTCCAGAAATTTCTCCTGCTTAGTTGCATCCGTAGCGACGTCATCTGGGGCATAACATGCTAACTTACTAAATTCCTCCACATACTGGCCAACTGTCCTTCCTCCTTGGCGCAAGTTGCGAAACTCACGCTTCTTCATGGCCATACCTCCTGCTGAAACGTGTGCAGTACGAAAAGCCTGCTGAAACTGGTCCCATGTGACAGTGTCGACTGGGAAAGTGGCTGTGAAATTCTCCCACCATGATGCTGTGGGTCATTCCAGCTGATGTGCGGCAAACTTCACCTTCTCCGCATCTGTGCATCCTGCTGTGGTCAACTCCCTAGCTGTCTTGCGGAGCCAATCATCTGCTACTATCGGCTCGGTGTTACTAGAAAACACCGGCGGATTCAGCCTAAGAAAATGGGCTAAGTGGTCAACAGGTGGTGGTGGTGGTGGTGGCTTGTTGTTGTTGTTCCCCTGGTTCTGATTCTGGACTAGCAACTGCATCAATGTGTTTTGCTGCTGAATCAACTGGGTGAGCTCCGGTGGGAAGGCAAATCTGGGGTCACGTCTCGGAGGCATCTGAGGGTTTAGAAAAGAAGAGATATAAGAATAGAGGGGGTCTAAAGAGAAAACACTACCCATATGCACATGAGGCAAAAGCAAACAATTCACTTCAATCAATCAACAAGGGCATACAATTGATCTATCTATCGCAAAAGTGCTCGGACTACTATATTTACATGGTGGACTACCACTACTGATGAGGTGGTCTACTAGAAATATTCTACGGTCGTTGACTCCATGGTATCTGCTCCAGTTTCATCAACATAGTCATCATCGCTACTATCTGCTTCCGAGTCGGTGCTGTCGATGATGATGTAGTCTTCCGGGCTAATTTCCTTGGGTTCTTCGTCTTCATCTACTGGCGTAGGGTCTCCCATAAATATTCCAATCTTCTTGATCAGGTCGTCATTCTTCTCCACCAATACTTCAATTTCCTCTTCATAATCTTCACGTGTGGCCTTGAGTTCTTCCTCCAGTTCCTTGATTCCAGTCTTAGCCTTCTTCAGATCTATCATGTCGGCGCACATCTGGTTCTCCTGTCGTTGAATGTGCTGATTTAGCTCCTGGATAAAAGTTGCGATTGATCTATCCTTCCTGGTGCTGATCATCTCCCAGTTTTCATCTCGACGCCCACAAATCTGGTAGATAGTATCCTTGAGATCCTTGTGGTAGACTTCTCCAATGCGTCCCATGGCGATGTGAGCTGCCATGCTCTTTCCTAGACTCCAAGTTGGTGCATCAAAAGAAAACTCTATGGGCTTAGTGACTGGCATGAACGTCCTTCCTGGAACTTGGACTTGAATCATCCAGTGCTCTTCTTCAGGTAAAGTGGCGTTGTAGGTTCCCGTGAAGCTTGGTACTCCTATGTTCAGGTATCTAGTGACTTCCTTCAAGTGTCGTCCAAAGGGTGTATCTTCATCCGGTTGTGTGAACTTGTTCCTTGCATCCCCCATCCTAAAGAGTAGAAAAGATGAGAGGTCAGAAGAGAAGAGAGTGAATAGTGATCTAGGTCTTGTGCTTAGTGGTCGTGTCCTACAGTCAGCGTGTGCTCTGATACCATCTCTATAGCGACCAGACCTCAAACAGTCTGATCTCTGTGCTCCGGTGTCATCCCTGGATTTGTAATGCTGACACCACACAATACTCGGAGGATTTATAACAGAGTAGCAATAACACACTTATCACATCGAGTGTCTCAAAAGAGAACTTATTACAATAAATATGGCTTAAGGCCATCTAATAACGATAACAGCGGAAGGCTTGGAAGATAAGTGAGTCCATCAACTCCAACGACATCACTGAGTATAGGACCACGACCTAAAAACTCCTTAATCGTCATCTGAAAAGTCTGCAACATTAACGTTGCAGCCCGAAACGGGTCAGCACATGGAATATGCTGGCAAGGTAACACATAGAGAGTAATGGAATGAAACAGCTATACTATATGCATGTTTGGCTGGTGGAAAGCTCTATGGTTACAGTTTTGCGTAAAGCCAATTTTTCCCTACTTCAAAGGAATAAAACTTAATTACTATCATGGTGGTTGTTAAACATTGAGAATGGTTGACATCATTCTCAATCCCAATTAAGCCTCATCATTAAACATAACCCATCAAAATTAATTTAGAGTAACATGTTGAGATTCACATGAAAATCCAAGTACTAGATACTCAAGATGTCCATAACCGGGGACACGGCTAACCATGATTAGTTTATTACACTCTGCAGAGGTTTGCGCACTTTTCCCCACAAGACTCGATCGCCTCCGTTTGGTTTCTCGCACTACATGGTGTTTGAGAAGACGGATGACCGAGACATAGTATTTCAGAAGCGCTAGCACCTTACGATCGGGTAGACCGTACCACCTACATCCCCTACATCTGCTAGTCTACCACTGTAAGAGTACGCACGACTTAGTCAACTATGCTAGAGCCCATAATAGCTTGTGGCTGCACATGGATGTTTCTAGTATGAATAGTCTCATGATCCCTTTGAGCCTGGGTGGCGGTCCAAAAGAAAATAGGCAAGTCCTGGAATACCCAGGTGCCTCAATCCACCCAGATGTGTGTTTAAGTTGCCACCTTAGGTAAACCATTAATTAACAATCTCACATCTGTCATGGATTTCACTCACCCAATCCACATCTACTAGCATAGCATGGCACAATAAGCAAACGTAGAAGTAACTCCCAAAGGTTTGATAATAAACAGGTAATAGGTACTACCTCATCTACTTCCCATCCCACAATTTAATTAGATCCTAATCATGCAATGTGTGAGGATTGATCTAATGTAATAAAACTGGGTAGTAGAAAAGGTATGATCAAAGTGTTACTTGCTTGCTAATGATCCACGAAACCTAACGATTCGAAGTAACAAGCGGTGCACTCCGGGTATTCTATCGCAGACAAACAAACAAGCATACAATAAGTACTCATCTAATGCACGGGTAAAACGCAAATAAGAGATCTAACCAGAAGGTTCAACTTAAGAACTCTAGTTGGCAAAAAGAATCAAATCGAACGAAGCAGCGAAAAACAAACGGCGAAAGAAAACAACTTCGTTCTACTAATCTGGATCTAGGGCAAATTTTACAGTACAAAAACTTGTTTAAGTTGGTTAAACGGATAGAGGGTTTCGAGACGAATCCCTAGGCGCTTGAATCGCCTGATTCCGATAAACGAGCGAAAAGTCAAACTAAAACGAAAATCAGATCAGGAATCGCGATTAGAAAAATCACGGATTTAATCCGAGAAAAAGAAAAACGACGAACGCCGATTTTTTTCGGCATGGAAATCGAGACGCGACGAACCTCGGGCGGCGGGATCATCGGCGGCGGCTCCGGCAGCACGCGCGGATCGAGGCGGGGCTGATGGGCTGGGGCGGCTCGGGGTGGCGCTATTTAAAGGCTTCCCCCGGGCTGTGTCCCGCTCGGGTACGGCCCGAAGTCGGTTCGTTTTTTTATTTATTCCACTCGGAAGAAAAATAAAAAGAAATACTAAACGGACTCCAAAAATTCCGAAATAAATTTTCATGGGCTTCTAAAATCAAGCCGCACAAGCTGAACATTTATTTGGGCCCTAAATGTAATTTTGAAAAATGCACATTTTTCCTAAATTCTAATAAAACACCAAAAAACTCCGAAATAAAATCTTATTTGATTTTTTTATTAAATCCTCAATATTTCTTTATTTTGGGAAAGTCATTTTATTCCTCTCTCATATTTTTGTAATAGAAATAATTGATGATAAAATAAATAAAATCAAATGATCCTATTCTCAAAATTTGATAGAACTCAAATATGAAAATAATGAAATCCCCAACTCTCTCCGTGGGTCATTGAGTTGCGTAGAATTTCTAGGATCAACCAAAATGCAAAATAAAATATGATATGCATGATGATCTAATGTATAACATTTCAAATTGAAAATTTCGGATGTTACATGACTGTAACGGGCTGTAAGTAAACGAATGCTGGAAATGAGCCCAAGAATAAATGGGCTCTGAGAAGGCCGAAAGATAACATGGGCTGGAAACGGCTCAACGGAATAACGGGCCATTAATTGGTATAAAGTGATACATTATTCATTACGGGCCAGTTTCACCATGGGCCGTTAATGGATGTAAAGTGATACACTGTTCATTACGGGCCAGTTTCACCACGGGTCGTTAGTAGGCCCAGAGTTACATAGGGCCTCAAATGGGCCGAAAGACGTCATGGGCCATACATGGGCCAGAAGTGAAAATGGGCTGGAATCATATTGGATGGCCCAGATGACGCTACTAGGCCTAATTCGGATAGGGCGTAACGAGCCTTGGGTTAGCGGGCTGTAAATGGGCTATATTCGAACAGGTCGTTAACAGGCTTTCCATGGGCCGTCCTGCCAGCTTTTGACCAAGTCAAACGGGCCGGCCTTTTCACAGGAATGGGCCTCTGTTGGTTCGTGCCACGTGTCGACGTATCATCGGCGCCTTCCGTCCACTGAGTGGTTGACATCTGTCCCAACGATGAGCCGACACGTGTTTCCTCCAGCCAATGATGATTTTACACGTGGAAAATCCCCATTGGTCGGGGCTGTTAATGGGTTATCGGATCCAAAACCCGACCCGATAGCTTAACGGCATTACGTTACCGTGGATGCCACGTGTCGGTTACCCTTGACGAAAGCACTTCTGTGACGTGCGATTTATCATCATGGATGTGTACACTTCCATGATGATAATTTTGGTAATGTCATGGAACACTTCTACGACAGCACATGTATGACTATCTTGATTCTGTCATAAATTTGTCATGGATGTACATGCATGACAAAAAAAGCGACCTACTATGACAAACACGTATCATCACGGAAGTGTATTTATTTTTGTAGTGTTGCAATCATGCTTTTCATCAAAGGAACTATCAAGTATGGGAGCAATAGCAATGATCTCATGTTTAACATAAGGAACTATAGAAAATTCATCTTCATAAATATTGGCATCATGGACACAAGAATGGCAAGCATCATGTTCATGAAGGGATATTTCAATCAAATCATCGGAATCATAATTATCTATAGATTCATGCATATCATTATTTTCTTCAGAAGCAACGGTCATTCTTTCAATAAATTCTTTGAAATAGTCATTATGAGCATAGTTTTCATAGCAATATTTAAGTATGTCGGAATTTTCAGATTTGTAGAGAGTAATATCATACTTTTCAACCAAAGAAGCAACTTCATGATCACCCTTAAAAACGACAAATTCTTCAATTTGTTCTATATCATAGTAACTATAAACACCCTTTCCATAAGAAGATAAGATTTCATTATCTTCACATAGGTAGGGAAGATGTTTTTAGGGTTCTTAGAGCAACAAGTAAAGTTATAAATTTCACAAAGATTCCAAACAGAGCATAGCAAACTATTTATTTGATACCATAAGAGCTTCCCCTTTTCAGACAAATGATGACGCACAAAATGAGCATGCTCATCTAAAGATTTCCCATCAACTAGGCTAGTTGGGGATTCAGCACGAGCGCATAAGGATCGAAGATGATCCAAGTAGAACACTTTAAGTGGATCCATATCAACAAATTTTTAGCAAGCAAAGATGGAAGCAAATAGAAGGCACATGGAAACACAAACAAAAAGACATACAGGAAGAAGGCGAAGAAAAGGCAAAGGTGAAGTGCGGGAGAGGAAAACGAGAGGCAAATGGCAAATAAAGTACTGCGAGGGATAAGAGTTTGTGATGGGTACTTGGTATGTCTTGACTTGTGCGTAGATCTCCCTGCTACGGCGCCAGAAATCCTTCTTGCTACCTCTTGAGCACTGCATTGTTTTTCCCTTGAAGAGGAAAGGTGATGCAGTAAAGTAGCGTAAGTATTTCCCTCAGTTTTTGAGAACCAAGGTATCAATCTAGTAGGGGACTACACGCAAGTCGCCTCGCACCTACACAAACAAATACGAACCTTGCAACCAACACGATAAAGGTGTTGTCAATCCCTTCATGGCCACTTGCAAAAGTGAAATCTGATAGAGATAATAAGATAACTATTTTTGGTATATTTATGATATAGATTGAAAGTAAAGATTGCAAAGTAAAATAGATTGGAAACTTATATGATGGAAAATAGAACCGGGGGGCATTGGTTTCACTAGTGGCTTCTGTCAAGATTGCATAAGTATTACAGTGGGTAAATAACTGTCGAGCAATTGATAGAAAAGTGCATAATTATGAGAATATCTAGGCATGATCATGTATATATGCATCACATCCGCGACAAGTAGAACGAAATGATTCTGCATCTACTACTATTACTCCACACATCGACTGCTATCCAGCATGCATCTAGAGTATTAAGTTCATAAGAACAGAGTAATGCATTAGGCAAGATGACATGATGTAGAGGGATAAACTCAAGCAATATGATATAAACCCCATATTTTTATCCTCGATGGCAACAATACAATACGTGCCTTGCTGCCCCTGCTGTCACTAGGAAAGGACACCGCAAGACTGAACCCAAAGCTAAGCACTTCTCCCATTGCAAGAAAGATCAATCTAGTAGGCCAAACCAAACTAATAATTTGAAGAGACTTGCAAAGATAACAAATCATACATAAAAGATTTCAAAGAAGAATCAAATATTGTTCATAGATAATCTTGATCATAAACCCACAATTCATCGGATCTCAACAAATACACCGCAAAAAGAATTACATCAAATAGATCTCCAAGAAGATCGAGGAGAACTTTGTATTGAGATCTAAAGAGAGAGAAGAAGCCATCTAGCTAATAACTATGGACACGAAGGTCTGTGGTAAACTACTCACACATGATCGAAGATGCTATGGTGTTGATGTAGAAGCCCTCCATGATCGATTCCCCCTCCGGCGGAGCTCCGGAAAAGTCCCCAAGATGGGATCTCTCGGGTACAGAAGGTTGCGGCGGTGGAAATAGGGTTTCGTGGTGCTCCTGGATGTTTTCGGGGTATATGGGTATATATAGGAGGAAGAAGTACATTGGTGGAGCTGCGAGGGGCCCACGAGGGTGGGGGGTGCATCCCCTTCCTCGTGGCCTTCTCGCTTCTTTGTTGACGAACACTCCAAGTCTCCAGGATCACGTTTGTACCAAAAATAACTCTCCCAAAGGTTTCATTCCGTTTGGATTCCGTTTGATATTCCTTTTCTATGAAACACTAAAATAGGCAAAGAAACAACAATTTGCACTGGGCCTTTGGTTAGTAGGTTAGTCCCAAAAATAATATAAAAAGGTAAATTAAAGCCCATTAAACATCCAAAACAGATAATATAATAGCATGGAACAATAAAAAATTATAAATACGTTGGAGACGTATCACCGCACCCTGCGTCTGCTCGCGTGCCCCTGGCCGAGCGCCGCCCGCAGCCGCTGCTACCCCCGTGCGTTGTTGTTTGCTATTCCTGTGGCCGTACTGCTCTCTGCTTGCTGCTGCCGTAGCTGCCTCCTCTTACCACTTCTGCTCTTTGCTGCCATTGCTGCTGCTCTGCTGCTACTTACTACTGCTACCGCTTGTTGCTGCTCTACTGCTACTGTTCCTAGTTGCTGCCCTTGCCGGTGGCCGCTCCAGTTCGAGCCGCTACTCGCTGAGTGCTCGTAGCCATCGTGTGTCATGTGTGCGTGTGAGCTAGCCATGCACAACAAGTTGTACTAGTGCTCAGCATGGCCAGCCATGTTTAATTAGGATTAGGATAAATTACTTATTAGGGGCCAATTTAGTCTATGCCAAGTGGGGTCCCTGTAATTAGTTAATTTAATTAATTGATTAGTTAGCCTATATAGTTTATGACATGTGGGATCCATTTACTAAATACCATTTTAAATATAATAGGTGCCACTTACATATGGGCCCCACTGTCTAGTTGCCCAGTCAAACTGCTGACTGGATTTGACCCAGTCAATGACATGTGGGTCCCTTTGACCTACTTGACCAATCGGCAGTCAAACTGTTGACTGCTGACTAGGCTGCTGACTCAGCTCACTAACCCCACCAATCAGTCTCTCTATTGCGTTGCTGGGTACACTTCTGGTGTACACCTAGCATTTTTCCAACTACATTTCGAATTAATAATAAATTCCATAATTTCAGAAATTGATTAAACTTTGAATGTTAATATAAAATAATTCGTAAGTCAGATGAAAATACTTTATACATGAAAGTTGACCAAAAAAAGTGACGAATCCGAATATGCAATCCGTTCGTCCGCCACATGTCCCTATCATAGCGAATCTACAACCTTCCCCCTCCGGTTCGTTTGTCCGAAAACGCGAAACACCGGGAATACTTTCCCAGATGTTTCCCCCCTTCGCCGGTATCGCCTACTACTGTGTTAGGTCACCCCTAGCATCGTGTATTTCCATGTTATGCTTTGATTGCTCTGTTACTTATTGTGTTCCCCCCTCCGTTATTTCTTTCTGGTATACCCCGGGACCACTTCCGATACCCCCGTGATCAACTACATTGATGACACTCCTCCTTCTTGCCAGAGCAACCATGCAAGCCAACCCCCCTTGTTCATCCTGATATCGCCTACTCTTTCCTTCTACCGCTTGCATTAAAGTAGTGTTATGGTTTCATCGGTTTGATCCTATACTCTGCATAGCATGTACTTGTTACTACTAGTGATACCTTTACCTGCAATCCTAAATGCTTAGTATAGGTTGCTAGTTTATCATCAGTGGCCTTACACTCTTGTCCGTCTGCCATGCTATACTACTGGGCCGTGATCACTTCGGGAGGTGATCACGGGTACATATACTATATATTTTTACATTATCTGTGTTGATGACTCGGAGATGGGGGCTGAAGGGGTAGGTGGTTCCATCGAAGTAGTGGTGGGCCTGGGTTCCCGGGAGCCCCCTGATGGTTACTTTGTGGCGGAGCGACAGGGCAGGTTGTGACCACCTAGGTGACAGGTGGGCCTGGTCCCTGGTCAGCGTCCATGGTTACTTTAAAATAACATGCTTAACGAGATATGGATATTTGATCTGAATCTGGCCACCGGCCTATACGCACTAACCAACTACGCGGGAACAGTTATGGGCACTTGACGTCATGGTATCAGCTGAAGCCTTCTTGATGTCAGTGACTGAGCGGCACGCGCCGGATTGGACTGGAATGCCTGCTCTTATATTAGGGAGGCTAGGTCTGCTTACCGGCCTTGTACGCAACATGGAGGTATGCAATGGGCGATAGGCCCAGACCCCTACGCGCATAGGATTTAGACCGGCATGCTGACCTCTCTGTTGTGCCTAGGTAGGGCTGTGACGTGTTGATCTTCTAAGGCCGGGCATGACCCAAGAAAGTGTGTCCTGCCAAAGGGATCGAGCGTGTTGGGTAATGTGGTGCACCCCTGCAGGGAAGTTTATCTATTGAATAGCCGTGTCCCTCGGTAAAAGGATGACCCGGAGTTGTATTATGACCTTATGACAACTAGAACTGGGTACTTAATAAAACACACCCTTTCAAGTGCCAGATACAACTCGGTGATTGCTCTCTCATAGGGCGACGAGGGGAGGATCGTCGGGTAGGATTATGCTATACGATGCTACTTGGTGAACTTACCATCTACTCTCTTCTATATATTTCAAGATGGAGGCTGCCAAAAGCGTAGTCTTCGTTAGGACTAGCTATCCCCCTCTTATTCTGGCATTTTACAGTTCACTCCACAGATACTACCCATTTGATTGATAACAATGCATATGTAGTGTAGATCCTTGCTTGTGAGTACTTTGGATGAGTACTCACGGTTGCTTTCCTACTTCTTTTTCCCCCTTTTCCCGGTTACTGCGATCATATGATGGAGTCCAGGAGCCAAAGGATCCCGAGGATGATTCTACGTGGAGTTCGACTTCGAGGAGAAGTTAGGATGTCCCGGGCAGGAGGCCTTGCCTTTTCGATCATTGTTGCTTTTGTGCTAGCCTTCTTAAGGCAGACTTGTTTAACTTATGTCCGTACTCAGATATTATTACCTCCGCTGACTCTTGTGTATTCGAGCTTATGTATTCGAGCCCTCGAGGCCCCTGGCTTGTAATATAAAGCTTGTATTATTTTAATTTGTGTCTAGAGTTGTGTTGTGATATCTTCCCGTGAGTCCCTGATCTTGATCGTACACATTTGCGTGTATGATTAGTGTACAATCGAATCGAGGGCGTCATAGTTTGAGACAAGAAAAGCATAGATAGCTAAAGGGTGTTCTTAGGCATTATTGTCCATCCATTTGGCAAAAGAAAAGATCAAACAATCAAAGCAACAAATGGATGTCCTTGAATGAGAAAAACATGCACTCAACATGCTCACACAATAAGATGGGAAATGAAATATGTGGCAAAGCATGCACAAACACGCTTACATCTATCAAGCAATTGGCGATGACTAGGTCATGTATATATGAGTATACTGACCAAGGAGTCAAATGAGAACATTTGATCGTAGGTCATACTCATCATTTAAGCATTGTTGTGTTCACACCATTAGAGTTGCTTTAGCTCAATTCTTAGAGTAAAGTTCCCCCTAGATGTGTTATCCCCCTTAAGAGGGATGAACTAACCTTGGGTTTTGTCGAAGATGACTTCATGTAGGTGTTGATGCTCAATGTTGATGTAAATCATTTGGAGCAATCCATTCGAGTGAGTTGCACTTTCAATACCTACATGGGTTAGTCCCACAAGGAACATACAAGGATATCCATAGACATAGAGTGAAGTACACACAAGATGATGTCCATGAAAACATTAGGTTACCTTGTCCCTTGACTTATCAACAAGAGGGTTTGTGACTCCTTGAACTAGTGCAAGATGTGAAAGTTGATTGCAGTTGTCCTTGCCAATGTGAATATGACTGAAGTATGTTGGTGGAGTCACCCACAAGAACTTTCTAGTTCTTCTTCTTCGAGATCCACATCATCTTGATGGGAATCCTTGGAGTTGTAGTCGTACTTGATGATGTAGAACTTGATGTAGTCTTGGGAACCCACTTGACCAAGGCCTTAGGAGCTTCTTCAAATGCATCAATCTCCTATTGAAGCTTGTCCTTGCCTTTTAGCTTGTGGTCTTGTGGTGGAAGATCATCTTGAGCTTGTGTCCCCTTGAAGGAGGTAGGATCATACTTCTCTTGTTGAGGAACAAACTTTGTCTTGGGGTATTGATCTTCTTCCCACTCAACTCCATTGGCATTGAACTTTCATTCAAAACCAACACCTTGATTCTTTCGGTGCCTTCCTTGCTTGCGTACAATTTCCTCAAATTGATTACTCCCGGCAAGGCTCTTGTAAACACCTTTCTCTATAATTCCCTTCAATAAGCTATTTTCTTGCTCAAGTGTAACTTGGCTAAGAGAATCATTAGTGGAATCAAGAGAACTACTAGAAGTAACAACATTGGATTTAGCATGATTATTGTTACTACTAGAAGAAGAATTTTTCTTACTCTTGTTGCTAGATTTTACTTGTGGCATGTAAGCAGACAAGAGTAAATGCTTGGCAATGTAAGAAGAACTTTTCTTACAAAGATCATCATTGATTGCTTTTAAGAACCGATGCTCTTGCTCTAGATTGAGCTTTTCAAAGCGTTGCTTCTCATGAGTCTTTAAAAGCTCTCGATGATCTTCTAAGGTAGTTTCATGAGCTAACTTAAGAGTGTTTAGTTCTTTAGTTAGACGCTCAATCTCCTTCTTATCATCGTCATTCATTTTATCTTGATTAGCATGATTAATAGCAAGTTCATCATAGTTTTTATCACTAGAGTTGTCAACAAGTAAATCATCATCACCTAGCAAATCATCTTCATCACTATTGAAATCAACATACTCGGGGTGTGATACCTTGGGGCCTTTAGCCATGAAGCATCTTCCAATTCCTTCATTTGGTGAGTCAAATATGTCATAGGAGTTGGTTGACACAATTATAGACCAGCAACACCTTCATCTTGAGTATATTCAGAGTCGGAGTGATAACTTCTCTTGGAGTGGTTGTCGGAGTCGGAACTGGATACCCACTCACCAACATGAGCTTGATATCTTTGTTTTTTATAGCTCCTTGATGACTTGTCCTTCCTTTCTGAATCCTTGCTTCTACGAGAGGTTCTTCGTTCATAACGACCATATCTACTCCTCTCTCTAGGAGATGATTCTTCTCTTCTACTTCTCCTTTTAGGTGAGTCTTCTCTTCTTTTTTAGGGAGTGATACGTCTCCAACGTATCTATAATTTTTGATTGTTCCATCCTGTTATATTATCAATCTTGGATGTTTTATAATCATTTTATATCATTTTTGGTACTAACCTATTGACATAGTGCCAAGTGCCAGTTGCTATTTTTTCCATGTTTTTTACATCGTAGAAAATCAATACCAAATGGAGTCCAAACATAATGAAACTTTATGGAGATTTTTTTGGACCAGAAGGAACATAATGTGCCTTGGCTGCGCCTGGGGGTGCTTCGAGGAGAGCACAACCCACCAGGGTACGCCAGGAGGCCCAGGCGTGCCCTGGTGGGTTGTGCCCACCTCGGGTGCCCCCTGGACCGCCTCTTTGCTCTATAAATACCCCAATATTCCCAAAACCCTAGGGGAGTCGACAAAATATTGATCCAGCCGCCGTAGAGTCTAGAACCACCAGATCCACTCTAGACACCATCTTGGATGGGGTTCACCACCTCCATTGGTGCCTCTCTGATGATGCATGAGTAGTTCTTTGTAGACCATCGGGTCCGTAGTTAGTAGCTAGATGGCTTCCTCTCTCTCTCTTGATTCTCAATACAATGGTCTCTTGGAGATCCATATGATGTAACTCTTTTGCGGTGTGTTTGTTGGGATCGATGAACTTTGAGTTTATGATCAGTTCTGTCTTTTTATATCCATGAAAGTATTTGAGTTTCTTTGATATCTTTTATGCATGATTGCTTATAGCCTCGTATTTCTTCCCTGATATTTGGGTTTTGTTTGGCAACTTGGTCTATTTATCTTGCAATGCGCTTACAGTGCTTGATCCCAGTGACAGAAGGGGAACCGACATGTATTTATCATTTCTACTAAGGATAAAACGACGGGGTCTATCTCTACATAGATAGATCTTGTCTAGATCACGTCATCGTTCTTATTGCATTACCCCGTTTCTCCATGAACTTAATACTAAAAGTGCGTTAAGTAGACTAGAGGGGGTGAATAGGCGATTTTTGTGAATTCTTCACTAAGGAATTTCAGGGTGAGGAAATTCCTAAGAGAAGAACTACTTGCAGCAGAATAAGTACTCAGATGCAAACATAACAGAACATAAGAATGGTCATCATGATGAAATGAAAACAACCACAGAGTACAGAAAGCGTAAACATAGGATAGACAGGATGAAGACAAACAGACTGAAGAAATTGAGTTGAGGAAATTGAGAAAGTCTTCAGTCAAAGTCTTTGAACAGATATGAACAAGCACACACAGTAATGAGGAAATGGAAGGGTTGTGGAAATAGAACCAGTTAGCTCGGTGAAGACAATGATTTGGTAGACCAGTTCCAACAGCTGTGATAGTTGTACGTCTGGTTAGGGCGGCTAGGTATACAAACCTGAGGACACACAGTCTCGGACACCCAGTCCTGAACACGCAATCTAGGACACTTAGTCCTCACCGTATTCCCCTTGAGCTAAGGTCACACAGAACTCGCCCAATCACTCGTGGTAAGTCTTCAGGTGACTTCCAAACCTTCACAAACTCGGTCACACGGTGATCCACAATTTGCTCTTGGATGCTCTAGACCATGACGCCTAACCGTCTTGAAGATGCAAAGTCTTCAAAGGTAACAAGCGTCGGATCCACACATGATCAATCTCTTCAGTGATGCTCAATCACTTTGGGTTTGTAGGTGTTTGGATTTGGGTTTTCCTCACATGATGATTATCTCTCAAAGTCCTCGGAGGATGGGATGCTCTCAAATGACAAGTGTCAGTTTCTCTCGGAGCAGCCAACCAGCTAGTGGTTGTAGGGGCGGCTATTTATAGCCTAGGGAGCAGCCTGACATGATAAGACATAAATACCCTTCAATGATATGACCATTAGGTGGGAAGATATTTTGGGACAGCTGGCGCGTAGCACAACAATGGTTGGAAATTTGACTATCAAATTCCTTAGGGCTATCATGTTCCTCACTCGTAGGCAATCCGCACTGGCGAATTCCTAACTCCTCAGTCAGAACAAATTCCTCAGAGACTAGAAGAGCTTCGTCTCTGTCACTGAAGAAATTGACTGAACTGTATGAGATTTCCAATGGCTTCACTCGAAGGGATTGGTAGGTGTAGGATTTTGATTTGAGCATCACTTGGAAACTTTTCCTTAGTATTTCCTCGCCCCCCTTTAAAAGTACGGTGTTTCCTATGCCACAAGAAAGAGAAAAAGAAACTACGAAAACAAAAGTCTTCACGCTTCATGTTCCTCGAATGAATACCAAGTCTTCACGGTCACACCAATTTCTTCACTTTCAAAGTCTTCAGAAAGTCTTCAGAAATCCAAAGTCTTCAGTCGAAGAACTTCATTTTCAGGGGTCGACTTTCTCTGTAAATATCAAACTCCTCATAGACTTATAGACCTGTGTACACTCACAAACACATCAGTCCCTTAACCTATAAGTCTTCAATACACCAAAATCACTAAGGGGCACTAGATGCACTTACAATCTCCCCCTTTTTGGTGATTGATGATAATATAGGTTAAGTTTTCAACGGGGATAAACATATGAAGTGTAAGTCCTGATATTGAGGAATTTGATTGCAAGATATAGAAGAACTCCCCCTGAAGATGTGCATAGTGAGGAATTTGCTTTTGGAGCAATGCACACTTGAAGAGTAGAATCATGGAGATATCCCCCTATATCTTGTAATTCATACACGCATTTAACATATAATATGAAGAATTTGAAATGCATGATGAAATATGGTGACTGATGTAATTCAGCATGCGTGCATTAACATATATTTGGAATAAGCATGAAGAAGAACACAACAAAAGTATCAGACCACCATCGGGTTTAAGTTTACAACTCGATCTAGCAAAGTCTTCAAAAGAACGAGAGTTGTAACTTACCAAAAAAAACGCCCATATAAAGAGACCCGCTTGAAGACTAACTCAAATTTCTCCCCCTTTGTCATCGAATGACCGAAAGGGATAAAAAGTGAGGACTAACTCCCTTGGAGAATATCATCACTGAGTCAATGAAGGAGCGCCAACATTGTTGGGGTCGGTTATTGAGGTAGAGCCTGCCGCAGTGTCGTCCAAATCTTCATGCTCATCAGTCTCACGTGATGAAGAGTATGAGCTGGCTACCAAGGAAGGAACTTTGGTCTTCTTGAATTTCTTCGCTGGTGGTTGAGACCATTCAAAGTCCTGCTTGAAACCCATTTGCTTCAGATCTTCTTCACCATACAGATGTGACAAAACATCCAAGGTGCGACCGAAGACCTCATGGAGGTAGTAATGGTTTTCCTTTACTTCATTGTGTGTAGCAGTCATGTTGTGTAGAATAGAACCAAACTGACGCTTAACCCATTTGTGGTTGCGATCGACCTTCTGTTGAAGACTGAGGAGAAACTCACGATTAGTCGTCACCCTTGGAGCTGTGCTTTGAGGATTTTGCTTCGAAGCATTTGCGGCAGAGTCATGAGTGGCAGAGTCATCATTGGTGGAGTAGGATGCAGATTCGCGGAACTGACCATCCAATGGTTGAATGCCTTCACCAATAATAGCAGTAGCCTTTCCCTTTTCATCAGCTGAGGAAAATGTCCGCTTGAGAACTTCTATTGCGGGAAAGTAACTGATGTGATTCTGAAATTCAGCCTTGTAGTTGAGTGAAGACCTTGTTATGAGGAATCTCATAATCCAAGGAGCATAAGGCTTCAACTCAAACGGAGAGAGTGCAACATTTGCTAGAGTCCTCATGAAGAAATCATGGTAGTTGATAGGAATGCCATGTCTGATATTGAATAGCAGATTCTTCATGACGCCAATGACTACTTCATCATTCGAGTCGTGGCCTTTTATTGGACTCAATGTCTTTGATAGAATGCGATAGACAGTTATAGGCACAAACATCAATTCCTTCATGAGGAATTTGGTCCTCGGGGCTTGACTGGGCTTCAGTGGCTTCATCAACACTTGCATGTAGTGAGCGGTAAGTTCAGGTTCATGGAGATACAACGTGCACCTTCAAGGGGAGGACTGACAGGCAGGGCATGAATCAATTCAGAGGTCGGTGCTTGGAAGTGAGTATTCTCTGTCATCTAGTCCAATACCCAAGAGTTCACATCAAAAGCATCTCCTATGATCTGCAGCATTGCATAGAACTAAAGAGTTAGCTCTTCTTTCCAATCAATAATATCAGTGCAAAAATTGAGCAGTCCAGCGTCATGAAGAACACTGAGGACTGGCGTGAAGCAAGGCCATGTTTCCATGTCTACGTTAGGAATATGCTCATGGTCGAAGAATTTTTCTTTGTTGAAAAGCAGCGAAGAATAGAAGTTGGCTTGGCTGGCAGTCCAGAAATGCTTCCTTCTAAGACGAGCAGAGTCATATGGGTTGTAATCCGTGAAGAATACGTGCTCCTGGAAGAAGTCATCAACCTTGAATTTTCGCTTCTTTGATAAAGGATCCTTTGGCTTGGGCTGAGGAGTTTCAGTCAATTGCATCACAACCTCAAGAATCACAATCTCAGGATCCACAGACTGAGGAATTTTAGTTTCTTCTTGAGTGGTAGCCTGTGTCTTCAATTATGCAGTAGCAATTTCATCAGCACTAGTGGATGGAATCTCTTCATTAATAGATAGAGTGGGGTGTGGTTCTTCAGATCCCATTTGAACTTCAGTAGTCACCGGGACTGAGGAATTTGTTCCAGAGGAGTGAACAAAGGAGAATTGGGGTGCTAACTTTCCCAAAAGTCATCATTCATCACTGGCGTTGTGCACCCAATGTCCACATCCTCATCTTCTTCACTCATTTCTTCAATGCCGGCCTCTTCAGTAGTGAACTGAGGCAGGGCGATGAGACAACTGGGGTTGAAGGGATTGTATCCACTTCAATTTCTTCATCCAACTGCTCTGAAGAAGCAATAGAAGGAATATCTTCATCGGATCCGCTTGGGATCACATACTCTTCATCAAAAGGAATGAGTTCCTTTGATGGCATGCTTGAGACTGGAACAGCATCAATCGGATTCTCAAGAGAGCTGATCAATTTGTTCATCTTCTTTGGAGATGAACATTCTGATGAAGTTGATGCTTTCCTTTTCTTCACAGCTGCACGCTCTGCAGCCTTGGTCTTCTTCGCTTCTGATGTAGAAGGAAGAATTGGACTTGGTGTAAGTGCAGGAGGAGCAGAGGAAATTGGTTCAGTTTCTTCAGGCACAACTGATGCAGTTGCCCTGGCATGATCAGTTTCTTCATGCACAGCGGTTGAAGCTTCAACTGTCCTGACAGTTTCTTTAGGCGCAACACTAGTGGTTGCCCTGGCAATTTCATCAGTGGCTGGAATGCAGTCATCAGCCCTAGTACTAGCAGATTCATCAGCAGCCTGATTTTCATCAGCGGTGCTGGCATGTTCTTCTGTAAGCTGAGCAGATTCTTTAGCCTGAGGAATTTCTTGTTGCGTTGGAGCTACAACATTTGTAGGGAACTTCTCAGTCATCTTGACGAATCTGACCTTGGCTCCAAGCCAGTCAGCATAGTAGCGATCAAATTCGTCACTCAGATTCTTGATCTCTGATTGCATAGCTCCAAGTTCTTTAGGTGAAACCTTCAAAAAGTTTTGCTTCGGAAAACGCTCTTTCTTGTACTGCACTTTCTTCACCTTCCTGCCCTGTTCATTTCCATTTCTCTTCATCAATGAAGGCAGTCAATGCATGACTTTGACCAGGAGTGAGGTTCATCTCAGGTAGAGGTGTGCTGGGTTCCTTGTGCCACAAGTCGATGAAGTCGAGGATCAACTTTTGATCCAACATCAATTGCACATTACTGCCTTTGGCTTTAGCAGCCCTGTGGTGCCTGTCTCTGGTGATTTCAGCGAGTTCTTCATCATTAGCTTCGTCGTCATCGGAAGGTAATTGGAAGGCGACCTGCTTCTTGTGAGGACTTGGTCGACAACCTCGTCCAGCAGTGGCCTTTGTCTTCAGCAAGGTGGGGCTAGTTGAAGAATGCAGAGGAGTAGAAGAACTTGCAGAGGCTCCTGAGGCAATATAGATGTCTGATGTCCTTTGGCACGAGGCGAGATGCACAGGTGCTGAGGATTTGGACGGAGGAGCTGGTGCAACATGAGGAATTGGCCCTGAGGGCTTCGCAGAACTTGGCCGTGAGGGCATTGCTAAGGAGCTTGGCCGTGAGGGCATTGAAGTTGAAGCACTGGGTTGTGAGCAGGTGTCTTTGGCATAGCCTTTTTAGGCTTGCTAGCAGAGGCCTCAGTAGTGGCAGCATTAGAATCTTCATTAAATTTCTTCACTTCTTCTTTTGCCATTTTGGCCAGCTTAGCTTGACACTTGGCCCATTCCTTGGGAAATTCCTCACCTCTTCTGATGCTAGAGGGATCAGCAACTTGGCCAGGTGCCAATGGTGGTATTGGGCATGGAGGGTGTACAGCGAATTTCTTCATGTACTTGGGTGTAACATAGTGATATTCCCTCCATTCCCATGCCCATCTCCTCTCTATCTTCTGTATGCGCACCTTGCGCTGATTTTTGGTCTCCTTGCCATATTTGGCCTCATTAGGAGTGCAATATTCATCATAGATATCCTCAGGGATTTCCAGCGATGTGTTGACTTCCAATTTCTTTCCTCCCTTCTGAGGTTTCTTGCCATCTACCATTTTCTTCAGCTGAGGGTTTCAAAACTATTGAGTTCTCTGAAGAGGTATGCAACTTTTCTTCGAGGAACGCTGCAAATGAGGTAAGTTGATGAGAACCTAGTGATTTAGCAGCGGACATGTGTACCTGTGAACAAAGTATAGGTGCGAAGAATTTGGAGAGGTCATATGCGTTCTCAGAAGTATTTGCAAAAAGAAAAAGTTAGAGAAATTTGACCAGATGCGTCTTGAGGAATTTCACTAATTGTTCTTTGACTTAGGTTCCAGAGTTGTACAGATTTGAAAATCCACACAATTGAGGAATCTTGAAGAAAAAATGTTTCTTAGGGAAACAAATCAAGAATAGATGATATGTGAGGTGTTTAGTGTGTGAAGATTTGAAGAATAAACACCTTTTGAAGATTTTGTAGAAAACATCAGAATCAACAAGGGAAGTAAAAGTAACTTTTAATTACCCTTGATGAAGAACAAGACGAACTGTGAAGAGTAGATTTAGAAGCTCGCCAGTTCGGATCTTCCACGCCCTAACTAGGCAGAGGAAGACAGCTACGGCGGCGGCGGAGTGAAGAAATCCGCAGCCGGCGTGAGTACGACGGCGACGAGGTCGGGGCAGTGAAGCTCTTCCTAACCGGCGACGATGGAATTAGTGGCGAAGCTAGGGTTTGAGAGCTCGAGCGGAGGAGTGAGGTCGAGCAGAGTAAAAACGAAGTGAGGAAGGGAGGAGGGTATTTATAGCCGAAGTGAAAAACTGCTCGCCTGAGGAAATTGGACGAACATGCCCCTGACCCTTATCATTCGCATGACATCTGTCACCCACGTACTGAGAGGTGGCGATCGTGTGTGATCGTGGGTGAATAGGATAATATATCATGGAAGGTGGAATGGTTTGAGCAACAAAAGCCGAAAATTCAGATAAGATAAGTTTAAAGTTTCATTCGCAAATTCTTCAGCTGACAAGGACACACTGAAGATTTTGAACAAGTTTCAAATAGAACGCACATGAAGAATTTGTGAATACACTGGGTTCAGTTTAGCATAGAGGGGGAAGGGTCCGATCACATTCACTTAGCAGAAAAAGCAACTTGAAGAAATAGCAATAAGTGAGTGTTGTAGAGGACATAAACTCATATATACTCAGATATATATATATATATATATATATATATATATATATATATATTGCGAAAGAAGAACAACAACGGAAAGAGTGAAGACATTGCAAAGTTGAAGAAAAGGAACAACTGAGGAAATTCAAAAATGAGGAAAAACTCAAATTGAAGATTTTCAACTTTTGGTGGTGGCCTGACCCACCGTATAAGAATGATGATTTCAGACACCGCGTACAATTGTAGTAGGATTCTGGGAATCAAATTCTTCATTAATTTCTTCACACTTAGAGTGTTAGTCTTCATTGATTGAAGAAAAACGTTTCTTCACGTGTTGCACATCTAAGTCATCAATTTTGCATAAGTGTTAGGATGTGTGTCCTTTTCAAATGACATTCGAAGATTCTAGGATATTTAGCTCACACCTCAACTTGCTAAATCTCTTCTCATCCAAGGGCTTTGTGAAGATATCGGCTAGCGGTTCTTCAGTTTTCACATGCTCAATAGAGATGTCGCCCTTCAACACATGATCACGAAGAAAATGATGACGGATCTGAATGTGCTTTGTCTTCGAGTGCTGAATAGGGTTATGAGCAATCTTGATGGCACTCTCATTGTCAACGTAGAGAGGCACATTCTTCAAGTTGACGCCATAGTCCTTGAGAGTTTGCTTCATCCATAGCAATTGAGCATAGCAAAAACCAGTAGCAATGTACTCAGCTTCGGCAGTAGACAGTGATACACAATTCTGTTTCTTCGAGGACCAACAGACCAAGGATCGTCCGAGGAAATGGCATGTGCCTGATGTTGACTTGCAGTCCACACGATCACCAACATAGTCAGAGTTTGAATATCCAATGAGATCAAAATCCGAGCCCTTGGGATACCATAATCCAAGTTTTAGTGTGTGAGCTAGATATCAAAGAATATGCCTCACAGCCTTATGGTGTGATTCCTTCAGTGTAGCTTGAAATCGGGCACATATGCAAACACTAAGCATAATATCTGGCCTAGATGCACATAAATACAATAAATAAACAATCATGGTGCGGTATACCTTTTGATCGAAGTCAATACCATTTTCATCAGTGCATAGATGGCCATTTGTGGGCATAGGGATTTTGACTCCTTTGCAATCTTCCATGCCGAATTTTCTCAGTACATCCTTGAGGTATTTCTCCTAAGATATGAATATGCCATTGCGCTATTAACGAATCTGAAGACCTAAGAAGAATTTCAATTCTCCCATCATAGACATTTGATATTCTTCACTCATCATATAGGCAAATTCATCACTGTAACATTGGTTAGTATAGCTGAAAATGATATCATCAACATATATTTGGCACACAAACAATTCACCATCATAAGATTTAGTGAAAAGAGTTGGGTCAAGTGAACCGGGTTTGAAGCCTTTCTTCATGAGGAATTCCTTCAAAGTATCATACCACGCCCGAGGGGCCTTCTTGAGGCCATAGAGGGCCTTATTGCGTCTGAAAACTTTGTCAGGATGCTGTGCATCTTCAAATCCTGGGGGTTGAGCAACATATACTTCTTCCTCAAGCTTACCATTGAGGAATGCAATTTTCACATCCATTTGATATAAGATGATATCATGATGGTTAGCATAAGCAAGTAATATGCGAATAGCATCAAGTCTAGCAACAGGTCCAAAAGTTTCATCGAAATCAATTCCTTCAACCTGTGTGTAGCCTTGAGCTACAAGTCATGCCTTATTCCTCACCACAAGGTCATTTTCATCTTGCTTGTTGTGGTAGATCCACTTTGTGCCAATGATATTGTGCTTGCGAGGATCTGGACATTTGACCAGTTCCCAGACATTGTTGAGCTCGAATTGATGTAATTCCTCTTGCATAGCTTGAATCCACTCAGGCTCCAGAAATGCTTCATCTACCTTAGTGGGCTCTGTGATAGAGACGAAAGCAAAGTGCCCACAAAAGTTAGAAAAATGTGAAGCTCTTGAGCGTGTGAGAGGACCTGGAATGTTGATGTCGCTGATGATTTTCTCAATTTGCACTTCATTTGCAACGCGAGGATGAGCTGGTTGTCGTTGAGGAAGTTGATCAACATTTTCTTCAGCACCATTTTCCTCAGGTGCATCAGCAAGACGTTCTTCATGTTCTAGAATGACTTCTTCAGCAGATTCTTCAGTAGGAATGACATCCTTAGTAGCCTTGAACTTAATAGATTCCTCATGAGGTATTTCATCTGTCACAGGAGGTAGGTGCTCTCTTTGCGAGCCATTAGTCTCATCGAAGCGCACATCTACAGTTTCAACAACCTTGTGGTGATAGGTGTTGAAGACTCTATAGGTGTGTGAGTCCTTACCATAACCAAGCATAAAACCTTCATGTGCTTTCGATGCAAATTTAGAACTGTGATGAGGATCTCTAATCCAGCATTTAGCACCGAAGACTTTGAAATTACTCACATTGGGTTTCTTGTCGGTGATGGGTTCATATGCAGTCTTCTTGAAGAATTTGTGAAGATATACCCTGTTGATGATGTGGCACACAGTATCAATTGCCTCAGGCCAGAAGCGAGGAGGCGTCTTGTACTCATCAAGCATAGTGCGGGCCATCACAACAAGAGTCCTGTTCTTGCGCTCCACGATGCCATTTTGCTGAGGAGTATAAGGAGCAGATAACTCATGAGTAATACCAAGTTCATCAATATAGTCATCAAGACCATTATTCGTGAACTCAGTTCCATTATCACTTCTAATGTGCTTGATCTTCACACCAAAGTTGGTTGAAGCCCTCGAGGAAAATCGTTTGAAGACTTCCTACACTTCAGTTTTGTAAGTGATGATATGCACCCATGTATGTCGAGAATAATCATCAACAATGACAAAGCCATATAAAGATGCACAATTAGTAAATGTGGCATAGTGAGTAGGGCCAAAGAGATCCATGTGAAGAAATTCAAATGGACGAGTGGTAGTCATGATGGTCTTCGGTGGATGCCTAGCCTTGGTAATCTTTCCGGCTTCACAAGCTCCACACAAATGGTCCTTGAGGAATTTGACACCCTCGATGCCAGTGACATGCTTCTTTGCGAGCGTGTGCAAGTTCCTCATCCCAGCATGACCAAGTCGTCGATGCCATAGCCAGCCTTCTGAAGCTTTTGCAAGTAGACATGTAGCAGGTTGTGGTCCTGTAGAGAAATCAACAATATACAAATATCCTCTCCTAAAGCCTTCGAAGACTTTTGTTGGGGATATTACTACCAGATATGACCCGCCCAGGAGGGGCCGGGTCAACCACAATGGCGGTTCACCTATATGAAGCCCAAGAGTATACAAGATGGCGGTTCACAGTTAGGCTTATAAGAGGCCCAAGCCCAGAGGCGGCTTAAGGCCCGTAATTATAAACCGCCATGTATGAATAGACTTGTAATGTAAGGCATGTAAGATACATCACCGAGCCGGACACATTGTATGAGCCGGCTGGGACTCTGTAGGTCGTGGGGCATCAACCCGGGTATATAAGGCGACAACCCGGAAGTGGCTTAGGGAAAGAAAACAACAGATCGAGAGCCAGGTTAAGCGTATTCGCTCCCTAGTCATTGAAACCCTAGCAATGCCACCTCCAACTGGATTAGGCTTTTACCTTCACCGTAAGGGGCCGAACTAGTATAAACTCCTCATGTCCTTTGTCTTGATTAACCCCTCTAAGCTAATCTCGCTGCGATGGCTCCACAACTAAGTCCTCACACTAGGACATCTTCCGTGATAATTCCATGACAACTTTGGAATTTTCAGCTTCCATGATCACAACACAATGATACTTGCCAAAGACAATGACCATATCAAGATCACAAAGCATTGAGACAGACATGAGGTTGAACCCTTAGGACTCGACAAGCATGACTTTGTCCAAGTGTCGATCCTTTGAGATTGCAACCTTACCTAGACCCAATACCTTGCTTTTGCCTTTGTCAGCGTAGGTGATATGCTTCAGATGTGATGGAGATAAGGCAGAGTCCATCAATAAGCTCCTGTCACCAGTCATGTGATTTCTGCATCCACTATCGAGGACCCACTCAGTGGCTTTGGGTTGATCATCCGGCAGATGAATTAGTGCAACTTACAAACTCATATACTTCATCACTGAAGAATATGATATCAATTTCATCAGACCAATTTCGTCAAGCAATAGAACAGATAAAGCAGTATGAGGACGTGAGAAATGAAAATTCATTTCTTCATGATTAGCTTGCATCCTTTCAAGCATATTCAGGTCTCCGGCAAATTGTTCAGATGTTTAAGTTCGTCTGGAGACCTGACCCTGCATAAGAGATTAGTTCTTTTTCTTCACCACCCACATCTGAAGGGGTGGCAAAGAGTTCATCATTCTGCGAGCTCCATAAGAGAAAGGTGGCATAGATGCCAATGCACTTTGTTTCATATAAGAGGGGTTAGGGTAAGCATAAGAGTAAGCAGAGAAATTCTTCGAGGATTTAAGAACATAATGATTTGAAGAATAATGCACATATCCATAATCCTTAGATCTTCCCTGCGAAATAGAAGGGTTAGCACGATGATGTTCATATGAGGACTTTGATCCTTTTGAGGATTTTTGATCCACGTGAGGAATTTGGTCCGTATGAGGACTTGGATCCATATGACGAGTTTGATCTAGAGTTCCTATTCTTCACAGGTGGTGTCATGATGACATTCACCTGAAGACTTTTAAGGCACCTTTTGGGAACCCAGATTTTCTTCATAGGGGGACCGTTCCTGCAGTTAGTGCCAACATATCTAGCAAATACTTCACCATCCTGATTTTTGAATAGTTTGTAATTGGAGTCAAATGATTCATCAGAAGAATATGAAGATTCACAAGTAAAGCCAGATAAAGTAGATGGATCCACTGAAGGTCCCTTTGCAGCAACCCATGAGGTTTTGAGATACTGCTTAGGTTTCTAGTAGGTCCCATCAGCATTGAGTTTCCTGTCAAAGGCAATACCCTCTTTCATAGGGTTCCTGTTGAGGATCTTCTTAGGCACATCACAAAGAGCCTGATGCCCTTTAAGGCTTTTGTACATGCCTATCACATACAATTCCTTCAGCCCTGCATGGTTAGTGATACTAGCAGCATCCTCAGGTGAGGAATTAGTGATTGCAGAGACAGTTGAAGAATTTGTGGCAATAGAAGCATTTGAACATTCAGGTGAAGAATTAGCAGTTTCACGTTCAATGCATTTCAAACATGGAGGAACAAATTCTTCCTGAGCAGCGCTAATTCGTTGAGCAAGTAATGAATCGTGCTCCTTTTGAAGATCTTCATAACTCACTCTTAACTGTTCAAGATCTTGCTTTCTTTGAAGAAATTCATAAAAAAGCTTCTCATGATCAGATAGGAGAGTGTTATGATGACTCTGAAGGTTATCAAACTTGGAATGGAGTCCCTGAAGACTATCAGCCAAAGCTTTAGAACGATCCATTTCTTCACCCAACATATCATCACTCTCATCTAGCATGTTTTGAACCTTTTTCAAAGCTCTTTGTTGTTTAGTGGCAAGGGAAGCAAGTTTGACATAACTGGGTCCAAATTCATCACCAAATTCATCATCAATTGACTCTGATAAGTAGCATTTAGTTACCTTGGCACCTTTTGCCATAAGGCATGGTGCAGAGGATGATGATTCTGGATTGAAAGGCATAGCCTTGCGTGATTCCATGAAGTCCTCAAACCAGGGTTTCATGGTGAGATCGATGGCCTTCATAGACCTCAGAGAGTCGGTCCCAGATGAGCTTCACATGGCAGAGATGCATAACATTCCTAAACTAATTTTGTGATAGGCCGAAGCAGATGATGTCCTTCGCCATGAGGTTGAGTAGTGTGTACTTGCGAAAATAATCAGCCTCCGCCATCTTGCATAGGTCAGTAAGACCAATCTCGGTGATGGTCCAAAGTTCACTACTCATCGCCATGAGGCGCTTTTTCATCATGGCCTTCCACTTGGGATAATCATGACCGTCAAATATGGGGCATGTCACAGTCTTCATTCCTACAGTCGACATAACTAAAACTCCAGGCGGTTAAACCAAAAGCACACAGAACAAGGGAGTACCTTGCTCTGATACCAATTAAAAGTTCGTTAAGTCGACTAGAGGGGGTGAATAGGCAATTTTTATGAATTCTTCACTGAGGAATTTCAGTGTGAGGAAATTCCTAAGAGAAGAACTACTTGCAGCGCAATAAGTACTCAGATGCAAACATAACCGAACATAAGCATGGTCATCATGATGAAATGAAAACAAGCACAGAGTATAGAAAGCGTAAACACATGATAGATAGGATGAAGACAAGAAGACTGAAGAAATTGAGCTGAGGAAATTGAGAAAGTCTTCAGTCAAAGTCTTCGAACAAATATGAACAAGCACACACAGTAATGAGGAAATGGAAGGGTTGAGGAAATAGAACCAGTTAGCTCGGTGAAGACAATGATTTGGTAGACCAGTTCCAACAGCTGTGATAGTTGTACATCTGGTTAGGGAGGCTAGGTATACAAACCTGAGGACACACAATCCCGGACACCCAGTCCTGAACACGCAATCTAGGACACTTAGTCCTCACCGTATTCCCCTTGAGCTAAGGTCACACAGAACTCGCCCAATCACTCGTGGTAAGTCTTCAGGTGACTTCCAAACCTTCACAAACTCGGTCACACGGTGATCCACAATTTGCTCTTGGATGCTCTAGACCATGACGCCTAACCGTCTTGAAGATGCACAGTCTTCAAAGGTAACAAGCGTCGGATCCACGCAGGATCAATCTCTTCAGTGATGCTCAATCACTTTGGGTTTGTAGGTGTTTGGGTTCGGGTTTTCCTCACATGATGATTATCTCTCAAAGTCCTCGGAGGATGGGATGCTCTCAAATGACAAGTGTTAGTTTCTCTCGGAGCAGCCAACCAGCTAGTGGTTGTAGGGGCGGCTATTTATAGCCTAGGGAGCATCCCGACATGATAAGACATAAATACCCTTCAATGATATGACCATTAGGTGGGAAGATATTTTGGGACAGCTGGCGCGTAGCACAACAATGGTCGGAAATTTGACTATCAAATTCCTCAGGGCTATCATGTTCCTCACTCGTAGGCAATCCGCACTGGTGAATTCCTAACTCCTCAGTCAGAACAAATTCCTCAGATACTAGAAGAGCTTCATCTCTGTCACTGAAGAAATTGACTGAACTGTATGAGATTTCCAATGGCTTCACTCGAAGGGATTGGTAGGTGTAGGATTTTGATTTGAGCATCACTTGGAAACTTTTCCTTAGTATTTCCTCGCCCCCCTTTAAAAGTATGGTGTTTCCTATGACACAAGAAAGAGAAAAAGAAACTACGAAAACAAAAGTCTTCATGCTTCATGTTCCTCGAATGAATACCAAGTCTTCACGGTCACAACAATTTCTTCACTTTCAAAGTCTTCAGAAAGTCTTCAGAAATCCAAAGTCTTCAGTCGAAGAACTTCATTTTTAGGGGTCGACTTTCTCTGTAAATATCAAACTCCTCATAGACTTATAGACCTGTGTACACTCACAAACGCATCAGTCCCTTAACCTATAAGTCTTTAATACACCAAAATCACTAAGGGGCATTAGATGCACTTACAAATACACTAGATGCATGCTGGATAGCAGTCGATGTGTGGAGTAATAGTAGTAGATGCAGGCAGGAGTCGGTCTACTAATCTTGGATGTGATGCCTATGTAATGATGATTTCCTGGATATCGTCATGAGTATTTGAAGTTCTATCAATTGCCCAACAATAATTTGTTCACCCGCCATTTGCTATTTTTCTCGAGAGTAGCCACTAGTGAAACCTACGGCCCCCGGGTCTCTTTCTCATATATTTTCCTTTGTGATCTACTTTCCCTTTGCATTTATTTTTAGATCTACTAAACCAAAAATACAAAAATACCTTGCTGAAATTTATCCTTATTTATTTTATTTGGCGTTCGATCTATCAATCTACTACAAATTTACCTCACGTCTATTTGCCTATCTTGAGGTGCCGTACCCCGAAAGGGATTGACAACCCCTTTAACACATGGGTTGTGAGAAGTTGTTATTTGTGTGCAGGTGCTATTTACATTGTGTTTCTTGGTTATCCTACTGGTTCGATAACCTTGGTTTCACATCTGAGGGAAATACCTACCGTCGTTGTGCTGCATCATCCCTTCCTGTTTGGGGAAATACCGACATAGCTTCAAGCGACATCAAAAGGAATTTCTGGCACCGTTGATGGGGAGGATCTTCAATATATACCAGGTTCCTAATCACAAATCTCATCTCCTCGCAATTTACATTATTTGCCATTTGCCTCTCATTTTCCTCTCCCCCACTTCACAAAAATTTGTCATTTTATTCGCCCCTCTTTTCTGTTCGCCGTTTTCTTGCTGGATCTATCCGTTTTCTTGCTTCCTAGTCTTAATGGCTAGAATGCATACTCCTCCTTTGGCACCAGATTTTGAAGTACTTTACTTCAAGCAAAGATAAGGAGAAAATTTGAAAGATTCTTGGTATAGGCTTATGGAATCTTATCCCATTTCTAATTTAAAGGGGGACGCTTAGGTCTTGCTTCGTAATTTTTACATGGGATTGGCTTTGCATCATAGACAACTCCTAGATTTTGCCGCTAAAGGGGATTTTATTGAGCTTGATGCCAATACTTCCTATGAAATTTTAGAAGGAATTTTGGGGATTCCTCCTCAAAAGTAGGGGTTTACTTTCACCCCATAGGGAGTTCAAATACTGGACAAACTTGGTGATTTTCATAAAGACATGGTTGAGTTACAACAATATAACGAACCCCACAAACATCTCAATGGTAGTATCAATCGCATGAATACCTTGATTACTCTTTGCAACAAGCGATTGGATATTTTTGATCTAAAGATGATTCCTTTCCTAGAGAATCTAGGGAAGCGTAAAGAGGCTCCCGGGTTTGAGAAAACCCTTACAAAAGTTGGCCAAACATCAGATGACAAAACTTAGATCCTTGCTTTATGTCTAGCTAAGGGCGTAAAACTATAGCGCTTGTTGGGAGGCAACCCAATGAGTAAAATTTATTTTTGCTTTTGCTTCCTTTTTTGAGTGTTAGAACAATTATTATACTATTATTATTGTGTTTTTATGTTTTAATTAGTGTTTGTGCCAGGTAAATCCTTTAGGATCTTCTTGGGTGATATTTGTTTGATCTTGCTGAAAAAACAGAAACTTTTACGATCACAAAAACATTTATCATGTTTTAGTAGAGAGCGATAAAATACCCATTCCACCTACAGTAGATCAATATACAAGTATTCGAAATAGTCAGATTTCTACAAATTGTTCTATTTTGACAGATTCTGTTTTCTTTGCATTCCGTGCTTACTTTGATGGCTCTATGGTTTTCTTTGATGAGTTTTTTCCATAGAAAAGTTGGAATACAGTATATATAATGCAAAAAAATATGAATTGGTTTGGCACAGTACTTATAGTAATGATTTGCTTTCTTACACTAACGAATCTTATGAAGGTTTTGTTGAGTTTTGTCTGATTGAAATTTTCAAGTTTTGGGTTATATTATGATGGATGAAGGAATAAGGAGTAGAAGATCCTAAGCTTGGATTTGCCCAGGTATCCCAAGCTATTATCCAGAAATGAGCAACCAACTAATCTTGGGGATGCCCCGAGTGGCATCCCTCTTTCTTCTAACGACCATCGGTATTTTACTCGAAGTTATATTTTTATTCGTCACATACTATGTGTTTTGCTTGGAGCGTCTTTTATGATATGAGTCTTTGCTTGTTTTAGTTTGTGTTTTAAGTCTTGATCCCTTGCCGGACACACCTATTTGAGAGAGCCAACATTATGTCATGACTTATTACAATTGCTCTCTATGCTTCACTTAAATTTTTATGAGCTATGGACTTGCTCTAGTGCTTCACTTATATCTTTTTGAGCATGGTGTGCTTTAGTAGTTTGAAGAAATGCTCTCTTGCTTCACTTAGATTTATTTGAGAGTTAGTAAAATTTTCAAGAAATTCTCTTTTGCTTCACTTAAATTATTTTGAGAGCAAGGAAGAAATATTATGCTCATGATCTTCACTTATATTTGTTTGAGCTTATGAAAAGAAACACAGGAAAATTAGTCCCAAAGTGATAGATATCCAAGAAGTATATAATAAAAACTATCATGAAGATCATTGGACAAAATAAACTTGATTCTTAGTAATAGTTTTGAGATATGATGATGTGATAGGTGAGTTATGTTGATAAGTAATTATGCTTTAGTAAGAATATTGGTGTTAAGGTTTGTGATTCCCTATGCAAGCACGAAAGTCAATACTAATGCAATGAAATTATATCCTACTTGTGGTGCATTATTTGGTTTTAATTATGCTTAATGCTTGCTTATGAGATTATCCATTTCTTGCTTGGTTGCTTCTCAATCTTTTGCTAGCCTTCATTTTGCACTAAGTATGATCTCTACTTGTGCATCCGAAAACCTTTAACCCAGTTTTGCCACATGAGTCCACTATATCTACCTATATGCGGTATTCTTTTGCCGTTCTAAGCAAATTTGCATGTGTCATCTCTAATTTTCAAAATAAACTTCTCTTTTGTGTGTTCATTTCGCTCGCGGAGCGGTGAGGCTGGCTAATATTTTCCATGCTAGATGTGTTATTCTCATGATGAGTGTTTATTCACTTGTCATTGCACGAGAGTAAGGCAAAGGTATTAGGGATGCCCAATCCCGAAATGAAAAATGAATTTACTTTATGTTGTCAAATAATAAATTCCTTAGAAAGTGTTGGTATGGAGGGCACCCATGGATACGGTTAGCCATGGAAAGTTAAAGTATGGTGGAAAAAGGAATAAATGTTATTTTCTGTGTGGGAACCGCCTATGATATATCTAAGCATGGAAAGTATTGGGAACTCTAAGTCGTTTTCATTGGTGGGATGGATACACCTCCCAAAATGCTTTTGTCTCTATGTTTTTTTGCTTTGAGCTCTGGCACCTCTACAAATCCCTACTTCCCTCCGTGAAGGACCTTTCTTTTACTTTATGCAATTTTTATTATTGAATTTGAGTCTCCATCTTCTCTTATAAAATCACCAACTACGAGGCAATATGATCGTACTTGAGTATTGGGTGTAGCTAATATGTGAGTGTGTTTCATGAATGGATCAATGGTTGAGCAGATGGTCTAGGGATAACTTATTTTAGCGTTGATATTCCAAAGACATGGTTGTTTGTTGATATGCTTGAGTATTTAAATTATCATATCAAAACTAGACTATTGCTTTGAACAATATAAAAGTCCAAATGTCCATGCTATAAAGAAAGAATATGATATGACATGTTAGGTAGCATTCCACATCAAAAATTCTGTTTTTATCACTTCCCTACTTGAGGACGAGTAGGAGTTAAGCTTGGGGATGCTGGTACATCTCCAACATATCTATAATTTCTAATTGTTCCATGTTTTTATATTATCAATCTTGGATGTTTTATAATCATTTTATAGTCATTTTATATCATTTTTTGTTACTAATCTATTGACATAGTGCCAAGTGCCAGTTGCAGTTTTTTTTCCATGTTTTTTACATTGCAGAAAATCAATACCAAATGGAGTCCAAACGCAACGAAACTTTACGGAAAAAAATTTGGACCAGAAGGAACATAATGGGCCCTGGCTGCGCCTCGGGGGTGCTCCGAGGAGAGCACAACCCACCAGGGCGCACCATGGTGGGTTGTGCCCACCTCAAGTGCCCCCGGACCGCCTCTTTGCTCTATAAATATCCCAATATTCCCAAAACCGTAGGGGAGTCATCAAAATATTGATCTAGCCACCGCAGAGTCCAGAACCACTAGACCCAATCTAGACACTATCCTCGAATGCGGTTCACCACCTCCATTGGTGCCTCTCCGATGCTGCGTGAGTAGTTCTTTGTAGACCTTCGGGTCCGTACTTAGCAGGTAGATGGCTTCCTCTCTCTCTCTCTCTCTCTTGATTCTCAATACAATGGTCTCTTGCAGATCCATATGATGTAACTCTTTTGCGGTGTGTTTGTTGGGATCGATGAACTTTGAGTTTATGGTCAGATCTATCTTTTTATATCCATGAAAGTATTTGAGTTTATTTGATCTCTTTTATGCATGATTGTTTATAGCCTCGTATTTCTTCTCTGATATTTGGGTTTTGTTTGGCCAACTTGATCTATTTATCTTGCCATGGGAAGAGGTGCTTTGTAGTGGGTTCGATCTTACGGGGCTTGATCCCAGTGATAGAAGGGGAACCAACACATATGTATCGTTGCTACTAAGGATAAAACGATGGGGTCTATCTATACATAGATAGATCTTGTATACATCATGTCATCGTTCTTATTGCATCACTCCGTTTCTCCATGAACTTAATACACTAGATGCATGCTGGATAGCGGTCGATGTGTGGAGTAATTGTAGTAGATGCAGGTAGGAGTCGGTCTACTAATCTTGGATGTGATGCCTATGTAATGATGATTGCCTGGATATCATCATGAGCATTTGAAGTTCTATCAATTGCCCAACAGTAATTTGTTCACACACCGTTTGCTATTTTTCTCGAGAGAAGCCACTAGTGAAACCTACGGCCCCCGAGTCTCTTTCTCATTATTTTCCTTTGTGATCTACTTTTCCTTTGCATTTATTTTCAGATCTACTAAACCAAAAATACAAAAATACCTTGCTGCAATTTATCATTATTTATTTAATTTGGCGTTCGATCTATCAATCTACTACAAATTTACCTCACGTCCGTTTGCCTATCTTAAGGCGTCGTACCCCGAAAGGGTTTGGCAACCCCTTTAACACGTTGGGTTGCGAGAAGTTGTTATTTGTGTGCATGCGATGTTTACATTGTGTTGCTTGGTTCTGCTACTGGTTCGATAACCTTGGTTTCACATCTGAGGGAAATACATACCGCCGTTGTGCTACATCATCCCTTCCTCTTAGGGGAAATACCGATGTAGCTTCAAGCGACATCAGGGAGTCGTACACTCACTTGAGTAGTGTCCGGGTATTCCACAATTTTAGCAATTGTGATCACGACTTGAAGATCTTTTGTCATTGTAGGACCTTGACTTGGAACTTCTTTCTTTGCTTCTACTCTTGTAGAACTTGTTGAAGTTCTTCACCATTAGGCTCAATTCCTCCTTGAAGAATTGTTTCTCACTTGATGATGTAGGAGCATCACATGAAGCTTTGTAAGCACCACTTGACTTGTTGTGAAGCTGTTATTTGTCCTTGAGTGACATCTCATGAGCAACAATTCTATCAATGACTTCCGTTGGCTTGAGATCTTTGTAATTGGGCATCATTTGGATCAATGTGCACACGGTGTCATATTTTCCATCCAAGGCTCTTAGGATCTTCTTGATGATGAATCTATCAGTGATCCCTTCACTTCCTAAGCTGGCAATCTCATTTGTGATGAGAGCAAGCCTAGAGTACATTTCAGCGACACCTTCACCATCCTTCATTTTGAACTTGTCAAGCTGACTTTGAAGCACATCCAACTTGGATTCCTTGACGGAGTTGGTACCTTCGTGCATATCAATCAAAGTATCCCAAATATCCTTTGCATTGTCAACACGACTGACTTTGTTAAATTCTTTGGGGAACAATCCATTGAAGAGGATATCACAAGCTTGAGCATTGTATTGCAACATCTTTAATTCTTTAGTGGTTGTTTCACGATTCGGTTCCCTTCAATCGAAAAATTCACCTTGCAAGACAATACACACAATAGCCCAAACGGCGAGGTTATGTCCATGAAAATATGCATTTTCATCTTATGCTTCCAACAAGCAAAATTAATACCATCAAAGTAAGGACCACTACGGGGGTAATTTCCCTCACTGGACGCCATACTCTCCTAGGTTGTGAAACCAAGGCTATGATCACCAAAGCTATGGAAATCAACGCAAATGGAGATCAAAGCTTTGATACCACTTGTAGGATCGAAAGTATGTCTAGAAGGGGGTGATTAGACTACTTTACCAAATAAAAATCTAGCCTTTTCCCAATTTTATGTCTTGGCAGATTTTAGCAACTTAACACAAGTCAAGCAATCAACCTACAGATGCAATTCTAAGAGTATAGCACCGGAATGAAAATCATTGCATATGAAGGTAAAGGGGAGGAGTTTGGAGGGAGCAAAGGCAATGTAGACACGGAGATTTTTTGCGTGGTTCCGATAGGTGGTGCTATCGTACATCCACGTTGACAGAGACTTCATCCCACGAAGGGTAACGATTGTGTGAGTCCACGGAGGGCTCCACCCACGAAGGGTCCACGAATAAGCAACCTTGTCTATCCCACCATGGCCATCGCCCACGAAGGACTTTCCTCACTTGGGTAGATATTCACGAAATAGGTGATCTCCTTGCCCTTACAGACTGCTTGGTTCAACTCCGCAATCTTGATGGGGGCTCCCAAGTGACACCTAAACAATCTAGGAGACACCACTCTCCAAAAGGTAATAGATGGTGTGTTGATGATGAACTCCTTGCTCTTGTGCTTCAAATGATAGTCTCCCCAACACTCAACTCTGTCTCATAGATTTGGATATGGTGGAAAGATGGTTTGAGTGGAAAGCAACTTGGGGAAGGCTAGAGATCAAGATTCGTGTGGTTGGATTGGAATGTCTTGGTCTCAACACATGAGTAGGTGGTTCTCTCTCAGAAAATGAGTAGTGGAAGTGTAGGCACGTTCTGATGGCTCTCTCACTAATGGAGAGGAGGGTGGAGGGGTGTAACGCCCTCGATGCGGCTATATCTCCTACGTGTCGAAGCACGACTTAGAGGCATAACCGCATTGAAAGCAATGTCGCAAGTAAGGTAATCTTCACAACAACCCATGTAAATAGATAAAAGGGTTAAGGATACATAGTTGGCTTACGCTCGCCACGTCACACAAATACATGAATAACATTACAATCATCCAATACACTCATGGTCCGACTACGGTACCAAAATAAAGATCAACCCCCACATGTGACAAAGTCCCCGATCGCCCCAACTGGGCACCACTACTTATCATCTGGGAAAGACACATAGTAACGACGAGAGTCTTCATCGAACTCCCACTTGAGCTCAAGCGCATTGTCTGGAACGGTATAATCGGTCCCTGCATCTGGTTTTGGAAGTAAACTGTGAGTCACGGGGACTCAGCAATCTCGCACCCTCGCGATCAAGACTGTTTAAGCTTATAGGTAAGGCAAGGTTTGATGTGGAACTGCAGCAAGCGACTAGCATATATGGTGGCTAACATACGCAAATGAGAGCGAGAAGAGGAGGCAAAAGCACGGCCGAACAACTATGATCAAGAAGTGATCCTAGAACAACCTACGCCAAACATTACTCCAACACCGTGTTCACTTCCCGGACTCCGCCGAGAAGAGACCATCACGGTTACACACGCGGTAGATCCATTTTAATTAAGTTAAGTTTCATGTTATCTATAACCAGACATTAACAAATTCCCATCTGCCCATAACCGCGGGCACGGCTTTCGAAAGTTCAAATCCCTGCAGGGGTGTCCTAACTTAGCCCATCACAGGCTCTCACGGTCAACGAAGGATATTCCTTCTAGCGGGAAGACCCGATCAGACTCGGAATCCCGGTTACAAGACATCCTCGACAATGGTAAAACAAGTCCAGCAAGACCACCCGCTGGGCCGACAAATCCCGATAGGAGCTGCACATATCTCGTTCTCAGGGCACATCGGATAAGGTAAGCATACGGGAGCCAACGTAACCCAAGTTGCCAAGGGACGGCCCCGCACGTTGCTCTGGGTTGGACCAACACTTAGAGAAACACTGGCCCAGGGGTTTAAAATAAAGATGACCCTTGAGTCCGCGAAACCAAGGGAAAAAGGCTAGGTGGTGAATGGTAAAACCAAGGTCGGGCCTTGCTGGAGGAGTTTTATTCAAGGCGAACTGTCAAGGGGTTCCCATTATAACCCAACCGCGTAAGGAATGCAAAATCCGGGAACATAACACCGATATGACGGAAACTAGGGCAGCAAGAGTGGAACAAAACACTAGGCAAAAGGTCGAGCCTTCCACCCTTTACCAAGTATATAGGTGCATTAAGATAAACAAGATAATATGGTGATATCCCAACAATAAACAAGGTTCCAACAAGGAATGAACTCCAATCTTCACCTGCAACTAGCAACGCTATAAGAGGGGCTGAGCAAAGCGGTGACATAGCCAATCAACGGTTTGCTAGGACATGGTGGGTTAGAGGTTTGACATGGCAACTTGGGAGGCATGATAAGAAAGTGGTAGGTATCATAGCATAGGCATAACAAAAGAGCGAGCATCTAGCAAGCAAAGATAGAAGTGATTTCGAGGGTATGATCATCTTGCCTGCAAAGTTGTCAGAGTTGACTTGATCCTCGTAAGCGAACTCAACGGGCTCCTCGTTCAAGAACTCATCTCCCGGCTCTACCCAAACAAGAACAACAAGCAAACGGAACACAATCAACCACATGCAAAGCTCAAACAACATGACGCAAACATGGTATGATATGCGGGATGCGATATGTGATGCATATGCGAGATTTGACAAGGAATGATTGAACCTGGCCTCAACTTGGAAATCCAAGAGTGCCACTAGAAAGGGAGAGAATTCCTTATTTGGCCCTTTCTTAAAATTTGCTTCCTTTTTTGGCCCAAAATAAAATTTCTTCCTTATTTGACACGTAAAGTAATTTTTGTTCCTTATGTGACAATTTTGTCCATTTTAGACACTAATGGTGTTAACTGTGAGATGAAAGGACTGTTTCCCCCCTAATACATTTTGTAACTGTCTAGTGTGAAGTAAAAGAGCAATCAGTACATCCATGTTTTAGGGATGTTTAATTAAAGGATGCTGCACATGTATATGTATTCTGCACTATTTTGTCTTAGGGAATCTGGTCTGTGTGTGTAAAAGCCGTACAAAACATCCATAGAATTTGTACTAACACATCTATGATCAGTACAGTACCATATTTTGATTAGTTCAACATGTTCTGAAGCACAGTATTACACATAGTCACATACCACTAAATCCTCCAATTAGCACTTTGTCCTGGATTTGATTACACGTTGCAAAGTATAGAATTACACAGTCACATACAACTAAATCCTATATAAGCTAGTTATATACTACTACTATATATATGATAACTTGTATACCGTGAGAAAAAGGCAATGAAGATATTAATGAGAGCGACACGCTCCCGCGGCCGGAAAGTAAGCTCGTACTACATCTCCCCGGAAAGTACTCGACTGTATTACAAGCTACGTCTCGTCCAAAAGCACATGCTTCTCGCCGGAAAGTATTTATATGGCACTGTATTTATCTGTAAAAAGGTAATCATAGATGCATTGTATGGCTTTTAGGCGCACATACAAGTTTACCTAAGAAACAAAATATTTCTTCGCAAAAAAGAAACAAAATATTGGAGTATACATATACATGCGCAACATCTGTTCAACGTCCCTAAAACATGGGTGAACTGATTGACTTTTAACTACATCCAAGATAGTGACACAATGCACTAGGGGCAAAATAGTCTTTTCATGTCACACTTAATCCTGTCAGTGCCTAAAATGGACGGAAGTGTCATATAAGGAATGAAAATTACTTTAGGTGTCAAATAGGGAAGAAAATTTTATTTTAGGCCAAATAGGGAAGCAAAATTTAAGAAAGGGCCAAATAAAGGATTCTCTCCTAGAAAGGTGAGGTGATTTCGGTTGAAATCGATATAAAGAACACCGGAATCGGATGCACGGATTGGAAATGGCAAGCAAAGCAAATATGGCACCGCTCTGCGATAATCAGCAAGTGACCAACTAAATGCATCAAAATAAATATGCTACAGTACTCAAACATGACAACAAAATACATGGTAGGGATCCACTCATGATGCTTGACAAAAGATGAACACTGAGCTACGGCTAATTCATCCATTAACAGGTTCAAAAAAGCATGGCAAAAGTGCAAATGATAATAGGTTTCAGACTTTGTGAAATTAACACAAGTCTGGAATTTAACATCGTGAAGCACACTTTAGAGCATGAAAACTACATGCTACAGGAACTTAACATGGCAAATCAAGGCATGGCATGAAGCTACTCAAATCACTTAACAAAAGTCCCTTAGTGACCTTGAGCCAAAAGGGATCATAAAATACAATTGCAAGCATGTGAACATGGAAAAAACATAAACAGATCTCAGACTTAGTGAAAAACTGGAGCATGCAAATCAGTTAACGAGTAGGCATGTTTGCGAGCTCGATGCACTCACTAAAGAGCATGGCATGACAAACTAATCATACACCCATCAAGAATACATAGCATAGAAACTAGACATGGAAAGAACAACAACATAGCATGCACGGATCAATAGCAACATCCTCGGCAAAATCGCTAATCATGTCAACAATCTGCCAGGATTCATGATATAGCAAAAGTAGATCTCGATTGACTCAAGCTAGGGTGCTCCATAAATGCAAACAAAGACATGGATGATTAGAGCACCACAATGTTAACAAATCATCCTTACTGATAATCCTCAAAAGAGCCATGGATCACTAGGAAACAACATGAACATATGACATGATGACAAAATCAGGACAAGGACTTAGTGAAATTCTAAGTCCCTGAAATCAGCATTACCGATTACGCTAATTTGCAAGCTTGTGCTAGTCACCACAAATATCACAAAATACATGGTAAGCACCTCTATAAAGATGACATGGCATATAACAAAACACATGTAGAGCTCAGGAGCATATCATGCACATATTAATCATGACAAAAATGACAAAAAGCTATTTGATGAAACAGATCTGCCAAGTTTATCACATAGCCCTCTTCCAACAGCATTTCGGGCATCAAGATGAGCTCATATGAAAATGATGCAATGAGATGAAACGATGTACTCGTCGAGGCGAACATTTAGATATGCTACATGCACAAATCGGAGCTACGAATGCAGAGATATAAAATGCCAAAGTTTGCATAAAATTAGGGTTTGTAGGGAAAAAGTCAACCGTCTGGATTTTAGATCTGAGATCCAGATCCGAGCGCACTATAGCTGCACGGCTGCCGAGGTCCGAGGTTCGTCAGGGAAGAAGCTCGTGGCGGCGCGGCTCATCGGCCGGAGGAGGAGGACGCCGGGGTGCGCCGAGGAGAAGGCCGGCCGGCCGGCACGCGGCGCGAGGGTGGCGCGGTCGGCGAGCGGGTCGGGCGGCGGAGACGTTGGTGGCGACGACCACCGACGACGAGGCGGCGGCAGGGTGCTCCGGCAATAGCGGGGCGGCGCACAGCGCATCGGGCGGCGGCGGTGCGGGGAAGGGGATAAGGCGGCGCGGGCGGGCGCCTCAAGCCCGGCTCGGCGGCGGGGAGGGCCGCGCGCGGGCCTCACGGGCTTGGCGCGGTCGGCGGTGATGCGGTCCCTCCCCGGGATAGGTGGCGCGGCCTGGTTGGGCGGCGGTGGCGGTGGACGTTGTCCGGCGCGGGCCGAACACGTGCGGTGCACGGAGGAGGGAAAATTAGGGTTTCGGGGGAAGAAGACCCGTGATTTCGAGAGGGGATCTATATATAGGCGTAGAGGGAGCTAGGGAGCTCCAAATTGAGCACGGTTTGCAGCCACGCGATCATGATCGAACGCTCTAGATTATGGAAGGGTTTTTGGTGGGTTTTGGGCCAAATTGGAAGGGTGTTGGGCTGCAACACAGACGAGGCCTTCTCGGTCCCTCGGTTAATCGTTGGAGTATCAAACAAAGTCCAAATGGCATGAAACTTGACAGGCGGTCTACCGGTAGTAAACCAAGGCCGCATGACAAGTCTCAGTCCAATCCGGAAATGTTTAACCCCCACACATGAAAAGAGGTAGAAAGGGGCACCGGAGGAGATAGGTGCGCCGGAATGCAAAACGGACAACGGGGAAAATGCTCGGATGCATGAGACGAACATGTATGCAAATGCAATGCACATGATGACATGGTATGAGATGCATGACAAAGGCAAAAACACACAGAGACAAAAACCTGAACCCAAGGAAAATAAAAAATAACTTAGGCCGGAAACGGCAAGAGTTGGGATACATACAAGGTAAATTACATCCGGGGTGTTACAAGGGGTATATATAGCCTCCACACAAAATAAATTGTTACACACATTTTACCAAACTCGGTGGGACCGACCTGGTTCAAAATGTGAACGTTAGGCTTTTCGGTGGGACCGACAATACCAACTCGGTGAGACCGATGTGCTAGGGTTAGGGCGAAACCTCATCTCGGTGAGACCGATCACATGAACTCGGTGAGACTAATTTCAGTAATAAGCAAACAGAGACTTGGCCAGGCAAACTCAGTGGGACCAATCGCTCATTTCGGTGAGACCGAAACATTATAAAAAGGAAACAGAGAGTTTGCATTGCCAACTCGGTCGGACCGATCGCTCATCTCGGTTAGACAGAAATATTACAAATGGAAACAGAGAGTTTGCAATCCCATCTCGGTGAGACCGAGATCCCTATCAGTAAGACCAAACTGATTAGGGTTTCTGGCAATGGCTATGTCAAGTGAACTTAGTGGCGCCGGATAGATCAAATCGGTGGGGCCGAGTTTTACTTTAGGTTTAGGACATATGTGGAAATGAGAAAGTGGTTGAGGGCTTTTGCAGCATATCATTAAGCATTTTGAGCAAGCAAGCCATTAAGCAACACCTCATCCCCTTGTAATAGTATTGGCTTTTCCTATAGACTCAATGTGATCTTGGATCACTAAAATGAAAAAGTAGAGTCTTGAACTTTTGCCAATATGTGTCCTTAGCATTTTGAGGGGTCCACATCTCTAGTCCATGCCATACCAATCATTGAACTTTCTGAAACATTAATCTTGAATGGACATTAGTTCAATGAGCTATATGTTATGAATTACCAAAATCACCCGGGGATTAGTTGCACTTTCAACAGTTAATTAGGTGGACCTTAATTTGTCGTACTAGTTGAGACACACTTGAGGTTAAGATGATAAATTTGAATAAGTGAAGTTCAAAAAAATTATCTGTGTCCCAAACACCGCAATTCATATAGTGTAGCTAGAATAGATGATGCAGTTTTAAAAGTGTAACTAAAACACGCGATGCAGTTGAAACATTGTTGTTGAATGAGCGATATATGTAGTTGAAACACATGAAAAATATATTTGAAACAAATGATGAATTTGTGAAAATGTTGTTGAATCAACTACATAAAGTGTGTACTAGTTTCTTACCAACTAAACATTTACGAGTTAGCATTTCGCTTGTGCATATACTTACGATCTACTTCTTTTAGAAATTTTGTGAAGCCATGTCATTATTATTTTTCACTTTTTTGCATAGAGCGGCACCTTATCGATAGTATCCTTTATCTCCTCCACTATTTCCCTTCCTCTTCATTTTTTTCTAGTTCCACTCGCTCAAGGGATCAATATCATTGATGGATACGTTCTCTTCATCTCCTCCAAACTTGAGTGGTCGACAGAGACATGCATCATAGCATCTGCTCTCTCTTTTCACTAAAAAAAGACATATCCGTGACATTTTGGGCCGAACGGATTTTTTTTCTGTCACACTTATGAAACTTCTATGACGATAATTGTGACAAAAACCGGTATCATCATAGATGTGGTGGGCTCCTACTTCTATGACAAAAAATCATGGCAAAAAATGGGGTTTTCATCCTGGGCAGGCCGGAGACGTAGCTGCATGACATTCTTTGGGACGTCCATGACGGAAAAAACCATGGTAGAAGCAAGGGCGAGGAAAATATCGGGGTGTTCCCGGTTACGGTGGGTGGTCGGGGTCGAGCGATGCGCGTTTATCTCGTACACGCACGCGCGTGGGTGCAAGGCGTTGGGCTCTAACTGAACCCAAGCGAGGCGTTGGGCTCTAACTGAACCCGAGCGATTGCACTACAAGCTACGCGTTACTGAACCCGAGCGATCGATAGTTAGCTGTTAACTGAACCCGATCGAGCGATTCCTTCGCTACTGCTGCTAACTGAAGCCGATTGATGCTGCCTATGGATGAACAGTGAGCATTGCTGGGGGGTTTGGATGAACAGTTCTCGGTGGGGGTGGATGAACAGGACCCCGTGGTGTTGCCACTGGATGAACAGGACCCCGATTGTTCGTGCCGGTTGGGGCTGGATGAATAGGACCCCGTGAAGGGCTGGATGAACAGGACGACCCTGTGGAGGGCTGGATGAACAGTAGATGGTGGACGGCTGGATGAACAGTAGCCCATGGTGGGGTGGTTGAACATGAGCCCGTGTGGAGTGGGCTGGTTGAACAGTAGCCGGTGGAGGCTGGATGAACCGGAGCCCGTGGATGAACAGTCGCAGGTGGAGGCTGAAGGAGGTCGACGGTGGATGAATAGTAGCCCATGGAGGCTGGAGGGGGTCGACGGTGGAGATGAACAGTATCCCGTGGAGTCCCATTTTGCGGTATGCCACACCCCTCCTGATGAACACGGCCCCCATTTCGACCATAGCGCTCCAACACAAGTCTGTTTCCTCCGTTTTGCGGTACGCCACACCCCTCCCGATGTACAGGACCCCTGTTTCGACCGTAGGAGGTCTGTTTCCTCCGTTTTGCGGTACGCCAGACCCCTCCCGATGAACAGGATCTTCTTTCGACAGTGGCCGGTCGAACACAAGGCCGTTTCCTTCGTTCCGCGGTACGCCAGGCCTCGTTTCCATCGGCTGTTCTGTCCAAGCCCTCCCGATGAACATGAGGACGCATTCTGTCGTGGAATTGTCACGTCAGATGTCCTTAGTGTCAGGACTTAGTCGCGAGGCCAACGCATCTATGTGGTAGCTTGAGAGGGGTTGAGTGGAATCGAGAGACGCAACACAACACAGGGATTTAGACAGCTTCGGGCCTCGGGAAACATCATCCGGTAAAAACCCTACATGCTGTTTGAGGCTAGGTCTCATTATCATCACGAGGGAGTCGCTGTAAACCGGCTCTCCTCTTTGTGTCTAGCCCTAAGATTGTTTCTTCTTGCTTGTAGCTTGTCCCTCTTTGGGGAGCCCTGCCCCTCCTTATATATGTTGAAGGGGCGGTTAGATGTGGAGTCCTATTAGGATTAGGACTAGTCTATCTCTAATACAAACCGGATACAAGTCCGGGTCTTCCTTGTAAAGTAAATATTGCTCACGCCTTTTCTCTTAACCCGGCCCACCATAGCATGATCCGGCCTTCCATAAACCGCCCGTTGGGCCACCGGGTCTTGTCGCTCCTCTGACCCGCGTGCCGGATTACCAATGAACCGTAAACCGCCATGACCAAGTGGGTCGTCAGTGAATCGCCAAACTCTAGCCGGGTCATACATCCGGCGGTTTATACCGCAGGGTATATCCCCGACACATTCCGTTCCGACCCAGCCATGTACACAAGTCCTGGCCATACGTATGTGCGAGTAGGCGTTCGAGACCCTGCCCGTATGTACGTACGTGGCCGTATTTTCTTTCTTGCACACTGGCCGATGTACGTACGTGTACATGCTACGTGCGTGCCTCTACTATGACACTTGTGCGCCTCTACATGGACCAGTATGTATGTACACGTTCGCGACCAGAATGACAACGCTACGTATGCTTTGATCAGGTGGGTCTTGACTGTCAGGCACTTCCTTGCGTGCGAAGATGTAGCTGGTGGGTCCCAGCAGTTAGGGGGGCGAATCATTATTTTTTGCCCAGACGCACTTCCTTGCGTGCGAAGATGTCGCTGGTAGGTCCCAGCAGTCAGGGGGGAAATGTTTTTTCGTGAAATACGGTTGCCTGTCCGATGGGTCCCTGCTGTCAGGTGGAGGAATCATTATTTTCTGCGTAATAAGGAGGCACTTCCTTGCTACGGCCGTGGTCCGAGCTGTCAGCCTCTCCACGTATAGTCCATGTCCGATGGAAGCCGTTCCTTGACCACGTTGACAACGCCGCGCCGGTAGCACCAGGGCGATGGACGACGTCGAGGCCTAGGAAGGGGACGACGCGAAGCCGGGGAAGACGCTGCAGTGGGTGCCCATGCGTAGAGGAGTAGGAGGGTTCACTGGTTCGCTGCGGTATGAGGTTGCCGTCACTGCAGAATAATTGGGGTTGTGGGTGAGTAGAGGGATGGCCTGGCCAGCGGTGGGAGTAGTAGGGGGCGGTGAGGCCTCCACCGCATCGCAGCTGGCCACAGGAGGTAGGAGCAGGAGGCACGACCAGCGCTGGTTTGGGCGGCTGGAGCAAGAAGACCAGAGGATGAAGAAGCACTACGGCCGTTGGATGGACATTGTACGGTCACTGGAGCTAGAATCATGCATATTGACTAAGTAGACAAAGCCCTCCGTCCCCATCAACTTAGTAGGCCCACAAGTCAGCCTGCCATTATACTGGGTCCCAGATAGCAGGGGGAGTATTCATTTTGTGGAGCGTAATAAGGAGGCACTTCCTTGCATGCGAAGATGTAGCTGGTGGGTCCCAGAAGTCAGGGGGGAAACATTTTTTCGCCAAATACGGTGGCCCGTCCGGTGGGTCCCTGCTGTCAGGTGGAGGAATAATTATTTTGCGTGTAATAAGGAGGCACTTCCTTGCGTCCGCCATGGACCCAGCTGCCAGCCTCTCCACGTATGGTACTCTTCCGATGGAAGTCGTTCCTTGACCTCGTTAATCACGCCGTGCCGAGAGCACCAGGGTGGTGGACGAAAGTGAGGCCTAGGAAGGGGACGACACGGAGTCGGGGAAGACGCGGCAGTGGATGCCCACGCGTAGAGGAGTATGCGGGTTCACTGGTTCGCTGTGGTGTGAGGCTATCGTCGCCGCTGAATAATAGGGGGTGTGGGTGAGTAGAGGGATGGCCTGGCCAGCGGTGGGAGTAGTAGGGGGCGGTGAGGCCTCTGCGGCATTGCAGCCGGCCACGGGAGGCAGGAGCACGAGGCACGACCGACGCTGGTTTGGGCGGCTGGAGCAAGAAGACTAGAGGTTGAAGAAGCACTATGTCCGTTGGATGGACATCGTACGGTCATTGGAGCTAGAATCGTGCATATTGACTAAGTTGACAAAGTCCTCTGTCCCCGTCAACTTAGTAGGCCCACAAGTCAGCCTCCCACTATACTGGGTCGCAGCTAGCAGGGGGAGTATTCATTTTTTTTGTGCGTAATAAGGAGGCACTTCCTTGCGTGCGAAGATATAGCTGGTGGGTCCGAGCTGTCAGCGGCGGTAATGTTTTTTCGCAAAATATAGAGGCCCTTTCGATGGGTCCCAGATGTCAGGTGGAGGAATCATTATTTTGTGCGTAATAAGGAGGCATTTCCTTGCGTGCGGCCGTGGTCCCAGCTGTCAGCCTCTCCACATATAGTCCACTTCAGATGCATGTCGGTAGCTGACCACATTGACCAGGCCGCACCGGGAGCACCAGTGCGGTGGACGACGACGAGGCCTAGGAAGAGAACGGAGCCAGGGAAGACTCGGCAATTGTTTCCCACACGGAGGGGAGTATGACTGTTCGAGGGTTTACTGGTTCATCTGCCGTAGCCGGAGAATAACATCAGGTGTGGGTGAGTAGAGGGATGGCTAGGCCAGCGATGGGAGTACGATGGGGCGGTGAGGCCTGCACGGCAGCACAGCCGGCCGCGGGGAGGACGGAGCAGGCAGTCCTGCCGGTGCTTGTTTGAGCGGCTAACGAGGACATGTATTGGGGGTAGGGTAACAGGCCTGACCTAAAGGCCTTACCCATGGACACTGTATACTTTGTACTAGACCCCTAGGCCAGATCGCCGTCCAGATGTACCGCAACTTGAAAGTCACTCGGACGGCGACAACCACTCGGAGAGCGGCACTTCACTCGACGAGCTCATTCCACTCGACCGTGTAACTCACTTGGATATGCAAAGACCTATAGTCAACATGACGGTTTTGTAGTGGGCAGGCATTATGGCGTTGATGCTCCACCGTGTAACATAAGGGGTGAGGGGGTGGCGCACTCTATATAAGCCACCCCCACCACTAGACTAAGGGGCTCTTTTCTTCCACCTCTCTCTCTTTTCACCATTAGTCTCAGGACTTAGCTCGGGCATGGGATTCGTTTCCTTCTCTCACACATTGTAATCTCCGGATACATACTCAGATAATACAAAGCCTCTCCGGAGCACGAGACATAGGGCTATTATCTCCACCGTGAGAGGCCCGAACTCGCTAAAACCACCATGCTACCCATATGCATCTCGATAGATCATGCTCCGTTACCCTATACCTTATTATTGTCGGAATTGTTCCCACGACAGTTGGCGCCCACCGTGGGGCCTGGCGTCTATCGAGCCATGATGTGGATGGTTATTTCTTCAATCACGCTGCGCTTCTGCGCCGTTGGCTCGTCATCTTCGATCTCGTCTGCAAACGCCGTCGCCGCTCTCTCGCGCATGGCCGGCGCACATGCGGACGAGTGGGCAAGGAGATCGGACCCGTCCAACCATTGGAGAGGTGAAGTGCTACATCATGCTCGCCGGCCCTACGCCGCACTTGTCGGCCCATCGCCGTGCCCGCCCGCCTTGCGGTGCGCTCGGTGGCCCTGCGCCACACGTGCCGCTAGGCGGCATGCTCGCTGGCCCTGCGCCACACGTGCCGCTAGGCGGCGCGCTCGCTGGCCCTTGCCTACATCGCCGGTAGCACATGCTGCCCTGCCACCTGCGTCTCCTACTTTCCTTCGTCTGCGTCATCTACATCGGAGAGTACGTACCCCACAATCCCTTATTACATAACTGAGCCTCATAATCCTCTGTGCGGTGGGTTGGCCGTTTCGTTGAGGTGATCACCTCATTAAGCGGCCAGTTAGGTATGGATTTCCTCCAACGCAAGTTACTCCATGGAGTGAGTGCCTAATTACGGCGGCCAATTAATGGTCATCGCATGGTCCTCCACCTCCTATTTTCTTCCGCACAGGGTGCTCTCTCTCTTTTGATATAAACAGTCTCTTTGCGTGCCCTGTTATGCGTAATTACCGCCAGATGCGTTCGTACCAGAAAGTTATGCCGCGCATGCACGTATCTTTGCATGCTTCACCCGGGTTGACCAAGGCATGCTTCCGTGCACTCCCGTATGGTAGTGCTAGTGCATGCATGCGCAAACGTACTTGACCCAAGTGCAATTTATGGGCCAGTTACCATTGCGTTAAGTTAATCACCTCATTAAGCGGCCATTTAGGTGAGCATTTTTCAGCACCAATTACCTATTTACTGCAGCCAAAACTTCCCCCATTCCCATGCCGGTTAATTACGCATGCATGCATAACCATCCTGGTCTTTAATCCTTGCACAATAGCAATCCATGCAGGGACACTTAGTCCAACAAAACAATATTCGTGGATGTACTAACTTGCAGGCTTACTGAGACGAGCAACGTCGATTGACTAACTCGTCATTTATTCCACTCGACTGATGGTATGGCGACCGGATCGCAGCCCAACTATGGTTCACTTGATCGATCCACCTTTTCACTCGACAGAGGATTAAGGGCCTTAACCTTTCTGATCAGTTTACAATTTAATTCTTAAATTACTGTACAATTGCTTAACAGTCCCTTTTCTATTCGAACCCAGGTTCACTCGGATGGAACTAAAGCACACTTGCATGACCGTCCACTCGAACGATTCGCATGCATGCTCGGACGAATTTACTCGGATGGTTAACAAACCACTACGACAGTCGGACAAAGACGTTTTGGTCTAGCAACCACTCGGGCGCCCCGCGTGTCACCACTTTGCGGGACGCGTCTACGTCACTCGGACGTCCCGCTCATCGTCACTCTGTGACACGCGTTTACTTCACTCCAACGCTCCACGCATCGTTCACTCCGCGGCACGCGTCTACATCACCCGGACACTCTGCGCGTCGCCATTCCGCGGGACGCGTGTACACCACTCGTCCGCTCGGCGCGTTGCCACTCGGTTGGTCACCTCATAACCACTCGGCCGCCCCGCGCGTCACCATCGGTTGGTCACCTCATAACCACTCGGCCGCCCCGCGCGTCGCCATCGGTTGGTCACCTCATAACCACTCGGCCGCCCGGCGCGTCGCCATCGGTTGGTCACCTCATAACCACGCGGCCGTCCCACGCGTCGCCATCGGTTGGTCACCTCATAACCATGCGGCCGCCCCGCACGTCGCCACTCGGTTGGTCACCTCATAACCACGCGGCCGCCCCGCGCGTCGCCATCGGTTCGTCACCTCATAACCACCCGGCCGCCCCGCGCGTCGCCATCGGTTGGTCACCTCATCACCACTCGGCCGCCCCGCGCGTCGCCATCGGTTGGTCACCTCATAACCACCCGGCCGCCCCGCGCGTCGCCATCGGTTGGTCACCTCATAACCACTCGGCTGCCCCGCGCGTCGCCATCGGTTGGTCACCTCATCACCACTCGACCGCCCCGCGCGTCGCCATCGGTTGGTCACCTCATCACCACTCGGCCGCCCCCCGCGTCGCCGTCGGTTGGTCACCTCATCACCACTCGGCCGCCCCACGCGTCTCCATCGGTTGGTCACCTCATCACCACACAGATTTTAACAGTTTTTTCTGAAATAATTGTTGTTGCTTATACTTGTAACCAAAATCCCCCAGGGGTGACTTAGCTGCGATCTGTTACGCCTAAGTTCAAGAAATCCTACCGAGTGATGAGTCAGCCTCTCACTCGGGGGCTTAGCTGCGAATCTGTTTCACCTAAGTTCGAAAAATCCTACCGAGTGATGAGTCAACCTCTCACTCGGGGGCTTAGCAGGCAGTCCAGTACTCATCTAAGTTTGAAAAAATCCTACCGAGTGGAGAGCAAACCTCCCACTCGGGGGCTTAGCTGCAGTCCAGTACTCGCCTAAGTTTGAGAAAAATCCTACCGAGTGGAGAGCAAACCTCCCACTTGGGGGCTTAGCTGCAGTCCAGTGCTCGCCTAAGTTTGAAAAAATCCTACCGAGTGGAGAGCAAACCTCCCACTCGGGGGCTTAGCTGCAGTCCAGTACTCGCCTAAGTTTGAGAAAAATCCTACCGAGTGGAGAGCAAGCCTCCCACTCAGAGGCTTAGCTGCAGTCCAAGGACTCACCTAGGTAGCCAAAATCCGACTGAGACAAGAGCAAACCTCTAACTCAAGGAGCTGCATCACAAGTATAATGTGCGCTCCATCCCTATCCGCAAGGACACCAAGACGAAGGTTGACTTTCACCATCGCCTCGTCACCACTCGACCACTCGCGCGCCTTCAGACAGTTAAGTCATTTTACATCCTATTATTTCCGTCTTCCCGACTGTCCTGTAATTCACACATCACATTCACTCGGAGGCCACGCCGCCGAGTGTACCTCTATGCTCGGCTGCTTATTTTCACATACTTACTTAGTACTGGTTATGTGACTCACGAGTCCAGCTTCCATTTTTCGCGTACATCATTCACGAACACCATGTGTCGTTGTTCATTTCCAGTTTGCATCAGTCCTCCCGGGCTGCAACTCAGTTGAAACACTACACTTCCATTTTATTTGAGCCAGTATTCCAATGAGTTCGGTCGGATCCGTCGCTTCGACAAGTTCGAACGGATCCTTCGCTCTCTCAGACTCTTGCTGGTCAACCAGCAAGCCCCTTGCACTCCCAGCAGGTGTCTATGGGTGTTATTCACACAAATCATTTCAGCACACATCAAATTTCCTCGAGAAATTATTTCGTTGGCTTATGCCATTTTTACACAAGTTATGCGATCACTCGACGGCCCTATGCGCCAACTTCATCGCTACCCGGACTCGGTCACCGTACCGGTCCTAGCGCACCATAACACCGACCTTGTCACCTGTTGGCTTCAAACACATTTGGCCAACCCCTCAGAGGAATCCTCTTCATCATATCAATGACATAGACCTCATCAAACATGAGACTGATAAGTCCCTTTTATAATTAAATTGCACACTTCACTCCCTGCGAGTTTGCCTCTTTCAAGCATCACTCGGAAGCTTCTCCTCATCTTTACCCGAGTCTGACTTGATGAATTACAAATTATCCATTCAAAAACTATATTTCTTGTATTCTGGCATGTCCGTTGTCGAAGCCTATAGTACGCTCGGGGGCTACGCCGCACTCGGGAGCTGCAGCTCATTCGGAATGACACTCCTAAGTGGTCGAGTACTTCATCACCAGTCAGACCCTTCACTTCAACAAGTACATTCGATCCGTCACTTTGACAAATTACATAATCACCCAGACACTCTGCACGCCATCTTCGTTCCTACTCAGACTCAGTTATCGCGCCGGTCTTGTTGCGCCGCAGCCACACTACACCGACCTCGTCACTACATCAGCTTCGAAAGCATCTGGCTAACTCCTTCAAGGACCATTTTTGCCACTTGGCTGGACACTTAGTCCTTCATTCGGCCACCTCGCCTAGCATCACTCGGCCGCCCCGCACGTCGCCACTCAGATTTGCACGTCTTCACCACTCGGCCGCCCACGCGTTGCCACTCGGTTGTGCACGTCTTCACCACTCGGCTGCCCCGCGCGTTGCCACTTGGTTGTGCACGTCTTCACCACTCGGCCGCCCCCGCGCGTCGCCACTCGGATCTGCACGTCTTCACCACTCGGCCGCCCCGCGCGTCGCCACTCGGTTGTACACGTCCTCACCCCTCGGCCGCCCTGCGCGTCACCATTAGTTGGACATGTCCTCACCTCTACACCCCCAACACTGGAGTGAGTGCCTAATTACGGCGGCCAATTAATGGTCATCGCATGGTCCTCCACCTCCTATTTTCTTCCGCACAGGGCGCTCTCTCTCTTTCGATATAAACTACTCTTTGCGTGCCCCATTATGCGTAATTACCGCCAGATGCTTCCGTACCAGAAAGTTATGCCGCGCATGCACGTATCTTTGCATGCTTCACCCGGGTTGACCCAGGCACGCTTCCGTGCACTCCCGTATGGTAGTGCTAGTGCATGAATGCACAAACGTACTTGACCCAAGTGCAATTTATGGGCCAGTTACCATTGCGTTAAGTTAATCACCTCATTAAGCGGCCATTTAGGTGAGCATTTTTCAGCACCAATTACCTATTTACTGCAGCCAAAACTTCCCCTGTTCCCATGCCGGTTAATTACGCATGCATGCATAACCATCCTGGTCTTTAATCCTTGCACAATAGCAATCCATGCAGGGACACTTAGTCCAACAAAACAATATTCGTGGATGTACTAACTTGCAGGCTTACTGAGACGAGCAACGTCGATTGACTAACTCGTCATTTATTCCACTCGACTGATGGTGTGGCGACTGGATCGCAGCCCAACTATGGTTCACTTGGTCGATCCACCTTTTCACTCGACAGAGGATTAAGGGCCTTAACCTTTCCGATCATTTTACAATTTAATTCTTAAATTACTGTACAATTGCTTAACAGTCCCTTTTCTGTTCGAACCCAGGTTCACTCGGATGGAACTAAAGCACACTTGCACGACCGTACACTCGAACGATTCGCATGCATGCTCGGACGAATTTACCCGGATGGTTAACAAACCACTACGACAGTCGGACAAAGACGTTTTGGTCCAGCAACCACTCGGACGCCCCGTGCGTCACCACTTTGCGGGACGCATCTACGTCACTCGGACGTCCCGCTCATCGTCACTCTGTGACACTCGTTTACTTCACTCCAACGCTCAACGCATCGTTCACTCCGCGGCACGCGTCTACATCACCCGGACAATCTGCGCGTCGCCATTCCGCGGGACGCGTGTACACCACTCGTCCGCTCCACGCGTCGCCACTCGGTTGGTCACCTCATAACCACGCGGCCGCCCCGCGAGTCGCCATCGGTTGGTCACCTCATAACCACGCGGCCGCCCCACGCGTCGCCATTGGTTGGTCACCTCATAACCACCCAGCCGCCCCGCGCGTCGCCATCGGCTGGTCACCTCATAACCACCCGGCCGCCCCGCGCGTCGCCATCGGTTGGTCACCTCATAACCACTCGGCCGCCCCGCGCGTCGCCATCGGTTGGTCACCTCATAACCACTCGGCCGCCCGACGCGTCGCCCTCGGTTGGTCACCTCATAACCACTCGGCCGCCCCGCGTCGCCATTGGTTGGTCACCTCATAACCACACGGCCGCCCGGCGCGTCGCCATCGGTTGGTCACCTCATAACCACTCGGCCGCCCAGCGCGTCGCCATCGGTTGGTCACCTCATAACCACTCGCCCGCCCGGCGCGTCGCCATCGGTTGGTCACCTCATAACCACTCGCCCGCCCCGCGCGTCGCCGTCGGTTGGTCACCTCATAACCACCCGGCCGCCCCGCGCGTCGCCGTCGGTTGGTCACCTCATAACCACTCGGCCGCCCCGCGCGTCACCCTCGGTTGGTCACCTCATAACCACTCGGCCGCCCCACGCATCGCCATCGGTTGGTCACCTCATAACCACTCGGCCGCCCCGCGCGTCGCCATTGGTTGGTCACCTCATCACCACTCGGCCACCCCGCACGTCGCCATCGGTTGGTCACCTCATAACCACCCGGCCGCCCCGCGCGTCGCCATCGGTTGGTCACCTCATAACCACTCGGCCGCCCCGCGCTTCGCAGTGGGTTGGTCACCTCATAACCACTCGGCCGCCCCACGCGTCGCCATCGGTTGGTCACCTCATAACCACTCGGCCGCCCGACGCGTCGCCCTCGGTTGGACACCTCATAACCACTCGGGCGCCCCGCGCGTCGCCATCGGTTGGTCACCTCATAACCACTCGGTCGCCCCGCGCGTCGCCATCGGTTGGTCACCTCATAACCACTCGGCCGCCCCGCGCGTCGCCATCCGTTGGTCACCTCATAACCACTCGGCCGCCCGGCGCGTCGCCATCGGTTGGTCACCTCATAACCACGCGGCCGCCCCCCGCGTCGCCATCGGTTGGTCACCTCATAACCACGCGGCCGCCCCGCGCGTCGCCATCGGTTGGTCACCTCATAACCACCCCGCCGCCCCGCGCGTCGCCATCGGTTGGTCACCTCATCACCACCCGGCCGCCCCGCGCGTCGCCACTCGGTTGGTCACCTCATAACCACCCGGCCGCCCCGCGCGTCGCCACTCGGTTGGTCACCTCATAACCACTCGGCCGCCCCGCGCGTCGCCATCGGTTGGTCACCTCATCACCACTCGGCCGCCCCGCGCGTCGCCATCGGTTGGTCACCTCATCACCACTCGGTCGCCCTCCCGCGTCGCCGTCGGTTGGTCACCTCATCACCACTCGGCCGGCCCGCGCGTCGCCATCGGTTGGTCACCTCTTCACCACACAGATTTTAACAGTTTTTTCTGAAATAATTGTTGTTGCTTATACTTGTAACCAAAATCCTCCAGTGGGTGACTTAGCTGCGAATCTGTTACGCCTAAGTTCAAGAAATCCTACCGAGTGATGAGTCAGCCTCCCACTCGGGGGCTTAGCTGCGAATCTGTTTCGCCTATGTTTGAAAAATCCTACCGAGTGATGAGTCAACCTCTCACTCGGGGGCTTAGCTGCAGTCCAGTACTCGCCTAAGTTTGAAAAAATCCTACCGAGTGAAGAGCAAACCTCCCACTCGGGCGCTTAGCTGCAGTCCAGTACTCGCCTAAGTTTGAAAAAATCCTACCGAGTGGAGAGCAAACCTCCCACTCGGGGGCTTAGCTGCAGTCCAGTACTCGCCTAAGTTTGAAAAAATCCTACCGAGTGGAGAGCAAACCTCCCACTCGGGGGCTTAGCTGCAGTCCAGTACTCGCCTAAGTTTGAGAAAAATCCTACCGAGTGGAGAGCAAGCCTCCCACTCGGAGGCTTAGCTGCAGTCCAAGGACTCACCTAAGTAGCCAAAATCCGACTGAGACAAGAGCAAACCTCTAACTCAAGGAGCTGCATCACAAGTATAATGTGTGCTCCATCCCTATTCGCAAGGACACCAAGATGAAGGTCGACTTTAACCATCGCCTCGTCACCACTCGACCACTCGCGCGCCTTCAGACAGCTAAGTCATTTTACATCCTATTATTTCCGTCTTCCCGACTGTCCCGTAATTCACACATCACATTCACTCGGAGGCCACGCCACCGAGTGTACCTCTATGCTCGGCTGCTTATTTTCACATACTTACTTAGTACTGGTTATGTGACTCACGAGTCCAGCTTCCATTTTTCGCGTACATCATTCACGAACACCATGTGTCGTTCTTCATTTCCAGTTTGCATCGGTCCTCCGGGGCTGCAACTCAGTTGAAACACTACACTTCCATTTTATTTGAGCCAGTATTCCAATGAGTTCGGTCGGATCCGTCGCTTCGACAAGTTCGAACGGATCCTTCGCTCTCTCAGACTCTTGCTGGTCAACCAGCAAGCCCCTTGCACTCCCAGCAGGTGTCTATGGGTGTTATTCACACAAATCATTTCAGCACACATCAAATTTCCTCGAGAAATTATTTCGTTGGCTTGTGCCATTTTTACACAAGTTATGCGATCACTCGACGGCCCTATGCACCAACTTCATCGCTACTCGGACTCGGTCACCGTATCGGTCCTAGCGCACCATAACACCGACCTTGTCACCTGTTGGCTTCAAACACATTTGGCCAACCCCTCAGAGGAATCCTCTTCATCATATCAATGACATAGACCTCATCAAGCATGAGACTGATAAGTCCCTTTTATAATTAAATTGCACACTTCACTCCCTGCGAGTTTGCCTCTTTCAAGCATCACTCGGAAGCTTCTCCTCATCTTTACCCGAGTCTGACTTGATGAATTACAAATTATCCATTCAAAAACTATATTTCTTGTATTCTGGCATGTCCGTTGTCGAAGCCTATAGTACGCTCGGGGGCTACGCCGCACTCGGGAGCTGCAGCTCATTCGGAATGACACTCCTAAGTGGTCGAGTACTTCATCACCAGTCAGACCCTTCACTTCAACAAGTACATTCGATCCGTCACTTTGACAAATTACATAATCACCCAGACACTCTGCACGCCATCTTCGTTCCTACTCAGACTCAGTTATCGCGCCGGTCTTGTTGCGCCGCAGCCACACTACACCGACCTCGTCACTACATCAGCTTCGAAAGCATCTGGCTAACTCCTTCAAGGACCATTTTTGCCACTTGGCTGGACACTTAGTCCTTCATTCGGCCACCTCGCCTAGCATCACTCGGCCGCCCCGCACGTCGCCACTCAGATTTGCACGTCTTCACCACTCGGCCGCCCACGCGTTGCCACTTGGTTGTGCACGTCTTCACCACTCGGCCGCCCCCGTGCGTCGCCACTCGGATCTGCACGTCTTCACCACTCGGCCGCCCCGCGCGTCGCCACTCGGTTGTACACGTCCTCACCCCTCGGCCGCCCCACGCGTCACCATTAGTTGGACATGTCCTCACCTCTACACCCCCAACACTGGAGTGAGTGCCTAATTACGGCGGCCAATTAATGGTCATCGCATGGTCCTCCACCTCCTATTTTCTTCCACACAGGGCGCTCTCTCTCTTTCGATACAAACAGTCTCTTTGCGTGCCCCGTTATGCGTAATTACCGCCAGATGCTTCCGTACCAGAAAGTTATGCCGCGCATGCACGTATCTTTGCATGCTTCACCCGGGTTGACCCAGGCACGCTTCCGTGCACTCCCGTATGGTAGTGCTAGTGCATGCATGCGCAAACGTACTTGACCCAAGTGCAATTTATGGGCCAGTTACCATTGCGTTAAGTTAATCACCTCATTAAGCGGCCATTTAGGTGAGCATTTTTCAGCACCAATTACCTATTTACTGCAGCCAAAACTTCCCCCGTTCCCATGCCGGTTAATTACGCATGCATGCATAACCATCCTGGTCTTTAATCCTTGCACAATAGCAATCCATGCAGGGACACTTAGTCCAACAAAACAATATTCGTGGATGTACTAACTTGCAGGCTTACTGAGACGAGCAACGTCGATTGACTAACTCGTCATTTATTCCACTCGACTGATGGTGTGGCGACTGGATCGCAGCCCAACTATGGTTCACTTGGTCGATCCACCTTTTCACTCGACAGAGGATTAAGGGCCTTAACCTTTCCGATCATTTTACAATTTAATTCTTAAATTACTGTACAATTGCTTAACAGTCCCTTTTCTGTTCGAACCCAGGTTCACTCGGATGGAACTAAAGCACACTTGCACGACCGTACACTCGAACGATTCGCATGCATGCTCGGACGAATTTACGCGGATGGTTAACAAACCACTACGATAGTCGGACAAAGACGTTTTGGTCCAGCAACCACTCGGACGCCCCGCGCGTCACCACTTTGCGGGACGCATCTACGTCACTCGGACGTCCCGCTCATCGTCACTCTGTGACACTCGTTTACTTCACTCCAACGCTCCACGCATCGTTCACTCCGCGGCACGCGTCTACATCACCCGGACAATCTGCGCGTCGCCATTCCTCGGGACGCGCGTACACCACTCGTCCGCTCCGCGCGTCGCCACTCGGTTGGTCACCTCATAACCACGCGGCCGCCCCGCGAGTCGCCATCGGTTGGTCACCTCATAACCACGCGGCCGCCCCACGCGTCGCCATTGATTGGTCACCTCATAACCACCCAGCCGCCCCGCGCGTCGCAATCGGCTGGTCACCTCATAACCACCCGGCCGCCCCGCGCGTCGCCATCGGTTGGTCACCTCATAACCACTCGGCCGCCCCGCGCGTCGCCATCGGTTGGTCACCTCATAACCACTCGGCCGCCCGACGCGTCGCCCTCGGTTGGTCACCTCATAACCACTCGGCCGCCCCGCGCGTCGCCATCGGTTGGTCACCTCATAACCACACGGCCGCCCGGCGCGTCGCCATCGGTTGGTCACCTCATAACCACTCGGCCGCCCAGCGCGTCGCCATCGGTTGGTCACCTCATAACCACTCGGCCGCCCGGCGCGTCGCCATCGGTTGGTCACCTCATAACCACTCGGCCGCCCCGCGCGTCGCCATCGATAGGTCACCTCATAACCACTCAGCCGCCCCGCGCGTCGCCATCGGTTGGTCACCTCATAACCACGCGGTCGCCCCGCGCGTCGCCGTCGGTTGGTCACCTCATAACCACCCGGCCGCCCCGCGCGTCGCCGTCGGTTGGTCACCTCATAACCACTCGGCCGCCCCGCGCGTCACCCTTGGTTGGTCACGTCATAACCACTCGGCCGACCCACGCATCGCCATCGGTTGGTCACCTCATAACCACTCAGCCGCCCCGCGCGTCGCCATCGGTTGGTCACCTCATCACCACTCGGCCACCCCGCGCGTCGCCATCGGTTGGTCACCTCATAACCACCCGGCCGCCCCGCGCGTCGCCATCGGTTGGTCACCTCATAACCACTCGGCCGCCCCGCGCTTCGCAGTGGGTTGGTCACCTCATAACCACTCGGCCGCCCCACGCGTCGCCATCGGTTGGTCACCTCATAACCACTCGGCCGCCCGACGCGTCGCCCTCGGTTGGACACCTCATGACCACTTGGCCGCCCCGCGCGTCGCCATCGGTTGGTCACCTCATAACCACTCGGGCGCCCCACGCGTCGCCATCGGTTGGTCACCTCATAACCACTCGGCCGCCCCGCGCGTCGCCATCAGTTGGTCACCTCATAACCACTCGGCCGCCCGGCGCGTCGCCATCGGTTGGTCACCTCATAACCACGTGGCCGCCCCCCGCGTCGCCATCGGTTGGTCACCTCATAACCACGCGGCCGCCCCGCGCGTCGCCATCGGTTGGTCACCTCATAACCACCCGGCCGCCCCGCGCGTCGCCATCGGTTGGTCACCTCATCACCACCCGGCCGCCCCGCGCGTCGCCACTCGGTTGGTCACCTCATAACCACCCGGCCGCCCCGCGCGTTGCCACTCGGTTGGTCACCTCATAACCACTCGGCCGCCCCGCGCGTCGCCATCGGTTGGTCACCTCATCACCACTCGGCCGCCCCGCGCGTCGCCATCGGTTGGTCACCTCATCACCACTCGGCCGCCCTCCCGCGTCACCGTCGGTTGGTCACCTCATCACCACTCGGCCGGCCCGCGCGTCGCCATCGGTTGGTCACCTCTTCACCACACAGATTTTAACAGTTTTTTCTGAAATAATTGTTGTTGCTTATACTTGTAACCAAAATCCTCCAGTGGGTGACTTCGCTGTGAATATGTTACGCCTAAGTTCAAGAAATCCTACCGAGTGATGAGTCAGCCTCCCACTCGGGGGCTTAGCTGCGAATCTGTTTCGCCTATGTTCGAAAAATCCTACCGAGTGATGAGTCAACCTCTCACTCGGGGCTTAGCTGCAGTCCAGTACTCGCCTAAGTTTGAAAAAATCCTACCGAGTGAAGAGCAAACCTCCCACTCGGGGGCTTAGCTGCAGTCCAGTACTCGCCTAAGTTTGAAAAAATCCTACCGAGTGGAGAGCAAACCTCCCACTCGGGGGCTTAGCTGCAGTCCAGTACTCGCCTAAGTTTGAAAAAATCCTACCGAGTGGAGAGCAAACCTCCCACTCGGGGGCTTAGCTGTAGTCCAGTACTCGCCTAAGTTTGAGAAAAATCCTACCGAGTGGAGAGCAAGCCTCCCACTCGGAGGCTTAGCTGCAGTCCAAGGACTCACCTAAGTAGCCAAAATCCGACTGAGACAAGAGCAAACCTCTAACTCAAGGAGCTGCATCACAAGTATAATGTGTGCTCCATCCCTATTCGCAAGGACACCAAGACGAAGGGCGACTTTAACCATCGCCTCGTCACCACTCGACCACTCGCGCGCCTTCAGACAGCTAAGTCATTTTACATCCTATTATTTCCGTCTTCCTGACTGTCCCGTAATTCACACATCACATTCACTCGGAGGCCACGCCACCGAGTGTACCTCTATGCTCGGCTGCTTATTTTCACATACTTACTTAGTACTGGTTATGTGACTCACGAGTCCAGCTTCCATTTTTCGCGTACATCATTCACGAACACCATGTGTCGTTCTTCATTTCCAGTTTGCATCGGTCCTCCGGGGCTGCAACTCAGTTGAAACACTACACTTCCATTTTATTTGAGCCAGTATTCCAATGAGTTCGGTCGGATCCGTCGCTTGGACATGTCCGAACGGATCCTTCACTCTCTCAGACTCTTGCTGGTCAACCAGCAAGCCCCTTGCACTCCCAGCGGGTGTCTATGGGTGTTATTCACACAAATCATTTCAGCACACATCAAATTTCCTCGAGAAATTATTTTGTTGGCTTGTGCCATTTTTACACAAGTTATGCGATCACTCGACGGCCCTATGCGCCACCTTCATTGCTACTCGGACTCGGTCACCATACCAGTCCTAGCGCACCACAACACCGACCTTGTCACCTGTTGGCTTCAAACACATTCGGCCAACCCCTCAGAGGAATCCTCTTCATCATATCAATGACATAGACCTCGTCAAGCATGAGACTGATAAGTCCCTTTTATAATTAAATTGCACACTTCACTCCCTGCGAGTTTGCCTCTTTCGAGCATCACTCGGAAGCTTCTCCTGATCTTTACCCGAGTCTGACTCGATGAATTACAAATTATCCATTCAAAACTATATTTCTTGTATTCTGGCATGTCCGTTGTCGAAGCCTATAGTACGCTCGGGGGCTACGCCGCACTCGGGAGCTGCAGCTCATTCGGAATGACACTCTCCTAAGTGGTCGAGTACTTCATCACCAGTCAGACCCTTCACTTCAACAAGTACATTCGATCCGTCACTTTGACAAATTACATAATCACCCAGACACTCTGCACGCCATCTTCGTTCCTACTCAGACTCAGTTATCGCGCCGGTCTTGTTGCGCCGCAACCACACTACACCGACCTCGTCACTACATCAGCTTCGAAAGCATCTGGCTAACTCCTTCAAGGACCATTTTTGCCACTTGGCTGGACACTTAGTCCTTCACTCGGCCACCTCGCCTAGCATCACTCGGCCGCCCCGCACGTCGCCACTCGGATTTTCCCGTCTTCACCACTCGGCCGCCCACGTGTTGCCACTCGGTTGTGCACGTCTTCACCACTCGGCCACACCGCGCGTTGCCACTTGGTTGTGCACGTCTTCACCACTCGGCTGCCCCCGCGCGTCGCCACTCGAATCTGCACGTCTTCACCACTCGGCGGCCCCGCGCGTCGCCGCTCGGTTGTACACGTCCTCGCCCCTCGGCCGCCCCGCGCGTCACCATTAGTTGGACATGTCCTCACCTTTACACCCCAACACTGGAACAACTAAGTTACTCATATGTTCAAACCTCATATCACACTTTGTAGCAATCTTACCTTTTTCGAGCATCACTCGGGGGCTTTGCACAGCCCTAGGCCATGTCGCCCTCATGGTTTACGCCCATTTGGTCAACCTATTGATCACATCAGGAATATTCTTCTGACCATACATGCTCGGTCTGCCAAAAATCTATAAGGGTAGTACTGTCCACTCGGACGATCGCCCAAATCATTACCTGAAGTCATCTTTAAGACTGCAAAGGGTGAAAACAACGCTCCTCTATGGACACACTTGACCCTTATCCTAGGCTCCAAGGCGTCAGTTTCCCAAACTTGGACTCAGAGATAGCATGTGCTGGTGTTCCCCCAGGATAATGAGTGACCTCTCTCTGGAGAGTCAGCTCACACATTAACCTCGCCACTCGGGTTTCATAGCACGTCCATGTCAGACCAGTAGTCTATCTCCTCCAGGAGACATACGAGTGCCACCAAGTTTTTCCTTGCAGTGAACATACCACGATCAGTCGGGAAGGATGTCCACTCAGACAAATATCCCTTTCATGCAAAAGGCTGAAAACAAAGCTCCTCTACGGATACAATGTACTCTTGCAAATACCCCTTTCACACAAAATCTAACGGTCAATATAAGAAGTACTACTAGAACGATTACCCCCTGGAGTGTCCGACTTTTTTCTACAGTCGGCAGTTTCAAAGCCGAATTCATTCACCATGCTGAGAGCACGAAGATTCACCTGCTTGATCGAGTTCCAGGCTGAATTTATTTACCATGCCGAGTGCACGAAGATCATTCCGACTGACTCAGCTCCAGGCTGAGCTTATTTACCATGTCAAGCACCTGAAGATGCATCTGATTGACTCAATTTCAGACTAAAAGATATTTACCGTGTCAACTGCGTAGAGGTTTACTAGGAGACTTAAACCCTCTGCCCGACTCATCTAGTCCGACAGAGGCTCGGGGACTACACCCAGCGGGTGCACTCAGCATGCCCCCACTGGAAGAGAACTCGGAAAGAAACATTTTGCTCGATGTAAAACCAGCTTCAGAATTACTCGACCTTCGAGTCAGAGAAGAACAAGTTCGATCAGTGCCATCTAAGAAGAGTTTTAGTTCTCTCAGACCCCCGCCGACTGCCCGCAGTGAATGGCGGTCTCGGGGAGTACACCCAGTGGGTGCACTCAGTGTGCCCCCACTGGAGTAATCTCCACTCGGTACGGCCTGACCAGTCCGAGTGATGAAAAACAACAAAAAAGACAGGCTCTAAGACTCCCGCCGACTGTTGGTATCCACTCGGACCGGGCGGGAAAAGACATGCTCTAAGACTCCCGCCGACTGCCCGCAGTCGATGGCAATCTCTGGGACTACACCCAGTGGGTGCACTCAGCGTGCCCCCACTGGAATGGTATCCACTCGGAACGGTCCGCCCGGTCCGAGTGACGACCAAACAACAAAAAAAGGCACGTTCCAGGCATGAAGAAATTCCGAGTAATCAGTTACTCAATGCAGGACCAGCTCCAAATCACTCCAAAAAAATTGCTTTAAGGTGAGTTTAACGCTCCTCCGCGGACCCGTTTGAGCTCATTTCACTCGGACACCATACAGTCTAGAATCCGTCAAGGCAACATGCGGAGATAAGATCACCGGGTGACCAGAGGGAGTTCATAAGTGCCTCCGCAGCACTCGACTCATCTGGGAATTCACCTCGACTCGACCCGCTCAACCTCGACCGATTCGGGGGCTAATGACGAGGACATGTATTGGGGGTAGGGTAACAGGCCTGACCTAAAGGCCTTACCCATGGACACCGTATACTTTGTACTGGACCCCTGGGCCAGATCGCTGTCCAGATGTACCGCAACTTGAAAGTCACTCGGACGGCGACAACCACTCGGAGCACGGCACTTCACTCGACGAGCTCATTCCACTCGACCGTGTAACTCACTCGGATATGCAAAGACCAATAGTCAGCATGACGGTTTTGTAGTGGGCAGGCATTATGGCATTGATGCTCCACCGTGTAACATAAGGGGTGAGGGGGTGGCGCACTCTATATAAGCCACCCCCACCACTAGACTAAGGGGCTCTTTTCTTCCACCTCTCTCTCTTTTCACCATTAGTCTCAGGACTTAGCTCGGGCATGGGATTCGTTTCCTTCTCTCACACATTGTAATCTCCGGATACATACTCAGATAATACAAAGCCTCTCCGGAGCACGAGACGTAGGGCTGTTATCTCCACCATGAGAGGCCCAAACTCGCTAAAACCACCGTGCTACCAATATGCATCTCGATAGATCATGCTCCGTTACCCTATACCTTATTATTGTCGGAATCGTTCCCACGACAGCGGCTGAAGAAGGAAGAGCAGAGATTGAAGAAGCACGACGACCGTTGGATGGACATCCAACAGTCACTGCTTGTGCGTCAACCTTTTTTAGGAAAGCCTCAAATCTGTGGAAAACAGCATACAGCCCATCTGCCATTATTTCTAATAATTTAAAGCCCATTTGCTAATTCTTAAGGGTTTTTGGAGCCCATATTCTTTTTGTTAGCATTACAGCCCATATTATGGCCATGGTTAAAAAAATATATGAAATTTTGCATATTTCGATGCTGTCCGAACTGTTTTTAATCCCGAAATTTCGAGTCACATTCAAACTAATTTTAAAAATAAATGTATATCAGTCTAAAATCCAACAAATTGTCCACGCATAAAAATCAATGGAATTTAAAATCTTGAAATGAAAAAAAGAAATTTGAAACTAATTGTTGGTTTGATGTGTTTTAAAAATGTACAACCCATTTCTCATTACTGATAGGACATTTTCTCAGCCAGCCGAATGAAGCTCTCCTCATCTTGAAAGTTTTGCAGCCCAACAGGCCTGACAAAGCGGCTTACTTGGCAAATCACAAAAAAACTAGGCTAGCCATTTTCAGAAAGAAAAAAAACTATTGGGTTGGTCTGTGGTAATCATAAAAGAGAAGGCTGTCTTGGCAGGCGAGAGTGGCCCGCACGACCCAGTTGACACCCTGCTTCAATCTCAAAAACAAATTAGATAAATGCCACTCCAATTATGGAGATTCATAAAAATGCTACTGCAATTTCCAAACTTTGAAAAATGCCACTGCAATTTTTGCAAACTTTGGAAAACGCCACTGCAATTTGCAAACTTTGAAAAACGCCACTCCAGACTTCAAAAAATGCCACTGGAAATGGCATGAAATGGCATTTTCAAAGTTTGGAAATTCCAGTGGCATTTCTCGGAAACACCAGATTTGGAGTGGCATTTATGAAATTAAACCAAAACAAAAATAACTGGGCGAGCTGCTGGGTCCCTGGTGTCAGCCGCTCATTGTGCAATTCTCTCGTTTATTGACTATGTTGACTATGGCATGGGACCCAGATGTCAGAAATCCATTAGGAGGAGCCATTTTTTATTGGCATGAAATAAGGAGGCACTTGCTTGCGTACTGCCATGACCTTGGCAGGTCCCTGCTGTCATCCTCTCAACGTACAATCATCTCCTGATTGTGTACGCGTCAACTTGGTAGGACAAATACAACCCATTTATATAAAAAATAGCCCATTCCATACATTCAAACAGAAAGTTCAACATTCAGAGCAAAGTAACAGGTCTGATCCACATATAGAGTATTGAACTTCTACGTTAACAACTATCATAGCCAAGTTAACTATCTACTCCCACTAATACTGTAGTAGCATACAAGTACTAACTTACTCTTAGCTAACTAGACGATGCCGGCCGCCATCTGCGGTACATGCTAAAAGCCAGCACCGGCATCCTCCTCCTTGCCTCAGACTTGCCAGAGGTGCGATAGGGCGCGTTGCTCGCATGCGTTGGCCCTTTCCATGCCGGCATGGTCCACCGAAGCTTCGGGTTCTAAGCGAGAAACCCACTTGACGAGCTGGTAGTAAAAATCGGTGTCACGAATGCGTGCGTGCTTGACAGCTTCCAAGGCTATTTGTCGGGCACCGGCCTCCACATAGTCGGACCAGTTGCGGGCGCTCTAGTCGCGGCTCAGAGCGTCGGTGCGCTGCTGCTCCATGTCCCGCTGGCGGCGCAAATCGGCAATACGCTGCTCCTCCGTCAGGCGGCTGCGCTCCAACAACACTTCATAGTCTGCATTGCCATCTAAAGACTGATAGAATGTCTCCTCCCTCCTTCTGTCTTCCGGTGAAAAACTGAACACTAGTTCTGGCGGTGACCGCCTCCGGTGTCGCCTATCACAGACGGGCGGGGGCATGGCGGACGTGGCGTAAGCGAGGATAAGTGGCGAGCAACGTCGGGGCGGTGGGGGCTTATGTGGATAGGGCGATTTGGGTGATGGTGCCACCGGAGAAGCCTGGGAAACAGTAATTATAGGTGTAAGGTAGGAGAACTAGCGTGTCACGGGAAACACGACGGTCATCACGGTCATTGGAATTCAATGCATAAGCAGGCATGGCTTATCGCACTAGCTTGCCGTGGAAAACTAGAAAAAGTGAAATTATGACTGTGCTGTCCCGTCCCATCAGTGGTGCGTCCCGTCCGTGCTGGGTCGCACGCCGACATGACGGTCAAACGAGTGCACTCGAATCATCCAGATGAGGTACTCCCTCCTTGTCAAAAATGATTCCACCACTGATCATCTACCTTGGTTGGTTAGATTTTTAAATTAAGCCTTGCAAACCGGAAAGGAGGTAGTACGTGTGTGATCTGCTATTTATTCGTGTAGGATCAAGCTGGTCGTTTTGTGAATTGAACCCTGCAAACTGGAAAGGAGGTAGTACGTGCGTGATCCGCTATTTATCCCTGTACGATCGAGTAGGTCGGACAGTGTATGTGTAGGATCGAGTAGGGCAGATGGTGTACATGTACGATCGCATTAGCTGATGAACGTTCGCTAGGAGATAAGGCATTTGCGAACGGTTTTGCTGGCAGATTCTTCAGATTCGCATGGTATTTTCTTCAGACCAGCTTTTTAGTTTCTTCAGAGGTAGGCATTTTTATTCAAAAAACTACCACTTCGGATCTTGCATCGAAACTAAAACTGCCAGGAGCGCATTAGTAGGCTAGCTAGTGATCGATCAGTAACTTGTAAACACTGAGCGAATAGAAATAAGGAACTGTTAGTAACTTGTAAACACTGAGAACACAGAAATAAAGATCATGTTGTGCACAGCAGTAAGAGGCGATCCGTTCAAAATGTTCACACAAGACTAACAGGCCTGGCATTGTAATATGTTCACATTAGTAGCCCAAATTCAAAACCAACTAGTACGATTCACATACATAAGATCAACATGTTAATGCATCTGAATGATTCACAGATCATATATAAATATGTAGCTCCAAAAGTAAAGATCTACAAAAAACATCTGTTCTTCCTACTAACATGGATGCTTCTCTTGGCCAACATTCAGTATAGACTGAAAGACAAATTTTTTTGTGAAGTCTACAATTCCTGTTTCAAACATAAGTGGTTTAACCAATAGCTGGAACCATGAGAATGGACCACACATGATGGAGGAACATCCACTACAATATGATTTGGTCCTCTCTCGATAACACGTCGATACTATTTTCAGAATACAAACTTTAACTTAGGAAAAATGATGCCCATTGTATAATAACACCAAAGCAATGAAGCACCTAGTGTTTACCAATAAATAGTACAATACTACTTTGCTGCAGTCCATGAAGTGACTATCCAATCTTTTTGTGTCTATTTTCAAATGGCACTGCATGCAGTGACTATACTATTCTCTTGTGCAGTTCAACCAAAATTGCGGTCACTTTGTGTGTTTGCCAAATAGCAATGGGCAGACATCTCTGTCTGCACAAATATCAAGCAGCTAGTAAACATATACCCCACCTTGTATTTTTGGTGTAAACATGTCTCTTCCGCTTAGCATCTGTCATGTTTTGCACTGGACAATTTGATACAGTCATGTTTTGCCCTGGACAATTTCATACTGAATTGATTTGCTGGTTCAGAGCAGAAATATAGCGCCTATTCTTCATCAGACCAAGGATATCCATGTTCGCAGTGATGGAAGAGGTGAAATCGATACAACCGAAATTGAGCATCCAATCATTGAATCATGTCCCGCACCTCCAATGTAGGTCCACCCTGCCAATAAATTCACATGCAAACCACTAGTATTACTATCTAATGACAGTACAAAAAGAGTAGCAAGATAGTAGCAAACCATGTACCTTCGTAATGAACAGCTCATAGTGCCACCAATTGGATATAAAGGTTTGGAAGAAAACATGCTCCTAATGTTGAACCAGTTGGACTTTTTGTGCAGTTCCACTAAAATCGAGCATCCCTGTTTGCATAGATATTGAAAGTGTGATTACTATAAAAGTGGCACTAGTTGAAGCATAGACTCACAAATATAAGCATTCCAATTTCTTAATGGGAAAAGGTAGCAAGACTGTTTCTAACCACCTGTTTGAAGGAATAAATTAGGCAACAACGGCTGATGTCAGAAAGGCATATATAGTTATTTCTGAAAGAATGATCGATTCCTGACCTTCCCTCTTATTTTAAGCATATTTTGTGCAGTTCAACTAAAATAAAATGCCATCACCGCCTTGACAATTCAGTGACACTGTACAAAAGGAAATGACTTAACATTACATCATGATGTCAGGTATGTAGTCGACAGGCATTAGAGACAAACATACAGACCTCCTCCGATAACATAATGAACATTAATTTTAACAAAGGTGTGACTAGCTTTACCGGGATAATTTGAGTGAACTCTACACCCTCTGTTCCTTAATATAAGATGTTTTCGCAGTTCAATTTAAAGTACCCAAACGTCCAGTATTTAGAAAAACAGGTAGTAGTTTTCTTGAGCACATATCTGGGAAAGCTTGCCACACTTTATATATGTCCATACGCTAATGCAACACCATTCGAATAGTACAAATATACACTAATCTAGTGGCTAGTGCAACAGTAGAGTAGTTATTTTATTACAGGGTACAGTACAATGGTTTTACTGAACAGATTTCCATAAGCTCTAGCACTGGAAGATTTCTATAAGAATTAACAATACAAAATGTAAAGGTAACAAGTTTCAACATTGGTATACTAGCTGTGCAAGAGCATTAAACCAAATACAAAAGTATGAAGGTAACTAGCATTATTAACTAATGTCAGTATTAAAAAATTGCAAACAATGTACCTTCAAGGTAAATATCATTTCGAACTCGAGTGGACATGAAAAATTGCTATCCCAATCTTAATAATCGATCAAGCATAAAAACTTGATCGAACGAATCAATACAATAGCCAAAGGAGGAGGTGCGCACTCTTGACCTTTCCTCTTGTCTTCATATTTTTTTGTGTAGTTTAACCAAAATAAAATGACATCAGTGCCTTGGCATTTAGGTGACACTATACAAATAAATTGACTTATCTCATGAAAGTGAGGTATGTAATCTATAAGCATTAATAGTGCAAAAATCTGAAGGTAGTAACAAGTTTCATCGTTGGTATACTGGCTGTGCAACAACATTAGAATTCCTTAGCTGAAAAATCTTTAATACATCCACAATCAACAACTAACCCCGAAATAATCTAGAGACATTAAATTGCACTGCTTTAATTTATCGGTGGCATTAGACTGAGTGCGGCATTAGTTAAATGTGGCATGACTTTAGCAGTAGCATTGGTTGACTTTACCGTTGGCGTTATACTAACAGCAAAAAAGTGGCAATAAGAGCATGGGGGACCCATTCGGACAGTGGGCGCACCAGTATGATGTACCTCCACGGACGCATAGAGTGGTGAGGGAGGTATGGTTGCCCAGAGCAACAAATACCCAGGCAACATATGTGGATTATGTCCCATTTTTGTTCTCATTAGCCACCTTTTTCCTATGTGAGGACAACAAACCGATCAACCTGGTCATTCTCTATTGCGTTGTCATGCATTTCCACCCTTCTTCAACCAAGAGACACGAGACTCGTTCCTTAGCTACTGATCCCCCTTTTCTACCTAGATGCGGGTTCGATACCTACTCTCTTGGACAGTACAGTCTCCCTTCCTTTCCTGATTCGACCCAGACATGGATTAGTCTGCATGAAGTAGGGTTTCCTTTAATAGTGCAAATTAAGGTTTTCGTCTGCATGACCGGTAGAGCAGAGGATAGGAAATTGGGAAGATGGTGGAGTGGAAAAAGATCCACATGCAGCGACATGGAAGATGGGGCAATATAACAAGGGTATGGTTTGAAAAGAGGTAGCATACCTGAGGGTCGGCGGGAAGTGGCTTCGCTCGTGGTCGTCGTCCTCCGCATGCACTATGGCAATGAGCTTGGGGACGGAGGCCATCCCGCGTGGGCGCTAGGTCTGAGAGGACAGCCTGGTCATCAGTGCGTGACCTCGCTCGCCGCCGACGAGTGCGTCAACGCTGAATGTCCTTTTCTTCTCGGCGGATCTGTGACCACCGGTGAGGAGGGAGAGAGAGGCCATATTTTTTAGACCTGGAGAGAGGGTGATAGTGTGAGAAGCAAGTGGGCTGCCCTTAGCAAGAAAGCTCTGAAGCTCCAGCCTATATATTTTTTTTATACTAATAGTACTACAGGTGGAGTAGTGGTAGAGTAGTTTATATTTTCTTTGCAAACAGTACCAGTTAGTCGTGCTTCAAAACTGAACGGCACGCCATTAAAAAGATAAAGGTCGATAACTAATGCGGGACCTCAGGCCAATGCAGCGAGATCGCATTTTGCATGAGAAATTACACGCCATGTTTCATTGACATGTTGTCCCGTTCCAACATATCAGTGAGACGACGGCGAGTCCTTTTGTACAATTTCCGAAAGGACGTGTATGCTATGGCGCCTCTTTGTGTACCGTGGCAAACTGGCAACCGTCCACCGACTCTTCGCCTTTCCCTCTCGATTTGGAACTGCTGTCGCACGCTCTTCCTCCCTCCTCCATTTGCCTTCACCCTTCCTTCTACCATTGTTTGATCGTCTTCTCCATGGAGGGAACAAGTCGGAAATGACCCCGTTATTCTTTCCCCGATCTAAAAGATGACATGGTGGGGTAACTCATTGATCGGTGCGACATCATCACCTCGGCTAGCATGGCAGGTTCGTTCAAGCCCATTCTCGACTCAACTAATAACATCATTACAAGGAACCCAAGGGTCCAGGAGCGGTTTGATCTCCCTTATCTTCTTCGCTCTAAGCCTATTCGCATGGGCGCGGACGACGGAGGCCTTGCCTTGTGCAAGTTGATGCCGCTTGATAACGATACGTGTGATGTCAAGATGCCATTGCTTCAGGGTAAGTCCTGGGCTGGCGCAAATGGATATTCGGTTGTTTATATTGGGTACAATTGCGAGTGGGAACTTGTGAATCTGTACACTCGTCAGCGGATTCCACTTCCAAAAATCTCTGAGTGCCCTAAGGTTGAGCACACAAATGATCTACGTACATTCAAATACGATCATGGTGACTGTCGTCTATGGAAGATAGCAATTTGCCGAGTTCCCAATTGTTCTTGGAATTACAAGAACTATCAAGTTGTTGCTATCTTCGGCAAGCTTGTTGCCGTCCTTCGTGGTTCGACTGGATGGATATTGCTCAACAACCAGTTTCTATACATGGATGTGTACTATGATGCAATTCAATACGAAGGTCTTGTGTTTGCTGCCACCACTCGTGGCACTGTTTTTGCATGGGATCCTCGTAGTTTCGGTACGTTTGCCTTCCACCATTATTATAATTGTTTCATCCACATGCATCTGAGTTAGCAAGTTTCCCTTCTCTACTAATTAACCTTCTTCTTGTGTTTTCAAGGTCCTGTGAACATTCCACCACCTATACTTGAAATTTTTTATAACTAAGGGGGAGATGATGATGGTGATGATCAGGAGCATGAGGACGAGCAGGGCCCATATGCTCTCTGGCGGCTAGCAACTAATTCCGATGGATCACCCCCTCTTGTCTGTATATAGCCCACTACTGATGTTACTACTGAGGGAGCAGGTGTTTTCTCCCATGGTCGCACTCTCCGGACCTATTCCAACACCCGTTGCATGGTATTCGGGATGGATACTAGTGTGCTAGCGCCAACACCTTCTCCCTGGTACAGTATTGATAGTCTTGGAGAAAACTCGCTCTTCCTTGGACAAAGCTATCCAATGATGGTGAAAGGCGATCCAACTGCTGTTGACACAACGTTACTACAATTTATGAGAAGCAATTGTATCTATACGTCGGACATTGCGGTGATTCCCTACCCTGGTCCTGATGATGAGTCCTGCGTTGGTCTCGAGATTGAAAGTAGCTGGCTCTTCCCAGAAAATCGCTTGTGGTTCAAAGCAAGCGTTTCCAACTCCGGGGATTGGTTCAGTTGGAGTTCATTTCATTGCTTGTTATTTGTTGTGTGATGAAAACTTTAGTATTTATAATGTATCCTCATTGTCATTGTGGGTTGATGACCTGTTGTATGTAATAAAATGGTATGCCTGTGATAAACTTACTAAATTTATGAATGGCTTTTGAGTCACTTCTCTGAGTGGGTGCTGCGACGAGGCAAAAAAATATTTTCCAAATACATAATTGTGCGTGCATTGCAACAGGTTATCGGATGAGGCCAATCAACAATAGTACAGTATTTGTACTAGCTTCACATGCTGCACTATCTCTACGTCTACGTACGTAATACAACAAGTTTGAAACTTGAGACCAGCCACCCATCCTCACAGAGAACACTTTTTAACCTAGCACAGACTCCAGAAAATTTGGCCACAGTGTGAGGTGGGCCATATGTTAATGTGTTCGCTGTATGTAACCAGCACCTCGAATCCTCGATACTACTACTACTATAAGTAAAGTAGTAGGAGTAGTAGGGTGGCATGGGCCAGAACAAGCATTCACGTCCAGGAGTACGACACACGTCACCAGCACGACTTCCATCTGACACCATATTTCTTGGAGTCCATGCTGCAGCAATCTCTTCAACCTCGTCGTTTCTCTAACTCACCCATCGCGTGGCGGGCGAGGTGGGGGTTTGCCGATAGTCGGTTTCCTCAACTGCGGTCCCACTTGTAAGGCTAACTCCAACGCACGACCCCAAACAGACCTCTGTTTTGCCTGGATTCTGTCCGTTTGGGTAGGGCAATGGGGTCGTGTCCGGGCCATTTCTCGGATGCGGTGGCCGTGCGCCGAACACGTGGACGCATCCCAGCTGCTTACATTTTTCTTTGCAAACACATATCTTTTTTTCATCATTGATTTTTTGGTACATGGAAATACATCACCAAAATTTTAATAGAAAAGCAAGACCAAAGAAAACAAGAACCACAAGAATACATTTTAGAAGATATCCAACTTCCATAACCGCTCCTGTAAGTTCGATTAGTGCCTTCTCGATGCATTCATTGTTGATCTGCAGAGGGTCGATCTTGCATGCTTCTTTCTTCTTCAAGTGTAAAGAAGTAGACGTGTCTAGCCTCTATTCTATGAACAAGTGCACTAGTCTCATCTCTAGCCTCTATGCTAGCTAAAAGTGCTAGAACATCTACTAAATTGTGCCCTATCAATATATCGTTGTACTCTTCTTCCCAATACCAAAACTTGCATCCATTCTACACAATAAAATTTTAAGTTAGCACAACCAGTCTAATCAGAGAGCACAACCGAAGATTTGGTCGAGTTCTTCCTCCTTTTGCCGACACGTGGGACATCCAGCATCCAGGCCGTGTCATGCAAGAAAATAAAGTGGTAGTTGAAGCTACATGATGTGCATCTTGGGTTAAACTGTAAATAGAATCTTACTACTATTGAGTTACTCCAAAAGCGCCCACCGAAGATCTTTATTGGATTTGTTTTTCATCACCAGCACGTCGAGGTGAAAGATGTGCAGGTTGAGTGGGTCCTCTTGAGTTTTCCATGACATGTGGGACCGCATATGAGCAAACAGACGATGGGCTCCGCACGTCTGATGGCTGGCTGAGAAGAGACATAGAGGAGGGCAGAGCACAGACTCCAGGAAATTTGTTCTCCGTAACCAGCACCTCGATATAGTGGGATGGCATGGGCCATAACTAGCATTCATGTCTAGCAGTACGACACATGCCACCCACACGAGTCCCATCCGACACCAATTTTCTTGGAGTCCGTGCTACAGCCATCTCTTCTCCCTCCTGTTTTCTCAGCCATCGCGTGGTGGGCGGGGTGGGGGTTTGCCGATAGTCGGTTTACTCAACTGCGGTCCCACTTCTAAGTGAAAATGCAACACAACACGCATTCCCCCTTGAGCGGTGTGCCGGACCAACCGTGTGGGGGTGCGACGCGAACATGGCAGGCTTTTCCTTTTGAACTTGTAACTTGTAAATTTTGGTTCTTCTCCATGGCGCGACCGATAGATAGAAATAACGATTTTCCCTAGAGTAATGAGAAGTTTGGTTCTGGCGCGGTTCATGCATGGAGTACCTACAAAAATTATGAAGTTGATGCGAAAGGTAAGATAATTACTAGTAGTACAATATACTACCACATGGATTTGACGGAAAGATAAAGATACATACGGATCCATCAATGACATCCTCACGCGCTAGTGCACCGGTTCACCAACCGATGTGTGAGGAGTAGCGGCATTGGCGGGAAGCTCAACGTGCTTCTGAACAATGCCGTCCAAGGTTGCCCTGCGGTCCAAGAAGGCCGGCGTGCTATTGTCCTCCTCTTGCATGTAGTAGTCCTTCTGGACGATTTGCGCGTAGATGTGGGTGATTATGTCGATGGTGTCTTGCTGCACCAGGCACTGTGCGGCGAGCGCGACCTCGAGGTGGACATTCTCTGGCGCGACGGCGGACAGTCGTAGGGCCACCAGTGCATCAAAGAGGTTGTCACCATAGAGGCTGTTGAGGGTGGCAGGCATCGCAGAGCCTAGGCACATGGGTTGGAGGCGTATGTCAAGGTCATCCACGAGCTTCTTGACGACGGTGAACTTGTCGAGGAAGCCGACGAGGACCTCGTCCAACAAGGAGACGAAGCTGTTGTCCAAGCGGCCCATCGCCCTGGCGGCCTCATGCACTACCTGGACACGTTCCTCGGTGTCAGGCCACAGGCCAGCATCGTGGACCATCTGGCATAGCTGGCTGATGCTCGTCCTCATCGCCTCCATGGGTCTAGCTTCTAGTAAACTGACTTTGTGATTGGAGTGATCACTCTTGCCCTTGGGTGCGTAGGTGTGTAGGATTTCGTAGATTGGAGTGGCGGGAGCCTTTATATGAGAAGTGCAAACTATAGGAAATATGCCCTAGAGGCAATAATAAAGTTATTATTTATTTCCTTATATATCATGATAAAAGTTTATTATTCATGCTAGAATTGTATTAACCGAAAACATAATACATGTTTGAATACATAGACAAACAGAGTGTCGCTAGTATGCCTCTACTAGACTAGCTTGTTAATCAAAGATGGTTATGTTTCCTAACCATGGACAAAGAGTTGTCATTTGATTAATAGGATCACATCATTAAATGAATGATCTGATTGACATGACCCATTCCTTTAGCTTAGCACCCGATCGTTTAGTATGTTGCTATTGCTTTCTTCATAACTTATACATGTTCCTATGACTATGAGATTATGCAACTCCCGTTTGCCGGAGGAATGCTTTGTGTGCTACCAAACGTCACAACATAACTGGGTGATTATAAAGGAGCACTACAGGTGTCTCCAAAGGTACATATTGGGTTGGCGTATTTCGAGATTAGGATTTGTCACTCCGATTGTCGGAGAGGTATCTCTGGGCCCTCTCGGTAATGCACATCACTTAAGCCTTGCAAGCATTGCAACTAATGAGTTAGTTGCGGGATGATGTATTACAGAACGAGTAAAGAGACTTGCCGGTAACAAGATTGAACTAGGTATGGGATACCGACGATCGAATCTCGGGCAAGTAACATACCGATGACAAAGGGAACAACGTATGTTGTTATGCGGTCTGACCGATAAAAGATCTTCGTAGAATATGTAGGAGCCAATATGAGCATCCAGGTTCCGCTATTGGTTATTGACCGGAGACGTGTCTCGGTCATGTCTACATTATTCTCGAACCCGTAGGGTCCGCACGCTTAAGCTTACGATGACAGTTATATTATGAGTTTATGCATTTTGATGTGCCGAAGGTTGTTTAGAGTCCTGGATGTGATCATGGACATGACGAGGAGTATCGAAATGGTCGATAACATAAAGATTGATATATTGGAAGCCTATGTTTGGATATCGGTAGTGTTCTGGGTGAAATCGGGATTTTACCGGAGTACCGGGAGGTTACCGGAACCCCCCCGGGAGGTATATGGGCCTTAGTGGGCCTTAGTGGAAGAGAGGAGAGGTGGCCAGAGATGGGCCGCGCGCCCCTCCCCCCCTTGGTCCGAATTGGACAAGGAGAGGGGGCCGTCCCCCCTTCCTCCTCTCTCTCCTCTTCCCCCCCCCCCTCCACGAATCCTATTCCAACTAGGAAAGGCGGGGGGAGTCCTACTCCCAGAGGGAGTAGGACTCCTCCTGACGCGCCTCTCCTGGCCGGCCGCCCCCCTCCCTTTAACCTTTATATACGGAGGCAGGGGCACCCCCTAGAGACACAAGTTGATCCACGTGATCATATTCTTAGCCGTGTGCGGTGCACCCTTCCACCATAGTCCTCGATAATATTGTAGCGGTGCTTAGGCGAAGCCCTGCGACGGCAGTACATCAAGATCGTCACCACGCCGTCGTGCTGACGGAACTCTTCCCCGACACTTTGCTGGATCGGAGTTTGGGGATAGTCATCGAGCTGAACGTGTGCTAGAACTCGGAGGTGCCGTAGTTTAGGTGCTTGATCGGTCGGGTCGTGGAGACGTACGACTACATCAACCAAACGCTTCCGTTGTCGATCTACAAGGGTACGTAGATCATACCCTCCCCTCTCGTTGCTATGCATCACCATGATCTTGCGTGTGCGTAGGAAAATTTTGAAATTACTACGTTCCCCAACACAGACTGCATTGAATTCACGTGCGTGTTGACCATCTATTCCTCACCCCTCTATTGCACCTGCCTTTGGCTATATGACAGGTTGGCCATCCACCCGTTGGGCCCACGTGTCATACACCCAAAGGCAGGTGTGGTAAGTCAATGAAGTTGCGTCCCCCTCCGTGCCGGTGCAATATAGTCATGTCACCGGACCTCTAGTTGGGGCCAAACGAGAGAACTTTGTTGTTTACTGGTTTATTGGTCCCCTTTCCATTTTGCGCCAAGTTTTGACCATTGATTTAACTAATAAAATGTTAATGCATGTAACAAAAAATGTTGTGTAAGTCACCTTAGTAAAACCAAATAATCCCTAAACACTTAGGCACGGTACATTAACTCCCTCTTTGTTTCTTATTTCGTGACATATCAACCAATGAGAGATGTGGGTCATGCACGCTTTCAATGGCTTGAGACTACCAGACATCACATGCGGTGGTTAATTCATTGCATGTAATCCTATTAAGTAGCAAAAAGACATTAAGTTATCTCGCCGATAGGAATAAAACAATAAACCATGTATTTATTTACAGAGGGAGTAGTACATTTTTTGTGACATGCATTACTAGATATTGCTAGTCAAATACTAAATCCAGATGGACGTGGTAGTACTACTAAATCCAGACGGTGGTGCTAGTACTAGTAGTAGTACTACAAATGTAGTAGCACTTTACTACCCGTTGGTCAAATTATTACGTGCTGCTCCTCACAGTGAAGTGACAAGACCCTACGTTGGAGATGACACCTGAGTATAGGTGCCGTGTTCGGCATACCATAGTTAGCCTCACCGTCTGCAGTCACTAACATCATGGCTGTATACCTAGCCTGCTTACAACTAGCCATGTTCGACATAATTTCCCGTGCGTAGATGCCCGTGCATTGCACGGAACACCAAGATTGGGGGGTGGACGGCGCCCACAGCAGCCATCGCGCCAGATTTTTCCATGGCCTTCTAGATGTGGTGGGGAGGAGATAAGGCTAATTGTGAGATACAAGGAGTTGTTTGTAAATATGGAACAAGTGCGGGCATCTTTTTGCAAAACTAGAGAAGTTTGGTTTATGCGTCAAATCTAGATTCGACAGCTATTGGTGAAAGATGGCAGGCACAACATCATCACCAACTCAGGAACTGTTTGATTCGCAGGATTTTGAAAACGCAGGAATAGGACATGGCAATATTACAAGTTCCAAACTGATATTACAAATGTTAGGAGTAATGTTGCACCTATGAAGAGGGAATTACTAGGAAGTTTACATAAGAACTTTCATTACTTTAGGTGGATGCAGCATTATCGTACAAACTAAAATCCACCGCACTGACAAGTCACTAATGGGCAAATAACTTTTCGAGTCTCTGGCCACTTGATGTTTCAAAAATAAATTCAGCTTCTGCGGAGACTTTGTCATTTAGGCTTAGACGCTTGCGGTGATCAGCACACCATTCATTATTGCGCTAGAGAACTGTTGGAGAACGTAGCAGAAATTTAAAAATTTTCTATGCATCACCAAGATCAATCTATGGAGTCATCTAGCAATGAGAGGGAGAGGAGTGCATCTACATACCCTTGTAGATCGCGAGCGGAAGCGTTCAAGAGAACGGGGATGATGGAGTCGAACTCATCGTGATCCAAATCACCGATGACCGAGCGCCGAACGGACGGCACCTCCGTGTTTAAACACACGTACGGTTGGGCGAGACGTCTCCTCCTTCTTGATCCAGCAAGGGAAGGAGAGGTTGATGAAGATCCAGCAGCACGACGGCATGGTGGTGGAAGTAGCGGGATCCCGGCAGGGCTTCGCCAAGCACAAGCGGGGAGGAAGAGGTGTCACGGGAGGGAGGGAGGCGCCAGGGACTTGGGTGCGGCTGCCCTCCCACCCCTCCACTATATATAGGGGGCCTGGGGGGTGCCGGCCCCTATAGATCCCATCTAAGGGGAGGGGGCGGCGGCCTAGGGGTGGCTTGGCCCCCAAGGCAGGTGGAGGCACCCCCACCCCCTTTGGGTTTCCAACCCTAGGTGCAAGGGAGGCCCAAGGGGGGCGCACCAGCCCACCAGGGGCTGGTTCCCTTCCCACTTCAGCCCATGAGGCCCTCCGGGATAGGTGGCCCCACCCGGTGGACCCCCAGGACCCTTTCGGTGGTCCCGGTACAATACCGGTGACCCCGAAACTTTCCCGGTGGCCAAGGACTTCCTATATATAAATCTTTACCTCCGGACCATTCCGGAACTCCTCGTGACGTCCGGGATCTCAACTGGGACTCCAAACAAATTTCGGGTTACCGCATACTAATATCTCTACAACCCTAGCATCACTGAACCTTAAGTGTGTAGACCCTACGGGTTCGGGAACCATGCAGACATGACCGAGACAACTCTCCGGCCAATAACCAACAGCGGGATCTGGATACCCATGTTGGCTCCCACATATTCCATGATGATCTCATCGTATGAACCACGATGTCGAGGATTCAATCAATCCTGTATTCAATTCCCTTTGTCAATCGGTATGTTACTTGCCCGAGATTCGATCGTCGGTATCCCAATACCTCGTTCAATCTCGTTACTGGCAAGTCACTTTACTCGTTCCATAACATATCATCCCGTGACCAACCCTTAGCCACATTGATCTCATTACGATGATGTCTTACCGAGTGGGCCCAGAGATACCTCTCCGTCATGCGGAGTGACAAATCCCAGTCTCGATTCGTGCCAACCCAACAGACACTTTCGGAGATACCCGTAGTGCACCTTTATAGTCACCCAGTTATGTTGTGACGTTTGGCACACCCAAAGCATTCCTACAGTATCCGGGAGTTGCACAATCTCATGGTCTAAGGAAAGGATACTTGACATTAGAAAAGCTCTAGCAGACGAACTACATGATCTTGTGCTATGCTTAAGATTGGGTTTTGTCCATCACATCATTCTCCTAATGTCCATAGTCAGGAAACCATGACTATCTGTTGATCAACGAGCTAGTCAACTAGAGGCTCACTAGGGACATGTTGTGGTCTATGTATTCACACATGTATTACAATTTCCGGATAACACAATTATAGCATGAACAGTAGACAATTATCATGAACAAGGAAATATAATAATAACCATCTTATTATTGCCTCTAGGGCATATTTCAACAGTCTCCCACTTGCACTAGTCAATAATCTAGTTACATTGTGATGAGTCGAACACCATAGAGTTCTGGTGTTGATCATGTTTTGCTCGAGGAAGAGGTTTAGTCAACGGATCTGCGACATTCAGGTCGGTATGCACTTTACAAATATCTATGTCTCCATTTTGAACATTTTCACGAATGGAGTTGAAGTGACGCTTGATATGCCTGGTCTTCCTGTGAAACCTGGGCTCCTTGGCAAGGGCAATAGCTCCAGTGTTGTCACAGAAGAGAGTCATCGGGCCCGACGAATTGGGAATAACTCTTAGGTCGGTAATGAACTCCTTCACCCAGATTGCTTCTTGTGCTGCCTCCGAGGCTGCCATGTACTCCGCTTCACATGTAGATCCCGCCACGACGCTTTGCTTGCAACTGCACCAGCTGACTGCCCCACCATTCAAAATATACACGTATCTGGTTTGTGACTTAGAGTCATCCAGATCTGTGTCGAAGCTAGCATCGACGTAACCCTTTACGACGAGATCTTCGTCACCTCCATAGACGAGAAACATATCCTTAGTCCTTTTCAGGTACTTCAGGATATTCTTGACCGCTGTCCAGTGTTCCATGCCGGGATTACTTTGGTACCTTCCTACCAAACTTATGGCAAGGTTTACATCAGGTCTAGTACACAACATGGCATACATGATAGACCCTATGGCCGAGGCATAGGGGACGACACTCATCTTTTCTCTATCTTCTGCCGTGGTCGGGCTTTGAGCCATGCTCAATCTCAAACCTTGCAATACAGGCAAGAACCCCTTCTTGGACTGATCCATATTGAACTTCTTCAATATCTTGTCAAGATACATACTTTGTGAAAGACCAATGAGGTGTCTCGACCTATCTCTATAGATCTTGATGCCTAATATATAAGCAACTTCTCCAAGGTCATTCATTGAAAAACACTTGTTCAAGTAGGCCTTTATGCTTTCCAAGAATTCTATATCATTTCCCATCAATGGTATGTCATCCAAATACAATATGAGAAATGCTACTGAGCTCCCACTCACTTTCTTGTAAACACAGGCTTCTCCATAAGTCTGCGTAAACCCAAACGCTTTGATCATCTCATCAAATCAAATGTTCCAACTCCGAGATGCTTGCACCAGCCCATAGATTGAGCGTTGGAGCTTGCACACCTTGTCAGCATTCTTAGGATCGACAAAACCTTCCGGCTGCACCATATACAATTCTTCCTTGAGGAAACCATTAAGGAATGCCGTTTTGACGTCCATTTGTCATATCTCATAATCATAGAATGCGGCAATTGCTAACATGATTCGGACGGACGTCAGCTTCGCTACGGGTGAGAAAGTCTCATCCTAGTCAACCCCTTGAACTTGTCGATAACCCTTAGCGACAAGCCGAGCCTTATAGATGGTCACATTACCATCTGCGTCTGTCTTCTTCTTAAAGATCCATTTATTTTATATGGCTCGCCGATCATCGGGCAAGTCAGTCAAAGTCCATACTTCATTTTCATATATGGATCCTATCTCGGATTTCATGGCTTCCAGCCATTTGTTGGAATCTGGGCCCGCCATCGCTTCTTCATTGTTCGAAGGTTCACCATTGTCTAACAACATGATTTCCAGGACAGGGTTGCCGTACAACTCTGGTGCGGAACGTGTCCTTGTGGACCTTTGAAGTTCAGTAGCAACTTGATCTGAAGTTTCATGATCATCATCATTAACTTCCTCCCTAGTCGGTGCAGGCACCTCAGGAACAATTTCTTGAGCTGCGCCACTCTCCGGTTCAAGAGGCAATACTTCATCAAGTTCTACTTTCCTCCCACTTACTTCTTTCGAGAGAAACTCTTTCTCTAGAAAGGATCCATTCTTGGCAACAAAGGTCTTGCCTTCGGATCTAAGAAAGAAGGTATACCCAATAGTTTCTTTAGGGTATCCTATGAAGACGCATTTTTCCGATTTGGGTTCGAGCTTTTCAGGTTGAAGTTTCTTGACATAAGCATCGCATCCCCAAACTTTCAAAAACGATAGCTTAGGTTTCTTGCCAAACCACAATTCATACGGTGTCGTATCAACGGATTTCGACAGAGCCCTATTTAAAGTGAATGCGGTAGTCTCTATAGTATAACCCCCAAATGATAGCGGTAGATCGGTAAGAGATATCATAGATCGTACCATATCTAATAGGGTGCGATTACGACGTTTGGACACACCATTACGCTGTGGTGTTCCAGGCGGCGTGAGTTGTGAAACTATTCCACATTTCCTTAAGTGCGTGCCAAATTCGTGACTCAAATATTCTCCCCTGCGATCTGATCGTAAGAACTTGATTTTCTTGTCACGTTGATTCTCAACCTCAATCTAAAATTCCTTGAACTTTTCAAAGGTCTCAGACTTGTGTTTCATTAAGTAGACATACCCATATCTACTTAAGTCATCAGTGAGGGTGAGAACATAACGATGGCCACCGCAAGCCTCAACGCTCATTGGACCGCACACATCAGTATATATGATTTCCAATAAGTTGGTTGCTCGCTCCATTGTTCCAGAGAACGGAGTCTTGGTCATTTTGCCCATGAGTCATGGTTCGCATGTGTCAAATGATTCATAATCAAGAGACTCCAAAAGTCCATCTGCATGGAGTTTCTTCATGCATTTGACACCAATGTGACCAAGGCGGCAGTGCCACAAGTATGTGGGACTATCATTATCAACCTTACATCTTTTGGCATTCACACTATGAATGTGTGTAACATCACGTTCGAGATTAAATAAGAATAAACCATTGACCAGCGGGGCATGACCATAAAACATGTCTCTCATACAAATAGAACAACCATTATTCTTAGACTTAAACGAGTAGCCATCTCGCATTAAACGAGATCCAAATACAATGTTCATGCTCAAAGATGGTACTAAATAACAATTATTGAGGTTTAAAACTAATCCCGTAGGTAAATGCAGAGGTAGCGTGCCGACGGCGATCACATCGACCTTGGAACCATTCCCGATGCGCATCATCACCTCGTCCTTCACCAGTCTCCGTTTATTCCACAGTTCCTGTTTTGAGTTACAAATATGAGCAACTGCACCGGTATCAAATACCCAGGAGCTACTACGAGTGCTGGTAAGGTACACATCAATAACATGTATATCACATATACCTTTGGTATTGCCGGCCTTCTTTTCTGCTATGTACTTGGGACAGTTTCGCTTCCACTGACTGTTTCCCTTGCAATAAAAGCACTCAGTCTCAGGCTTGGGTCCATTCTTTGACTTCTTCCCGGCAGCTTGCTTACCGGGTGCGGCAACTCCCTTGCCGTCCTTCTTGAAGTTCTTTTTACCCTTGCCTTTCTTGAACTTACAATGGTAGAAAAAGGGCCTGTTGTCCCGGTTCGTAAGGGCCTTTTGTCCCGGTTCCTGAACCAGGACTAAAGGGTCGGTACTAATGCCCTGTCCATTTAGTCCTTGTTCAATCCAGAACCGGGACAGATGGGCCTCCACGTGACCTGTGCGAGGAGCCCAGGCAGGAGGGCCTTTGGTCCCGGTTGGTGGCACCAACCGGGACCAATAGGCATCCACGCGTCAGCATTTCTATGGCTGGGGTTTTTGTTTTTTTTGAAAGGGGGTGGGGTTGGGGGTTTTGGGGGTTTTGGGGGGTTAATTTAGGTGTTTCCTATATTGTGTTAGCTAGCTATAATTAATAGAGAGAAGTGTCCTCTCTTATGTCCGTGCTTGGTCGACGCTACGTACTATACATACGTATAGAGAGGACTAGACACGCTAGCTAGCTAGTAAGCAAACGAAGGAAACATAAGATCATCATGAACATATATGCATACAGAGAGAAGTGATATCGACCACCTCTCCTTATCCGAGAGATTGGTCGAACAACAAGTTCTCGTATATCTATCCGACACTACCGGCTACATATATACAATAATTATCTCTTACAAATATAATCATATGGACTCATGGTCCACATATTATTCTCCGTATTCAATGATCACGTGGTCAAGAAAGAATGCCGCCAATTCCTCTTGAATTGCTCGCATGCGAGCTGGTGCTAGGAGTTCATCCCGCTTCCGAAATATCTAATTTGAAGAAGGGGGTCAATACATATATATATATGAATGAATGAAACTCAACACAAATGATGGTAATAAAATAAAATTGTGAATGTTGTTATTTACGTACTTCATATTGTTCGTCAGTGTAGCCCCTCTCACAGGTCGTGTGGCGGATGGACTCGCAAACGTAGTATCCACAGAAATCATTCCCTTGTTCCTGCCACAACCACTTTACAAGAAATAGAGGTCAATCAAACTGATAAGCAAGAATGCGAAATCAATAGGAGATGCGCGGAACATGCTACTATAGTACTTACTTTCGGGTGTCTAAATTGCAGCTTCTTCGGGAGTCCTGGAGCGTTTTTGGAGAATTTTTTCCAAACCCTGCCAGACAAAGAAAACAATTACTTGATATATCAGGAAATGAACAAAGTTGCTGATATGGTGGATAATGATCGATTTAACTTACTTCTCGAGCATTTGAGTCATGTCTGCATAGTCCTGGGGATCTTTTCGTCTTGAGTCTAAGACGGTTACTAGTCCCTGCTCAAGCTTAATCTCTAGGAGAATATAGTGGTAACTGCACACGCATGCATAACTCATAAATTACATTACTATAACCTTGACTAATATATAAGGGAAAATGAATACGCACAAGACAGTATCACTCACTTGAAGTTGTAAGGAAAGAGTATTATATCTTTGTTTTCATCTATTACCAACGATCGTAGCAAGTTGGCCTCGGTCGCTGCGGCATGAAATTTAACCTGAGTTGCATCTATGAGATATGTGTTAATGAACCCAATATCACCGACTTGTCTTTTCTTCAATTCGGCGATCTTCAATCTGCATAATATAGTGAGGATGATTATAAATACATGAAGTGAAAGAGCTGAGCTATATAGAGAGACTTAATGACAGAAGTAGTACTACTTACAGACAGTACCAGGTGACCGTTGTTTTATCGAGGGCTAATTGATTGAAAAACTGAAAGAACTCGTCAAATGGAACAGGCAATAGTTCAATTCCAACGAGGTCATGCTCCTTTTTAACTTTCGCATACAAAGTACTCCTCCCCCAGAGTCTCTGCAGATTTTCAAGTACCAATCATGCAATCTTCGCATCATCGTTGATAGAGATCTTTCATCTTGACGAGAGGCTTCCCGTACTCGTATCTTTGTATCTTCACCTCCATGAAATCATAATGTACATCGTCGGGCAGGTAATCGGCAAGATTGCTATAACCGGGCACCATCCTTGGATCATTAGCAACGTTGTCGCTTGGCACCTTGAGCGGGGGGCACGATTGCTTCGCTTGTTCGCCGAGCTAGGCAATTTGTTTCCCAGCTCGTCGTTCTTTCAGCCTTTGATCACTGATAGTACTTCCCGACCGCTCCGCTTTGGCAAATTCCTTTCCAATAATGCGCTCATAGTTTCCTTTCGGCAGAGACTTGGGTGGTTTTGTCAGGGCAGCCAGAGTGCGCTTCGCTTTCACCGGATCTACCTTCTCCTCCGGAGGTGGATGTTTCTTTGCTTTCACCCCTTCAAAGTAGTTCCTCACTTCTTCTCACGCGATCTTGGCGTTCTCCTCCGGGGTCCTCTCGTATGGTAACTTCTTTGGAGTCTTCATAGAAGGACCGAATCTGTATTTCCTCCCACCTCTGGCTATACTTCTAGACGCCGGCAGAGTAGACGGAGCGGTTGTCTTCTTTACTTGCTTACGAGGCGGAGGAGAAGGACTACGACGCGCCGGAGCAGCCGGAGCGGCTGCAGGTCTCTTCCGCCCTTGCTGACGAGGCGGAGAAGGAGGAGGCTGGCTGGTCGGGCACGTCGGCGCAGGCGGAGAAGGAGGCGGAGTGCCGCCATGCACCGAAGAAGTAGCTGGTCGAGTGCCCTGATCGTCACTCGCTGGAGGAGGAGGCGGTGGAGGAGGCGGGGTGCCCTGACTCACCGGAAGAGGAGGCGGTGGAGGAGGCGGAGTGCCTTGACTTGCCGAAGGTGGAGGAGGAGGCGGAGGCGTCCAGTTCGGAAGGTTGATGAGCTCCTTCCGCCATAGGCATGGAGTCTTCAGAGCAGACCCCAGCCTAGTCGCCCCTTCACCGGTAGGGTGGTCAAGCTGGAGGTCCTCAAATCCCTCCGTTATTTCATCCACCATCACCCTAGCATATCCTTCTGGAATCGGCCGGCAGTGAAAAGTTGTGCCGGGTTTAGTAGGATAAACAGAGCCAACAGCCGACATGACCTTCAAATTCATCCATTGCGTCATAAGGTGGCAATTTTGAGACTCCATGATAGCATCCACGGGATAGCTGGCAGGAGCCGTCAAGGCATGCTCCGGCTGAAGCAGCTCGGTGGAAGCCACGCTGCTTCTCCGCTGAGATGGCGGGGTAGCTTCGGGGGAAGCTTCGGCAGTACGTTTGCTGCGATTTGCTTCTCGTTCCTCTATCGCTTGTACCCTTGCTTGCAGCGCCTGCATTTGGGTCTGCTGCAATTTTTTCCTCCTCTCCTGGGATTTGTAACCGCCTGCGTCCGGAAACCCAACCTTCCACGGAATGGAGCCTGGCGTGCCTCGTGTCCGTCCAGGGTGCTCAGGATTCCCGAGGGCCATTGTGAGCTCGTCGTTCTCTCTATCTGGAAAGAACGTCCCTTGCTGCGCTGCTTCGATATACTGCTGAAGCTTCCTGACTGGTATGTCCATTTGATCGTTCGTCCAAATGCACTTCCCTGTTACAGGGTCCAAGGTTCCGCCAGCCCCGAAGAACCAAGTCCGGCAACGGTCTGGCCAGTTAATTGTCTCTGGTTCGATCCCTTTATCAACCAGATCATTCTCAGTCTTGGCCCACTTAGGCCGGGCTACGAGGTAGCCACCTGACCCCGTGCGATGGTGATGCTTCTTCTTCGCAGCATTTTGCTTGTTTGTCGCCGACATCTTCTTACTCTTTTCCGATGTCTTGTGGGCCACAAATGCGGGCCAGTGATCTCTGATCTTCTCATATCTGCCCTTGAATTCTGGTGTCTCTTTATTTTCGACAAACTTATTCAGCTCTTTCTTCCACCTCCTGAATAGTTCTGCCATCCTCTTAAGAGCAAAAGACTTGATTAATTGCTCTTTAACTGGCTTCTCTGGATCATCCTCTGGCGGTAGGGTGAAATTTGACTTCAGCTCAGTCCAAAGATCATTTTTCTGCATATCATTGACATAAGACACCTCAGGGTCTTCTGTAGCCGGCTTTAACCATTGCTGGATGCTGATCGGGATCTTGTCCCTAACCAAAACCCCGCACTGAGCAACAAATGCGCTCTTTGTCCGGAGGGGTTCAATCGGTTGGCCGTCGGGCGCGATTGCTATGATCTCAAACTTTTCATCCGAGCTCAACTTTTTCTTCGGGCCTCGTCTCTTTACCGAAGTTGTGCTCGATCCGGAGGGCTAGAAAAAAGAACAAAGACTTAATTAATATGTGTACATACCAAAACAATGAATGCATCAATTAGCTAGTAAGCAGAAGCTTAACTAATATATATACCTGGCCGGACTTTGTTTGATCACCGGAGACGTCATCACGGTCTCCTTCTTGCACTGGCATTGGGTCACCGGAGCCGTCCTCACGGTCTGCTTCTTGCACCGACATTAGGTCACCGGAGCCATCATAATCATAGCCAGCTGCTTCCAGACCATCGGTGTCGTTGTGAAACAATGAGACGATGGCATCACTTCCTCGTGCGATTATGTCCCCAACAACTCTTCTTGTACTTCGTCTCAGGCGGTGTCCATAGTTTTACAAATAATGACAACATGGCAATTATTATTCAAACATGACAGATGGATATATTAGTGGCAAACGTAGAACTAATATTAATTAGTGGCCTCGATGCTGCTTCTCTAGGGTTTGGGGTGGCGTCGATGCTGCTTCTCTAGGGTTTGGGGTGGCCTCGACGCTGCTTCTCTAGGGTTTGGGGTGGCCTCGACAATGCTTCAAGGATAAAAAAGAAGAGGAAGAATAAAAAAGAGGAGAAGAAAGAATAGAGGAGTAAGAAGAGGAAAAAACGAGTGTCATCGAGGGTCAGGGTCGCCGAACGGTAGAGGAAACCCTAAATAGCAAGTATCGTGGGTGTGAGATACATGTGGCCGTCGGTGTCGGACACTACATCCACATCCCACAAGTGACGTGGGCGTCGAAGCCCGCGCCACTTGTGGGACGTGGATGTAGTGTCCGACACCGACGGTACATGTATCTCACACCGACGATACTTTCTATTTACGGTTTCTACCGCTCGGCGACCCTCGACAACCCTCGTTCCCGATAAAATAAAGAGGAAGAAGAAGAAAAAAAAGAGAAGAAGAGGAAGAAGAAGAAAAAGAAGAGAAGAAGAAATCTTTCTTCTCCTCTTTTTTTTCTTCTTCTTCTCTTCTTCTCTTTTTTTTCTTCTTCTTCCTCTTAATTTTATCGGAAACGAGGGTCATCGAGGGTCAGGGTCGCCGAACGGTAGAGGAAACCCTAAAGAGGAAGTATCGTGGGTGTGAGATACATGTGGCCGTCGGTGTCGGACACTACATCCACGTCCCACAAGTGACGTGGGCGTCGAAGCCCGCGCCACTTGTGGGACGTGGATGTAGTGTCCGACACGGACGGTACATGTATCTCACACCGACGATACTTTCTACTTAGGGTTTCTCCTCTACCGCTCGGCGACCCTCGACGACCCTCGTTCCCGATAAAATAAAGAGGAAGAAGAAGAAAAAAGGAGGAGAAGAAAGAATAGAGGAGAAGAATTCCTCTATTCTTTCTTCTCCTCTTTTTTTTCTTCCTCTTCTTTTTTATCCTCTTCTTCCTCTCATGTTCGACGACCCTCGACCCCTAGGCGACCGTCGACCCCCTCTCGACCCTCGACCCCTCAACGACCCTCGACGACCCTCATTCCCGATAGAAAAAGAGGAAGAAGAAGAAAAAAAGAGGAGAAGAAAGAATAGAGGAGAAGAACTCTTTTTTTTCTTCCTCTTCTTTTTTATCCTCTTCTTCCTCTACCGCTCGGCGACCCTCGACAACCCTCATTCCCGATAAAAAAAAGAGGAAGAAGAAGAAAAAAAAAGAGGAGAATAAAGAATAGAGGAGAAGCTCCTCTATTCTTTCTTCTCCTCTTTTTTTTTCTACTTCCTCTTCTTTTTTATCCTCTTCTTCCTCTCATGTTCGATGACCCTCGACCCCGATAACATTTTTCCCCGATAAAATTTTTTCTCCGAGAGAGTTAGTGTTCCCGAGTGAACCGGAGGGGGACATTGGTCATATCGGATTCGTCATATTTTCTATCAATGTTCTATATACATACATCCATCGATATCATTCCATACATACATAGACATCTACATTATATATGAACAAAAAAATATCAAAATTCATCATACGTACATCTACAATATATATGAACAAAAATTATAAACTTTCTCCCCAACTCATACATACATACATACATCTACATCATATCAATATTTTGCAAATTAAGGAGCAGGGAAGGAAGGAAGGGGGGAGGATGGGGCGGTAGCTACCTCTCCCGGAGGGATCGGGGAGGAGACGGGGCGGCCGGCATCGGGGGCGACGGCAACGAGGACGGGCTCGGGGTCGGCGAGGGCGACGGCGGGGCGTGCTCGGGGGCGGCAGACGCGCTCGGGGCGCAGGGGGTGCTCGGGGGCGGCGGACGGACGGCCGGCGACGACGGCGAGGCAAGGCGCGCTCGGGGCGGGGCAGGGGCAACGGTGGCGACGGTGAGGCGCAGAGGGTGCTCGGGGGCGGCGGACGGGCTCGGGGGCGCAGGGGGTGCTCGGGGGCGGCGGACGGGCCGCCGGCAACGACGGCGAGGCAGGGCGCGCTCGGGGTTGGGGCAGGAGCAACGGCAGCGACAGTGAGGCGAGCAGAGGGGCAGCCTGGCGGCGTCATCGGGGCAGGATTGAAGAACTGAACCAAAATTTTCACAAGTGCTGTATATATAGACGGAGCATTGGTCACGGTTCGTGGCACCAACCGTGACCAATGCACCCCTTTAGTCCCGGTTGGTGCCACCAACCGGGACCAAAGGCCTCTTTTCAGCAGCCCAAAAGGCAGGAAGCGGCGGCCTTTGGTCACGGTTGGTAGCACCAACCGGGACAAAAGGGGGGCATTGGTCACGGTTGGTGCCACGAACCGTGACCAATGCCACCCCTTTAGTCCCGGTTGGTGCCACCAACCGGGACCAAAGGCCTTGTGCGGCTGCGGCGTCGAAAGTTTAGTCCCACCTCGCTAGTTGAGAGGGGTGCGCAGTGGTTTATAAGCCCCACTGCCGCACCCCTCTCGAGCTTCTCTCCATTGCAGGCTTACGGGCCTAATTGTCACTGCTATGCCTGTGGGCCTACTGGGCCTCCTGCGGGCCTGAATCCTGGCCCTTTGATGGGTTTCTAGTCGTATTCAGGCCGTGGGGGCCCAGTAGGTGGCATTTTTTTGTTTTTTTGTTGCTTTATTTATTTTATTTTCTTTTGTTTTTTGCTTTATTTTTTAATTCTTTATGCTTTTAGTTTTAGAAAAATTATAAACTTTTTGTTAATGCCATTAGTTTTCAAATTTGAAAACACTTTTTTTGTTTTTTTGTTTTCTTTGTTGCTTTATTTATTTTATTTTGTTTCTACTTACAACAAAATACTTATTGTTGCTATTTTTTCCAGTTTTTTTGTTTTGTTTTCTGCATTATTTATTTTCTTTTGTTTTTTGCTTTATTTTTTTATTCTTTTTGCTTTTAGTTTTAGAAAAATTATAAACTTTCTGTTAGTGCCATTTTATTTTGTGATTAACTTTACTATAAAAATAGTTTTTTTCTTGTTTTTTGATTTGTTTTTGCATTATTTATTTTCTTTTGTTTTTTTGTTTTAATTTTTAATTCTGTTTGCTTTTAGGTTAGCAAAATTATAAACTTTCTGTTAGTGCCATTAGTTTTAGAAAAATTATAAACTTTCTGTTAGTGCCATTAGTTTTCAAATTTGAATAGTTAAAATTTGAATTCTTTGAAAATTGTTTGAATCACAAGTTTGTGATTAACTTACTAAAAAATGAGAATAGATGCGCTTATAGAGAAAATTCAACCTAAATTCATAGTAAATTTCTATGAATTTCAGAGAAATTCACTATGAATTTAGGTAAACTTTTCTCTATTAGGGCATCTATTTTCACTTTGAGAGGAGCTCAACAAGGCAGAGAGGGAAGGGCTTATAAACCGGTGTGAGCCCCCTTTGGTTGGCGAGGTGGGACTAAACTCTGCCCGCAACGAGGACCAACCCTTTAGTCCCGGTTTGTGGCACAAACCGGGACTAATGGTCATGGGCCAGGGGCGAGGAGCAAAATTATAAACTTTCTATTAGTGCCATTAGTTTTAGAAAGTTGAAAGTTCGCATGGGCCAGGGACTAATGGTCATGATATTACGAGGGTCGAACCATAAGACATGAAAGCATTTCAAATGAACTCTGAAAAAGTTGAAAGTTGGCATGGTATCATAATTTCACCCACATAGCATGTGCATGTACAAAACGGACAATGGTAGCATGTTCGTGTGTTACAAAGTTGGCATGGTATCATCATAATAGTTGCGGGAGAAAGTCTTCACTTTTTCTTCGCTTGTGTCATTTGCTTATTGCGCCGTAACCATGGATAATCTTCATTGTTTATCAGGATGCTTGGGTCAGCCTTGACATTGAAGGGAGGAATTTCATGAAACTTTTCATAATCTTCAGACATGTCTGTCTTGCCGTCCACTCCCAGGATGTCCCTTTTTCCTGAAAGAACTATGTGGCGCTTTGGCTCATCGTATGATGTATTCGCTTCCTTATCTTTTCTTTTTCTCGGTTTGGTAGACATGTCCTTCACATAGATAACCTGTGCCACATCATTGGCTAGGACGAACGGTTCGTCAGTGTACCCAAGATTTTTCAGATCCACTGTTGTCATTCCGTACTGTGGGTCTACCTGTACCCCGCCGCCTGACAGATTGACCCATTTGCACTTAAACAAAGGGACCTTAAAATCAGGTCCGTAGTCAAGTTCCCATATGTCCACTATGTAACCATAATATGTGTCCTTTCCGCTCTCGGTTGCTGCATCAAAGCGGACACCGCTGTTTTGGTTGGTGCTCTTTTGATCTTGGGCGATCGTGTAAAATGTATTCCCATTTATCTCGTATCCTTTGTAAGTCAATACAGTCAAAGATGGTCCCCTGGACAACAAGTACAACTCATCACAAACAGTGTTGTCACCTCTGAGACGTGTTTCCAACCAACTGCTGAAAGTCCTGATGTGTTCACATGTAATCCAGTCGTCGCACTGCTCCGGGTGTTTGGAGCGCAGACTGTTCTTGTGTTCATCGACATACGGGGTCACCAAGGTAGAGTTCTGTAGAACTGTGTAGTGTGCTTGAGACCAAGAATATCCGTCCCTGCATATTATTGAGTCTCTTCCAAGAGTGCCTTTTCCAGTCAGTCTCCCCTCATACCGCGATTTAGGGAGACCTATCTTCTTAAGGCCAGGAATGAAGTCAACACAAAACCCGATAACATCCTCTGTTTGATGGCCCATGGAGATGCTTCCTTCTGGCCTAGCGCGGTTACGGACATATTTCTTTAGGACTCCCATGAACCTCTCAAAGGGGAACATATTGTGTAGAAATACGGGCCCCAGGATGACAATCTCGTCGACTAGATGAACTAGGACGTGCGTCATGATATTGAAGAAGGATGGTGGGAACACCAGCTCGAAACTGACAAGACATTGCGCCACATCACTCCTTAGCCTTGGTACGATTTCTGGATCGATCACCTTCTGAGAGATTGCATTGAGGAATGCACATAGCTTCACAATGGCTAATCGGACGTTTTCCGGTAGAAGCCCCCTCAATGCAACCGGAAGCAGTTGCGTCATAATCACGTGGCAGTCATGAGACTTTAGGTTCTGAAACTTTTTCTCTGGCATATTTATTATTCCCTTTATATTCGACGAGAAGCCAGTCGTGACCTTCATACTGAGCAGGCATTCAAAGAAGATTTCTTTCTCTTCTTTCGTAAGAGCGTAGCTGGCAGGACCTTTATACTGCTTCGGAGGCATGCCGTCTTTTTCGTGCAAACGTTGCAGGTCCTCCCGTGCCTCAGGTGTATCTTTTGTCTTCCCATACACGCCCAAGAAGCCTAGCAGGTTCACGCAAAGGTTCTTCGTCACGTGCATCACGTCGATTGAAGAGCGGACCTCTAGGTCTTTCCAGTAGGGTAGGTCCCAAAATATAGATTTCTTCTTCCACATGGGTGCGTGTCCCTCAGTGTCATTCGGAACAGCTAGTCCACCGGGACCCTTTCCAAAGATTACGTAGTGTAAATCATTGACCATAGCAAGTATGTGATCACCGGTACGCATGGCGGGCTTCTTCCGGTGATCTGCCTCGCCTTTGAAATGCTTGCCTTTCTTTCGACATTGATGGTTGGTCGGAAGAAATCGACGATGGCCCAGGTACACATTCTTCCTGCATTTGTCCAGGTATATACTTTCAGTGTCATCTAAACAGTGCGTGCATGCGTGGTATCCTTTGTTTGTCTGTCCTGAAAGGTTACTGAGAGCGGGCCAATCGTTGATGGTCACGAACAGCAACACCTTAAGGTTAAATTCCTCCTGTCTGTGCTCATCCCACGTACGTACACCGTTTCCATTCCACAGCTATAAAAGTTCTTCAACTAATGGCCTTAGGTACACATCAATGTCGTTGTCGGGTTGCTTAGGGCCTTGGATGAGAACTGGCATCATAATGAACTTCCGCTTCATGCACATCCAAGGAGGAAGGTTATACATACATAGAGTCACGGGCCAGGTGCTGTGATTGCTGCTCTGCTCCCCGAAAGGATTAATGCCATCCGCGCTTAAAGCAAACCATACATTCCTTGGGTCCTTTGCAAACTCATCCCAGTACTTTCTCTCGATTTTTCTCCACTGCGACCCGTCAGCGGGTGCTCTCAACTTCCCATCTTTCTTTCGGTTCTCACTGTGCCATCGCATCAACTTGGCATGCTCTTCGTTTCTGAATAGACGTTTCAACCGTGGTATTATAGGAGCATACCACATCACCTTCGCAGGAACCCTCTTCCTGGGGGGCTCGCCGTCAACATCACCAGGGTCATCTCGTCTGATCTTATACCGCAATGCACCGCATACCGGGCATGCGTTCAGATCCTTGTATGCACCGCGGTAGAGGATGCAGTCATTAGGGCATGCATGTATCTTCTCCACCTCCAATCCTAGAGGGCATACGACCTTCTTTGCTGCGTATGTACTGTCGGGCAATTCGTTATCCTTTGGAAGCTTCTTCTTCAATATTTTCAGTAGCTTCTCAAATCCTTTGTCAGCCATAGCATTCTCTGCCTTCCACTGCAGCAATTCCAGTATGGTACCGAGCTTTGTGTTGCCATCTTCGCAATTGGGGTATAACCCTTTTTTGTGATCCTCTAACATGCGATCGAACTTCAGCTTCTCCTTTTGACTTTCGCATTGCGTCCTTGCATCGACAATGACCCGGCGGAGATCATCATCATCGGGCACATCGTCTGGTTCCTCTTGATCTTCAGCAGCTTCACCCGTTGCAGCATCATTGGGCACATCGTCTGGTTCCTCTTGATCTTCACCAGCTCCCCCCGTTGCAGCATCACCGTATTCAGGGGGCACATAGTTGTCATCGTACTCTTCTTCTTCGCCGTCTTCCATCATAACCCCTATTTCTCCGTGCCTCGTCCAAACATTATAGTGTGGCATGAAACCCTTGTAAAGCAGGTGGGAGTGAAGGATTTTCCGGTTAGAGTAAGACCTCGTATTCCCACATTCAGTGCATGGACAACACATAAAACCATTCTGCTTGTTTGCCTCAGCCGCATCGAGAAACTCATGCACGCCCTTAATGTACTCGCAGGTGTGTCTATCACCGTACATCCATTGCCAGTTCATCTGCGTGCATTATATATAATTAAGTGTCCAAATTAATAGAAGTTCATCATCACATTAAAACCAAAGTGCATACATAGTTCTCATCTAACAACATATAGCTCTCCAGAGCATCTAATTAATTAAACCATACATTGAAACTATGTAAAATATTTCAATGCAAAAACAAATGCGATCATAATCGCAACCAAGGTAACAATTGCTCCAACGACGTAATGATACCAAGCCTCGGTATGAATGGCATATTTTCTAATCTTTCTAATCTTCAAGCGGATTGCATCCATCTTGATCTTGTGATCATCGACGACATCCGCAACATGCAACTCCAATATCATCTTCTCCTCCTCAATTTTTTTATTTTTTCCTTCAACAAATTGTTTTCTTCTTCAACTAAATTTAACCTCTCAACAATAGGGTCGGTTGCCATTTCTGATTCACATAAATCCTACATAAATAAAATCTATGTCACATTGGTCGGCATAATTTCATAAACAATAAATGGACCAATAGTTATAAAGATAATATATATACCACATCCGAATCATAGACAGGACGAGGGCCGACGGGGGCGGATACCAAAACTATCGCACTATATAAGATGCAATAATAAAAGTAAGAAAATAATACAAGTATCTATGTAAACATACAAGTAAGAATATTTTTCCTTTCAGAAAGAAGATGGGGACGGCGGTGAAGACGGGGACGGGGCGTGACGGACCGCTAAACCTAGACAAATATTATGGAAAATGGAGCTTGGAGAGGAGAAAGCTTAAGTAGTGTGGCTCGGGCATTCCATCGAACACCTTGTGTGCATAGGAGGTGAGCTAGAGCACCACCAAGCCCTCTCCCCCTCAGCCAGAGAAAAACAGAGCACTGGGGTGCTCTGCTCGCGAGCGAGGGGTATATATAGGCACCTCATTGGTCCCGGCTGGTGACACGAACCGGGACTAAAGGGGAGCCTTTGGTCCCGGTTCAAGCCACCAACCGGGACCAATGGTGGTGGGCCAGGAGCGAGGCCCATTGGTCCCGGTTCATCCCACCAACCGGGACCAAAAGGTCCAGATGAACCGGGACCAATGGCCCACGTGGCCCGGCCGGCCCCCTGGGCTCACGAACCGGGACCAATGCCCACATTGGTCCCGGTTCTGGACTGAACCAGGACTAATGGACTGACCCGGCCTGGACCAAAGCCCTGTTTTCTACTAGTGTTAGTGGTTTTATTCACCATCAACACTTGATGTTCCTTTTTGATTTCCACCTCTACTGATTTCATCATTAAATATACCTCGGGAATGGTCTTTTCTATCCCCTTCATATTGAAGTTCATCATAAAGCTCTTGTAGCTAGGTGGGCGCGACTGAAGGATTCTGTCAACGACCGCATCATCCGGGAGACTAACTCCTAGCTGAGACAAGCGGTCATGCAGCCGGGACATTTTGAGTATGTGCTCGCTGATAGAACTTTTCTCCTCCATCTTACAACCATAGAACTTGTCGAAGACTTCATATCTCTCGACCTGGGCGTGAGCTTGGAAAACCATTTTCAGCTCTTGGAACATCTCATATGCTCCGTGTTGCTCAAAACACTTTTAGAGCCCCGGTTCTAAGCTGTAAATCATGCCGCACTGAACCAGGGAGTAATCATCACTACACGTCTGCCAAGCGTTGATAACGTCTTGTTCTCCAGGGAAAACAGGTGCTTCACCTAGCGGTGCATCAAGTACATATGCTTTCCTGGAAGCTATGAGGATAATCCTCAGGTTATGGACCCAGTCCATGTAGTTGCTGCCATCGTCTTTCAGCATGGTTTTCTCTAGGAACGCGTTGAAGTTGAGGGCAACATTAGCGTGGGCCATTTGATCTACAAGCCATATTTCAAAGATTTTAGACTATGTTCATGATAATTAAGTTCATCTAATCAAATTATTTAATGAACTCCCACTCAGATAGACATCCCTCTAGTCATCTAAGTGATACATGATCCGAGTCAACTAGGCCGTGTCCGATCATCACGTGAGACGGACTAGTCATCATCGGTGAACATTTTCATGTTGATCGTATCTTCTATACGACTCATGTTCGACCTTTCGGTCTTTCGTGTTCCGAGGCCATGTCTCTACATGCTAGGCTTGTCAAGTCAACCTAAGTGTATTGCGTGTGTAAATCTGGCTTACACCCATTGTATGCGAACGTTAGAACCTATCACACCCGATCATCATGTGGTGCTTCGGAACAACGGACCTTAGCAACGGTGCACAGTTAGGGGGAACACTTTCTTGAAATTATTGCGAGGGATCATCTTATTTATGCTACCGTCGTTCTAAGCAAATAAGATGTAAAACATGATAAACATCACATGCAATCAAATAGTGACATGATATGGCCAATATCATTTTGCTCCTTTTGATCTCCATCTTCGGGGTGCCATGATCATCGTCATCACCGGCATGACACCATGATCTCCATCATCATGATCTCCATCATCGTGTCTTCATAAAGTTGTCTCGTTAACTATTACTTCTACTACTATGGCTAATGGTTAGCGATAAAGTAACGTAATTACATGACGTTTATGTTGACACGCAGGTCATAAATAAATTAAGACAACTCCTATGGCTCCTGCCGGTTGTCATACTCATCGACATGCAAGTCATGATTCCTATTACAAGAACATGATCAATCTCATACATCACATATATCATTCATCACATCCTTTTGGCCATATCGCATCACACGACATATGCTGCAAAAACAAGTTAGACGTCCTCTAATTGTTGTTGCAAGTTTTACGTGGCTGCTATAGGTTTCTAGCAAGAACGTTTCTTACCTACGCCAAAACCACAATGTGATATGCCAATTTCTAATTACCCTTCATAAGGACCCTTTTCATCGAATCCGATCCAACTAAAGTGGGAGAGACAGACACCCGCTAGCCACCTTATGCAACTAGTGCATGTCAGTCGGTGGAACCAGTCTCACATAAGTGTACGTGTAAGGTCGGTCCGGGCAGCTTCATCCCACGATGCCGCCGAATCAAGATAAAACTAGTAACAACAAGTAAATTGACAAAATCAACACCCACAACAACTTGTGTCCATTCGTGCATAGAAACTACGCATAGACCAAGCTCATGATGCCACTGTTGGAGAACGTAGCAGAAATTTAAAAAAATTCTACGAATCACCAAGATCAATCTATGGAGTCATCTAGCAACGAGAGGGAGAGGAGTGCATCTACATACCCTTGTAGATCGCGAGCGGAAGCGTTCAAGAGAACGGGGATGATGGAGTTGAACTCGTCGTGATCCAAATCACCGATGACCAAGCGCCGAATGGACGACACCTCCGCGTTTCAACACACGTACGGTTGGGCGAGACGTCTCCTCCTTCTTGATCCAGCAAGGGAAGAAGAGGTTGATGAAGATCCAGCAGCACGACGGCGTGGTGGTGGAAGTAGCGGGATCCCGGCAGGACTTCGCCAAGCGCAAGCGGGGAGGAAGAGGTGTCACGGGAGGGAGGGAGGCGCTAGGGACTTGGGTGCGGCTGCCCTCCCTCCCGTCCACTATATATAGGGGGCCTGGGGGGCGCCGGCCCCTACAGATCCCATCTAAGGGGAGGGGGCGGCGGCCTAGGGGTGGCTTGGCCCCCAAGGCAGGTGGAGGCGCCCCCACCCCCTTAGGGTTTCCAACCCTAGGCACAAGGGAGGCCCAAGGGGGGCGCACCAGCCCACCAGGGGCTGGTTCCCTTCCCACTTCAGCCCATGAGGCCCTCCGGGATAGGTGGCCCCACCCGGTGGACCCCCGGGACCCTTTTGGTGGTCCCGATACAATACCGGTGACCCCAAAGCTTTCCCGGTGGCCAAAACTGGACTTCCTATATATAAATCTTTACCTCCGGACCATTCCGGAACTCCTCGTGACGTCCGGGATCTCAACTGGGACTCCAAACAAATTTCGGGTTACCGCATACTAATATCTCTACAACCCTAGTGTCACCGAACCTTAAGTGTGTAGACCCTACGGGTTCGGGAACCATGCAAACATGACCGAGACAACTCTCCGTCCAATAACCAACAGCGGGATCTGGATACCCATGTTGGCTCCCACATATTCCATGATGATCTCATCGGATGAACCACGATGTCGAGGATTCAATCAATCCCGTATTCAATTCCCTTCGTCAATCGGTACGGTACTTGCCCGAGATTCGATCGTCGGTATCCCAATACCTCGTTCAATCTCGTTACCGGCAAGTCACTTTACTCGTTCCGTAACACATCATCCCGTGACCAACCCTTAGCCACACTGAGCTCATTATGATGATGTCTTACCGAGTGGGCCCAGAGATACCTCTCCGTCATGCGGAGTGACAAATCCCAGTCTCGATTCGTGCCAACCCAACAGACACTTTCGGACATACCCCTAATGCACCTTTATAGTCACCCAGTTACGTTGTGACGTTTGGCACACCCAAAGCATTCCTACAGTATCCGCGAGTTGCACAATCTCATGGTCTAATGAAAGGATACTTGACATTAGAAAATCTCTAGTAGACGAACTACACGATCTTGTGCTATGCTTAAGATTAGGTCTTATCCATCACATCATTCTCCTAATGATGTGATCCCGTTATCAATGACATCTAATGTCCATAGTCAGGAAACCATGACTATCTGTTGATCAACGAGCTAGTCAACTAGAGGCTCACTAGTGACATGTTGTGGTCTATGTATTCACACATGTATTACGATTTCCGGATAACACAATTATAGCATGAACAATAGAGAATTATCATGAACAAGGAAATATAATAATGACCATTTTATTATTGCCTCTAGGGCATATTTCCAACAAGAATGTCAAACCTCATTACCTTGAGCACACTTGCCTCTAGAACAAAGAACCTGGCCAATTTAATCTCTGATGTGCTACCTCATTAGTCAATCAAATCAATTTCTGTAAGATGAGATCAAGGCATTCGATGAGATTGTTATAGTGCAGCACATTTTTCACTTTCGGGTCTTTTTTATCTGCAAAAGAAGAGAACATATTAGAGTAGCTGGCTATATAAGATTGCCGTGTCATCAAGAGGTACCAATATCATTCGCTCATATGATAGGGTTGGTTGGCTAGTGATATTTTTTCACTCTCTCTCTCTCTCTCTCTTTCCTCTCATTTACCTAGGAGTACGTGAAGAGCTTGGGCATTTTTTGCCTTCCACTATGTGGCCGATGCCATATTTTGCAAAAGTATGCCACATAATAGGCATCAATGTCAAATCAAAATATTTTGGCACCGCTCTCGCGATGTGGGAGAGTTGGCACCGCTATGCACACAGACCCACATGTATAAACAAATCAATCAAACCAACTACACCAGCCTCTCACTCTCCCAATCAAGTGTTTTTTATTGCCTCGGTCCTCTCTCTCCCACGCAAGTGTTTTTTTATTGTGTGAGTTAATTTGGCACCAGAGCAAAGTAGGTGATCCAGATTGGGGCACCAGGTGAGCAATGGAGGGGCATCGATGCCAAATGCATCACAAGTGAATTTGGCATGTGCTTTGGCCTACATAGTGGAGGGCCGTTATAGCCCACTTTTGTACTACCTCCTATTTACTATAATATTTCAACTAGTGATTTACGTAAGAAAATGCCAATGCATGTCACTAAAAATTACACCATTTGAAATTATGTTCAAATACGAATCCAAAGATATAGTTCTTAGTGACATGCATTAACATTTTGTTAGTTAAATCTATGGTCAAATTTTGATACTACAAAATAGGAAGAGTAAACCAGGACGTAGGTAGTACTTTCTCTTTGGGTAACCATAGAGTTACCAGAGTAGTCTAAGTTACTTTCCACTATGACTATCCTAGGCTACTATAGTAGTACAACAACAAAACGATGCAGGTGATCACGTGAGAAAAAAATACTAAAAACATTTCTTTCGGTGCAGTGCGTAGATGCAGTTTTGAACACTACACTTGTCATCGTAATTTGGGAAAATTATGAAAAAATTGAGCTACGTTGTGATTACCATTTACTAATAGGAAAGAAGTTTCACGTCGATGAGGAGCTTCTCCGTTCACGGAAAGCATGTAAGGAATCCAACAACTTGATCCAGATTGGGGCCGATAGATTTTATTGCCAAGATCTTCACTATGCGCATAGACTGGGTCAAGCTTGTGGGAATCATTTTCTAGAAGACGGTCGTAAATACATCAAGAAGAAATTTAAAAATGTTAATTTCAAGAAGACGGAGAAGAAGATGAGTGTTGTACCTGAACAATTACGGATCCAGTAAAGAGTTCGGAGAAGTTGGCAGACGAGTGCACCAACGCTGTCAATTTCGGCGCGTCAATGACCCTGATTTTTTTTGGACCTTCTAGATCCGATACAAGCAATCTCTCAAGGAAAGGCGCATTCTCAATGACCATAACGTGGAACAGCTGGAGTGATCTCTTCCCAATTGATGTCTTGTTGCGGGGCCAGCAAGACACATAAATCCATCGGAGATTCGTCGAGGCGATATGGAGGCTAATGAACCTGTGGATCTGCTCAAGACGAAGGTACTCGAGCACAATACAACTGCGGAGCAGGTGCTCTATAGCCTTCTTCGAGATGACAATGCCGAAGAGGTCGAGCTTCTTGAGTTGAGGAAGAAGAAGGGCGGGCGCGGCATTAATCTGGGGAAGATAGTAGGAGCTGAAGCTGGCGCGGCGCAGCGTTGGCGTGAGGCGGAGTGCGGACGGCGGCAGAGAGCGACATCGTCCAGCTTCAAAGCTGAGCTCCTCGAGCTGATCTAGGGCGGCGGATAAGAACCACTCGTCGAACTTGGGTTGGACCTTGCAGTTGGTACTGTATATGCGGATGTCAAGGCATCTGGCTAGCCCATGGTGCGATGAAAGGATCATGGAGACTTTGGCCATGCGTATGCAATCCCCATTGCAGAGGCAGCTGTTGACGGTGAGATTGAGGGGGACATGGTGCCAGAGGGGGCACCATCGCCGGGAGAGCAGGACGGTCCGCACGGCAGATTTGGTGGGGAGGAGGCCAATGATGACGAGCAGCATGTCATCGGGGAGGCTGCTGATGAAGTCCAAGCTCGTTGGATGCGGTTTTAGCTCGAGCCGCCTCCGCTTATTGGTTGCCTCGCCATGCACCTCAACAGGCGGTGACGCCGGTGTACATGTGTGCTGGTGTGTGTTGTGTGCTGAGTGTGAGCGAGTGTGTCCTTCTGTGCATCCCGCCGTGCAGTGGTGAATTGTGCGCGAGTGCGTCCTTCATGCGGAAGAAGTGTGTCCTCAATGCGCCCTCAATTTACTAGCATGCGGGGTGCTACCGCGAGTGGTTTCAACTTTGTTTAGTTCACTGCGTGTCAGATGGGTCTCTAGTTTACTTATTTTCACCCACTGCCACACGGGCCAGCACACGAAGATACAGAACACAAGCTGACAAGGCAGCATGTGGACTGGTTGACCGGTCAACTAAACAATATACGGAGCTATACGCTGACAAAGTGATCATATAATCCGTCGGTATAGAGTGTTCGAGTGAGAGGGGAGGCCCATGAGAGATAGCATAGAGAGAGAAAGAGGTACTCCCTCCGTTCAATAATGTAGTTCCAACATTTTTTTAAGTCAAACTTTTGAAACTTTGACCAAGTTTATAAAGAAATTACTTATATCTACAATACCAAAGATAAATGATAGTATGAAGTAAGTACATGTTGGGATGAATCTAATGATTGTTCCAGATGTAAATGTTTTTCTCCACATATACCTGGTCAAACTTTTCTGTGGTTTGACTTTTCAAAACATCCATATGCTTATGAAGGTGAGAGAGTCCCTAACTAGAGAGAGAGAGAAATAGAAAGGGTGAGTGAAAAAAGTGTGTGTGCGTGTGTGAAAGAGACATGGACAACACTTGATAAAAGTTGAGAAAAAATGTGTGTGTCTTATGCAAACATATCACACATGCATCTTCGACAACGGAAGCAAGGTGAGGAGATAGTGTGTGGTTGTTTGCAACTGAGAGAGCAAGACCCCTAGCACGTGGCCAGGAGGGGTCTGACAAACAAGGGAGAGAGGTCGAGAGAGATGTACGGAGAAAATGCAGACATGGGGAGGAGAGAGTGTATGTTTGTCATACAGAGGTCCCCGGAGATCGTGATGGGACTACATGGGTGGGAGATCGAGTGACAAGGTGTGTGCGCGATAGAAGATACCGCGAGAGATATCGAGATAGATGTATGGATGGAAGGAGACAATACGTGTGTTCCTGATGGCTAGTGAGAGATAATCATACTTATGAGGGGAGTGTTTGCGCCTATGATGGAGTCAGGGATTATGGTACTTATTAGGGGTTGCGTGTCACATAGAGAGAGAAAAAGGGCAGAGAGTGTTGGATGGATCTATATGTATAGTGCGAGCGAGACATGTGTATGTGTGAACCAGGGAGATATAAAGTTTGAGAGAGATGGAGGAGCCCCGATAAGTGTCGGTGTACAAAAGTAGGGGCTCTTCTTTTGACCCCTTTACTTGTGCACGGGCAGTTAGAGCCGCACCCACGGCTACACTTAACAAGGTAGAGGAGGGAAGCCGGAGGGAAATCGAAGCATAAGACAAACAAAGCAACGCCAAGGACAAAAACAATGAAGAACAAAGGGCAAGGTGGACTCCCCCGGCAAGACCCTTGTCGGGGCGACCTCTGTGGCCCCGGCAAGAGCCTTGCCGGGGCAACTTGCCCAACACTAGCAGAGCGAGCCACCCTTGAGCCCAGGAGTTCCAAACACCGACGACGACTACATTGGAACCAAAGCTCGGGAGGCACCTCCGTGGTGACACGCAGATCTTTGTCAAGATCATGAACACACAAGATCAGACGAGGATCAGAAGACGGCGACCCTCGGCGAGATCCTAGCCGAGGAAATCCACAAGACCCCCAGAAAGGCCCTGGTTGGGGACAACTGCAACGCCACGGCAATACCCTTGTCGGGCCCCCGGCAAGACCCTTGCCGAGGGCATCAACAGGGCCACTGCCAGGCCCGCGCCAGGCAAGACTCAACCACCGTCCCCAAGCAGCTGCTAGCTCAACCCTTCATGAAGGCTCCACCACCGCGCCAGCTCAGCAGCCAGCCAACATGGCACCGCGATGCATCATCAGCTCAGACGCGTGTCGAGGCCAGGAGAGGCGGCAACGGTTGGGACATGCTTCCCTGGCGTCCCTGATAAAGCAAGGGGGGCACGTCGGCAGCGCATTAAATGCGTTTGTCCGATGGTCCCAGAGGATAGGCTTATTGACTGTAGACCTTTCCACCTCCTATGTGCCACTGTGGCAACCCATTTTTCCTTTAAAAGGAGGCCCAAGGCGACCAGGAGAGGAATTCGGCTCTTTTGGGCAAAGTTGCACCCGTTAGCTAGCTCAAGAACGCAAGAACACTCTCAAATACATCCACCAAAGTAGGACTTGGGTATTACGCATCTTTGCGGCCCAAACCTGGGTAAACGATCCGTGTGCTTCCTGTCAGACCCGCTCTTTGCAAAACCTCGTGCTCGCCAACCATAGAAGGGATCCCCATGACCCCATAGGTGTCGTTCCCACCGACATCTTTGGTGCGCCAGGTAGGGAGCGCAGTTGTGAAAATCCGGACTGGCAGTCAGCCTAGCGGATCTTCATCGTCATGGCTCCCAAGAAGAAGGCGGCCATGGCGGTCGGTTTGTCGGGAGCCGGACGGCCTCTACTGGTGCGGGCAAGCAGCGGGCCAGTCGCGGACAGGACCCGAGGCGTGGCCCGCCAGCACCAACATCGCTCTGGCGGTTAGAGCCTGGCGAGCAGCGTCGTTCGTGCGCAAGGCGACGGGCCGCATGCCGAGAAATCCAGAGACGGAGCTGGGCCCCCCGCAGGCGGCACGGGACCCTTCCGAGGCGTCGTCGTACCACCCACGGGCGGCGCGGCGACCTCTAAGACGCCCACCCTGGTGCCCACAGCGTGCTCTTCCCAGGTTGTGCGCGACGAGCAGTGTCACCACGCCGGTGACCCTGGACACCGCCGTGGGAAGAGTCATGTGTGTCATTTGCGGGACGAAGGAGGCCAGCATGCCCGCCGAAGTGCTGGCAAAAGTGGCACACAGCCGTCGGGCTGTGACAGAGCACCTACTAACGTGGTTAGAAGTTGAAGTGCGCCATGGTCCACACAATTTTCCCCGCCACCCTCGCCAGCAGAAGCTTTGGCGCGTGCGCAGCTGCTCCTCGACTTCCCTCCTACTGCCGAGAAGCTCGACAAGTGGATAGCCACTATCTAGAGCCTCATCCGCATCGCCAACAAAGACGAGCCACGACCGGCGGGGCCCTCAGGCCGGTGCTCCATCGAACCACTTCACGCCAGTAGTGGAGGGGCCGGAGGCACCGCAGCCACGGTGCACTCTACTCCTCCATGCCAGCCACCGTGGATTTCGGTCCGTCGTGATGACGCTTGTGATAACATTTCCATAGCGTCGTCCGACCCACGGACCCACCGCGACCAACGCCAGGTTCTTTGGGAGCGAGCCCATGAAGACGTTCGAACCACCATCGAGCGCCGGCGCGATACACGCCACTAGTCAGATAGGCGGGCAGGGCCCGCCATGGACGGCCCAGCGCCAGGATGCTCCGGCGGCCTACCTTACAAGGTGGGTTGCCCCGCCTTTACCCATGAGCTATGGCAGTTCTAGTGGCCGTTGAGGGAGTCCAAGACTAAGGGGTCCTCGGGCGTCCGACCTGTTATCTATTGGGCTGGACCGATGGGCTGTGAAGACATGAAGGCCGAAGATTGTACCTGAGTCCGGATTGGACTCTCCTTGGCGTGGAAGGCAAGCTTGGCGACCGACTATGAAGATTCCTTCTTATGTAACCGACTCTATGTAAACCCTAGATCTTCCCGGTGTCTATATAAATCGGAGGGGTTAGTCCGGAAAGGATATATTCATTACCATAGTCATAGAGGCTAGGCTTCTAGGGTTTAGCCATTACGATATCATGGTAGATCAACTCTTGTAACACCCATATTCATCAATATCAATCAAGCAGGACATAGGGTATTGCCTCCATAGAGAGGGCCCGAACCTGGGTAAACATTGTGTCCCCTATTGTGATAGCCTGGCTTAATAGGGATGATAGACTACTCATATCAATAAGGAATTCCTTCTTTTCCAGGAGCCCATTCGGGTAGAACTCCAAAGTTAAGCGTGCTTAGCTTGGAGTAATTTCAGGATGGGTGACCGACCGGGAAGTTGCTCCTGGGTGCGCACGAGTGAGGACAAAGTGCGCAGAAAAGACTAGTATTGATCTATGGGGTCAGCCTAGATCCCGCCAGGAGTAACGACCACCAGTGGGAGTGTCCGGGGCGTTACAAGTTTGTATCAGAGCTGACCCTCGCGGTTACACGGATGGTTGCGGACAAGTGCATGGTCATGTTGTTCATGACGTTTGTGACCCGTCGTGGCACATGGCATGGCACATGTACTGGACTGGAAGCACAGACGTATGTGCCAAGAGGGAACGTTCTTGTGGCCCGACGAGGACGTCGGTTCCTCTGAGTGGGGGTGTATGTGATAGCCTAGCTTAATAGGGATGATAGACTACTCATATCAATAAGGAATTCCTTCTTTTCCGGGAGCCCATTCGGATAGAACTCCAAAGTTAAGCATGCTTAGCTTGGAGTAATTTCAGGATGGGTGACCGACCGGGAAGTTTCTCCTGGGTGCGCACGAGTGAGGACAAAGTGGGTAGAAAAGACTAGTATTGATCTGTGGGGCCAGTCTAGATCCTGCCAGGAGTAACGACCACCGGCGGGTGTGTTCGGGGCGTTACACCTATCTCCTGTTACCATCGATCCTAGACGCACAGTTCAGGACCCCGTACCCAAGATCCACCGGTTTTGACACCGAAATTGGTGCTTCATTGAGAGTTCCACTGTGCCATCGACGAAGGGTTTGATGGCCCCTTAAAATTGTCTGTAGCGACGCTGTCCAAGGATAAACCTTCCTCCCCAGACAGATTTTTGTGTTCGGCGGTTTCGTACTGCGGGCCAACTCGCTCGGCCATCTGGAGCAGATTGATAGTTATGCCCCTGGCCACCAGGTTAGATTTGGAAACAGGAACTACATTGCGGATATCCGTGGTGACTTGATCTTCAATGGATTTGAGACCGCAGCGATCGCCCTCCCTCGCTTCGACAAACATGACTTAAATTTGTCATCGGAACACATCCAGGAGATGGTTCCTGTTGCTGCAACGGCCTTAGAACCGGAGCAGATCATGCCATCCGAAGCCACAGAGTCCGCGGCGTTGGAGCCGCACACGGACTCGGCACCTCACAATATCTGCGTCAATGGAACTTCAGATTTGTCTCCGGCTATAAGTTCCGGACCATGTACGCCTGCGGACACCGAGCTGGATCGGTTATTGATTTTCGAATTTAGCGCCGCAGACATCTTCCAGCACTCACCTTGGGTGATGTGCTAAACTCTTTAAAGAACTTGTCCTTGGAAAGGGACTCACAGCCGAACTATGTTCGGTTCGAGCCAGAGGCTGATGATGAGAAATTTTGTTTCCCACCCTCCACCCACTTCATAGCCACTATAGATGACCTAACCGACATGCTCGATTACGGCTCCGAAGACATCGATGGTATGGACGACGACGCCGACCAGGAGCAAGGACAAAACCCGCCATTTACTAGATGTTGGACGGCCACCTCTTCGTACGATCTGTACATGGTCGACACACCTAAAAAAGCTAGCGACGATGACAAAGGAGATCCAATTGCGAATAAACCTTCTGAGACACATTCCAAGCGCCGGAGCCCTAATCGCCGCTGAGGGAGTCCTGGATTAGGGGGTGTCCGGATGGCCGGACTATACCTTCAGCCGGACTCCAGGACTATGGAGATACAAGATTGAAGACTTCGTCCCGTGTCCGGCAGGGACTTTCCTTGGCGTGGAAGGCAAGCTTGGCGATACGGATATTCAGATCTCCTACCATTGTAACCGACTCTATGTAACCCTAACCCTATCCCATGTCTATATAAACCGGAGGGTTTTAGTCCGTAGGACAAGATACACGTCAACAATCATACCATAGGCTAGCTTCTAGGGTTTAGCCTCTCTGATCTCGTGGTAGATCAACTCTTGTAATACCCATACCATCAATATTAATCAAGTAGGACGTAGGGTTTTACCTCCATCGAGAGGGACCGAACCTGGGTAAAACTTCGTGTCCCCTGCCTCCTGTTAGCATCCGGCCTAGACGCACAGTTCGGGACCCCCTACCCGAGATCCGCCAGTTTTGACACCGACATTGGTGCTTTCATTGAGAGTTCCTCTGTGTCGTTGCCGTCAGTCTCGATGGCCCCGGATAGATCTTCGTCTTCGGCGGCTTCGCTCTACGTGCCGATTCACTTGGCCATCTAGAGCAGATCGAAAGCTACACCCTGGCCGTCAGGTCAGATTTGGAAGTTTAAACTACACGGCTGACATCCGCGGGGACTTGATCTTCGACGGATTCGAGCCACTGCCGAGCGCGCCGCACTGTCCCGACGAGCATGATCTAGCTCTGCCGCCGAACAGTGCCCTGGAGGCCGCACCCGCATCGGCTTCGATCCTTAATTTGGAGCCAACTGCGCCGATCAACGATGGGTGGTTGGATGCCGCCTCGGGGGCTGCGATCCCCGTGGTGATTGAGCCGAACACCAGCCCTGCACTCCGCGAGACTCGTGACTCCAAGGAGCTGGACTCCTCTCCGGACTCCGAACCCTCCGCGCCCCAACCAGTCGAATCCGATTGGGCGCCGATCATGGAGTTTGCTGCCGCGGACATCTTTCAGCACTCGCCTTTTGGTGATATTCTGAAGACACTGAAGTCTCTCTCTTTATCAAGAGAGCCCTGGCCGGACTACGGTCAGCAAGATTGGGATGCGGACGATGAAGAAATTCAAAGCCCACCCACCACCCACTTTGTTGCCACTGTCGACGATTTAACCGACATGCTCGACTTCGACTCCGAAGACATCGACGGTATGGACGCCGATGAAGGAGACGAGGAAGAACCAGCGCCTATTGGGCCCTGGAATGCCACCTGGTCATATGACGTATACATGGTGGACGCGCCAAAAGATGACGACGAGGAGCGGAAGGACGCACCAAAGGCTTGTTCCCTCGAAAAGCAGTCAAAGCGGTGACGCAAGGGTCGCCCCAAATCCCGCCTCGACAGAAATAGCAATCACACAGACCCAGCGTTGGAGCAGGGCGAACCGCTGCCGGACAACGGTAATCCGGATAATCAAACCGAACAAACAAATCCTATCAAGGATAATGGTTCGGACGACATAACGCCGGACAGACACCCGGAGCAGCAGACTGCCCGTAAAAGACTTGTTGCCACCGCGAGGAGTCTGAAAAAGCAGAAGCAAATGCTCAAGGCTGGGCAAGACACACTCCACATTAGATGGAGCAAAATACTCAACACAGTAGCGAGGTATGGCGACAATCGCCCCTCCAAGAGCTACCCAAAGCGGAAGCTGCTACCCGAATTCGATGAGGAGGCCTCAGACCCCCCACAACCAAATATCAAAGCAGCCACCTAGTCGGATAGACAACCCCTCTACCAACACAGAGCGGCATACAACGCCGCTCACAATACAATACGCGACCCATGCGAGGGCTCGCACCCAAAGGACGGCGCAACAAGATCCATCTATGGACCACACAAGCACGCCCCAGCATACAATGCAACACAACAAACACTCAAACAACATGGTACACCCAGCTACAGGTGTGCCGCACACCCCCTATGTTTCACCAATGAGGTGCTGGACCATGAATTTCCAGAGGGATTCAAGCCCGTAAACATAGAGGCATACGACGGAACAACAGACCCTGGGGTCTGGATTGAGGACTACATCCTTCATATCCATATGGCTCGAGGAGATGATCTCCATGCCATCAAGTACCTACCCCTCGAGCTCAAAGGGCCATCTCGTCACTGTCTCAAAGGCCTCCCCGAAAGCTCCATTGGAAGTTGGGAAGAGCTAGAAGACGCCTTTCGGGCAAATTTTCAAGGGACTTATGTCCGACCTCTGGATGCGGACGATTTGAGTCATATAACTCAACAGCCCGGAGAGTCAGCCCGAAAGCTTTGGAACAGGTTTCTTACTAAAAAGAACCAGATTGTCGACTGTCGGGACGCCGAAGCCTTGGCAGCTTTCAAGCATAGCGTCCGTGACGAATGGCTCGCCAGACACCTCGGACGAAATAAGCCGAGAACGATGGCCGCATTAACAAACCTCATGACCCGCTTTTGCGCGGGTGAGGACAGCTGGCTAGCCAGATGCAGCACCAGCGACCCCAGTACATCTGAAGTTAGAGATGGAAACGGGAAATCACGGCGCAACAGCAATAACAAGCGCCGGATTAAAGAAGACAACATGAAGGACACGACAGTAAATGCCGGATTCAAAGGCTCTCGGCCAGGTCAAAAGCCGCCCCCCAAAGGCACCAGGGATGAACTATCCAGCCTCAACAAAATTCTGGACCAAGTATGTCAGATCCATAGTACCCCTGGTAAACCCGCTAATCATACCCACAGAGAATGTTGGGTCTTCAAGCAGTCCAGCAAGCTCAACACCGTACACAAGGGGGAGGATATACCAAGTGAAGACGAGGACGAGCCTCCCAAACAAGACGCGGTGGAGCAAAAGAAATTTCCACCAGAAGTTAAAACAGTAAACGTGTTACACGTGATCAAGGGAAAAAACAACGCGGCACTCTCAGGAACAAATACCCAAGTGCCTGTCACCGCGAAGTCCTGCCACTGGTCGTCTCAAACGATCACTTTCGACCATCGCGATTACTCAGCATGTATCCGACACGCAAGATGGGCTGCCCTGGTATTAGACCCAGTAATTGCCGGATATCACTTCACACGAGTCTTGATGGACGGCGGCAGTAGCCTAAACCTAATATATCAGGATACAATCCGCGGGATGGGGTTAGACACAACACAAATTCGCCATAGTAATACTACCTTTAAAGGAGTAACGCCAGGCCCAGGGGCCCATTGTACGGGCTCCCTCTCATTACAAGTTACATTCGGCTCCCCCGATAACTTCCGTCGCGAGCATTTAACTTTCCACATCGCTCTGTTTCAAAGTGGCTATCAAGCACTGCTTGGATGCGAATCTTTTGCTCGCTTTAATGCAATACCACACTACGCCTCCCTCACACTCAAGATGCCCGGTCCACGTGGCATCATTACAGTGCACGGAGATATGAAGCGCTCTCTGCGCGCCGAAGAGAGTGAGGCTGCCTTGGCAGCCAAACATTAAAGGCGTCCGGACCAGCGATCGAGTCCGACGCTGCTATTTACACCGAATAAGTGACCACACCCCTATTTGTTAATACAAGGGGCTCAACGCGCGCAGACAAGTGGCAATTTCTTATCATCTTCAATTATACATGGTTTCTTTAAAAACCACCTTTTTGCACGACAACTTTCTCACTTAACTTCCTCTCTTTTACAGACGATCATCGTGCTACACCCGTCCAGGATACGGCACAACGGAGACACAGGCGCAGACGTGCAGCAGGGACCCGCTCAAAGGATTCTTTTTAGATTAAGACCCTGCGTAAATCTTTTTTACTGTCTCTTGTTGATACATATCCACCATTGTGAAGGATGCTGACGTCTTGGCATGTGGCCATGCTAGAACAATGCACATACCTGGACACAAGGGGTTCTTACAAAGGCCATTATTTAGGCCCGGTTTATACCACAAACACCGAATACCCTAGGGAGTGTTCGGCGTCGCGAGTTTGGCCCTATATGCATAAGCTCCGAATCATTGTCTTTGGTCAAATGTTGGGTTTGCCCGGCTCCTGTGTTTTGGTGCCTTACGTTCCGCTTTACCGGCTAAGGTAGCACCAGGAGAACTACTGTGATTATGCCCTGGTTCATCCGGACGAGCACCTCAGTAGAGAAAGCCGAAAACTGACTGTCATGATATAGCGTGAGACTGGTCAACCACTCGATGACCTATGGGAATGCTAGAATTCCTCCGCCTAAACGAAGGGCCGTTTTCCGGCCAGGCATGTACGCAACCCGAGATCAGGAGAGTGTGGAGCCAACAGGGGCTATCTAGTAGCCCCACTGTCAAACTCCTATGGTTAAGTGAAAGTGTTAAAGCATTATAGTCCGGTTGCCTCGCTTGCTCCGCTATCACCTCCTTAATAGGACCAAGACGTTGGGTTAAGTGTGAACGCATGTTTTTGCTAGCACCTCCGCATTATATGCGTGGGGGTTGAAGCCGACGACTGCAATCTTTCAGGTTATACACACGTATACAAAAATGGCTGCCCAGGAGGCATCATATTACTTTCAGGCAAAAGTATAAAAATAGCCTTATCAAACTCTATAAAAGCATTTCTCTTACAATGAGATTACATATCACTCAAACATAATATTTTTTGAGCACTGGGCCTCTACCAAACGGGCACCCTCAAGAACTTCTTCAAAGTAGTGCTCAGCAGCCTTTCGGCCTATGGCCGAATCCCGCATTGCAACATTGGTAGCATCCATCTCTGCCCAGTATGCCTTGACACGGGCAAAGGCCATCCGTGCGCCCTCTATGCACGCCGACCTCTTCGTCGCATCAATGCACGGCACCACATCAAGTAACTGCTGCACCAAGCTGAAATAGATGTTCGATTTTGACCCTTCCGGCCATAACTGATCCATAACAGACCTCATGGAGAGTCCGGACAACCTATTTAGTTCGGCCCATTCGGCTAATTGGTCAGTCAATGACAACGAACGCTCGGGAGAATGGAATTTTCTCCAAAATAGTTGATCTACTTCACGGTCCGTCTGACCCTGGAAGTACTTGGCCGCATCGGCATCGCTCGCCGCCAAATGCATATACACATCCTCTGAACTCCACAGCCAATCCAGAGGGGCATACCGTGGATCTCCGAACCTCCTCTATAACATAAAGGATTTCCCAGCTACAATATCCCTGGCTTCCCGCAGCTCCTCCTTCTTTGCCCTCATAGCAGAGCGGTGGTCTTTTCTCGTCGCAACATCCTTCTCAAGGTCCAATGCCTTCACCTGGTTTTCCTTTTCAAGAACCCGGCAACGGTCGGCAGTGGCTTTTAATTCTTTGGCCATCTTGGCCATCTTGTCTCGGCTCTCGCCATGTGCGGCCTTCTCGGCTTGCAACTCTTCGGCTGCCTTCAAAGCAGCCGCATTACCCAACCTCGCGTGTTCCTTGGCTCGGGCAAGTTCTGCCCGCAAGGCTTCAACAGTGGCAGCTCCATCTGCAGTCACAACATACTAAAGATGCTGGCATCATACTGCTCTTCCTATTGTGGCGTTTATCAGATAACGACACTTACTGTGACACTCCAAAAAAAAATTATTTGGTTTTCAGCAAAAACTTTGTGGTTTTTGAAAAAAGAGGCCATTTAAAATTTTCCAGAAAACCTTCCTCTTAAAAATTTCTTTGGCAAGGATTTTATTTTTGTATCTTCTTCAAACTATGGTGTTTGATCATTTAAAACTCCTTCTCTGATGGTTCCCTTCTCAAAATATATTTTTGGAAATTATTCTTTTTCTTATAAAAAGAACTCTATGGATTTTGAGGTTTTTCTTATCTTGAAAACCACCCATGGTTTTACCATGTCTCCTATAGTAAATCTTCTCAAAATCCCTCCCTCCACCTTTGAACAATCTAAACTCTCTGTCTCAGCAAGTCCAAACAAGTTTTGGATTTTATTTCAATTATTTTTTATCTCTCAAATCATTTCTGCCAATTATTTTGAGCTTAAGTGATTTTCAAAGCAAGTACCACTTTGCCTTTGAGTTTTTATCCCAAACCAACTCCCCTGGAGAGTCCTTAGTACCCACAACCTAGAACCACCTAGATCCACTCTTCTTCTTTTCAAAAATTTCAAATTTCACTCACTGCAAGTTTGGACCAGATTTGACAAATTTGGTGAAATTCATATTTACATCTCTCCAAATATTCCACCAAAATTCAGGCAGCCTCCTGGTGCAATGAGAGGCCACCCCACCAAGTTTCAGCTCAAGGAAAAATCCCTAGATGCTAAAATCATTTCGTCGAACACTTGGCAGGCACTGTTTCCGTAGACTTTCAGAAAAATTCAGAAAAATTCAGAGATGTAGCGTCGTTTCTTCGTCAGTGATCGGTCACCTGTCCACAGTGCGCTTGGTGCGTTGCACGCGGCCCCTTCTCCCTGGCCAGCACCCCGCACGCGCGCTTGGCGTCTCCCTGGCGTCGGTGGCGTCCTGAGTCGCCCGCGCCGGCGTGTCTTGCGGCGGCCAAACCACCGTAGCGGCTGACAAGTAGCAGAACGACGGCATAACACCGTTCCGCGCCGCCCTTTGCTCCCTAGCTCTACGCGTGGCTCATGCACGCCAGCGCAACCCCACTGCACCGTCGCCGTGGCGCGCCATGCACGGAGCATGCTCTCTGCCGCCGACGGACCCGCGCTGTCCCGTTCCGACAAAACCTGCCCTAAGCTTCTAATCCTAACTCGTTTAACACCTAAACGGACCCAGTGAACCCCCACGACGGCGCTCAACCCCTAAACCTCCCCGACCAATGCCCTGCGCCGCCGTAAGCTTCGCCGGAGAACCCCGTTCTCGGCCACCGCCTCGGACCGCCTATAAAAAGGGCTCCCGAACTCGCTCTCGAGCACACACCCCCTCTGCATTTCACCAGCACCCCGCCAGGCCAACAGGAGGACCTCGAGGAGGTCTCCTCCCCCGACTCCGGCCGCCCCGATCCGCCTCGGCCACCAGCTCGATTCGCTCCGATGAGGCCGTCCCCGGCGCCCAAATCTCGTCTATAGCCTCCTCTAGCTACCAGAATTCTAACCCCCTCCTCAATTTGATCTCCGCAGCTCTCTCCGACGAGGCCCTCAACCACCCGAACCGCCGTCCGCCGGAGCAAGGCTCGTCGTCGACGTGGTACTCGCCGGCGACCACCACCACCACCAACAGACGTGGAATGGCGCCCTGAACACAGAGGTACCCTCCGATCCCCCTGCCTTGCCGTGGATCGCCGCCGGCGACCACCGCGGCTCTCGGGCACCGGCGAACTCTGCCGCCCCGTTTGAATATTCAAACCTGACGGGCGGGACCCGCCTGTCAGCCTCTCTGTCCTTTCTAAACGAAACGTTTTCTGAAAACGCCTTCTGCCAAATGCGCTTTCCTCTGGGCTGGCGTAGTCGCTACCGAAGCGTTTTCTGTTTTTAGAAGCTAGCCCCTGGAAACTTTCTGTTTCATTACAGATGGGTCCTTGGGTTAAAACCCTTATAACTTTTTAACAGAAAGGATTTTTTGAGCAATTCTTTTTCTGTCCTCTTCAAATTTTTGTCTAGTTTTTTATCATATTTATTTGAAAAAAATTTGGAATAATTTTTGTGCACCTCACGGTATTCACGATAGCGCGTATATTTTCTTTATACCGTAGATACCAAAGGAGGTGATGGGACCGCAAACTTCACCGAGCTAGGCTCCGACTACTCTGAACCAGGCAAGCATGTTTGAACTTTTGATATGATGATTGTTTTGGCATGTTAGCATTAAGTAGTTTCATGGCATGTTGATGAGTATACCGATAAATGTCATGTTACATGCAACGATGAGGCAAGTGAGTTTCGAAAATCCATAAGTGGATGGATGTGAGTATGCATGGCCATGTGTTGGCATGAGGATGGGTAAGATGGCAGTGTTGTAGCATGCCAGTCTTATGCCAGACTATATGAATTCAGTGACAACCCGTATCAGTCCAGTTCCTTCCATTCTCCCTTCCCTGTACTACCACATGTTTTTCGCAAGGGATATGGCTTAGTAGGTTGCAAACCGCTTCCCTGGTACACACCAAAAGGAGAGGCCGTGATGATGGTTCCATGGCCCTGGATTAAAGCCAGTCATCCGGTCAGGGGGCATGGGTGTTTCCGGTTGGGACCGAGAGGGGGGAACCCCTTAGAGCGCGTGTATATAAATTTGATCCCATGCTATTCGAGATTGTGATCTCCCTGTCTCAAAAGTTTTTCTTGGACGATGTCTAGGGTGATTCCTAGCATCGAGAGGTAGGATGGGTGTGTACTGGTTAGCTGTGTTTTCTTCCGAAATACCGTAAACGGAACTAGTCCTTCATGACTACGGAAATCCGTTGGCTGTGGGAAAATTTTTGTACAAACCCTGCAGAGTCATATATTCCTTGAATCATCTATTCCATGTCCAAGTTCAGTAATATCTTATCCTGACAAGTGCCAGTTTTGATGACAGACTCCGGTGAATCACATGAGAGCTAAGTCCAGTTAAATGATTATTCCTATGGATGGGCTAACCTGTTTATTTTCATGGATTGAATGTTTATTATGAGTACTATTTACTTGTGAATAAAAGCCCTTTCTGTGATGTCGCTCAGACGTCCGACTGTGGTATTGTTATTATTTACTTTCAGTAAAAGCCTTTTCTGTGACGTCGCTCAGACGTCCGACTGCGGCATTGTTATATTTTATTTTCAATGAAAGCCCTTTCTGCGATGTCGCTCAGACGTCCGACTGCGGCATTTCTTTTAAAGCCCTTTATGTGGCGTCGCTCAGACGCCCGACTGTGGCATTTCTTTTAAAAGCCCTTTATGTGGCGTCGCTCAGACGCCCGACTGTGGCATTTCTTTTAAAAGCCCTTTATGTGGCGTCGCCCAGACGCCCGACTGTGGCATTTCTTTTAAAGACCTTTATGTGGTGTCACCTAGACGCCCGACTGCGGCGTGCTTTATTCATTTATCTTCCTATCGAGGTGTCGCTTCAGACACCCGATTGGGTTTACAGTTATTTCATTGGGTTTTCGAGCGGACTACCGCCGACCCCCTTTTTACCTGTCTTATTTTTTATGAATTAATGTGCCACTGTTAAAAATTAATCATGACTCATCCATGCATGCATTTGTTATATCTTACGTCCGAACTATCTTGCGAGTACTTTCAAAGTACTCACCTGGCTTGTTGATTTGGCCAGATGTTGACGAAGGCGATCTCATGGATGAAGAATTTGATAGTGAGTCCGACGCCTAGAGGAATCCCAGTCAGTCTTGTGCGACCCTGGATTTGGCCACTATATTATATCCGCTTCCGCTACCAAATAAATTCATCGAGCCTCACCTCGACGCTCGATGAGATGCCAGTTTTAGAGTCCTGTATCACACTCCCCACTGTGTTTTTCCACCACCACCCTATCCTCGAGTCAGTAGTATGCCTCCACACCACTGTGTCATGTCCGCCATTATGTATAATTATTGGAGTGCTTGTAATAATTTGGTTGAGCAACCGTAGCTCGACCCTGTAATATATTTTATTCTACTGGCTTATTGTATCAAGAATTTGTCTACCGGTAAGGAGGAATTTTTCTCATACTGGACTCAAAAGATTGGTTTCTCAATAGATATTTTTATTGGAAAACCGGTCGTGACACTTACCCTGTGCCTCGTCAAGCCTTTTGTTAACAAGCTCGATGTCGGCGTCTGCCGCATCCAACTACCGTTCTAAATGGGCAAACTCGCTAGTCCGGCTAGCCAGCGGAGCTTCCATCACATGCACATAGAGGCAGTATGGTTATTACCTGGGAATATGATCCCCTGTTCGTCGTCATTTCCGACGACAACCAGACTCTCAGGGGCTACTATCTACACAGGGCACACCTAGTATGTGCAGGACTATCATACATTCTTTTACATAGCTCAAAGCCTGTCAGAAGACTCATAAAAGCTTCATGCAATCCGCTTTCAGCGGACGATATTCTCTCCATCACCGTATTCATCAGCATATGGTGTTCATCTGAGATGGCCGCTCGCCCCACCAACTCCCTCAGAACATCCGATGGCACACTAGACGGTTCCGGACTCTTTTGTCTGCTCTCTTCGGGAGCCGGACACTGGGAGCTTCGGGGGTCAATGGGATTATCTTCTGGCCTCACCGGACTCGGAGAGGCCCTCCGCGATGACAGTTCAGGGTCACCCGCTTCCAGAGCGGAGGAGTCCGGAGGAGGCGTTTCGCTCTCCATCATCTCTGGAAGAAGATCCTCCGAAGACGAGCTCATTTGAGAGGGGCTAAGGCCCGAACTGCAAAAATATATGCGGTGGTTATCTTCTTAGAAGAAAAAGATGGCATATCTGTACTATTAAAGTATTTTGAGTCACTTACGACTCGCGGGAGAATTGATCCCCCCGCGGACTTTGTGCGGCAACAGCGCCCCCCAAGGCAGGACCCTCTGTGGGAGACTTTTTCTCCCGTTTGGAAGCTTCGGCTTCCGAATCCCCGGGCGCAGTCCTTTTCCTCTTCAGGTCATCTTCCTTCATGGAGACGCTTGCTCCCTTGGTTAGAATGGGCAGCGTTGGGGGCCCGCGTCCGCGCGCATTATCCTCCACAATATCTTCCTTCAAGGGCTCCGGGCAAGGTGCGGTCTGGAGCATCTTTTCCAATACCAGGTTTTCCAAACCCTCAGGGAGGGGGGCCGAACACCGAATCAACTTCGCCTTTGTTAGCCAGTCTTGGTCAAAAAGCAAACTCTAAAAAAAATAACTTCGTAACAAAAGAGAGATAGTATGTTCGGCTGGAGGATACCTTACCTGTTCGGCGGCGCGGTTACTACTCAGGCCCACATCCTCGGTGATTTCCGGACACTCCACCTGAGGTCCGAAGAATGACTTGTACATCTCCTTGTGCGTGAGGCCGAGAAAATCTTGAATGACACGCGGTCCCTCAGGATTGAACTCCCATAGGCGAAGAGGCCGGCGTTTGCAAGGCTGGACTTGACGAACTAGCAAAACTTGTATTACCGCAACCAAACTAAAATCTCCATTGAAGAGATCTTGAATGCGGCTTTGCAATATGGGCACGTCCTTGGCTGGCCCCCAGCTCAGACCTCTACTGATCCATGACATCAGTTGTGGTGGAGGGCCCGAGCGGAAAACAGGGGCGGCCGCCCACTTGGCACTTCTAGGAGCCGTGATATAGAACCACTCCCGTTGCCACAATTCAGACACCTCTGTGATGGAGGAAGGAACCCATTGGCCTTGAAAGCTAGATCCGGACATGACTGAAGGTTCGGAGCACCTGACCTGAACTTTGGGCGTTTGAGCTCGAGGTGGGGGAAGGATTTGATTGAGCATGGGAGGGAAAAATAAAATCCTTGTCCCCTTTATAAAGAGGGTGAATATCAAGCGTCCTCTCCGTGTCCATTTGGACTTGCCTATAATCTAGGAGTCCTAGAAGCGGTTGGGTTACCCACGCCCGTATTGATGAGAATCCCGGAATAAGGGGACACGATCTCTGCTTTAACAAGACGTGCCATGGAAACCGCGTCGCATGATGCGCTGAGGTGGGGTAATAAAATGACTCGGATAAAGCCTTGGCCGTGGTGTGACACATTACGGAATACGTCACCAGATTAGATTTGTGTAAATATTATTCTCTCTATGGCGATATGTGGAAACTTATTTTGCAGAGCCGGACACTATCTTTGTGTTCAAAATCTTCTATGAAGTACTTGGAGGAGGAACCCGCCTTGCAATGCAGAAGACAATTTGCGTGTCAAACTTGTCATCATTGAAGCCTGGTTCAGGGGCTACTGAGGGAGTCCTGGATTAGGGGGTGTCCTGATGGCTGGACTATAACTTCAGCCGGACTCCAGGACTATGGAGATACAAGATTGAAGACTTCGTCCCATGTCCGGAAGGGACTTTCCTTGGCGTGGAAGGCAAGCTTGGCGATACGGACATTCAGATCTCCTACCATTATAACCGACTCTATGTAACCCTAACCCAATCCGGTGTCTATATAAACCGGAGGGTTTTAGTCCGTAGGACAAGATACACATCAACAATCATACCATAGGCTAGCTTCTAGGGTTTAGCCTCTCTGATCTCGTGGTAGATCAACTCTTGTAATACCCATACCATCAATATTAATCAAGCAGGACGTAGGGTTTTACCTCCATCGAGAGGGCCCGAACCTGGGTAAAACTTCGTGTCCCCTGCCTCTTGTTACCATCCGGCCTAGACGCACAGTTCGGGACCCCCTACCCGAGATCCGCCGGTTTTGACACCGACAGCCGCTCCAAGCCTCGTCGCTCAAATGACGGAAATACTGGCACTAGAGAGAATAGTACTCCAGGCGACGCCGAAAACAATGAAGACCCCTTCGGGGCTGCATCCAAATAGGAGGAACAAGACAACGGGCTAGATAACCCTGATAATCAGGCCATGCCCAATGACCCAGACGATGATAGTTATCGTCCAGTCTCCGAGGATGATGGGAGCCTCGGCAATGAGGACTTCATCATGCCTGAGGCACCCCTCGAGCAGGAGCTCTTCAAGCGCCAGCTAATAGCCACTGCAAGAAGCCTGAAGAAGAAGCAGCGGCAGCTTCAAGCTGATCAAGACCTACTCACTGATAGGTGGAATGATGTCCTGGTAGCCGAAGAATACGACCTCAAGCGCACAGCCAAGAGTTGCCCAAAGCATAGACTGCTACCTCAGTTCGATGAGGAGGCACCAAATCCCATACCTCCCTCACGCAATGCGGAACGACCACCACGTGGTCAGGATAGTGTGGCGGACGGACCACCCCGCGGTCGGGATAAAGTGGCTCCTCGGGCCGAACAACAGCCCGCCCCACCACCTCACAAAAACAGGGATAGAACAGCTCGGGACCATACATATGACCTTCGGCAGGAGCTGGATAGTAGAGCAGAACACACCAGATCAATCTATGGATCGCGAGGACGCTTCTCGATTCGGGATGACGGCTACCTATTCGAGCGTGACAAACCTAGTCACACCCGGGCCGATAATCGCAGATGCACTCCATCAGAGGTGCGCCGTGATGCGGCCCGATATAGAGGCGCCGCACACCCTCTCTGTGTTCATAGATGAGGTGCTGGATCACGAATTCCCCGAGGGGTTCAAGCCCGTCAATGTTGAATCATACGACAGAACAACCGACTCTATAGTATGGATTGAGGACTTTATTCTCCACATCCACATGGCCCGTGGAGACGACTTCCACGCCATCAAATACCTGCCACTGAAACTCAAAGGACCAGCTAGACACTGGCTGAATAGCCTGCCCAAGAATACCATTTGCAGCTAGGAGGACTTGGAAGAGGCCTTTCTTGACAACTTCCAACGTACATATGTCTGGCCAGCCGATGCCGATGACTTAAGCCACATAGTACAACAACCTGGAGAATCAGCCAGAAAATTCTAGACTAGGTTCCTAACCAAAAAGAACCAGATCGTTGACTGTCCGGATGCCGAAGCCCTAGCGGCCTTTAAGCACAACATCCGTGACGAATGGCTAGCAGGCCACCTCGGCCAAGAAAAGCCGAAGTCAATGGCTGCCCTTACGGCACTCATGACCCGCTTTTGCGCAGGTGAGGACAGTTGGCTGGCTCGTAGCAAAAACACAGCCAGCAACACAGGCCCCTCCGAGGCCAAGAACAGCTCCAGAAAGATCCGGCGTAATAGACACAAACGTCGAAGCAATGGCGACAACACCAATGACACCACCATTAACGGCGGATTCAGCGGCTCCAAGTCCGGACATCGAAAGAATCCCTACAAAAGGGACAACGAGGGACCATCCAGCCTGGATCGCATACTCGATCGTCCGTGCCAGATACATGGTACCCCAGATAAACAAGCCAATCAAACCAACAGAGACTGTTGGGTTTTCAAACAGGCTAGCAAGTTAAATGCCGAAAACAAAGAAAAGGGACTAAGGGAGTCCTGGATTAGGGGGTGTTCAGATAGCCGAACTATACCTTTAGCCGGACTCCTGGACTATGAAGATACAAGATTGAAGACTCCGTCCCATGTCCAGAAGGGACTTTCCTTGGCGTGGAAGGCAAGCTTGGCGATATGGATGTTCAGATCTCCTACCATTGTAACCGACTCTATGTAACCCTAACCCTCTCCGGTGTCTATATAAACCGGAGGGTTTTAGTCCATAGGACAACAAACACATCAACAATCATACCATAGGCTAGCTTCTAGGGTTTAGCCTCTCTGATATCGTGGTAGATCTACTCTTGTACTACCCATATCATCAACATTAATCAAGCAGGACGTAGGGTTTTACCTCCATCGAGAGGGCCCAAACCTGGGTAAAACTTCGTGTCCCTTGCCTCCTGTTACCATCCGGCCTAGACGCACAGTTCGGGACCCCCTACCCGAGATCCGCCGGTTTTGACACCGACATTGGTGCTTTCATTGAGAGTTCCTCTGTGCCGTCGTTGTCAGGCCCAATGGCTCCTACGATCATCAATGGCGATGCAGTCCAGGGTGAGACCTTCCTCCTCGGACAGATCTTCGTCTTTGGCGGCTTCGCACTGCGGGCCAGTTCACTTGGCCATCTAGAGCAGATCGAAAGCTATGCCCCAAGCCGTCAGGTCAGATTCGGAAGTTTAAACTACACGGCTGACATCCGCGGGGACTTGATCTTCTATGGATTCAAACCACTGCCGAGCGCGCCGCACTGTCACGACGAGCATGATCTAGCTCCACCGCCGAACAGTGCTCTAGAGGCCGCACCCACATCGGCTCCGACCCTTAGTTCAGAGCCAACCGCACCGATTGAGGATGGGCGGTTGGACGCCACCTCGGGGGCTGTGATCCCCACGGAAGTTGAGCCAAACACCAGCCCCGTACTCTACAAGACTCATGACTCCATGGGGCCGGATTCTTCGCTGAACTCCGAACCCTCCACGCCCCTGCCGATCGAATCCGATTGGGCGCCGATCATGGAGTTCACGGCCGTGGACGTCTTTCAGCACTCGCCTTTCGGTGATATCCTGAAGTCACCGAAGTCTCTCTCTTTATCAGGAGAGCCCTGGACGGACTACAGTCAGCAAGGTTGGGGTACGGACAATGAAGAAATTAAAAACCCACCCACCACCCACTTTGTAGCCACTGTCGATGACTTAACCGACATGCTCGACTATGACTCCAAAGACATTGACGGTATGGACGCCGATGAAGGAGATGATGAAGAACGAGCGCCTACTAGGCCCTGGAAAGCCACCTCGTCATATGACATATACATGGTGGACACCCCAAAAGAGGGAGATGGCGATGGAACAGTGGAGGATGACCCCTCCAAGAAACAACAAAAGCGCCGGCGTCAGCAGTGCCGCTCAAAATCCCGCCAACACAAAAATGGTGATTCCAGCACGGGAGATAATAATACTCCGGAGAGTGCCGAAGAAAACCCCCTCCAGCAAGGTTTAGCACAGGAGGATGGAGAAACCATCCCTCATGAGAGAGCGGCAAACAGAGAGGTTGAGGACGATAATTATATGCCTCCCTCCGAAGACGAGGCAAGCCTCGACAACGACGAAATCGTCGTGCCAGAGGATCCCGTTGAGCAAAAGCGTTTCCAACGCAGGCTTATCGCCACGGCAAGAAGCCTCAAGAAAAAACAGAAATAGCTCAGAGCTGATCAAGATTTGTTGGTTGACAGATGGACTGAAGTCCTTGCGGCCGAAGAGCATAAACTCGAATGCCCCTCCAAGAGTTACCCAAAGCGCAGGTTGCTACCCCGATTAGAGGAGGAAGCACTTGATGAGGCCGAACGGCCACCTCGTGGCCGCGACAGAGAGGCCTCCCGGCCCTCCACTCAAGCTGCACCCTGTACCAAGGCACGGGAATATGCGCCGGACATACGACACATGTTGGAGGACAAGGCTCGCGTGGGCACCCCACGGCTCGAGACTGTAACCGTCACGCCGGCCACACATTCGGCAGGGCCGAACACAGTAGACAAAGCTCATTGGAGCTACGTCATGATATCGCCCAGTACAGAGGCGCCGCACAACCATTGTGCTTTACAGACGAAATAATGGATCATCAAATCCCAGAGGGTTTCAAACCCGTAAACATCGAATCATATGATGGCACAACAGACCATGCGGTATGGATCGAGGATTATCTCCTTCATATCCACATGGCCCGCGACGATGATTTTCACGCCATCAAATACCTCCCACTCAAGCTTAAAGGACCAGCTCGGCATTGGCTCAACAGCTTGCCAACAGGGTCAATCAGTTGTCGGGAGGACCTGCAACCCGCATTCCTCGACAATTTCCAGGGCACTTATGTGCGACCCCCAGATGCCAATGACCTAAGTCACGTAATCCAGCAGCCAGAGGAATCGGCCAGACAATTCTAGACACGGTTCCTAACAAATAAAAATAAAATAGTCGACTGTCAGGACGCTGAGGCCCTAGTAGCCTTCAAGCACAATATCCGTGACGAGTGGTTGGCCCGGCACCTCAGACAGGAAAAGCCGAAATCTATGGCAGCACTCACGACACTCATGACCCGCTTTTGCGCGGGAGAAGACAGCTGGCTCGCTCGTAGCAACAATATGACCAAGAACCCTGGTAGTTCGGACACTAGGGACATTAGTGGCAGGTCGCGTCGCAACAAGCAGAAGCGCCGCATTAACGGTGACAATGCTGAGGGTACGGCAGTTAATGCAATATTCAGAGGCTCTAAATCCGGTCAGCGGAAGAAGCCATTCAAAAGGAATCCTAGGGGCCCGTCCAGCTTGGACCGAATACTCGACCGCTTGTGCCAAATACATGGCACCCCCGAAAAGCCGGCCAATCACACCAACAGGGATTGTTGGGTGTTCAAGCAGGCAGGCAAGTTAAGCGCCGACAATGAAGACAAGGGGCTGCATAGCGATGACGACGAGGAGCCCCGGCCGCCAAACAACAATGGACAGAAGGGTTTTCCCCCACAAGTGTGGACAGTAAACATGATATACGCCACCCACGTCCCCAAAAGGGAGCAGAAGCGTGCGTTAAGGGACGTATACGCGGTAGAGCCAGTCGCCCCAAAGTTCAACCCATGGTCCTCCTGCCCGATAACCTTTGATCTAAGAGACCATCCCACTAGCATCCGTCATGGCGGATTTGCCACATTGGTTCTAGACCCAATTATTGATGGATTTCATCTGACTAGAGTCCTCATGGACGGTGGCAGCAGCCTGAACCTGCTTTACCAGGATACAGTGCGAAAAATGGGCATCAATCCCTTTAAAGGCGTAATACCAGGTGTAGATGCCAACTGTACAGGCTCAGTCACACTTGAAGTGGTCTTCGGATCCCCGGATAATTTCTGAAACGAGGAATTAATCTTCGACATAGTCCCATTCCGAAGTGGCTATCATGCACTGCTTGGACGAACCACATTCGCCAAATTCAATGCGGTACCGCACTATGCATACCTTAAGCTCAAGATGCCAGGCCCTCGTGGAGTAATTACGGTCAATGGAAACACCGAACGCTCCCTCCGAATGGAGGAGCGCACGGCGGCCCTTGCAGCGGAAGTACAAAGCAGCCTCTCCAGGAAGTTCTCCAGTCTGGCCATTAAACGTCTGACACTGTCAAGCACGTCCGGAGTAACCTACAACAAGACCGCCTGGCACATTACGAGCAGGCGTAGCAATGCGGCCACAACCCCAACCCTCGCAAAAAGGCGACACCAGTACTTCGCGTCCATAACTACGCTCTGGAAATACCATGGGCATAGGGGGAGGGGCACCATCACGGCACGCCCAAAACACGGCTTAAACCGCACCAGGGGCTGCCGATTTTTTTTACTTTTCTCTTACTTCCAGGACTCTACTCTCCGGAAGGCCTGTTCGGCAGTTCAATTGCTGCACAAACGACACAAGAACCAGGGAAGCAGATAAGCCATGCCACATTACGGAAATCCCAGGTGGTCTCTATCATGAGCAGTATACCTGTTTCGCATACTATTCTGCAGCTTGCCCCTGGAATAGACATGTTAAATAGTCCAACTTTTCATTTATCACATTACTTGTATCGTTCTGCTTTGATCGCAGCTATTTTTAATAAACAATGCATAGCTTTTGTCTATTTTTCGCATTATCTTTTTATAAATAAATGTTCCTTAACGACATGTTGCACCCGTACAACTTGGTACGGCCAAAATACGCCAGGGGCTTTTAGCACCCCTCAATATGGTGTGAGAAGACCGAACACTTTCACAAGTGCGGCACCCCGAACTTATAACACTATATGCATCGGCTCCGAATCATGTCTTGGGTCAATAGTTGGGTTTGCCCGGCTCCTATGTTTTGGTGCCTTACGTTCTGCTATATCGGCTAAGGTAGCACTAGGAGAACCACTGCGATTGTGCCCCAGTTGAGCTGGGCCGAGCACCTCAGTGGAGAAAGCTAAAACTGACTGTCATGATGAAGCGAGAGCTGGTCGCTGTTCAAGAGGTTTTTTCGAGTCCCTAAAGACTTATGCCGCTTAGGGCGAGGAGTCGGCTCTGTCCGGCCAAGGCGTGGATAGCGCCCCAAACTCGGTCTTCCGAATACTAGGGGCTTCGCCGAAATTTAAAATTATAGAATTCTATGGCTAAGTGAGAGTGTTCATGCATTATAGTCCGATTGCCTCGTTCGTTGGGCTGAGCGCCTCCCTCGAAGGACCCAAATATGGGAAAAAGAGCGCCCAGGTTTATCCCCGAACACCCCAGCACTAGCGGCAAGGGGGCAAAAGCCGACGACTCGCCATCTCTCAGTATTGATAAACAGCTGCACAGAAGGTAATATTTTAAATTCAAGCAGCATTGCTCAGTGCATATGAACAAGTTTTCAGCGCACAGGACAAACACGAGCGAGTTTTACTCAAAAATTACATCCCTAGTACATTCATCCGCCACAAGGCGGGCACCCTTAAGAACATCCTTGTAGTAATTTTTGGGCTTGCGATGCTCTTTCCCCGCTGGTGGCCCGTCCTTCACAAGCTTCACCGCATCCAGCCTGCCCCAGTGCACCTTAGCACGGGCAAAGGCCCTACGGGCACCTTCAATACAGACGGAGCGCTTGATGACTTCGAGCCTTGGACAGGCCTCCACCAGCCGCCGCACCAGCCCAAAATAGCTCCCAGGCAGAGCCTCTCTAGGCCACAGCCGAACTAAGAGGCCCTTCATGGCCTGTTCGGCCGCCTTGTGGAGCTCGACCAGTTGCTCCAGCTGGTCGCTCAGGGGAATGGGGTGTCCGGCCTCAGCATACTGGTACGAGAACACCTTCTCCGTCGAGCTACCCTCCTCAGCTCGATAGAATGCGGCGGCATCGGATACACTCCGGGGAAGATCTGCAAATGCCCCTGGAGAGATCCAGATTCGGGTAAGTATCAAGTAACTCACGTTTATGTGTTTACTTTGCATAAAGAATGCCTTACCCGCCGCTATCTTCTTCACCTCATCCAACTCCTGGAGGGTCTCCTGGGATTCGGCCTTGGAAGATTTGGCATTTTCAATAGCCACCGCAAGCTCGGACGCTTGCGTCTTCGAGTGACGCTCCAAACTCTCATGTTTTTCCATGAGAGCCTGGAGCTCTTGCCGCACCTTGCCAACCTCGGCCTCATACTTCTCCCGCTTGGTGCGCTCCGAGGCCGAATTCTTCTCGGCCTCGTGCAACGCTTGCTTAAGGGTCGCCACCTCAGACGTGGCCCCTACAATAGCCACGATAATCCTGTCATTTTTTGCAATTGCACCTTATATATATATATATATATATTTAACAAGGTATTTCTTACCTTCATTGTCCTCGAGCTGCTTCTTGGCACGCTCGAGCTCTTGCTCGGACCTTTCAAGGTCCTGCTTTAGCGTGTCCACTTCTACAGTCAGTGCGGCGGACGCAAGCAGGGTAGCCTGCACATGCATATTGACTCATTTTTGTTAGACTCCTGCGAATTCTATTTGATCCTCTATTCGGCTTTTTGTCAGGACCCCGACTCGATGCCACATAGGTCTAGCATGTAACACCTCATATCACTTTGCGGCCTCACGCACGGTATTCCCACGGGTGTCGCCTTACCTTTGCCCGGGACCGTTTGCGTCTTTTGGCACACGTATATGATAGTGTCGCTAGCACCCATATGATAAGGAGCCCGGGCTGACATGGCTAGTCGTAAACCCAAAGTGGCACAGACTTACAGGGACAGGCATCCATGACCCAGCATCGAACGTGTCGGTCATCAGCGAGTGAATCCAGGCTGTAGCACTGGGCTAGCAGGACTCCGGTGAACCGGGCTGTAGCAGGCTAACAGGACTCCGGTATTCATCGCGTGACATTTCCCCGAAGGGACAGACACAGGAACGAAGAAGGACACATGCCGGCCAGCCTAAGTGTTCCGGAGCAGTAGCAAGCTACCATGGCTCAGTGGAAACACTAGGAGACATTTCCCGGTAAGAGAGGCTACTAAAGATAAACAACTAGATGGTCAGATCCCACACATACCAAGCATTTCAATAACATACACACAATATGCTCGATATGTGCAATACAACATGGCATCACAAAATGACTCTACGACTCAAGTAGTTTATTCAATAGGCTCCGAGGAGCGAGATATTACAAACATGGGTCTCATGACCCAACACTCAGAGCATACAAGTCAAAGCACAAGCGGAAGCTATCATGTCTGAGTACAGACATCTATAAATGAAAAAGGCTGAGAAGCCTGACTATCTATCAGATCCTGCCGAGGGCACAAGATCGTAGCTGAGGTATCAAGCTAAACGTCGAAGTCCACGGAAACTACTAGTGAGACTGAAGTCTCTCTGCAAAAACATAAAATAGGCAAACGTGAGTACAAATGTACCCAGCAAGACTTACATCAGAACTATCTACATATGCATCATTATCAACAAAGGGGTGGTGGGGTTTAACTGCAGCAAGCCAGCTTTGACTCGGTGGCTATCCTAAACTACGACTGCAATGTAACTTTTTGAGGTGGCGCACACGAGTCCACATATTCACCATATCAATACACCACTATGGATCCGCTCCCGTCTCCCTACGAGAACGCCATCCATAGCACTCACGCTTATCTTGCGTATTTTAGAGTATCCACTTTCACTTGTCTATGAACTGATATAAGCAACCCAGAAGTCCTTTTCCGCGGACACGGCTATTCGAATAGATATAGTTAACCCTGCAGGGGTGTACTTCTTCACACACGCTCTCACCACTTACCGCCGTTTACACGACATGTACTCGGCAACCTTCAAGCGGAAGCCCAACGTGGGTGTCGGCCACGGCCTACCTAAACACTCAAGTCTCTAGTCCAGGTTTATCGCCTATTCGGGTTCCATCCATGAGGAGATCCGGCCGGAGTTTCGCTCACAGCCCCAAACGATGTGAACAGGGTTCCCGAGACACCAAACGGGCGCCCGGTACACCGTGCCACGTGCCTACCGCATCACAGCCCACCCCTACGGTCAGCGCTGTCCACGGCCTCCAGCATACTACAAACACCAGAAACTACTTGCAACTCCTGGACAGAGGACAAGGGTGATTAAGAAGCCGAGAGGGTCCATTGGTTTCGGGCCCAATGCGTGGTAGTAGCTGAATCATGGATCACAAACACAGAACTCAGTTCCTGAGGACGGCTGCAATGAGACAACCCACCATGTACTCCTACATGGCCTCTCACCGCTACCTTTACCAAATCGTGTTCACACACTTAGCTCACACACAGTAGGACATGTTCACACGCCTCTGATTCATCCCCGATGAATCAGACCTGACTCAACTCTAAGCAGTAGCAGGCATGACAAACAAGCATGAATGAGTAGGCACATCAGGGCTCAAACAACTCCTACTCATGCTAGTGGGTTTCATCTATTTACTGTGGAATGACAGGTCATGCAAAGGATAAAGGGGTTCAGCTACCGCAGCAAGTAACAGATGAATCGGTGTTGTCCTAATGCAGTAAAAGAGAGCAGGAGCGAGAGAGTAGGATTGTATCGGAATGAACAAGGGGGTTTTGCTTGCCTGGCACTTCTGAAGATAACATTGAGTCTTCATCAGTGTCAACGATCACATCATCGGTATCGCGTCTATCGAGAGGGGACAAATACCGGCAACACAGAAGGAACACAATCAATGCAATGCACAATATGATGCATGATCATGACATGGCAAAATGAATGTGTTTTGGGCTAATGCAACTAGCAACAGATTAAATGAAGTTGGTTTGAATACAAATTCAAATTCAAACTCCATATGTGATTATTTAAATGCCATTTAATTGATTTGCCCTAAACAGTAGTGATAAGTTGTTCTAACATGCATGAAAATGGTACAGATGGATTCCTTGAATTTTTCTGATAATTTTTCATATATAATTTATTAAATTTGGAGTTACGGTTAATTTTCTATGATTTATTGAAGTTTTAGGCATTTTCTGGAATTTCAGAATTAAATTAAATCCAGAAAATGAGTTATGACATCAGCACTGCGTCATGCTTGCGTCAGCAAGTCAACAGGGCTGCCCGGGTCAAATCTGACGTGTGGGGGCCACACGTCAGTGACACAGGAGCTAATCCCGGTCAAACCCAGCGCTGACTGGGGTTTGACCAGGGGTGGGGCCCGCTGTCAGTGGCTGTGGGGGGGGGTGTTTAGGCATCATTAGTGCTAATTAGGCGTGCCACGTCGGCAGTCGCCGGAGTTCGGCCGGCGACGACCAAAACTGCGGCGGGAGTTCGCCGGAGTGGCGCTGCGAGGGGTTTTGGGCCAAGCCAAGGGCACCAGAGGGTAGCCCGTGCCCGTGCGCATCTAGGGGGGCCAACGGGAGGTGCGGGGGTGGCCGGAGCTCGCCGGAGTGGGGGCCGCAGCGGCTGCCAGAGCTCGGGTTTGGGAGGAGCGAGGTTACGGGGCGCTAAGGGGCTGGCTGAGGGGCTATGCTGACTCCTGGGGCAGCTAGGAGCACGCTAGGCTCGTCGGACTGGCCGCAGCAGCACGTCAGTGCCATGCCCGGCGTCCATGGCGGACGGCGGCGCTCGGGAATGTGGCCGGGGTGCTACGGCACGGGAACGAACAAAATGGAGGAGGGGAAACGGAGTGGAGCTCACAGGGATCGTGCAGGGAGGGTCAGCGAGCTCGGGGGCGCGCCGGAGTGGCCGAATTCGACGGAGAACGGCGCCGGGGCCGAAGCTTGGGGATGATGACGATGGCGGCTGCTCGGGGCCCTTCCGGTCACGTGGCTCGGTGAGGGGGTTGGCGACGAGGTGCAGGAGCTCGGGAGCACGTCGGAGAGGGAAGGGGGTGGCCGTGGTCATGGCTACGGCGAGCGGCGCTCCCAGGTGCGTTCGGTGACGAGAGGGAGGAAGAACAGAGGAGGAGGAGGGGTCCAGAGAGAGAGAGACGATCGAGGGGGGTCGGGGCCGTCTTCGTGGCGTCGCGAGGGGGTCGGGGGGGGGGCTGCCACGGCGAAGCAGGAGGTGGAGGCCTCCGCGTGCGCGCGTGCGTGCGGTGTCCGTCCTCCTGGCAGAGGAGGAAGAAGACAAGGGGGGAGGAGGAGGTGGGCTGGGCCGGCTGGGGGGGGGACTGGGCCGGCTGGTGGGCTGCACGGTGGGCACCAGGTAAGTCCTTCTCTGTCTTCTAATTCTATTTCAGTTCTGTTTTCTTTTTATTTAATTCTTTTGCCACTGTTTTGAATTAAAATAATAATTCAAACAATGCCAAAAGCTCCTCTGAATATTTTATTTGGCTAGATGGACTTTTCCAAAAGCTCATAAAATATTTCAGGGGTATTTGAAATTATATTCTAATTATATGAATATAATTCAAATTCAAATAGCTAATGAATTAAATTCAAAGTCCCAAAAATAAATCATTAAAAATGTTCAATATTTTGGTTGGGACCAGAACCCTTACCAAAAATTATCAAACATTTAAGAAGAGCATTTTGGAACAATGAATGAGATTTTTAGGGTCTCTGCCCTTCTTTTATTTAGGGTTTTGAGGCTTCCAAATTTCCTCAATTCAAGTTTCAAAAATATAGACATGATGCACACATGAAGCTAACCTAGAGCAATGCCTGAAGCTAGGGATGTGACAACTCACCCCCACTAAACAAGAATCTCGTCTCGAGATTCAAGCGTAGGGTAAGGTGAAAGGTAACGCAACTAGTACAATCTTCACGATCCAGGTTGCACTTCATAGGAACGTTGATTCGAACACCATCTTTGTCTTGTCGTCTTGCTCTGAGAACTCCAGCTAATCATGACAAGAAGAGGGAAGGAAAACTCTAGAAGGATCGGTCTTCTTGAAGGTCGAACAACTCACGGAATGAGACATAGAACCATCTCTCGGGTTGAGACACGAGATACACATCAAGAGGGGTGGAAAGAGACGGATGATGAAGGTTCACTAAGTAGACAACAATTTCACGCTTAAGAAGGTGGTAAACGATTGTCAACGTAGCGAGGAGTTGAGTTGCCATGATACCATAACAATACACCTTAGGGAAGGTGACTCATAGAGATATCCCCTTAAGTGGCAAAAAGAATTACTTTTGATTCAGAGATCATTGAAACTCTTTATACCAGCTTAAGGCAAATCATAATCGATCATTTAGAGGGGTTCGGTAGAATGGCATACTCCAACTTGGATGATGTGGATTACCTTGTTGAAGACAACGTAATGGATGAATTTTGCTTATCACCGGAAATGGAAGAGACATTGGTGGTGCAAGCTGGGAACAAAATGCAAATGCTGGGAACGATTCTGGTAACTGGGGAAGAACCCAACAATAGAGAGTGAATTCACTGTTGGAGTGGTTATAGCATAACCGAGGAAATCTGGGGCAATCCCAGCTAGTGCCGATGATAACACGTAGCGCTTGTGCGTGCTCTCCAGAACTTGAGCATTTCCATATTCATCAAGGTTTTACCAACATTCGTGTCAAGGGTCCGGTAACACAACTTACTACCATGATGAATGGTGATGGAGGATGCAGATGCGAAGGAGGATAACACTTTCTCAGATTTCACCTTAGCGAGGCCAAGCAAATAAAATCTGGATGATCGACCGAGAGACATTTAGCACTCCGCTTCTAATGTTCTCCTTGATGTGCTAGTATAACCCATTCATAGATATGGTTTGATATCTAAAACATCAAGTAAAAGGTCGGACTTCGGGAACACAAAAATCCATAGGGGCAACTAGGGAGTAAATCCTACGAAATCCCTAGAGGGGGGGTGGCCAACTTCCTCAAACAAGATACTATAATAATAGGTCTACCGGATGGGTGTGTTGGCCACGACATCCACCTTACCGGTTATCGAGAGACCAATATTATAGTTCTTAGGGAAATGTTCCAACCATCATATCTGCCTGAGATTCAGCTCTGGTTGGTGTTAGGATATTCCAGGCTCATCGAGTCTTAGGAAGAAAAATGAAAGTTTGCAACACAAATCGACGAGATGACGTTGCGGGATTCTCGGGAGATGAACTACGATAGCAAGCTCCAAAACATGAGCTGGTTCTGCTACAAACATGTGAACACGTTGTCCCAGACAAGCATGACCACGTGGTAGTCTTATAATAAAACACTACCGAGTTCAGGAGGGGGAACCATCAACGAGGGTATCGAAGTTCTTTCATAAGTCCGGATTAGCTCTTATGAAGGAACTCCTTCTCCTTGAACAAATCAATCAGTGGCTTGGTGTGCTAGGGATACATATAGATTGAAGGTTGCAAGTCTTCAAACCACAGCATTCTTCGCACGTGTGCATGACTGATTTGGAATGATTCCAAAGAAAGCAACATTGACTTTCTCGAATCCACGGCGGCAACTTGCATTAGATGCACATGAATTAAAGGAAGTCACTACCTTCATCCAAACATATGCTTCATGAGCTAGCATGAACAAATGCTTTCAAAAGTTTCCAACACTAGCTTAATGTTCAGCAAAATTATGGAGAAGATAAGGATGTTGTCAATGGGCACAACAACAATTCATCTGGGTTTCCTTTTAAAAGGAATTCCATAGTTAAGTGAACAAGTGATAGCATTGGTCAGAGCTAAAAGATATAATGGTGTATGCTCGAGGGATCAACCACGAATAAGACAACATTACGAGCATCGTTGGTACTGATTTGATTTGACGATAGCCCACACTCAAATCAAAGGATTGATAAGACAATAGGTCCAGCAACTGATCACAAGGACCAATCGATGAAGATATCATCTTTCTCCAACACACACTACACAAGAATATCCCTTTGGAACGAACTAAGTCAGGCAAGCTTTTATCTTCCAACTCTCCAAGTTGTTGTCTAGCTTAACCAACTAGCTCAGGGATATCTAACACCGATTCTTGGAGAGAAGGTGGTTCACAAGAAACCAACTTGATCACGAACTCAACATAGCGGTCAGGTGACAAACCGGTAACACCTCCAAGAAGATATTTGGAAAGTCACGAACCACCGGTATGTTACTAAGCTCGAGAACAATCTTGCTTTTGAGGGCAAGACGATATGATCAAATGAGTGAGGACTTGACAAGATCCTAACTCATCAATCGAAGGGTGCACCGAAATAAGGACTAGGTAGCACGATCAGTCTTAGAAGGATGATTCGAAACCAACATACTAAGAATGAAATTATTATCCTTTAACTACCAAGCAACAGAGTTGCTAGCAGTATTGATTTCACACATCACAATTCATTTGTCGGTATTCCGGTTGCATCAACACGAGGGCCGAGGAATGAACAGTGATGGCAAGAAGTATCACTATACCAAGAGTTCATGGGATGGTGTGCAATTCCTATAACAATCTCGATATAAAATATGTAATACTCCAAGGTAGAGCAGAACCAAAAGCTGGATTGGCATTTGATCTGCGGAATACAACTACTTTGACCCAATCCTAGATATGGAAGAGGTACTGGAGTTTGTTTCTCCTAGTCATTCCGGAATAGAATGGCTTGACGGACCACAAGAGTATTAGGCATCGATAAACGAACGCACGCATACTCTTGACTATCAATTGATAGACGAGGGTCAGAATGCAACTAAAGAGATCAACTCAAAGGATCATATAATTTTCTGAGTTGTGGACGCATAGATTAGTATGTCGAACCAAGTTCAACATGTTTCTTCCGGATAACCCATGCAGAAAGGTAGAACTGGCAGAGTCACGATTTATGAATGGAGAACTCCTCAAGAGTACTCTAATTGTGATCTTTTGATCCAATAAACATCTGCCATAAGCGGTTCATAGTATTTGGAAGAAGGAAATACCACGGACCTCGAGGACTATCGCAAAGTTACTAATATCCTGAAGGAACTAGCAAACACTATCAACATGAAGTAAGTAGAGTGAATCTCGGGTTCAAAGCTCAAGGAGTAGAATACCTACTACTAAGTAGCATCACAGGATGCTTTCGAGAATGATGGCCAGAATCATCACACTGGGAACACAAATCATGGCTAAATAACTAGATGATCCCCTAAGACACCTAGGGTCATAATAATATCTCCAACATATATGTCAAGGTAACGGAAGTACCTCAACTTACTGATTAGTGTGGTTAATCTGGCCCATGGGAACATTGAAACGGGAAGAAAGGATTTGCAAATGCATCAGACTACTTAGAAACCTGGGATGACTCGGACAGCATAACGGCTGTAAATGCTCAGAAAAGATTTGAGACATTCACAAAAATGGTGGCATAACCACTCAGAAGCACAATATCAAGGTTTCGAGATCAACAATTAACATACAGAGGTAGAAACTGAACTGAGGCTTAAATCCAACAAACTTATAAGTCTACTGATTAGTAACACGTGATCCTAATAGAAAGAAGAGATAGCCTAGTTCTTAATCCCCGTAGAAGAGAAAGATGACTCAGATCAGAAGGGCATAAGGTATAAGGAATAAAAAGAGCCTTACGTTCCATCCCACAATCAATTCCCTTATATAACTAAAGAATTTCTAGACTCAACTTCGACCAGTTTGGCTTGGTAATCCTACAGGCAGTCAAGCTCTGATACCAACGCTGTCAGGACCCCGACTCGATGCCACATCGATCTAGCATGTAACACCTCATATCACTTTGCGGCCTCACGCACGGTATTCCCACGGGTGTCGCCTTACCTTTGCCCGGGACCGTTTGCGCCTTTTGGCACACGTATATGATAGTGTCGCTAGCACCCATATGATAAGGAGCCCGGGCTGACATGGCTAGTCGTAAACCCAAAGTGGCACAGACTTACAGGGACAGGCATCCATGACCCAGCATCGAACGTGTCGGTCATCAGCGAGTGAATCCAGGCTGTAGCACTGGGCTAGCAGGACTCCGGTGAACCGGGCTGTAGCGGGCTAACAGGACTCCGGTATTCATCGCGTGACATTTCCCCGAAGGGACAGACACAGGAACGAAGAAGGACACATGCCGGCCAGCCTAAGTGTTCCGGAGCAGTAGCAAGCTACCATGGCTCAGTGGAAACACTAGGAGACATTTCCCGGTAAGAGAGGCTACTAAAGATAAACAACTAGATGGTCAGATCCCACACATACCAAGCATTTCAATAACATACACACAATATGCTCGATATGTGCAATACAACATGGCATCACAAAATGACTCTACGACTCAAGTAGTTTATTCAATAGGCTCCGAGGAGCGAGATATTACAAACATGGGTCTCATGACCCAACACTCAGAGCATACAAGTCAAAGCACAAGCGGAAGCTATCATGTCTGAGTACAGACAACTATAAATGAAAAAGGCTGAGAAGCCTGACTATCTATCAGATCCTGCCGAGGCACAAGATCGTAACTGAGGTATCAAGCTAAACGTCGAAGTCCACGTGAAACTACTAGTGAGACTGAAGTCTCTCTGCAAAAACATAAAATAGGCAAACGTGAGTACAAATGTACCCAGCAAGACTTACATCAGAACTATCTACATATGCATCATTATCAACAAAGGGGTGGTGGGGTTTAACTACAGCAAGCCAGCTTTGACTCGGTGGCTATCCTAAACTACGGCTGCAATGTAACTTTTTTGAGGTGGCGCACACGAGTCCACATATTCACCATAGCAATACACCACTATGGATCCGCTCCCGTCTCCCTACGAGAACGCCATCCATAGCACTCACGCTCATCTTGCGTATTTTAGAGTATCCACTTTCACTTGTCTATGAACTGATATAAGCAACCCAGAAGTCCTTTTCCGTGGACACGGCTATTCGAATAGATCATATTAACCCTGCAGGGGTGTACTTCTTCACACACGCTCTCACCACTTACCGCCGTTTACACGACATGTACTCGGCAACCTTCAAGCGGAAGCCCAACGTGGGTGTCGGCCACGGCCTACCTAAACACTCAAGTCTCTAGTCCAGGTTTATCGCCTATTCAGGTTCCATCCATGAGGAGATCCGGCCGGAGTTTCGCTCACAGCCCCAAACGATGTGAACAGGGTTCCCGAGACACCAAACGGGCGCCCGGTACACCGTGCCACGTGCCTACCGCATCACAGCCCACCCCTACGGTCAGCGCTGCGCACGGCCTCCAGCATACTACAAACACCAGAAACTACTTGCAACTCCTGGACAGAGGACAAGGGTGATTAAGAAGCCGAGAGGGTCCATTGGTTTCGGGCCCAATGCGTGGTAGTAGCTGAATCATGGATCACAAACACAGAACTCAGTTCCTGAGGACGGCTGCAATGAGACAACCCACCATGTACTCCTACATGGCCTCTCACCGCTACCTTTACCAAAACGTGTTCACACACTTAGCTCACACACAGTAGGACATGTTCACACGCCTCTGATTCATCCCCGATGAATCAGACCTGACTCAACTCTAAGCAGTAGCAGGCATGACAAACAAGCATGAATGAGTAGGCACAATAGGGCTCAAACAACTCCTACTCATACTAGTGGGTTTCATCTATTTACTGTGGAATGACAGGTCATGCAAAGGATAAAGGGGTTCAGCTACCGCAGCAAGTAACAGATGAATCGATGTTGTCCTAATGCAGTAAAAGAGAGCAGGAGCGAGAGAGTAGGATTGTATCGGAATGAACAAGGGGGTTTTGCTTGCCTGGCACTTTTGAAGATAACATTGAGTCTTCATCAGTGTCAACGATCACATCATCGGTATCGCGTCTACCGGGAGGGGACAAATACCGGCAACACAGAAAGGAACACAATCAATGCAATGCACAATATGATGCATGATCATGACATGGCAAAATGAATGTGTTTTGGGCTAATGCAACTAGCAACAGATTAAATGAAGTTGGTTTGAATATAAAATTCAAATTCAAACTCCATATGTGGATATTCAAATGCCATTTAATTGATTTGCCCTAAACAGTAGTGATAAGTTGTTCTAACATGCATGAAAATGGTACAGATGGATTCCTTGAATTTTTCTGATAATTTTTCATATATAATTTATTAAATTTGGAGTTACGGTTAATTTTCTATGATTTATTGAAGTTTTAGGCATTTTCTGGAATTTCAGAATTAAATTAAATCCAGAAAATGAGTTATGACATCAGCACTGCGTCATGCTTGCGTCAGCAAGTCAACAGGGCTGCCCGGGTCAAATCTGACGTGTGGGGGCCACACGTCAGTGACACAGGAGCTAATCCCGGTCAAACCCAGCGCTGACTGGGGTTTGACCAGGGGTGGGGCCCGCTGTCAGTGGCTGTGGGGGGGGGTGTTTAGGCATCATTAGTGCTAATTAGGCGTGCCACGTCGGCAGTCGCCGGAGTTCGGCCGGCGACGACCAAAACTGCGGCGGGAGTTCGCCGGAGTGGCGCTGCGAGGGGTTTTGGGCCAAGCCAAGGGCACCAGAGGGTAGCCCGTGCCCGTGCGCATCTAGGGGGGCCAACGGGAGGTGTGGGGGTGGCCGGAGCTCGCCGGAGTGGGGGCCGCAGCGGCTGCCGGAGCTCGGGTTTGGGAGGAGCGAGGTTACGGGGCGCTAAGGGGCTGGCTGAGGGGCTATGCTGACTCCTGGGGCAGCTAGGAGCACGCTAGGCTCGTCGGACTGGCCGCAGCAGCACGTCAGTGCCATGCCCGGCGTCCATGGCGGACGGCGGCGCTCGGGAATGTGACCGGGGTGCTATGGCACGGGATCGAACAAAATGGAGGAGGGGAAACGGAGTGGAGCTCACAGGGATCGTGCAGGGAGGGTCAGTGAGCTCGGGGGCGCGCCGGAGTGGCCGAATTCGACGAAGAACGGCGCCGGGGCCGAAGCTTGGGGATGATGACGATGGCGGCTGCTCGGGGCCCTTCCGGTCACGTGGCTCGGTGAGGGGGTTGGCGACGAGGTGCAGGAGCTCGGGAGCACGTCGGAGAGGGAAGGGGGTGGCCGTGGTCATGGCTACGGCGAGCGGCGCTCCCAGGTGCGTTCGGTGACGAGAGGGAGGAAGAACAGAGGAGGAGGAGGGGGTCCAGAGAGAGAGACGACCGAGGGGGGTCGGGGCCGTCTTCGTGGCGTTGCGAGGGGGTCGGGGGGGGCTGCCACGGCGAAGCAGGAGGTGGAGGCCTCCGCGTGCGCGCGTGCGTGCGGTGTCCGTCCTCCTGGCAGAGGAGGAAGAAGACAAGGGGGGGAGGAGGAGGTGGGCTGGGCCGGCTGGGGGGGGGGAACTGGGCCGGCTGGTGGGCTGCACGGGTGGGCACCAGGTAAGTCCTTCTCTGTCTTCTAATTCTATTTCAGTTCTGTTTTCTTTTTATTTAATTCTTTTGCCACTGTTTTGAATTAAAATAATAATTCAAACAATGCCAAAGCTCCTCTGAATATTTTATTTGGCTAGATGGACTTTTCCAAAAGCTCATAAAATATTTCAGGGGTATTTGAAATTATATTCTAATTATACGAATATAATTCAAATTCAAATAGCTAATGAATTAAATTCAAAGTCCCAAAAATAAATCATTAAAAATGTTCAATATTTTGGTTGGGACCAGAACCCTTACCAAAAATTATCAAACATTTAAGAAGAGCATTTTGGAACAATGAATGAGATTTTTAGGGTCTCTGCCCTTCTTTTATTTAGGGTTTTGAGGCTTCCAAATTTCCTCAATTCAAGTTTCAAAAATATAGACATGATGCACACATGAAGCTAACCTAGAGCAATGCCTGAAGCTAGGGATGTGACACTTTTCTTCCCGAACGCCAAATAGAGCATCATGGGCTACTGTCTATGCGGTACTATTATTTACACTTTCTTTACTTACCTTGAAGCCTATCAAAAGGCTAGTACAAGCTTCAGTCAGTCCGTTTTTTGTGGACTGAACCTTCTGGACCACCGCACTCATAATAGCGCAGTGCTCCTCGTCGATGGAGGCGCCTTGGAGCGCCTCCAGCATATTGTCCGGCGCCTCCGGTTGGACGGAGGCCGCCGGCATGGTGGACTTGCTCCCCTTGGAAGGAGGTCCCCCGCCGGACTCTAGAACCTTTGAAGGTTCCGGAGCGGTGTCTGGCCTAGAGCCAGACTTGGAGCCCTAGGGGGTTTCATCCCCTTTACTCCTGGAGTCCGAGAGGTCGCCTTGCGGCGCCTCCGGGACCACCTCCTCCCTGCTTGGAAACTATTGGGACAACACCTCGGTGTCGTCCGTAGGGCGGGGGAGGAAGCCGTCGGAAGTGAGTTCACATCCGACGAGTCCAGTGAGCCGCTCGACGACGCGTTGAGCTGGTCTTTGGGTGGGCTGCATAAGCATATTCAACATAAGGGAAAGTTGTGCAATAAACAAATACTATGAATTACTCCATTATCCGGATACTTACGATTTTGCCAGGGGCTTGGCCCTGGGCTGCCACTCATCTTCGCTGTCGTCGGCATCGTCGGAGTAGTCTGGAGGAAGGGTTTTCCCCTTCTTGGACCCTCCGGCCTCCTCAGAGAGGCCGGCCTTCCTTTTCTTCTCTCCTCCCGCTGGAGGGGGAGAGGTTTCTTCTTCTTCCTCCTCATCTTCGCGAGAGGAAGGCGCTTCGGGACCGTCAGATGATGAATCCGACACCTCCTGGCGTCGGGCGCTCTTTCGAGTCCCCGTGGCCCTTTTCGTGGCCTTCTTCTCCGGCACCACATAGGGCACCGGAACCAGCAACCTTGCCAAGCGAGCGTCCGCTGGGCCTTCGGGCAAAGGGGTCGGACAGTTGATCTGTCCGGACGTCACCTGCCAATCCTGTCAGAGGAAAGGGAGCTTAGATCCCGCATAGAGTCAAACTATGGAAAACTGATACCCTGTAAAAGGAAAAAACAGCTTACCGTGAGCGCGTGACGCTGCACGCTGAATCCGTGATCCTCGGTAGCGGATGCGGGAGCCTCAACGCCCTTGAAAAGCATCCTCCAGGGATCTTCGTACGTCGTGTCGAAGAGCCTGTTTAGAGTTTGATGCTGCGCCGGGTCGAACTCCCACAGATTGAAGGCCTGTCGTTAACACGGGAGGATCAGGCGGATGAGCATAACCTGGACTATGTTGACAAGCTTGAGCTTCTTGTCCACCAGGGTTTGGATGCATGTTTGGAGTCCGGTCAGCTCTCCTTTTTTACCCCAAGACAGGTCTGTTTCCTTCCAGGAGGTGAGCCGCATAGCGGTGCCGGATCGAAACTCAGGGGGTGTGACCCATTCGGCGTTGCGCGGCTCGGTGACGTAAAACCACCATGATTGCCACCCCTTCATGGTCTCCACAAAGGATCCCTCGAGCCACAGGACGTTGGCCATCTTGCCAACCATGGCACCGCCGCACTCCGCCTAGCTGCCGCGCACCACCTTTGGCTTGACGTTGAAAGTCATAAGCCATAGGCCGAAATGGGGGCGGATGTGGAGGAACGCCTCGCACACGATGATAAATGCCGAGATGTTGAGGACAAAGTTCGGGGCCAGATCGTGGAAATCCAGGCCGTAGTAGAACATGAGCCCCCGGACAAATGGATGCAGAGGGAAGCCCAGTCCACGGAGGAAATGGGGGAAGAATACCACCCTCTCATGGGGCCTAGGAGTGGGGATGAGCTGCCCCTTTTTGGGAAGCCGGTGCGTGATGTCGCTAGCCAGATATCCGGCCTTCCTCAGCTTTTTGATGTGTCCCTCTGTGACGGAGGAGACCATCCACTTGCCTCCCGCTTCGGACATGACTGGAGAAGGTTGAGGTGGTATTGCCGACTTGGGCGCTCGAGCTCGAGTGTGAAAGAATGGATAGGCAAAGGAGGAAGAAGGCGTGGGTGAAAATGTGGATCCTTATCCCCTTATATGGGTGGACGCAACTACATGTCCCCACCAGCCTGGTAAAACTCGCTTATCTCCAAGCGCCGTAATCAAAGGCGCGGTTGGGTTACCCACGCCCGTATTGATGAGAATCCCGGAATAAGGGGGCACGAACTCTGCTTTGATAAGACGTGCCAAGGAAGCCGCCTTGCATGACGCGCTGAGGTGGGATAATTAAATGACTCAGATAAAGGCTTGGCCATGGTGTGTCGCACCACGGAATACGTCAGCAGATTAGATTTGTGTAAATATTATTCTCTCTATGGCAATATGTGGAAAACTTATTTTGCAGAACCGGACACTATCTTTGTGTTTAAAATCTTCTATGAAGTACTTGGAGGAGGAATCCACCTTGCAATGCCGAAGACAATTTGCGCGCCGGACTCGTCGTCATTGAAGCCTGGTTCAGGGGCTACTGAGGGAGTCCTGGATTAGGGGGTGTTCGGATAGCCGAACTATACCTTCAGCCGGACTCCTGGACTATGAAGATACAAGATTGAAGACTCCGTCCCGTGTCCGGAAGGAACTTTCCTTGGCGTGGAAGGCAAGCTTGGCGATATGGATGTTCAGATCTCCTACCATTATAACCAACTCTATGTAACCCTAACCCTCTCCGGTGTCTATATAAACCGGAGGGTTTTAGTCCATAGGACAACATACACATCAACAATCATACCATAGGCTAGCTTCTAGGGTTTAGCCTCTCTGATCTCGTGGTAGATCTACTCTTGTACTACCCATATCATCAATATTAATCAAGCAGGACATAGGGTTTTACCTCCATCGAGAGGGCCCGAACCTGGGTAAAACTTTGTGTCCCTTGCCTCCTGTTACCATCCGGCCTAGACGCACAGTTCGGGACCCCCTACCCGAGATCCACCGGTTTTGACACCGACAGGGACCACAAAGTGAGGACGAGGATGAAGAGCCCCGGCAGCCGAACACCGGAGGGCAGAAGAAATTCCCCCCCTCAAGTCAAAATGGTGAACATGATATACGCTATGCACATCCCCAAAAGGGAGCGCAAGCAAGCACTTAGGGACGTCTACGCGGTAGAGCCAGTCGCCCCAAAATTCAATCTGTGGTCATCATTCCCGTTCACCTTCGATCGTCGAGATCATCCAACTAGTATTCGGCATGGCGGTTCAGCCGCACTGGTCCTCGACCCAATCATCGACGGATTTCACCTAACATGAGTCCTAATGGACGGCGGTAGCAGCCTCAACCTGCTCTATCAGGATACAGTGCGGAAGATGGGCATTAATCCCTCATGAAGGACTACCTTTAAAGGAGTCATACCAGGCGTTGAGGCCCGCTGCACGGGCTCAATCACGTTGGAGGTGGTCTTCGGTTCCTTGGACAACTTTCGAAGCGAGGAGTTAATTTTCTATATCGTCCCCTTCTGAAGTGGCTACCAAGCACTACTCGGACGAACCGTGTTTGCTAGATTCAACACGGTACCACACTACGCTTATCTCAAGCCGGAGATGCCCAGTCCGTGCAGCGTCATAACAGTCAACAGAAACACAGAACGCTCCCTCCAGATAGAGGAGCACACCGCCGCCCTAGCCACAGAGGTACAAAACGACCTTCTCAAGAAGCATCATAGTCTGGCTGCTGAGCCCCTGGACATCATTAAGAGGGTCCAGACTACACTGCAACAGGACAGCACAGCTCGTCAAGAGCTCGATTAGCAATTCAGCCTCCGTCCCAGTCCCGATGAGGTAGTGGCATTCATACCACGCGTCCATAACTATGCACTAAAAATTCCATGGGCATCGACAGAGGCACAAGCTATCCCGGGATCCACGGTTCGGCCAGACGATCCCGGACACACATATAACTTTACTATCTCATTTTCCCTTGTTTCAGGTTTCTCCCATGGGGGCCTCCTTTGACGGCCTGATTAACGATCCCATCAAAGGACAAACACACCGGCTTGACATGGAGCACAGGCGTACATGGGAAGCCCTAGAGGCTAACCATTTTTTAGGATCCACATGCAGTCCGCCTCTAGGTATGGCATGTCAAATAGCTGGGTGCTTATTGCATTATTTTGTACCAATGTGCTTGGATGCATTAACCCAACTATAATGGAAACACTTCATGATCCAAGTTCAAGGGCTCTGGATCCTATCTCCGTTCTCCCTCTGTTTTCCTTTATATTACTTATTTCCTATCAGCCGTACACTTTGGTACGTTTCATATTTGCCAGGGGCTCCCCATCGCCCCACAATACGACAACAAAGTACGAACAATCCCTAAAGATAAGTTCGGCACCCCGAATTTAGCATTATATGCATTAGCTCCGAATCATGTCTTTGGTCAATAGTTGGGTTGCCCGGCTCCTGTGCTTGCTACCCTATGTTCCACTAAATCGGCTAGGGTAGTAAAGGGAGAACTACTACGATTGTACCCTGTCCTTGACCAGATGAGCACCTCAGTAGAGAAAGCTGAAAACTGATTGTCATGATACGGCGAGAGCCGGTCAGCTGTTCGAGGGTCACAAATCGTTGGAGATTTTTTCCGCATTATGCGAAAGATCGGCACTTCCCGATCAGATCCTGACAGCACCCTGGCTCGAACGAGGGGCTACACATACGCTTTATTATAAAACTCCTATGGCTAAGTGAGGGCATTTAAGCCGTACAGTCTGATTGCCTTGTTCGTTGCGCTAAACAACTCCTTCAAGGACCATATAATTGGATCAAGATTGTTTAGAATCCATCCCGAACACCTCCCTACTACCTACGTGAGGGCAGAAGCCGACGACTGGCCAACCCTCAGATTACATAAAACATGGCCGCACAGGAGGAAACAATTCAAAGCATAACAATATTACATTACAAAACATGCTTTGTTCCCATAATACAAGGCAAAGGTAACATGAATACATTTATTCAAATACAATGTCCTACGAACATTGTGCTACCACAAGGCGAGAACCCTCCGAGACATCTGCAAAATACCGTTCGGGCGTGCGGTGTTCCTGGCCCTCCAGTGTCCCTCTAGTCACCTCGACGACGTCCATCTTCACCCACCACATCTTGCAATGGGCGAAGGATATGCGCGCACCTTCAATGTAGGCCGAGTGCTTGATGACGTCCAGCCGAGGACATGCGTTCACCATCCGCCTCATGAGTCCGAAGTAGCTGCTTGGCATAATTTCGGTTGGCCATAGCCAGATTATGAAATCCTTCATGGCTAGTTCGGCCACCCTATGCAGCTCCACCAGCTGTTTCAGCTGATCGGTGAAGGACACGGGATGCTCTGGCGCCACATACTGTGACCAGAATAGCTTCTCCGTAGAACCCCCTCCTTCGGCTCGGTAGAACTCCGTGGCGTCTGATACACTGCGGGGTTAATCCGCAAAAGCTCTTGGGGAACTCCGAACCCAGGTTAGTAAAAGGTAATACTTCTCTGCATACTTGCTTTGCATCTTAAATGCCTTACCCGCCGTGATCTTCTTGGCCTCCTGGATCTCCTGGAGGGCAGCTTGGGCCTCATTCCATGAGGTCTCCGCTCTCTGACGAGCCTTGGCGAGTTCGGTCCCTTGAACCAACGCATCATACTCCAAGGCTTCGCATTTCTTGACCGCATCATGGAGCTCCTGGTGGACTTCTTTGACCCAGGCCTTGGAATTCTTACGGACGGCTTGCTGCTGGACAGCCTTCTCCTCGGCCTTGCCCAGGGCCTTCTTCAGGGCCTCGACCGCGGTCGCGGCTCCTGCACATATTATGACATAGCGGTCAATATACAACGCCTATCCTTTCTAAACACATAGCAAGTCGTCACTCACCTTGCTTCTCCTGGAGCCGAACCTTAACCTCACCGAGCTCGTTCCTGGTCTGCTCCAGCCTCTGCCTCAGCTCAGAGACTTCGGCAGCATGGGAAGCCGCGGCCAATAGCGACACCTACTTATTCATACATATTACATTAGTCTCCTACAACAGAAGATTGATCCTCTGTCTGGTTCTTCTTGCTGAACACCGGACAGTGTCTTAGGGGCTACTGGTTACATGGGGTTTTTCTCTTTCTTACCTCGAAACCTGTCAACAGGCTGCTGCAGGCTTCATTCACTCCACTCTTGGCGGACTGAATCTTCTCGATCACCGCACCCATAAGGACACGGTGCTCGTCCACGACAGAGGCGCCTCGAAGCGCCTCCATCAGATTATCCGGCGCCCCTGGATGGACAAGGGCCACCGGTGGAAGCGGCGTATCCCCCTCCTTCAAAGGGGGCTGCTCGCCCGACTCCGAAGCCATATGGGCCTTCGGAATCGTATTCAACGGAGGGACGAACTGGATACGACCCTCTACGCAAATCTCCATAGGGATCGACTCCCTCATGTGTCCGGCAGTGGAGGTCTTGCCTTGTGGCGCCTCCCGAATAGCGTCCTGGGCTCCTCCTCGGTTCGGAGTGGTCCTTCGGGATAACACTTCGGTGTCGTCCCTGGCCCCAAGGGAATAATCAGGCGATGGCGACATGCTCTCCATCTCTGACGGAGCCAACGAACCTCCAGATGAGGATCGCTGGATAAGGTCGCGGGCCGGACTGCAATAGCACAATTAACTATGTCATGATAATGAAGAGAAAGGGTTGAATGTGCGCATGAGCGAGCCGTGTCACTTACGATGCGGCCTAGGTCTTAGTGCGGGGGGTGTTTCTCTGGACTGCTATCAACGTCCCACGCGGTGTTGACCGCTGGGATGCTCTTCCCCTTCTTGGGCGTGCCCGCCTCCGGATGAGCCGAAGCCGTCCTCTTCTTATTCCTTTCCTCAGGGGGAGGGTTGTTTTCCTCCTCCTCCTCCTCCTCTTCCTCGCCATTGTCCTCAGGCACAGAGGAATGGGCTTCATCGTCTTCGGACGTCACGTCCTAAGTGCCCTTGCGACGGGGCCACCCTTGGCCCCCTTGGCCTTCTTCTTGGCCTTCTTCTCCGGCGCCTTATAAGGCACCGACACCATCATCTTTGCTAGACACGGGATGACCGATTCTTCGGGCAGCGGAGCTGGACACTGGATCCGCTTCGCTCTCCCCATCCAGTCCTAGAAATGCAATGATAAGCTCAGACATCATCCTTGAAATGATTAAGTAGGGGATATATCGAAAAATAGCATACCTCACTGGCGAGGTGTTTACAATCGTGACCACGTGATACGTCTCCAACGTACCTATAATTTTTTATTGTTCCATGATATATTGTATTCTGTTTTGGACATTATTGGGCTTTATTATACACTTTTATATTATTTTTGGGACTAACCTATTAACCGGAGGCCCAGCCCAGAATTGCTGTTTTTTTGCCTATTTTAGGGTTTCACAGAAAAAGAATATCAAACGGAGTCCAAACGGAATGAAACATTCGGGAATGTGATTTTCGGAACGAACATGATCCAAAGGACTTGGACCCTACGTCAAGACATTAACCAGGAGGCCACGAGGTAGGGGGCGCGCCTACCCCCTGGGTGCACCCTCCACCCTCGTGGGCCCCCGGTTGCTCCACCGACGTACTCCTTCCTCCTCTATATACCTATGTACCCCCAAACTACCAGATACGGAGCCAAAACCCTAATTCCACCGCCATAACTTTTTGTATCCACGAGATCCCATCTTGGAGCCTGTTTCGGAGCTCCACCGGAGGGGGCATCGATCAGGGAGGGCTTCTACATCAACACCATAGCCCTTCCGATGAAGTGTGAGTAGTTTACCTCAGACCTACGGGTCCATAGTTATTAGCTAGATGGCTTCTTCTCACTTTTTGGATCTCAATACAAAGTTCTCCCCCTCTCTTATGGATATGGAGATCTATTCTTTTGCGATGTGTTTGTTGAGACCGATGAATTCTGGGTTTATGATCAAGTTTATCAATGAACAATATTTGAATCTTCTCTGAATTCTTTTATGTATGATTGGTTATCTTTGCAAGTCTCTTCGAATTATCAGTTTGGTTTGGTCTACTAGATTGATCTTTCTTGCAATGGGAGAAGTGCTTAGCTTTGGGTTCAATCTTGCGGTGTCCTTTCCCAGTGACAGTAGGGGCGGCAAGGCACGTATTTTATTGTTGCCATCGAGGATAACAAGATGAGGTTTATTTCATATTGCATGAGTTTATCCCTCTACATCATGCCATCTTGCTTAAAGAGTTACTCTGTTCTCTTGAACTTAATACTCTAGATGCATGCTGGATAGGGGTCAATGTGTGGAGTAATAGTAGTAGATGCAAGCAGGAGTCGGTGTACTTGTCTCGGACGTGATGCCTATATACATGATCATACCTAGATATTCTCATAATTATGCTCAATTCTGTCAATTGCTCAACAGTAATTTTTTTACACGCCGTGAATACTTATGCTCTCGAGAGAAGCCACTAGTGAAACCTATGGTCCCCCGGGTCTATCTTCCATCATATTAATCTTCCAATACTTAGTTATTTTTATTGCCTTTTATTATACTTTGCATCTTTATCATAAGAATACCAAAAATATTATCTTATCATATCTATCAGATCTCACTCTCGTAAGTGACCGTGTAGGGATTGACAACCCATTATCGCGTTGGTTGCGAGGATTTATTTGTTTGCGTAGGTACGAGGGACTCATGCATGGCCTCCTACTGGATTGATACCTTGGTTCTCAAAAACTGAGGGAGATACTTACGCTACTTTGCTGCACCACCCTTTCCTCTTCAAGGGAAAACCAATGCAAGTGCTCAAGAGGTATCAAGAAGGATTTCTGGCACCGTTGCCAGGGAGGTCTACGCAAAAGTCAACATACCAAGTACCCATCACAACCCTTTTCTCCCACATTACATTATTTGCCATTTTCCACTTGTTTTCCTCTCCCCCACTTCACCCTTGCCATTTTATTCACCTTCTCTCTCTCTCTATCCTCCCTCTCTTTCTCTATTTGCCTCTTTTTGCCCGTTTCTTGTTTGCTTGTGTGTTGGATTGCTTGCTTGTCACGATGGCTCAAGATAACACTAAATTGTGTGACTTTACGAGTACCAACAACAATGATTTTATTAGCACTCCAATTGCTCCTCTTACCGATGTTGGATCTTGTGAAATTAATGCTGCCTTGCTGAATATTGTCATGAAAGATCTGTTTTCCGGCCTTCCTAGTGAAGATGCCGCTACCCATCTAAATAGCTTCGTTGATTTGTGTGATATTCAAAAGAAGAAAGATGTGGATAATGATATTGTTAAATTGAAGCTATTTCCTTTTTCGCTTAGAGATCGTGCTAAAGCTTGGTTTTCGTCTTTGCCTAAAAATAGTATTGATTTGTGGAATAAGTGCAAAGATGCTTTTATTTCTAAGTATTTTCCTCCCGCTAAGATCGTCTCTCTTAGAAACGATATTATGAATTTTAAGCAACTTGATCATGAATATGTTGCACAATCTTGGGAGAGGATGAAATTAATGATACGTAATTGCCCTATGCATGGTTTGAATTTCTTGATGATTATACAAAAAAATTTATGCCGGATTGAATTTTGCTTCTAGAAATCTTTTAGATTTGGCCGCGGGAGGCACTTTTATCGAAATAACTTTAGGAGAAACTACTAAACTCCTAGACAATATTATGGTTAATTATTCTCAATGGCACACTGAAAGATCTACTAATAAGAAAGTTCATGCGATAGAAGAAATTAATGTTTTGAGTGGAAAGTTGGATGACCTTATGAAATTATTTGCTAATAAAAGTCTTTTTTCTGATCCTAATGATAAGCCTTTGTCTACTTTGATTGAGAATAATAATGAATCTATGGATGTGAATTTTGTTGGTTGGAATAATTTTGGTAACAATGCATATAGAGGAAACTTTAACCCTAGGCCGTATCCTAGTAATTCCTCTAATAATTATGGTAATCCCTACAACAATTCTTATGGAAATTATAATAATATGCCCTCTGATTTTGAAGCTAATATTAAAGAATTTATTACTTCGCAAAAGAATTTCAATGCTTTGATTGAAGAAAAATTGCTTAAGATTGATGAGTTGGCTAGGAACATTGATAGAATTTGTCTTGATGTTGATTGTTTGAAACTTAGATCTATTCCACCTAAGCATGATATCAATGAGTCTCTCAAAGCCATGAGAATTTCCATTGACGAGTGCAAAGAAAGAACCGCTAGGATGCGTGCTAAGAAAGATTGCTTTATAAAAGGCGTGTTATTCTAGTTTCCATGATAATAAAGATGAAGATCTAAAAGTTATTGATGTGTCCCCTATTAAATATTTGTTTTGAAATATGAATATTGATAATAATGGGACTGAATATGATCCACCTTTACCTAGACGACGTTCCCAAAATTCGGAGTCTTTAGATCTTGATGCTAAAATTGTTAAAAGTGGGATTGAAGAAGTCAAAACTTTAAATATTGATGAACCCACTATTTTGGATTTAAAGGAATTTAATTATGACAATTGCTCTTTGATATATTCTATTTCCTTGTTGCAATACGTGCTAAATTCTCCTCATGCTTCTAGTCAAAATAGAGCTTTTACTAAACATATCGTTGATGCTTTGATGCAATCCTATGAAGAAAAACTTGAATTGGAAGTTTCTATCCCTAGAAAACTTTATGATGAGTGGGAAATAACAATGGAAATTAAAATTAAAGATCATGAATGCTATGCTTTATGTGATTTGGGTGCTAGTGTTTCCATGATTCCAAAGACTTTGTGTGATTTGTTAGGTTTCCGTGATTTTGATGATTGCTCTTTAAACTTGCACCTTGCGGATTCCACTATTAAGAAACCTATGGGAAGAATTAATGATGTTATTATTGTTGCAAATAGGAATTATGTACGTAGATTTTATCGTTCTTGACATAGATTGCAATCCTTCATGTCCTATTATTCTTGGTAGACTTTTCCTTAGAACGATTGGTGCAATTATTGATATGAAAGAGGGGAATATTAGATTCCAATTTCCGTTAAGGAAAGGCATGGAAAACTTCCCTAGAAATAAAATTAAATTACCTTATGAATCTATTATTAGAGCCACTTATGGTTTGCCTACCAAATATGGCAACACCTAGATCTATCCTTGCTTTTTATACCTAGCTAGGGGCGTTAAACGATAGCGCTTGTTGGGAGGCAACCCAATTTTATTTTTATTACTTGCTTTTTTCTCCTATTTAGTAATAAATAATTTATCTAGACTATGTTTTGGTTGTGTCTTTTTAACCTTAATTAGTGTTTGTGCCAAGTAGAACCGTTGGGAAGACTTGGGGAAAGTCTTGTTATTCTTGCTGTAAAAAACAGAAACTTTAGCGCTCACGAGAACTGCTGCCATTTTTATTTGGAAAGTGATATTTAGTTAATTATTTTTTAATATGATTAATAGATAAATTCCTCACGTCCAGATATTTATTTTAGAATTTTTTGGGTTCCAGATTTTGCGTTACCTACAGATTACTACAGATTATTCTGTTTTTGACAGATTGTGTTTTTCGTGTGTTGTTTGCTTATTTTGATGAATCTATGGCTAGTAAAATAGTTTATAAACCATAGATAAGTTGGAATACAGTAGTTTTAACACCAACATAAATAAAGAATGAGTTAATTACAGTACCTTGAAGTGGTGTTTTGTTTTCTTTCGCTAACGGAGCTCACGAGATTTTGTACTTTAAGTTTTGTGTTGTGAAGTTTTCAAGTTTTGGGTAAAGATTTGATGGATTATGTAACAAGGAGTGGCAAGAGCCTAAGCTTGGGGATTCCCATGGAACTCCCAAGATAATCTAAGGACACCTAAAATCCAAAGCTTGGGGAAGCCCCAGAAGGCATCCCCTCTTTCGTCTACTTCTATTGGTAACTTTACTTGGAGCTATAGTCTTATTTACCACATGATATGTGTTTTGCTTGGAGCGTCTTGTATTATTTGAGTCTTTATTTGTTAGTTTTCAACAATCATCCTTTCTGTACACACCTTTTTGAGAGAGACATACATGATTCGGAAATTATTAGAATACTCTATGTGGTTCACTTATATCTTTTGAGTTATATAGTTTTTTCTCTAGTGCTTCACTTATATCTTTTAGAGCACGTCGGTGGATTTGTTTTATAGAAACCATTGTTCTCTCATGATTCACTTACATTATTTTGAGAGTCCTACAAAACAGCATGGTAATTTGCTTTAATTATTTGAGGCATTCAAGATTAAATAAATAAAATTTTCTTATGAGTGTGTTGAATACTATGAGAAGTTTGAAACTTGATAATTGTTTGGAGATATGGAGATGGTGATATTAGAGTCGTGCTAGTTGAGTAGTTGTGAATTTGAGAAATTCTTGTGTTGAAGTTTGCGATTCCCGTAGCATGCACGTATGGTGAACCGTTATGTTAAGAAGTCGGAGCATGATGTATTTATTGATTGTCCTCCTTATGAGTGGCGGTCGGGGATGAGCGATGGTCTTTTCCTACCAATCTATCCCCCTAGGATCATGTGTGTAGTACTTTTCTTCGATAACTAATAGATTCTTGCAATAAGTATGTGAGTTCTTTATGACTAATGTTGAGTCCATGGATTATATGCACTCTCACCCTTACACCATTGCTAGCCTCTCTAATACCGCGCACCTTTCACCAGTATCATACACCCACCACATACCTTCCTCAAAATAGCCACCATACCTACCTATCATGGCATTTCCATAGCCATCCCGAGATATATTGCCATGCAACTTTCCACCATTCCGTTTATCATGACACACTCCATCATTGTCATATTGCTTTGCATGATCATGTAGTTGACATTTTAGTTCGGGCAAAACCATCATTCATAATTCTTTCATATAAGTCACTGATGCATTATTGCTATTCTGGTACACCGCCGGAGGCATTCATATAGAGTCATAATTTGTTCTAGTATCGAGTTCTAATCATTGAGTTGTAAATAAATAGAGGTGTGATGACCATCATTCGTAGAGTATTGTCCCAAAAAAATAGAAAGGCCAAAGAAAAAAAAGGAAGGCCCAAAAATATATAAAAATAAAAAGGGGCAATACTACTATCCTTTTTTCCACACTTGTGCTTCAAAGTAGCACCATGATCTTCATAATAGAGATTCTCCTATGTTATCACTTTCATATACTAGTGGGAATTTTTCATTACAGAACTTGGCTTGTATGTTCCAACGATGGGCTTCCTCAAAATGCCCTAGGTCTTCATGAGCAAGCAAGTTGGATGCAGACCCACTTAGTTTCTTTTTGTTCAGCTTTCATATATTTATAGCTCTATTGCATCCGTTGCATGGCAGTCCCTACTCACTCACATTGATATATATTGATGGGCATCTCCATAGCCCGTTGATACGCCTAGTTGATGTGAGACTATCTTCTCCCTTTTTGTCTTCTCCACAACCACCATTCTATTCCACCCATAGTGTTATGTCCATGGTTCATGCTCATGTATTGCGTGAAGATTGAAAAAGTTTGAGAACATTAAAATTATGAAACAATTGCTTCGCTTGTCATCGGGGTTGTGCATGATTTGAATACTTTACGTGGTGAAGATGGAGCATAGCCAGACTATGTGATTTTGTAGGGATAACTTTCTTTGGCCATGTTATTTTGAAGAAACATAATTGCTTAGTTAATATGCTTGAAGAATTATTATTTCTATGTCAATATTAAACTTTTGTCTTGAATCTTTCAGATCTGAATATTCATACCACAATTAAGAGAATTACATTGAAATTATGCCAAGTAGCATTCCACATCAAACATTCTGTTTTTATCATTTACCTACTCGAGAACGAGCTGGAATTAAGCTTGGGTATGCTTGATACTTCTCCAACGTACCTATATCTTTTGATTGTTCCATGCTATATTATATTCTGTTTTGAACATTATTGGGCTTTATTATACACTTTTATATTATTTTTGGGACAACCTATTAACCGGAGGACCAACCCAGAATTGCTGTTTTTTTGCCTATTTTAGGGTTTCGCAGAAAAAGAATATCAAATGGAGTCCAAACGGAATGAAACCTTCGGGAACATGATTTTCGGAATGAACATGATCCAGAGGACTTGGACCCTGCGTCAAGACATCAACCAGGAGGCCACGAGGTAGGGGCGCGCCTACCCCCCTGGGCGCGCCCTCCACCCTCGTGGCCCCTCTGTTGCTCCACCGACATGCTCCTTCCTCCTATATATACCTATGTACCCCCAAACTACCACATACTGAGGCAAAACCCTAATTCCACCGCCGTAACTTTCTGTATCCATGAGATCCCATCTTGGGGCCGTAACTTTTGCCGTAACTTTCCGTCGGAGGGGGCATCGATCAGGGAGGGCTTCTACATCAACACTATAGTCCTTCCGATGAAGTGTGAGTAGTTTACCTCAGACCTACGGGTCCATAGTTATTATAAAATGGATTCTTCTCTCTTTTTGGTTCTCAATACGAAGTTCTCCCCCTCTCTTATGGAGATCTATTCGATGTAATCTTCTTTTGTGGTGTGTTTGTTGAGACCGATGAATTGTGTGTTCATAATCAAGTTTATCTATGAACAATATTTGAATCTTCTCTGAATTCGTTTATGTATGATTGGTTATCTTTGCAAGTCTCTTCGAATTATCAGTTTGGTTTGGCCAACTAGATCAATCTTTCTTGCAATGAGAGAAGTGCTTAGCTTTGGATTCAATCTTGCGGTGTCCTTTCCCAGTGACAGTAGGGGCAGCAAGGCAAGTATTGTATTGTTGCCATCAAGGTAACAAGATGGGGTTTAGTTCATATTGCATGAGTTTATCCCTCTACATCATGTCATCTTGCTTAAAGCATTACTCTGTGCTCTTGAACTTAATACTCTAGATGCATGCTGGATAGCGGTCGATGTGTGGAGTAATAGTAGTAGATGCAGGCAGGAGTCGGTCTACTTGTCTCGGACGTGATGCCTATATGCATGATCATACATAGATATTCTTATAATTATGCTCAATTCTGTCAATTGCTCAACAGTAATTTGTTTACCCGCTATGAATACTTATGCTCTCGAGAAAAGCCACTAGTGAAACCTATGGCCCCCGGGTCTATTTTCCATCATATTAATCTTCCAATACTTAGTTATTTTTATTGCCTTTTATTTTACTTTGCATCTTTATCACAAAAATACCAAAAATATTATCTTATCATATCTATCAGATCTCACTCTCGTAAGTGACCGTGCATGGATTGACAACCCCTTATCGCGTTGGTTGCGAGGATTTATTTGTTTGTGTAGGTATGAGGGACTCGTGCGTGGCCTCCTACTGGATTGATACCTTGGTTCTCAAAAACTGAGGGAAATACTTACGCTAGTTTGTTGCACCACCCTTTCCTCTTCAGGGGAAAACCAACGCAAGTGCTCAAGAGGTAGCACCACAGTTCTAATCCGTGGCCAGTGACTTCTCGTTGCCCTTAGAGAGCAGCTTCCATGCGCCTTCATGAGTAGTATCGAAGAGCCTCACCAGAGTCTGATCCTTCTTCAGGTTGAACTCCCACAGAGGATGGCTTCGGTACTGGCACAGAAGGAGCCGGTGAACCAGCATCACCTGGATCACATCAATGATCTTGACTTTCTTGGTTGACATACTCTGAACGCGCATCTGCAGCGCTATCACCTCATTAGGGGAACCCCAGTCCGGACGCTTCTCAACTCAGGAGGTGAGTCACGTGGGGGCACCGGAGCGGAAATCGGCAGCTGCGGCCCAAGGGGTGCCGCCAGCTTCTGTGATGTAGAACCACTGCTTCTGCCACTCCTTCACTGTGTCCACAAAAGTACCTTTGGGCCAGGATATGTTGGACAACTTGCTCACCATAGCTCCAACACACACCGCGTGCTGGCCGTCCACCACCTTCGGCTTCACGTTGAAGACGTTGAGCCACAGCCTGTAGTGGGGATGGATGCGGAGGAAGGCCTCACACACGACCATGAACGCCAAGATGGTGAGAAAGGAATTTGAAGACAGATCATGGAAATCTACCCCGTAATAATACATCAGCCCGCGGACGAAAGGGTGTAGTGGAAACCCTAGCTCGTGGAAGAAATGGGGGAGGAACACCACCCTCTCGGTGGGCTTCGGCATGGGGATGACTTGTCCCTCGGACGGAAGGCAGTGAGTGATCTCCTTCGCCAAGTATCCGGCCGCCCGAAGCTCCGTAATGTTCTCCTCCTTGACGGAGGAGACCATCCACTTGCCCTGACCTCCGAAGCCGGACATGGTTGCTTGGGTGGGAAGGAGATGAGAACCTGGGTGCTGGAGCTCGAGATTGGAAAGGTGGAGTCAGAGAGAGGGCGTGAGAGAGGAAGAGGGAATCCTTATCCCCTTATAAAGGCAACGAATATTGAACACTTCCTCACTCGGCTTAAGATTTGCCTATTCCCAAGGGCTATATAAACGGCACGGTTGGGTTACCCATGCCCGTATTGATGAGAATCCCATAATAAGGGGGCACGATCTCTGCTTCGACAAGACGTGCCAATGGAAACCGTGTCTCGAAACATGGAGCGGCAGACGAAAAATGGTCCGGAATTATGACCGGACAGACGTGATGTCATATTGTAAAAGTTGTCAGCGGATTAGACTCGTGTAAAAATATATATTCTCTCTACGGTTATGTATGGTGTGTATGACAGGTCCGGATACTATCATCGCATCCAAAGACTATATTGAAGTTTGGATAAATGGGAAGCCGCCTTGCAATGCCGAAAAGAATCTGCGCGCCGAAATCCTCGTCATTGAATCCAGGTTCAGGGGCTGCTGAGGGAGTCCAGGACTAAGGGGTCCTCGGGGCCTGTTATCTATTGGGCCGGGCTGATGGGCTGTGAAGACATGAAGGCCGAAGACTGTACCTGAGTCCGGATTGGACTCTCCTTGGCGTGGAAGCCAAGCTTGGCGACCGACTATGAAGATTCCTTCTTATGTAACCGACTCTATGTAAACCCTAGATCCCCCCGGTGTCTATATAAACTGGAGGGGTTAGTCCGAAAAGGATATATTCATTACCATAGTCATACAGGCTAGGCTTCTAGGGTTTAGCCATTACGATCTCGTGGCAGATCAACTCTTGTAACACCCATATTCATCAATATCAATCAAGCAGGATGTAGGGTATTACCTCCATAGAGACGGCCCGAACCTGGGTAAACATTGTGTCCCCTATCTCCTGTTACCATCGATCCTATACGCACAGTTTGGGACCCCCTACCCGAGATCCGCCGATTTTGACACTGACAGTCGTCCCACCGCACGTTCAAGCCCGATGTCGGCAACAAGTACAATGGCAAACCCGTCGGAGTTCCTTAGCATCTATACCATCACGATGCAAGCCGCTGGGGCTCGCGATGATAAGGTGCTTGCCAATTACTTCCCATTGTCCCTGAAACCCAATGTCATGTCTTGGTTGATGCACTTGCCGGTGGATTCCATTTCTTCTTGGTCGGACCTGTGCCATGAGTTCGTTGGTGCCTTCACTGGAGGCCACCAAGCTCATGGCCAGGAGAGTGATTTGCAAATCATTCCCTAGAAGGAAGGTGAAAACCTACGCAAGTACATACAGAGGTTCAGCCGAGTGCAATACCACATCCCAGATGTTCACCCTGCCGCCATGATCAGCGCATTCCATTAGAATGTGCGCAACCGCAAGATGCGTGAAGAGTTGGCAATGAACAAGGTCAAGGATGTGGCCAAACTTTACGTTCTGGCCGATAGATGCGCTCAGGCAGAAGAGGAGAGGAAGTACCCCGGTGAAGACGCCGGAGCGGACACTAACTCTACCGACGAAGACATCGCCGCCCCGACGAAGAAGGGTCAGCGTTGCAACAGGAAGCGCAAGGGCAAGACTGTTCTTGCCGTCGAGGGATCCGACGACACCGGCGGCGCCAAGAAGGCCAAGGCAGATGACCCCGACAAGAAGATTGCTGGGTGCCCCGCTTGCTGGGCTTTGGCGGCTGCCGACAAGCCAGGGGGCTCCGACAAGCAGTACTGCAAGATCCACCGCACCAAAGGCCACGACCTCCAGAACTGCCAACAAGACGAGCTACTTGTTGAAAAGAAAAAAGGCGAGTATGAGAGGCGGGACAAGGAGAAGGTGCAAGATGGCGCTGAAGGATCCGGCAAGAAGCATGGCGGCCAAGGAGGTCGCCGCGGCAAGGATAACCAGCAAGAGAGGCCCGCTCAGGGCCGCGACAAGAAGCAGGAAGACGATGATCATGACGAGGACGACGAGTCCGGCGAGCACGAGTTCCAGAAGGCTACGGAGGCCATGTGCGTTGATGGTGGCGCCTCGCTGCACACTTCTCACCGCCAGCTCAAACAGTGGCCGCGTGAGATCACTGTAGCGGAGTCCCTCGTTCGATGCTCAGAAGCCACTGAAGTGGTCCAGCACACCCCTCACTTTGACACCGAGGACCACCCTGACCGCACAACAGCGGTCAGGTGTTTGCCGTTGTTGGTCTCACCAACAATACGCAACCTCAAGGTGAACAAGATGCTGGTTGACAGCGGGGCCGGTCTGAACTTGATCTCACCCATTGTGATCAAAAGGCTACAAATTCCTGATGGAGACCTCGAGGAAATGTGCACGTTTCAAGGGGTCAACCCAGGAAGGAGCCACCCAAAGGGGAAGGTTTACATTACCTGTGAAGTTTGGAGGCGAGTTGAACTACAGGACGGAGAGGATTGTCTTCGATGTAGCTGAGATCCCCTTGCCCTACAACGGGATCCTCGGCTGCCCGGCACTAGCCAAGTTCATGGTGGCGTCACACTACACCTACAACACATTGAAAATGCCTGGGCTGATGACCATCATCACCGTCCCCTCTGACAAGAAGGACGCGCTGATCTGCGCTGACAAACTTTACCAAGAAGTAGTTGCAGCAGTTGCCGCCAAGGCTCTTGCTCCTGCCACTAAAGCCCCGGGAGGGAAGAAGAAGACCGGCAAGACCTCTCGCACCTACTCCAGCAAGCGCACCTCTTCGGAGTGTTGTTCTACCATCAAGGACGTGCAAGAGAACTCCATCAGCAAGAGCAGAAATCCAGAGCTGCACCACGAGAGACCAAGAGGTGTCTGTCAAGGAGGATGGCACGGGAGGGGCTTTCACCATAAGCTCCACCCTCGACAGCAAATAGGAAAGCGTACTCGTCAATTTCCTGCGGGCGAATGTCGATGTGTTTGCATGGCAAGCATCCGACATCCCCAGCGTTCCCAGGGAAGTAATTGAGCACCATCTCGCTGTCTGTCCCCAAGCGCGACCTGTCAGGCAGAAGGTTAGGAAGAAAGCTTTGGAACGGCAGGAATTCATCACAGAGGAGATCAGGAAGTTGGAAGCGGCAGGCTTGGTGAGAGGAGTGCTCCATCCAACGTGGTTGGCCAATCCGGTGGTGGTGTGCAAGGCGAACGGAAAGTGGAGGCTGTGTATTGATTAAATAGATATCAATAAGGCTTGTCCTAAGGACCCCTTCCTGTTTCCGCACATTGACCAGATTTTTGACTCCACGGCCGGGTGCGATATGTTATCATTCCTCGACGCCTACTTGGGCTACCACCATATCTTCATGGCAAAGGAAGACGAAGAGAAGACAACATTCATCACCCCATGTGGTACGTATTGCTTTTTACGGATGCCTTTTGTGTTAAAGAGTGCTGGCAACATTTGCAAGGGCGGCCCAAATTGGTTTTGAGCCACAGATACATAGAAATATGGAAGCTTATATGGATGACATAGTGGTCAAAACCAAGGACGAGGCAACCCTTGTACAAGACTTAGAAGAGACGTTTGCTAACCTACGCAAGATCAACCTCAAGCTGAACCCTGAGAAGTGTGTCTTCGGCATTCCGTCCGGCAAACTTCTCGGGTTCTTTGTGTCGCAGCATGGCATCAAGGCAAACCCGGACAAGATCAAGGCTATGATACGATGACATGTGGCATGGCCCAACAGAGGCCCATTCCTATGAAAATGCCGGCCTGTTTGACTTGGTCAAAAGGTGGCGGGCCGGCCCACAGAAAGCCTGTTAACGACATGTTCGCATATAGCCCATTTACAGCCCGCTAACCCAGGGCCCGTTACGCCCTATCCGAATTAGGCCCAGTAGCGCCATCTGGGCCGTCCAATATGATTCAGCCGTTTTAACTTCCGGTTCATGTGTGGCCCATGACTTCTTTCGGCCCATATGAGGACCTTTGTAAATCTTGGCCCATTAACGGCCCGTGGTGAAACTGGCCCGTAATGAACAGTGTATCACTTTATACCCATTAACGGCCCATTATTCCATTGGGCCATTTCCAGCCCAAGTTATCTTTCGGCCTTCTTAGGGCCCACTGATTCATGGGCTCATTTGCAGCATTCGGTTACATACGGCCCGTTACTGTCATTTTCTGCTTGTGGGCCAAATTCAGCCCATCATTACAGTCAGCCCATTTGCGGACCGTTAATACGTTGGGCCGTTTTCATGTCAAAAAAACCCGTTGGGCTGTTTTCATAGAGTTATCAAATACGGCCTATTAACGGCCCGTTATGGTCCATGAATAGTACGTCCCATGATTGGCGAAATGATGATACGCCCCGTAGAAGGCCCATGGATCCAACGGCTCATATGAGGCCCATGGATAGTACGGCTCGTAGAAGGCCCATGGATTGTACGGCCCGTAGAAGGCCCATGGACCTTGCGACCTGTAGAAGGCCCATGGACCCTAAGGTCCGTATAGAAGGCCGATGGATCCTACGGCCAGACGAAGACCGATGGATCATACGGCCTGCAGGAGGCCCATGGTTACAACAGTCCATGTGTTGCCATGATTATTTTGGCCTAGTTACCAAAAATAGGCTATTGTGGCCACTAGAAAAAAAAATAGAAAAAGAACTACAGTGACTACAAGCAAACAACTAAACAAGACAATAAGGAAATAAATAAGCAAGCAATTAATGCTAGCCTATTACCTCTATTACACATATTACATCCACTGGGCATCAAAGTTCGCCACCAGTGCAAATATAGGGAACAAAGCAGCACATTACATACACTGGCCATCAAAAATGGCCACCAGTGCAAAAAAACGCGGCAGCAAAACAAGAGCATAACTGAAACAACTTCAGAAGAGCTCAAGAAACGTTATCCTGGGTATCAACCATGCTGGCAATAAGCTTAGCAAGCTGATTAGCTTTGTCCTGTTTGGCGCTAAAATCCTCCAACGCTTGCTGTTGCACCAGAAAATATGTATCTGAATGCACCAGGGACTTCCGCAGTCCTTCTGCTTCTTTTCGCAGCACATCTGATCGATGTCTTTTAGCTTGTAGTTGATAATCAAGAAACTGAACTGATTCAGACAGTTAGTTTGAATAGCTTGTGCGAGCGGTAGTGGCCAGTAACTCGAACACTAAACCAAGACAGGACTTTGGGGTTGTATTGCTGTCTTCAAGATAGTCTTCCTTAGATGTTTTATCAGCTTTGTTGGAGACCAACAAGGATGTGTCACTATCCTGAACCTTATCTGCATTACTTCCTTTACCATTGCTTAATAAGGCACTCTTCCCAAATATTCTGTCAGCATTCTAAAAGAAGAAACAAGCAGACACATAACAAGTTTAGCATGTACTAGTATATGAAACTCATTTCGGTGAACCAGTTCATTAGTAAGGTGGACAGGATTAAAGTACCAAGTCTTCTATTGCCAAGTAATAGTACATAATAAAAGCATCAAACAAACATATATCTATGTCCTATGGTCACTGCATTGTCTTGCCAAATCAAAATAGAGACACAGTTCAAATCATATCAGTTCAAGACAAAGCAGAAGTGAAAGAATACAAAGCGTGGGAAACTACACGGCACAACAAGATTTCAGATGGGTACCACGGGTCTACATGTACAGCAACACTATTGGCTCTGTTGTGATGCTAGTAATGTGCATGATATGAAAGTCAACTATATACACAATTGAAATTGAAATCAACAGAGCTATTGATAAGAGCAAACCTGTTAAAGAAACATGCATGAACATATCTGCTGTGCCATTGGAGTTTCGATTGGATCCTTCAATTTAAAAATAAGTTTGTATGAGTAAATACAGTGATACAAGAGCAAAGCAATCATAGTTAAAAAAGGCGCGCCTAAGCGAGCGCTTAAGCGCGCCTAGGCTCTAGGCGTTGGCAAAACGCATTATGCATAACTACGCATAATCTGTGCATAACTGCGCATAAGCATGCACTTTGGTCAGTAAAGCGCAAGGCGGTGGCAAAACGCACAACTAACGCCTAGCGCTTTTTTGAACTATGATAGCAATGGAATCTTAAATTAGAACAGTTGTTCTTCAGGTTTAGGCACTTGTTCTACATGAACAGAGTACAGTAAGACGCAAGAATATAATACTTAAAAATAGAAAATGAGCTCATAGACCTTACCACATTCTTGGTTCGGGACCAGTACAGAACAAGGCGTTCCCAGTCATCGTCCAGTAAATGTGTCTCAGGAGAACGTAAGGGAATTTGATGAGTTTCTTTGCCGGTGAAGTACGTTTTCTTTAGGTAATTCCGATACTGCCACCAAGCATTCTTGAAGATAGCAGAGGTATTAGCACAGGTTACCTCATCCTGAGTTTCCAAATCGGTCCTTCTCTATAGAGAAAAATTGGGAAAATTTGTTGTATTATAACCATCATGGAGGTAGGATGTATGGGACGAAGCAAAGTAATTGCCATGAATAACATTACTTACACATAACTCCTGGACAAACACCTACAACTGGCATTTTTCTTCATCTTCAGTATAATATTTCCAAGATGGGAAGATATGCACATACGATTTAACAACATCAAATGCGATAGATGCTAAACTACGACTAGCTGGTTGTGCTTCCTCCACAGGAATAGCCATACTAACTGGTGGAGTTGGGGTTCGCCGTGATAGTACTGTCCCTTTGGGCACTGGAGCTGCCTTACTAACTGCTCTTGTTTGGGAGCTTTGTGGTGGAGATGGTGTTGTGTCAACAGGAACTGGGTTACTATCGGCTGGGGTTGGGGTTAGATTGGGTGAAGCTGGTTCTCTGTCCATCGCAGTAGGGGTACAATCTGCGAGAGTTTGGGTTATGTGTGGTAGGGCTGGTTCTTGTGCTTGTACAACCGGGGTGCTATCTCCACCAAGAGGTAGCACTGTTTTATTTGAAGACCGTGTTTTTAGTCCGCTAGATATTGGCATCCCCGCTCCAATTCAAATGGCTGATAAACAGGAAACATAGTTGAATGTACAGACATTGTATGAGAGATAGATGCAATAGATAGCGTGGAAAAAAGAGGGCATGAAATAGTTGATATGTGTATTGTTTAACTAAAACAGATAGCATGACATAATTTCAAATATATGATGTCTATCTAAACTGGATAGCATAGCATAACATAATTCAAAGATATGATGAATAACTAAACAGGATCGCATGACATAATTCACCTACATGTTATCTAAGTAATCAGGATCGCATCATTTAATTCACATATGTGATTTATATGCTAAACAGAGGCATTCGATATGATGTCTGAACTAAGAACATGGTGTTGAATATTGTGTATATGATGTCTAAACTATGCAGTGCAAGATACCGTATGCATGATATGAGCAGTATAACCATGCCAAGTTAGAGCATACACCTCAGTGGGGGAATAGGACTGGTCATCTGTCTCTGAGTCCATCTCTGAGGAGCTATCGGGACCCAACAAGAGATCTGCTTCGACAGGTAGCACTGTCTGGTCTAAAGGCCTTGTTTTCACTCTAGATTTTTCCATCTCCCACCCAAATGGCTGATTCACAGGAAGAGTAGTTTAATGTACAAACATTATCGACAAATGGAAATGCAATGAAGCAAAGGATGGTCAAGATATCATTCAAATATATGAATCCTGGTTAAACTGGATGGCATTGCACATTTCACATATATTATGGCTGGCTAAAAGATATGAGACTGCATAATTCCCATATATGATATAGAAAATAAACAGGTGGCATTACAGAACATGTCTAAACTAAGCAGATGACATATATGATGTCAAAAGTAGGCACTGCAAGGTAACATATGCATGATATGACTAACATCATCATGCAAAGGTAGAGCAAACACCTTGGGGGTAAATGGGAGTGGTCAGCGGCGTCTGAATCCACCTCAGAACAAATATCTTCCTCTGGATTACAATCTGTAGAGGGGTGGGAAGGGTTTGCCATTGAACCCACCATGGAGCAATGTCTGCATGACATTGTATTGCTGCGCAAAACTCTTCTCTTTTTCTCTACATGTTCAGCATGACTGTTTTCAATATCTGACATGCATACGAAAAAAATATGGTGAGATTATGTAAGGAGAGCATGCACAAATTTAGAGTGATGGTAACAACCAATGGATCAATGTTTTTCCGTTGAACCAAAATAGCCCTAATGGATCGACGTGAATGTATAGTAATAAGTGATGCAACAAGTGTACAACCTCTTTGCCGTAGCCGTGTCGACCTCAGCATCATTGGGTTGGTTGCTGAAGCAGTTGAGGCAGAGGTGGCTGTCGGAGGTGTGGAGGAAGATCTGAGGAATCTGTAGACGGCGTCCAGGGCACTGCTCTGTTGTGATGGATCGTTCTGTCGTTGGAGCAGCTCCGGTGAGCCGTAAGACGTCAAGGCTGAAGCAGCACAAGACAGACATCGTCAATCTCAAGTGGGATTCTAATAGCATCTCCAATAGATGATGTAAAATGGATGTAAAATTAACATCACCAAAAACCACCTGACTACAACAGATGAAGTAAAAACTGTTGACTCTGAACTTAACTGTCGAAACTGAATGCAATGGTTGCAGAGAGGCACTTGACATGTAATTTAGGGAGGGCCTGCAGTTCATCTTCAACCTGCACCCCCTTGAGCCACCGGCCACCACCGTTCGAACCGCCGGCCCCAGTGCCGCCTCGCCGCCCGGAAACAACTCGCCACCGCCGCCCCGGCCAGCCCTCTAGGCCCCCTCCCCCACCCTGAACCCTAAGATAGATAGTGGGGTACCTCTCCGACGAGCCCCCGTCCCCGCTACGGGTGGTTCTTCCTTAACTCCGGCGAGCCCCCCAAACCCCTGAAAATCGACTGACCCAAAAGTCGATTCAGTCGACTGAAGTGTGGCTTAATCGAAGCAGAGTAGCAGCACGAGCGAGGGCGAGAGCAGCAGCAGCAGCTGGGCGAGCGAGCGATCGAGTGAGAGCCGGAGCAGCAGCAGCAGCGCGAGCGAGCAAGAGCCGGAGCAGCAGCAGCAGATCCGGCTGGTATGGACGTCGTCGCCGATGGGGCCTCGCACTGGGGGAGAGCCACCATGGAGATGTCGCCCGCGGCGCCGGCTTCAAGGTAGCTGCTCCATGCGGGTGCGGGATGGAGCACCGTCGGTGTCGGGAGGTCGAGTTAAGGAGAAGCTGCGATGCGATGAGTGTAGAACCTCTTTGGTGGCTCCGAGTAGGCCTCGTCTTCGTCCGAGTAGTCAGTGAGGATGTTACAGTTCTAGTGGAGCAGGTTAAGGCGGCACTGTGGGGATGGAGCAGCCGCGATAGACGAGGCGATCATCGGAGCAACTCCTTGGAGGTGGAGGACGGGGCGGCTGAACCGGCAGGACGGCGAGATGGACGATGGATCCGCATCCAGGGAGGTCGACGAGGGACGTCAAGCTGTTGCGATGGACGACGTCGTCGGGGAAGAGGCTCCGGCTGGCAGCAGTGACGTGGCAGACGGAGGAGGGTGGGTTTGCGGCTGGAGCGGAGAGGTTATGGCGGCCTGGGATTTCGAATGGCGAAAAGGGGGCGATGGGAGGGAGTGAAGCATGACTTAGGGACGCGCTTGTCCAAAATGTAGGGTGTGTTACAAAAGTACCACCCGCGGATTTGAACTAGCCGCCCTTTCGGCTCAGGGTTAGAAGGGGGATTTCGCGTGTCGGGATTTGGCAGCTGGAGGGAGTTTTCATGCGCGTTGTAATTTCGGGATAGCAAGGCGCGGGCTGTGAAGGCGCCAGTTTTGGGAACACGGTATCTGAATTGTCGGGATATAATAAGACGCGGGTTGAAATTTAGGGACAAGCCTAACGTGTAGTAATATTGTACTTGTACGTACCAAATCAATTCGCACTTCCCTCAACCAAAAAGAAAACAAAAAAATAAAACTATTCACACCACACAAAGAGAGAGTCTTGCCCCGTTTTACTATACAAATGCTATTCAAAGCTACTCCCTCCTTCCATCTATATAGGACCTAATGCGTTTTTCGATGCTAACATTGACCAAATATTAGAGCAATGATATATGACATGCAACTTACACAAAGCACACCGTTAAATTCGTCTGTGAAAGGTTCTTTCAATGATATAATTTTCACATTGTGCATGTCATGTACTATTAATCTTGTCAATAGTCAAAGGCAGTCTTAAAAATCTCATTACGCCCTATATAGATGGAAGGAGGGAGTATGAATCCATGTTATGTCCAATTAAATTTTTTTGCTTGCTGTATAATGCATGTAACCTACTCATACCAACATTTTAGTGCATCCCAAATGTCTATCCTACCGCTGCAATTCGAACTAAATTTGAATTCGTTTCTCTATTTCAATAAGAATCTACAATCATGATTGTTGCCAACTTCAACCATCATAGTTTCCTTGCTATCGGCCAGATATAAATCAGACGGCCTATAATGCAGGATGGCAGGCACACCATCATCAACAACTCCGTTTTTTTATAAGAGTAGAGATAAAATATATTAAATGTAGTATAAATTATTCATAACCACACCATGTGTATCACTGTTATATATATTCACACATGCGTCGGTTTGAAACACTATGACAAATTCTTCAAATATCCGAATTCGCTTTTTATAATGAAGTATATATGATCTCTATTCGCCTTTTACACCCACACAACCCTCTTATCTCTGTAGCTAGCGCTAACTTTCTCTTGTGCATGCACACGCCCGCATCCCTCTCACCCTCCCTCAGCATTCTCTAGCTCCATCGTGCAAATTCGTCTTTTCACTTTAGGTCGTTCACCCATGGTGTGTGTAGGCCTCCCAGCTCCTTCTTTACGGCACACATCGATCGATATGCCTCTCTAGCCAGGTGTGCCTAGCACAAACGCAAGCTTCCCCACTTCTCTTGTCATCGTCCATGCCTCACTCCCACCACTCTTGTCATCGTTCTCGTACTCGCACACTCCTCCCCCTCGATATAGTATGCCTCTCGTACCACCTCCTACATGCATCCCTCTCTCTCTCTCTCTCTCTCTCTCTCTCTATCCTTCTCCTCGTGCCTCATTTGCTTCTAACACACCCATGCATGTATACCGATCGATCTCCCAACATATACCTAGATCGACTTTAACTACTCCCCCCCATCGATCGACGTACCTCACAAGTTATGTCTCTCCTTTCTCTAATAAAGGGCGATTGATCTTCCTATGTAGTTACGTCTGCTGACCACAGCCACAACGTCCCCCCTCATCATTCGTGCATGCCTCCTGACCCGTCTCTCACACACACGTGCACAGACAACAAGCAGCCATCTCCTCTCTTATTGATATTGCGGGCGTGCCCTTCGTTTGTCTAGCAAGCCTATCCCACCATTTGTTAGAAGAAACTCCACTACCACCCCCTCCAACACTCTAGCTCCGTCTCTCTCCCAACCTTATTCCTCTCCTGCACATATGCATGGATGCCGATCAATCTCCCTTAATACATGAGGCAGATCGATCTCCTTAATACATGAGGTAGGCCTCTCTCCTCCTCCACACATATACCAGCCATTGTACCTCTATAGTTAATTGGGCCTCCCTCTTCCCCCACCACACACCGATAGTCGACCGCTGCAGGTAGGTATCCATGACATAGAGACAAACTGCACATGTCCCATCTCACGTTCCAGTAGGCCAGCCACTATATATCTTTGACGTGGGCACACACAAATTCGATGGCACTCTTTCTCGATCGCACGGGGACACACACACACACATCATCCCTCTCTTCGATTCTATGGACACCTCAAGCCGATGATACCTCCACTCTCTTCTCGTGGATCGCCCCCTCTATATATATATATATATATATATATATATATGTTATATCCAGGACTCTATTTCACACACATTGCATATGTTACATTTTTTGATTGAGCCCCCTCCCAAAAAAACTCTCAAGAACCCACACACTATATCTCTCTAGGATTGTATCTCTCTCACACAACCCCACGTAGGTGGTGTATGTATACAAGAAGAGAATAGGTGCACCGTGCATGTACTCACACTTCGTGCCCAGCCACACCCGCACGGGTACACGGTGGAGCTCATTTCTTTACGAAATGGCAGTCCACATGCTAATTTGAATGCCTGTAGCGGTTGTTTACCTAGGGAGGTCGTGTACCACGCGTGCACGAAACAAAGTTCGACCTGACACATTATCGCGTTATTTTTAAATAAAGTTATAGCGGCCAATGGCACGTACATAGAATATAAAATGATTTTATGCAGAAAAAGGTAGTCCGCTCACTATATACAATGGAGCCTGCCTGCCTGGTTTGTCACTCTTCAGAGTATCTCACACAAGGCTGCGGTGACCTCTCTCTCTCTCACCGTTGGTCACTGATCCGGCCGCATCCCGTCCGCCGGGGGAAAGGGAGTGCGGTGGCCTCTCTCTCTCTCAACTCACAAAGCATATTCATGTTCATAATCGGAGGAGTATTAATATGCATATAGGATCTGAACATATGATCTTCCACCAAATAAACCAACTAGCACCAACTACAAGGAGTAATTAACACTACTAGCAACCCACAGGTACTAATCCCAGACTTGGAGACAAGAATTGGATACAAGAAATGAACTAGGGTTTGAGAGGAGATGGTGCTGGTAAAGATGTTGATGGAGATTAACCCCCTCCCGATGAGAGGATCATTGGTGATGACGATGGCGATGATTTCCCCCTCCCGGAGGGAAGTTTCCCCGGCAGAACAACTCCGCCAGAGCCCTAGATTGGTTCAGCCAAGGTTCCGCCTCGTGGCGGCGGGGTCTCGTCTCGAAAGCTTGCTTATGATTTTTTTCCCCATCGAAAGACTCCATATAGCAGAAGATGGGCATCGGAGGGCCACCCGGGGACTCACGAGGCAGGGGGCGCGCACTACTAGAAAAAGGGCTATAGATGGGATTGACACTAATGGCGCACCAGACAAGCGGTGCGCCATTAGTAGCGCCATTAGTATATACTAATGGTGCACCACCTTCTGATATGCCATTAGAGCTGAAACTACTAATGGCGCACCTGGCCCAGGGTGCGCCATTAGTATCAATTTTTTTTGAACTAGTGCGCCTGTCCAAACATACTAATGGCGCATCCAGACACAGTGCGCCATTACTAGTTGTAACTAGTAATGGCGCACCTGTCGGAAAGTGCGCCACTAATGTTGTTTTTTTATTATATTTTTTATTCCTTTTTTTGCAAAACTACTAATGGCGCACTGTTCGACCGTGCGCCATTACTAGTTTAAACTAGTAATGGCGCACTGTGGAACAGTGCGCCATTAGTATGTTTTTTTTGCAAAACTACTAATGGCGCACCACCAGAAGGTGCGCCATTAGTAACCTGGATTACTAATGGCGCATTTAGAGTTGGTGCGCCATTAGTAAGTGGGCAGCAACAAGATATTTTGGACAGCCTCTCCTACCCACACTCACTTTCTCCCCACTTCATTCTCTCCACCTCCTCCTTGTCTCGGGTGCCTCCTCTTTTTCACCTCATTTCCACCATAGATTCATTCAATTTAAGTGGTTAAATTACCTTGTTTTGATAGGTAAGTAAGGGGGGAAGCTATATTTATGTTGTTCTCCCTACAACAATGTGCACATGCACTTTTTATGGCCTAGCTAGATCTATGTATGTTCGTGGTGTTGCATATGTTTGTGGTGTTGCATATGTGTTTGTGTTTGGAGGTGTACCGGTATTTGAAATGCGATAGTTGCCAATATTTTGCCGGAATGTTGATTCATTTCCGTTTCGGCGAGAATTTTGGCATTAAGCATTCTTTTTGGTCCTATTTTTAGGGAAAGTCATGCCAAATTTTTTCTTGGTTCTAAAATATCGTTTTGCTCTACCCCGCAGGCGACCATGGTCCGCACGATGACCGAAGGCATCGTGAATAGGTTTTTGAGGTCCGCGAAGGCCGAGATGCTTCAAAAGAACGAGACGGAGATAAGATGTCCGTGTCGAAGATGCAAGCTGAAGAGCCTTATTGCGGACCCGGAATCCGGGCAGGTGCGGGACCACCTGCTCTTGCGTGGTTTCATGGATGGCTATCGGTGGCAAGGTGATGAAGATGACTACGAAGTCGTCCATGGGGGCCGGGCAAGAAATGAGGAAGGGCAGCAAGACAACCACCGCGGCTCGGGCGGGCGAGAAGACGAAGAATCCCCAGGAGATGATCACGACGGTGATGCTGTACACAGTCATCATGTAGAAGATGCAGGACATGATGATGAGGAAGATGCCGGAGCAGACGACGGGCATGATCATGAAGATGATGATGCCGGCGGAGCAGACGACGCTGGACCATCGATGGGCTGGGTGCAGGACCCTCATATTCAAGAGCTGCTTCTCAAGCAGACGGATAACGCAAGAGCTGCCGCCCGAGAGAAAGCCAAGATGGATCAACTTGAGTTAGACGCGGTTACTCCATTGTATGAAGGATGCAGGCCCGAGGATACCCGCCTGAAAGTAACGCTCATGGCTCTGGAGATGAAGGTAAAACACAAAATGACCGACGCATGCTTCGACGAGAACATGTCATTCTGGCACGAACGTCTTCCCAAGGGGAACAAGTGCCCGACCAGTTTGGAGGAGGCGAAGAAAATCGTGTGTCCTCTGGATTTACCGCACGTGAAATACCATGTGTGCATGAACAATTGCATCATTTATCGGGACGAGCACGCGGAGTCTACCATATGTCCGGTGTGCGGCGTCACTCGATACAAGAAGAGGAAGAAAGCTCCTCGAAAAGTGGTGTGGTACTTTCCGATCACTCCTCGTCTGCAGCGGTATTTCGCGGACCCTAAGGTAGCAAAGCTCCTGCGTTGGCACGCGGATAGGGAGGAGAAGAAGCGAGAAGATGACGCAAATGATCCGGAGATAGATAAAAAAGACAAGATGCTGAGTCACCCTAAGGATGCGAGCCAGTGGCAAGCGTTGAACTTCGAAGACCCAGAATTTGGGAACGATCCAAGGAACATCGTGCTGGGCGCGAGCACCGATGGAGTCAATCCGTTTGGCAGCCAGAGAAGCACACATAGCACCTGGCCTGTGTTTGTGTGGATGTACAACCTTCCCCCCTGGTTGTGCATGAAGAGGAAGTACATTCACATGAGTATGCTAATTGAAGGACCGAAACAACCAGGGAACGACATCAATCTGTATCTGGGGCTGCTGAAAGAGGAGCTTGACACGCTGTGGAAAACGCCAGCCAATACGTGGGACGCCGCAGAGAAAGAATATTTCCCTATGAGAGCCGCGCTGCTCACGACGGTGCACGACTATCTCGGTTACGGATATGTCGCGGGGCAGGTGGTCCACGGATTTTCTGGATGCGTCAGGTGCATGGATGACACAACGTATCGCCAGCTAGATAGAGATCCCGGGTCTTCGAAAACCGTGTTCATGGGACATCGAAGGTGGCTTCGCGACGATGACCCGTGGAGAAAACGCAAGGATCTGTTCGATGGTGAAACCGAACCCCGAGGACGCCCGCGTACGAGGAGCGGCGAGGAAATAGACGAGCTGTTGAAAAATTGGAAAGACTGCCCACTGCCGGGAAAGAAGCAAAAGGCGCCAGAGCCGGGAAAGAAGCGAAAGGCGCCAGAGCCGCTGCTGAAGGTATGGAAAACGAGGTCTGTTTTCTGGGACTTGCCGTACTGGAAGATCCACCGTGTGCCTCACAGCCTTGATGTAATGCATATCACGAAGAACGTGTGCGAGAGTCTGCTTGGTACCCTGCTCAACATGCCAGAGAGGACCAAAGATGGGCCGAAAGCAAGGGCAGACTTGAAATCAATGGGCATCAGGCAGGAGCTTCACGCTATATATGATGATGATGATGATGATGATGAGGCGAAGCAGGACACGGAAAGTCGTCGCAAAGGCAAAAAGGCCAAGAAGACCGGAAATGACTACCCTCCCGCGTGCTTCACTCTAAGTCAGGAGGAGATCGAGCAGTTTTTCACCTGCCTCCTAGGAGTAAAACTTCCTTACGGTTACGCGGGGAAGATAAGCAGATACCTAGACCCAGCGAAGCTGAAGTTCAGCGGGATGAAGTCTCACGACTGTCACGTGCTGATGACGCAGATACTTCCAGTTGCAATCCGTGGGATCATGGACGCGCACGTCCGTGAAACGCTATTTGGCCTATGCAACTTTTTCGACGTCATCTCTCGGAAGTCTGTTGGCGTGAGGCAACTCAGAAGGCTACAGGAAGAGATCGTGGTGATACTATGCGAGCTTGAGATGTACTTCCCGCCCGCATTCTTCGACGTTATGGTGCATCTGCTGGTCCATATCGTGGACGATATCATCCAACTCGGGCCGACGTTCCTGCACAGCATGATGCCGTTCGAAAGGATGAATGGTGTCATCAAAGGATACGTTCGCAACATGTCACGTCCAGAGGGAAGCATAGCCAGGGGCTTTCTGACCGAAGAGTGCATCTCCTACTGCACGAATTATCTAGGCATCGAGAACCCCGTTGGTCTGCCCGTCAACAGGCACCTCGGCAGGCTCGCTGGATGGGGTCACCGTGAGGGTCGCCGCGAAATGCATGTCGACTTCGAGGGTCGACTCGCCGACTTTGAAAGAGCAAACCTAGTCGCGCTACAACACATAGACGTGGTCGATCCTTGGGTGGTAGAGCACAAAACCTTTATTAAGAAGACGTACAATGACCGAGGCCAACAGAGGACGGACGGAGATATACTCAAAGAGCACAACTCATGTTTCACGCGTTGGTTCAAGCAGAAGCTTCTGTCGTACCCTTTACATGAGGATTCTTCCGCGGAAGAACAACTCATATTCGCCTTGTCACAGGGCGCCGAGCACAACCTGATGACCTATGAGGCGTACGATATCAACGGCTACACATTCTACACCGAGGCCAAGGACATGAAGAGCGATGGTTATCAGAACTCCGGGGTAACGATGGAATCCTACACCGGTAACGACAAGGACAGATACTACGGAAGGATCGAGGAGATCTGGGAGCTGAGCTACGCTGGAGAGAAGGTCCCGATGTTCCGTGTCAGATGGGCCAAGAGCGTCCTAAAAGAAGACCGGTATTTCACCACCATGGTTATACCCGAAGCCAAATCCAAGACCGCGGGCGCAAACGTCACCGCGAAAAATGAGCCATGGGTACTGGCTTCCCAAGTGGACCAATGCTTCTTCATTACCGACCCGTCAAAGCCCAGTCGTGTTGTCGTGAGGAGAGGCAAAAGGAAGATCATCGGAATGGATGGAGTAGCCAATGAGCAAGACTTCGACAAGTACGGCGACCCGAGGATCGAACATGACGACGATGATGAAGTAGCAGCATACACCACAAGAAGAAGCAGGACCACCCTACCTAAAGGACGTCCGTTCCACAGAAGAACTCCATTTGCGAAAAAGAAGGGCAAGAAGATTGTGAACAGATAGCTAGCTAAGATCGATTGTATTTAAATCGTAGCCTTCATTTCTCGATTGTATTTCATGGGCACTTTTTGAACTATCATGAATATTTTTAAATTTCATGGACACTCGATCTCGATCCCCCTCCATCTCGATCGCTATCCCACCTCGCCAGATCCGGTCCCCCTCGCCGCCGAGCACCCCCCGGTCCACCGGCCGCCGCCGCCGACCCCCGCACCCTCGATTCCCCTACTCAACCGCCGCCGCCGACCCCCCGCACCCCTCCCCTACTCAACCGCCGCCGCCGACCCCCCGCACCCCGCGCACCCTCCCCCGCTCCACCGGCATTACTGTTTGATGATATTTTTAAAAAATTATTACTGTCTTATAAAAAAATATTACTGTTATGATTTAAACAAGTTTGAACATATTTAAACACAAATAAGTATCAAACAGCATTTTAAATGCATAAAAAAATTGTGGAGCCTGGGAATCGAACCCAGGACCTCCTGGTGTGAGAACTGGCTGCTGACCAGTCGAGCTAGTAGAGGGAACTTGGTGTGGATCAGGTCAGGTGGAAGATAACCTGTTGGCTCGAGCAGAAATCAAAAAAAATACTAATGGCGCACCAGGGTGAGGTGCGCCATTAGTATGGATGTACTTATGGCGCACCGAGGGGTGGTGCGCCATTAGTATTGTGCCGCCCCCATCCATATTTCCTCCCCGGCCCAAACCTATCCCCTCTCTCTCCCTCGCCCTCGCCCTCGATCCCCTTCCCCTCTCCTCTCCCGACGCCGCTGCCCCGCCGCCTCGACGCCGCCCCGACGCCGCGACGCCGCCCCGTCGTCCTCGTCTCCGCCCCGACGCCCCGACGCCCGACGCCGCCCTCTCCTCTCCCGACGCGCCGCCCCGCCGCCCCGTCGTCCTCGTCTCCTCGGCGCCGCTCTCCCCGTCGCCCCACCTTGTTGGACGCCATCGCCCCGCCGCCCTCGTCGCCGGTGGCCCGGACGCCGCCCCGTCCACACCACCGTCGCCGGAGCACCACCACCACCCGGACCTCGTCGCCTCCCGGACCTCGTCGCACCACCACCACCCGGACCTCGTCGCCCCACCTCGTCGCCCCGTCCACACCACCGCCCCCGTGAGCTCCCCCTCCTCCTCTCCCCCTCTCCCCCTCGCAAGCTGGATCTTCCTGCCGGTAGGAGGATTTCTGAGGTCATTTTGATCCTGCAATTCTTGCTCTTGCAGCTCATTTTGTTAGCCATTAAATAAACAATAGTAACAGAAGGAGCATACTATCTAGGGTGAGGATTGTACGAAGTTCCTGATCCATCAGTACCTTATTTCTGAGGTCAAATAGCTCATCAAGGAATACCTTATTCTCCAAAAATATGCGGCTTTGACATAAGCAAGGCAGAACCACTAACAACACTGTCATATATAGTGAACCTAACTCTATAGAATTTTTTTTCTTAAAAGTTGAGCTAAATCCTAACTACAGTGGATACATCACCATTTAGATGCTCTGAAGTAGGTTTTCACTAAGAGAATTCAAAACTAAGACATGTTCTTAAACTGAAGCAGTATTTGTATCACAGAAAAAGTTCTGAAGCTGTTGAACCTTACCTTATGTAACAAGTTTTTTGCCTTCTTTGACCTGATATGCTTGACGATATTTCTGTTTGATTCTCAATTTGATCAAGCTCCTTCATGCTAAGTGGACCCATAAATACACCAAGTATATTGTACTACTATGACTGAGAGCTGATAAATTGGAGAAACATTGCAATATATATACAACAAGTAACTGTTCTGCCCCGTCTCTGTAAACTAGTACAAAGTAATCCTTGATGTTCAGACCCAAAATTTAAGCATCAAGTTTGTTCGACAAAAAAAGGCAAGGAACATCATGAACAACTCTCCATGACTTAATTTTCCTATATGCATTGGCCTGTACAGCAGGTTCACTTTTCCTATATGCATTGGCCAGTACAGCAGGTTCACTTTTCAAAACAAATTAGAGCAGACCTCATACACCCAAGAAAACCTGAAAAAAATGAAGTTCAACCCCTCACTTTTCCTATATGCATTGGCCTGTACAGTTGGATTTGTTTCTGATTTTAGTGTTTTCAGTCTATTTTTCTATTTCTGCTTTAACATAACGGAATAACTAATGGTGGCTGCCTAATGATGACAGACTAAGTTTCTGATTTATTTTCTTATAGAAGTGTAGATTCATTGGTAGCAATTGTTTTCAGTGTCTCATGTTGCTTGTAGTGGTTTGTCCAAAATGTTGAATGATACTGCTTGGAGATGCATATATTGTTTCACCTCTTCACATGCCAATGTATTTTCCATGTTGTGATGGAGGCCTTTTTTGCCTTGTCCACCCGAGAGGCCCTTGAGTTTGCCGGAATGTCGATTAACTTCCGTTCCGGCAAATTCGGGTACTCCATATGTCCTATTTTCAGCAAAGGTCATGCTGAAATTTTCCGTGAATTTTAGCATGACTTTGCTAAAAATAGGACATATGGGGTACTTGTGACTAATGCATGGGCCGGGGTATCTTAGTAGTTAATTAAGTAGGATCAAGTGCCCCGGCGTACTTGTGACTAATGCATGGCTTTTAGGGTGCCTCGGTGTCGATAAAAACCGAAATGATGAAAGCTTAGGCTTTTAGGGTGCCTCGGCGTCGAAAAACCCTCAATGATAAAAGCTTAGCTTTTAGGATGCCTCGGTGTCGACAAACCCTAAATGATGAGACCATGATCTTGTTCCTTGACAATAACCAACTTTTTGACCAAACTTTGTTCCTATTTAGAGAGAAACATGGCCAACAACGATGAGGCCGGGGGTTCGGGCGGCAAGGCATTCTGGAAGCTGTCCCAGGAGATGGAGGAACAACCTCACTTGTATGAGGACGCCGCCTTCCCCACCGATCCTGAGACCACTGATGGTACCGCCGAGGATGACCCCACTGATGCCACCACTGATGGTGCCGCCGAGGATGCCACCACTGATGATGGCGGCGCACGCACAGATGGCAGCCAACCGAAGAGGCAACGGAAGGACCGGCGCCCGACCGTGCTCCGCACCCTCAAGGAGGAAGTTACTGAAGTGGACTCCGACGGGAATCCAACGGCGCCCGAACGAATAGTCAAGGGGTACTCGCTTCAGCTCGGGTGCATTCTCCGGAGCACCGTCTCGATCAACACCGAGAACCTGAGGCATCCTGACCGAGGGAATTTGCGCAACCTCCTCTTCACGAAGCTGCACGAACGATACAAGTTCCCCGCTGAATTTGAAAACACAAGCCTCAAAGGGAATAAAGTGAACAATGCTGCCCTCACGAAGATGAGCAAGGCCCTGTCTACTTGGAAAAGCAATGTGAAGAGAATGATCGAGAAAGGTGAGAGTTATGAGAAGATCAAGGAGAAAAATCCTTCGATCACCGAAGATGACTACAACGACTTCAAGATCAATTGCTCGAGCACCGCAAACTCCGAATCAAGTAAGTGGGGGAAAGAAATGCGGGAGCTGAACTTAGGGGAACACACACTCGGTCCCGGCGGTTACAGAGTGGCGGAGCCTATATGGGACAAGGAGGAGGCGGACCGTGCCGAGCAAGGCCTACCGCCCCTCTTCGATAAATACGGTGACAAGCAGACCAGGAACTTTGTCAGGGCCCGGTACAAGAAGGACCCGAAAACAAAGGAGCTTACCACGGATCCGAAGACCAGGGCGCTTGAGCTTGTTCTGGTAAGGAATACACCCCCGCGTAATTAGCTCCATATGGTTGCATTCTAATTAATGAAGCCAAATTTCTAAATGGTTCACATTCCTTCCGCAGGCGACTGAAAGCAGTAGCGCGGGGTCGACTAAGAGCAACCCTTGGGACACCACTCTAAATAGGGCGTTGAATGTAATGAAGAACAAGGATAAGCTCAGTAAGCCGACGTCAGCTGGTCGTGTGGCCGGCAAAGGCTTGTCGACAAAATGGTCGTCATACTATAACACTGGTGGGCGAAAGGAGAAAAAGACCAGCTCGGAAAGCCAGGCGCGCGAGGTTCAAGAACTCAGGGCACAGGTGGCGCGGATTCCGGAGATTGTCCAAGAGCAAGTGCAACAACAACTCGGAGCGACGATCACCGCCATTGTGCCTACCTTGATCCAGGGGATTAGTGCGTGGATTGCGGGCGGCCAACAGGGGCCGCCCCCGATTCCTAGCTTCACGGCCAGCAACTCGCAGAACGCGATGGCGGGGCCATTGGTGTCTCCGACGCCGGCACGGGAGCTTAATGCACCCGGGTGTACGCCGGCCGGCACCTCTGCAGCAAGCGGCCCCTCCGTCAACTGCACGCCCGCCGTTGGCGGTGCCTCGACATTAGCCGAGCTCGACGCCATCATCACGGTAACTAATTAAGCCTCTCTCGGCCGAGGACTTCATCTCCTTGCCTTTGACTGGGCATCCCTGACGCCCTACATGTTTTCGCAGGGCGCCGCCGACGTTCCGTGCACTCTCCTGCACTTCGTGAACAACGAGTTGGTCGATGTCGCCAAGGGCAAAATCGTTCAACCGGGCAACCCCTTGTTCCACGGTACCCAGATGCCACCCAACTTGTTTAGGGTTCAACTGGTTCGGGTGCTGCCAGGCTGCGACGAGTTGTTACCTCCGATTCGACCCGTCGGGGCCGACGATGATGACGTGATGACCCTCAGCGCCTGCCTGAGCTGGCCCCTGCTTTGGCCGAAGAGCCAGATTCGTTTGGGGGCGGGGGACACCACCCCAAAGACAACACCGCCAGTCGTGCCGGCGCCAAGTCGGCCCCATGGCAAGACCGCCGCAACGGTGCCGGACATCCCTATGCCACTGGATCCAAACATGCATATGGCACAGGATCAGAACGACGACGACGACGATACATTTGCCAACGTCGATCAGTACTTTGCCGATCATGGGTACGGTGGCGACTTCATGGGGCCTCCTTCTCAAGAACCCAACCCAACAAAAGACGTGCGCGATCTAGCTGGTACCGCGGAGAAGCCAAGTTGCAACAGGCGTCGTCTGCCGTTCAGCTCTCAGGAGACGCCTCCAGCTGCCGACTTCACCGAGCCTCAGATAGGCGAGGTGCGAAATATTATCAGCCCCAACACACTCAAGAAGGCGGTCTGTGAGCAGAACTCGGTCCCATTACAGGAGAAGAAGAAGGCACGCAAAAGAAAGACTAACAAGGGTGCGGGCCAGCCGGCACCGAGTACGATCCGTGCTCAGGACGGGCCACCTTCACCTGAGGATATCTCGAGGAGGGTGCATGTGGCGGGTAGGCCGATGCTACCGAGAAATATGCTCGATGCTGCAACCGGTGCTATGCGGAGTCTGCATGACAGTGTTCTTTCTTTGGAGAAGCGGCGTCTCGGAGAGAAGGATGTGGCATACCCGGTTTTCGCGGCCAAGGTGCCAGAGGGCAAGGGCTTTGTGGATAACTCCATCGGGGGTACGATCGTCCTGCGGTTTGATGACATCCACGCTATGTTGAACCTTCATCCGCTGCACTACACCTTCGTTCGGCTATTTTCGCTGAGTATGGAGATGCGGATCATTCGCGACAAGACCCCGGACATCGTGATAGTCGACCCCTTCTACATGCGTGCCAAGATCTTGGGCAGCGCTGGGGACCGGCAAGTCGCGACTTCTTACCTCGAAGGCGTCATTCTGGCAAACCAAGATAAGGATAACTTCCTCGTGCCTTACTTTCCCGAGTAAGTCCTCCCCTCAACCGCCCCGTAACATATGAATTCTTAGATTTCGATCGTTTTTCTTTTAACATTCCGTGTTTTCTGCAGTGACACACATTGCACGCTCATCCTCCTAAGCCCCAAATATTCCATGGCCACGTATTTCGACCCGGACCGTCAGTCGAACGTAGACTACACAAATGTCAAGAAGGTTCTTGATGATGTTCTCCCCGGCTACGTCAAATCTGGAGGCACCTTCACCAGGCCTATTCGTAAGTACGGCAAGCACGTGTTCTCCCACAATACGACGTTCTGCTGCGTCAAGCAGCCGCCTGGCGGTCAGAAGGGTGCCTACTACGCCATCCATCACATGCGGGCGATCGTACGGGACCATCATCAACTTCTGCTACCGAGTAAACTCAAAGATTGGGCCGCGAGCGTGTCGGCAATCCAGGACGCGGACATCAGACAAGAATTCTTTCGCATCCAGTCGGAGTTTGCGGAAATCATCCATCAAGATGTCCTTCGTACCTCGGGGCAGTTCTACCTCAGAAATCAACCGTCCAACAGTGACATCGACACAATGCTACAAATGCAGGCTGACAACGACCGTTATTTCATGACTCCCACGATAGACGGCGGCTTCATCCACGCTCCGGTCCCTTGAGTCGAGTCGAAAGCAGTGATGCTGTGTCTAGTTCTGAAACATCGATTGGCTCATGTTGTAATTAAACTTTAATGAACTTGTAGTATGTCTCTTTGGTTTCGAGAGTCGTTCAACTTAGATGTAATCGATGCTATTAATGTCTTGCTTTTCTCTTCCGATCGTTCTGTTGCATACTTATATATTGCTTATGTATTGTCTGTGAATTGGTACTAACGTTTCGTTTGGCTACTGCATAGCGATGCCGTCGTATGTCGTGTACAAGGGTAAGGTTCCCGGAGTCTACGACGACTGGGAGGAGTGTCGGAGACAGGTTCACCGATTCAGCGGTAACAGTTACAAAGGGTACACCACTAGGGCCGAGGCCGAATCTAGATACGCCCGCTATCTAGCGGGAGAGGGGAGGGAGCGCTGGAGGAACCGGATGAAGACGAGTTTCATCGTGATGATGCTCATCGTGATGACCGCAGCTCTCTTCTATGTGATGGTAGTTTAGATGATCGATATCGACTTGTAATGTGAAGACAAACTCGCTACTCGCGGTCTCGAGACTTGTAATATAATGTTCTATCTTTGTTCGGTCTTTTCAATTCGGAGACTAATATGATGAATTGTATTCGGAGACTAATATGATGAATTGTATTCAGAGACTAATCTTCTATTGTATTCGATGAATCTGTTGTTGATGTGTGCTGTCTATATTTTGTCCAATTATACATTTTGTAACCTGTGCAAAAAACAGAAAATAAAAAATAAAAAAACCTAATATTCATACTAATGGCGCATCACATCACAGTGCGCCATTAGTATGCCAAAGGATACTAATGGCGCATCATTAAACAGTGCGCCATTAGTATGCCGAAGTTATTAATGGCACATCTTGTTGTTGTGCGCCATTAGTATGCCAAAGCACCTGGGTATACATGGCCCCCTGGGAGGCATACTAATGGCGCACTGTTGTATATACTAATGGCGCATCTGAGGTGCGCCATTAGTATACCAGATACTAATGGCGCACCTGTGGTGCGCCATTAGTAAAATATACTAATGGTGTGGCACTAATGGCGCACCACTAATGCGCCATTAATGGCCAAATTAGGTGCGCCATTAGTAGGCCTTTTCCTAGTAGTGGCGCCCCCACCCTCATGGGCAGGGTGTGGCCCCCCTCCGGAACTTCTTGCGCTCAGTATTCTTTATATATTCTGAAAATGACTTCCGTGAAGTTTCAGGACTTCTGGAGCTGTGCGGAATAGGCCTCTAATATTTGCGCCTTTTCCAGCCCAGAATCCCAGCTACCGACATTCTCCCTCTTTATGTAAACCTTGTAAAATAAGAGAGAATAGGCATAAGTATTGTGACATAATGTGTAATAACAGCCCATAAAGCAATAAATATCGATATAAAAGCATGATGCAAAATGGACGCATCAGACCCTCGGCAAGGCTCTTGCTGGGGACGACTGCAACGCCACGGCAAGACCCTTGTCGGGCCCCTGGCAAGACCCTTACCGAGGGCATCAGCAGGGCCACTACTAGGCCCGCGCCAGCCAAGACTCCACCATCGTCCCCAAGCAGCTGCTAGCTCAACCAGCTGGGCAGGCGCCTGCGTGGCGACGGGCAGCCTCTACACCGACTCAGCACGCACCTGCGTGGCGGCATGTGACCCTTCATGAAGGCTCCACCACCGCGCCAGCCCAGCAGCCAGCCAACATGGCGCCGGGATGCCTCATCACCTCAGACAAGTGTCGAGGCCAGGAGAGGCGCCGACGGCTGGGAGATGCTTCCCTGGCGTCCCCGATAAAGCAAGGGGGCACGTCGGCAGCGCATTAAATGTGTTTGTCCAACGGTCCCAGAGGATAGGCTTATCGACTGTAGACATTTCCACCTCCTGTGTGCCACTGTGGCAACCCTTTTCCCATAAAAGGAGGCCCGAGGCGACCAGGAGAGGGATTCAGCTCTTTTGGGCAAAGTTGCACCCCGTAGCTAGCTCAAGAACACAAGAACACTCTCAAATACATCCACCAAAGCAGGACTAGGGTATTACGCATCTTCGCGTACCGAACCTGGGTAAACGATCTGTGTGCTTCCTGTCAGAACCGCTCTTTGCACAACCTTGTGCTCGCCAACCGTAGAAGGGATCCCAGTGACCCCATAGGTGTCGTTCCCACCGACAATAAGGCTGAGTGGTGCAGCAGATAGCTGAGAGGGGGAAAGAGATATTCCATCTGCTCGATAATGCAGTGCATGTAATTTTTTTAGAAGTCAAACTTTGGAAACTTTGATCAGGTTTACGCAAATGTTATTTATATCTACAATACCAAAGATACATCATGTGAAACTACATCTCATGGTGAATCTAATGGTATATGTTTGCCGTTCTAGATGTAATTGTTTTTCTCCACATACATGGTCAAACTTTGTGATGTTTGACTTTTCCTTAAATCAATATGCTATGGACCGAGGAGAGTGCCTAAGTCGAGAGAGATCAAGTGCATGTGAAGGAGAATGAGTAAGTGTGCAAAAAGAGTATGTGTGTGAAACAGAAAGTGACAACAAACAATAAATTAGAGAGAGTGTGTTTTTTCGTTTCTTAGGCGAACATCTCACGCATGCATCTCCGAGATAGAAAAGCAAGGCGAGGAGATACACGAAGATAGCTAGTGTGTGATTGTTTGCAATGGAGAGAGACACCCCTATAGAACATGTCCAATAGAGGTCTGGGCAACAAGGAACAAAGGTCGAGAGGGACACATGGAGAACATGAACACATGGGGAGGGCGAGAGGGTGTGTTTGTGATAGAGAGATCCCCTCGAGATCGTGAGGGGACTATATGGGTGGGAGATCGAGGAAGGTGCGTGCGCGATAGAGAGATGCCCCGAGAGAAATCAAGAGAGACCACGCACATCTTTGTGATGGAGACTAAGATTAGCTAGTCATATACATATAGGGGGACTGCGTGTGCCTACAATTGAGTGAGAGACCATCATACTTGGCTAGCTAAGCATGAGATTGTGTGTGTGTGTGCGTGTGAGATGGAGAGAGAATGAGGGAGAGAGATAGAGTTTTAGATGGGCCTATCGAGTGCGAGTGAGATATGCATGTGTATGTGTGACCCAGGTAGATGGAGAGTTTGAGAGAGAGGGGGGAGAGCTCTGAGACGACAGAGTGGTGCGTGAGAGAGTTATGGGCAACGAGCCAAGGAATTTGTGTGCGTGCGATGAGTGCACCCAAGATATCTAGCTTGGACTAGAGAATCATACATAGTGTGCGACAGACACATATAGATGGAAGACCCCCCCCCCCCCACACACACACAAACACAGAGAGAGAGAGAGAGAGAGAGATAGAGATAGAGATGGAGAGAAAGCGAGAGGGACCAATAAGGTTTGTGTGTTGGATGCGTGCGACAGAATTGAAGATTGTCGGAGAGAGAGAGAGAGAGAGAGAGAGAGAGAGAGCAGGAGTCCGGGAGTGGGGGAGGTCATGTTTTATGCATCAAAGACTGATATAAACCATGTTTCGATATAAACTTGCATTCAAATATTTAAATTGGAGAACATGTTGTCTGCAATCCACACATGAACGGATATATGCGTATATCAAACAAGTTCATCAATTTGACTTCCAACATGTTCATGGAGTACTATAATACTGTAAAACATGCTACTCGATTAAGGTGTTCAATTTTGGATTTAGTTCACTATTTTGACCTGGTGAACGAGCTATTTCATTGAATCAAGATATTTCATTTTGGTTTCATTCCCGTTTTTGAGTGGGTCAACTATTTGTCATATAGTAAATAGCTAGCAACGAGCATGTAAAAACACATTACTACCGAGCATCATCTCTCCATCTAAAAAAGAAGTGGCAAGCTAATATTTAAAAATTTGATTCGAATCGACTTGGTAAGGAAGACACGGATGCTCGTTCTCCCAAAATTTGAACGAACCATTAAACATCCTCTGCTCGGTGGAATTCGCCCGAGCAAATAAATGGGAGATGCGAAATTACCGTCCTATGTGGGACACGCATCAATTGGCCCGTTGTACATCGAGGGTAGGTTCGTAACTTCATCCAAGCATGCCTTCTCCTCGGCCGAAATGACATGTGCCGAATAATTCATAAACCATGGTCCTCGCCCGAAATAGCTCGCGCCCACTATTTCAAAACACGCTCTCCTCGCTCGAAATCGCTCGCGCCCACTATATTTCAGAACACGCCCTCCTCGCCCGAAATCAATCCCGCCCACTATTTGGGGAGAAGCAAAGTTACTCTACTATCCCTGACCCTCAGTACACAGACCCAAGCCGAGAAGCCTAAATGCAGGCGTAGAACTGTAACTCCCCTCACATTTCAGACAAATGTGTCCCCAAAACATGGTTCCACTCCCCTCCCAATCCCCCCACCCCACCATTCATACCTCGTGGGCGCCAAATCACTTTCTCCACGAAAGCTCCCTTCCCCAGAGCCACGAAACCTCAGCCCCTCCTCCATGGCGCCCCCACCACACCAATTTCACAGCCGCCCTCCTCCCTAATGCCGGAGACACTGTCCATTTGCCGTCGTGCATTGGGTCGTGTGCCTCTTACTCTGTGTTGCTGGAGCTGCCTCGACAACGGCCATGTGAACTGTACCGGAGCCGATTCACCCCCGCCGTTGTTCACGGCGCCAGAGTGGCTCCAACTTTGGATCCGTCCAGAGTCCCAACGCTTCTTCCCCGTAGTCGTCGACCGTCGCGACATCGTTGTTTCCCTGCCTCTGGTCGCCACCGCAACCACGCCGGCCTCATCGACTCGGCAGCTGGACCTGCCTACTTCACCATGCCACCAGATAGGTGCACCCTAATCTCAAATCACTTTATTTAGGCGTCAGTTGTCTGAATTTTTATTCTGGGCCAATTGATTCACAATGGGAAGCAGCACCCCTCGAGGCGGCGGAGCTCCTAGGCTGTCGGTTGGCTGGTGTCTAACGTAAGGGTACGGGGCCGCAAGTTCTCCATAGAAGCAGCACTTAGATGGCTATCTTAGAGTTGCGTGGGTTGAAGGTACTGCCGCTGCCAGATCTAGATGACGGGGAGTCTTTGTGGATTGGCCCAGGGGCGGTGCAACCACGACAGTGCGATGGGGCGGGGAGCGGGGTTTTGGCCGGGGCCACGGATGGCGGAGGCAGGCTTCTCTGCCGTTTGTCACTGGCTCTTCAGGGAAGGTTGCTAATAGTGTCAGCCGGGAGGCACAAGACGGCCATCAAGCCATCCGGCATAGATCGGACAGTAGCAAAATAAAATAAAATCGTGTGACCCCAATTTAGTCTTCAGTCAACAGACGTGTGACCACTCTCGTACCTTTATGTTGATCTCTTAGTGTATTTCTTCAGATCAAAGAGATGTGTCATTCTTAACATTATGCATTATCTGCATCTTCAGCCATACCATCTTCCGACTCACCGCAACTGCTCCAACAAGGGAAGCATACACCAGAAGGGAGCTATAGTCCCCACTCAACAGTTCCCTGCATCGAATGCGCATGCCCGACATGGACAACCACAACAACTACAGCGCCATTGATACGTCCATTTTGCATCATGCTTTTATATCGATATTTATTGCATTATGGGATGTTATTACACATTATGTCACAATACTTATGCCTTTTCTCTCTTATTTTACAAGGTTTACATAAAGAGGGGGAATGCCGACAGCTAGAATTCTGGGCTGGAAAAGGAGCAAATATTAGAGACCTATTTTGCACATCTCCAAAAGTCCTGAAATTCCACGGGAATTATTTTCAGAATATATAAAAAATATTGGGCGAAAGAAGTACCAGAGGGGGGCCACCCACCGTCCACGAGGGTGGGGGGCGCGCCCTACCCCCTGGGCGTGCCCCCTGCCTTGTGGGCCCCCTGGTGGCCCTCTGATGCCCACCTTTGGCTATATAGAGTCTTTCATCAAGGAAAAAATCATAGCTAACCTCACGAGACGAAACTCCGCCGCCACGAGGTGGAACCTTGGCGGAACGAATATAGGGCTCCGACGGAACTGTTCTGCCGAGGAAACTTTCCTCCGGGAGGGGGAAATCATCACCATCGTCATCACCAACGATCCTCTCATTTAGAGGGGGTCAATCTCCATCAACATCTTCACCAGCACCATCTCATCTCAAACCCTAGTTCATCTCCTATATCCAATCCTTGTATCCAAACCTCAGATTGGTACCTGTGGGTTGCTAGTAGTGTTGATTACTCCTTGTAGTTGACTCTAGTTGGTTTACTTGGTGGAAGATCATATGTTCAAATCCATTATGCATATTAATACCCCTCTGATTATGAACATGAATATGCTTTGTGAGTAGTTATGTTTGTTCCTGAGGACATGGGAGAAGTTTTTCTATAAGTACTCATGTGAATTTGGTATTCGTTCGATAGTTTGATGAGATGTATGTTGTCATCCCTCTGGTGGTGTCATGTGAACGTCGACTACATGACACTTCACCATTTTTTGGGCCTAGAGGGAGGCATTGAGAAGTAATAAGTAGATGGGTTGCTAGAGTGACAGAAGTTTAAACCCTGGGCTATGCGTTGCTTCGTAAGGGGCTGATTTGGATCCATATGTTTCATGCTATCGTTAGGTTTACCTTAATACTTCTGTTGTAGTTGCGGATGCTTGCAATAGGGGTTCATCATAAGTGGGGTGCTTGTCCAAGTAAGGGCAGTACCCAAGCACCGGTCCACCCACATATCAAATTATCAAAGTACCGAACACGAATCATATGAACGTGATGAAAACTAGCTTGGCGATAATTCCCATGTGTTCGCGGGAGCGCTTTCCTCTATATAAGAGTTTGTCCAGGCTTGTCCTTTGCTACAAAAAGGATTGGGCCATCTTGCTGCACTTTATTTACTTTTATTACTTGTTACTCGTTACAAATTACCTTATCACAAAATTATCTGTTAACGATAATTTCAGTGCTTGCAGAGAATACCTTGCTGAAAACCGCTAATCATTTCCTTCTACTCCTCGCTGGGTTTGACACTCTTACTTATCGAAAAGGCTACGATAGATCCCATACACTTGTCGGTCATCATCCATCGACAAGTCAGCACATGATGCTCACTCCTATGGATGGCGGCCAGATAGGTTGTACCCTCATCTTACTTGTGTGCAACATTTATGGCTTTGTTATACATCTAAGCATGGAAAATAGATTATCACATTTCACTGTATACTCATGATGATCTCTTACGGGTCTTGTTCAGGAGTTAAGGTTGTTCTATAGTTCAGCTAAGATACTTGTTCTTTAGGTAACATTGTTCCATAGGTATCATCCATCAGCCAATGCTATCCCACAGGCTAGTGATTATAGTATTATACCACTTCTAGTATTACCTATGTTGTTCTTTAATACTTTTGTGTGCCATCTAGTTAATCTCGAGTGCAAATGATACATATTATGTAGCTTTCATCTGTGCTCTCCCTTTAGTTTTTGAGACCTGTTGCTGCTAGTTAACGCCAGTCCTACTATTTATGTCGTCTCCTACATGCACTCATTACATAAATCTAACTACTAGTTGTCTTCCATGCATGTCAGATATAATTGCACACACTGATATATCCACAACAACCTCAGGGAGCAATGTAAAGGCGAATAAACTTGATGGCAATGATACCCAATATGATGGAACATGTAAAGGCAGTTCTTCAGAAGACTTGCAAAAAGATGTTGAATCCTCTTCACCCCACAAGGTCCTTGCTCTAACATGGCCCGTGATATGGGTACAACAAGCATATAATGTCCTGGAGTGTATCTACTCTGTTGCAATGCCATTTGCTTAGCATGCTGATCATGCATGTAAATATGTCATGCCTTCCTGTATTTCAATACCTATTCCATTCATGATAACATGTTTTAAAATTCAAGTACTATCATTCTACTCTATCGCAATGCCATCTACTTAATTTGGACATCATGCTTCTGAATATCTTATGCATTGTTATTCATCAGTATGTACTTCATCTGTCTACCATACCATTTTTTACATTGAAGTGTTGTTCTAGTGCTCTGTTGCAATGCCATCTTAGTTTCCCAATCATACACGTGTATGTTGCCTTAGTTTTTTCTGTATGTATTCTGCTAGCATATAGTTTTACATTCAACTAGTTTTTTTTACTTTGTTGAACCGTCATATCCCTAGCTCTTACACCATACACCCCCGTCCGGATTACATGTTGCCGAAATGGATAAAAAAGGATGTATCTAGAACTGAAATACGCCTAGAGCCATCCATTTTTCCGGATGGAAGGAATACATGTCAATATGTCATGCCTTTCTATTCTTCAGTACCTATTCCATCTCTCTGCTGTAGCATGTTTTATAATTGAAGCACCATTATTCTATACAAGGCATGCAAGGGGAAGACGACTATGTTAGAATCTGAAGGGTTACAAACCAGGTCTTTGCAAAAGATCCAAACGCCAGAATATAATAAACTAACTCCAGTTTTTATAGATACTGCTCCAGCACAGAGAAACCCAACTCCTACTAATAATAAGCAGATTCAAGTGGCCAAAGAACTAGTCCGCTCCAGTCCAGAAAAAATATGTCAACTCCATTCTAAGAAGCATGTGCGTACCCTTGCATCATGAAATTTTATAGCATGATGATCATATTTTCTACATGTTTCTTACCCATCTCTCTTTTAGAAAATAAGCTTAACAGATAGAAGAATTTATGCACTGGTATCATCTGTGAGGAAAGATTCTTGCGGGAATTCTCTGTGCTCCAATGCAGATGTAAGTACCTGTTGTATATCACTATATTTTTACATCAGCATGTATTTTGTTAATCGGCGTGAATCCAGCCTTTATCTGATCTAAATTTAGTTGTAGCAAAACGTATAATTAAAGGCCACATTGTTGAATTTTGTAAGGAAAACTGCCTTGTAGTTTTGCATCCTGAGCTGCATGAGTGTACTATCTCATATCGGTGGGTTTGATCACTGTTCTGCAGTGGGTTTTCAGTGTGTTTTTTTACTGTGTTGTCCTGTCGTATCCCTAGCTCTTACATCATACTCCCTCCGTCTGTATTACATGTCGCAGAAATGGATAAAACTAGATGTATCTAGAACTGCAATACGCCTAGACCCATCCATTTATTTCCGGATGGAGGGAATACATGTCAATATGTCATGCCTTTCTATTTTTCAGTACCTATTCCATCTCTGCTGTAGCACGTTTTATAATTGAAGAACCATTCTTCTATATAAGGCATGCAAGGGAAAGACGGCTATGTTAGGATCTGAAGGGTTACAAACCAGGTCTTTGCAAAAGATCCAAACGCCAGGAGATAATAAACCAACTCCAGTTTTCATAGATAGTGCTCCAGCACGGAGAAACCCAACTCCCACTAATAATAAGCAGATTCCAATGGCCAAAGAACTAGTCCACTCTAGTCCAGCAAAAGAATGTCAACTCCATTCTAAGAAGCGTGTGTGTATCCTCGCATCATGAAATTTTGTAGCATTCTGATCATATGTTCTACATGTTTCTTACCCATCTCTCTTTTAGAAAATAAGGTTAAATAATAGAAGACTTCCTTCATTGGGATTGTATTCGAGGAAAATATCTTGCGGGAATTCTCTGTGCTCCAATGCTGATGTAAGTACCTGTTGTATATCACTATGTTTTTACATTAGCATGTATTTTGGTAATCGGCGTGACTCCAACCTTTATCTGATCTAAAATTAGTTGTAGCAAAATGTTTAAGGCGCCAATGTTGATTTTTTAAAGAAAACTGCCTGGTAGTTTTGCATACTGAGCTGCATGAGTGTACTATCTCATATCATGCACATTACTGAATTGTACTGCTGCTCTGGTTGCCCATTCATTCATTGTGTCAATGTTGCTTTCGTATTACCTTACCTGGCTGATGATAGATGTGCCATATTGTGTTAATTTGGTGTTGGCTAGTTGCCCAAATGTTTGTTGTGCCAATGTTGCTTTCCTATTATCTGACTTGGCTAATGATAGCAATGCTAGTGTCTTAATTTGGTGCAGGCTGCGGAAGATAAGAAGACAAACTCTGAAAATAGCAAGGCAACCCCATTGTTTCTTTCTAATAAATCTAGGCCAGGTAATATGGCAATAACTCATGATTAATTTGTTTGGTTCCCCTCCTAATTTATGTTATGATGCAGTGGTCGAGACACTCTCCACTAACAATAATACAAGCCTGCCAAAATTGCCATCTGAATCTGTTCAGTATCCTTTGTCTCGAATGTAACGAAAAAAATGTATGTTTGTGAACCAATTAATGGCTGAAGGAATGATGGAGATGGTGGAGGAATCAGAGGTGCGGAGTCGTGCGACACAACAACCGATCAATGTTTTCAGAGATAGTGTAGCAAAGCAGCAAGAACTTGCCCACATGCTTATGGGCGTCATCCGTGCCGAGGTTGCAGATTGTGACATTGTAGATCATTAGGTTCTGTTCATTTATTTGCACTGGCATCAATCTTTGATTACCCAGTGGATGTAATTTCCTGTAATATATGCTAGATGTGCAACATTTTTCCCTGTATGTCGTACCTTTGCTTGATCGGTTTTGGTCCAGTGCATAGTTGCTCATCGTAATGGGCTCAAATTATCTAATTTGGCCTAAAGACATGTACGAACTTTAGTGGGCCCATTAAGTTAATGGGTCGTTACCAGGCCGAAAGTTAATGGTCGACCCTCTTAACACTCGGGTCATTAATAGGCCGACATCGAAGCGGGCAACAGGTGGGCCCAATTGATTTCACGGGCCGTTAACAGGCTATTACTAAGTTCGGGCTACATATGGCCCAACTATACTGTGGGCCTTTTGCAGGCCGAAAGAGACAACGGTCTTGTACTGGACCATGAAGAGCACGGGCCGCTAAGAGGCCGAAGGTTAGGTCCTATTCTAAATGGCCCAACTGTATTGTGGGCCTTTAGCCGGCTGAAAGCGAAACCGGGCTGGTGTTGGACCATGAAGGGCATGGGCCGTTAAAAGGCCAAAACTCAGGTCCGACTACAAATGGCCCAACAGATATATGGGTCGTCAACAGGCTGAAAGACACACCGGGCCGGAAATTGGCCCAACACTTAAATGGGTCACCAAAAGGCCGAAACTCAGGTCCGACTACAAATGGCCCAACTCATTTATGGGCCGTCAATAGGCTGAAATACACACTGGGCCGAAATTAGCCCAACATTTATATGGGTCGCTAAACGGCTGAAAGATGTATGAGGGAGTCCTGGATTAGGGGGTCTCCGGATAGCCGGACTATATCCTTTGGCCGGACTGTTGGACTATGAAGATACAAGATTGAAGACTTCGTCTCGTGTCTGGATGGGACTCTCCTTGGCGTGGAAGGCAAGCTTGGCAATACGGATATGTAGATCTCCTTCCTTGTAACCGACTCTGTGTAACCCTAGCCCCCTCCGGTGTCTATATAAACCGGAGGGTTTAGTCCGTAGGACAACAACAATCATACCATAGGCTAGCTTCTAGGGTTTAGCCTCTACGATCTCGTGGTAGATCAACTCTTGTAATACTCATATCATCAAGATCAATCAAGCAGGAAGTAGGGTATTACCTCCATTGAGAGGGCCCGAACCTGGGTAAACATCGTGTCCCCCGCCTCCTGTTACCATCCGCCTTAGATGCATAGTTCGGGACCCCCTACCCGAGATCCGCCGGTTTTGACACCGACATTTGTGCTTTCATTGAGAGTTCCACTATGCCTTCACCGTAAGGCTTGATGGCTCCTTCGATCATCGGTAACGATGCGGTCCAGGGTGAGGTTTTCCTCCCCAGGCAGGTCTTCGTATTCGGCGGCTTCGCACTGCGGGCCAACTCGCTTGGCCATCTAGAGCAGATCCACAGCAACGCCCCTGGCCATCAGCTCAGGTTCGGAAACTTAAACTACACTAGCCACATCCGCGGAGACTTGATCTTCGACGGATTCGAGCCCATGTCAGGTGCGCCGCACAATCATGGCGAGCATGACGTAACTGTGCCGTCGGACAGTGTTTGGGAGATCACACATGCCACTACTCCGGCCCTCAATCCGGAGCAAATTGCGCCATCTGAGGACGGGGGGATAGACCCCACCACGGAGGTCGCACTCTCAGTTGCGATGGAGCCGGATAGTGACTTCACCCCTCACAAGAGCCATGTTGCCGAACCACTAGATTTGTCTCTGGCCATGGACTCCGAGCCGCCTGCGTCCATGCCTATCGAATCCGATTGGGCGCCGATCATGGAGTTCACCTCCGCGGATATCTTTCAGCACTCACCTTTTGGCGACGTGCTAAATTTATTAAGGTCTCTCTCCTTGTCAGGAGAACCATGGCCGAACTATGTCCGGCTAGAATGGGATGCGGACGACGAAGAAATTCGCTCCCCACCCACCACCCACTTAGTAGCCATTGTCGATGATTTAACCGACATGCTCGACTTCGACTCCGAAGACATCGATGGTATGGATGACGATGCAGGAAACGAACAGGAACCACCGCCCACAGGGCGCTGGACCGCCACCTCATCATATGATATATACATGGTGGACACCCCCAAAGAAGGCAATGGCGATGAGACAGGGGGGATGACCCCTCCAAGAAGCAACCCAAGCACCGACGTCAGTGGCGCCGCTCTAAGTACCGCCATAGCAAAAGTAGTGATACCGGCACAAGAGACAATAACACTCCGAATAGTGCCGAAGACGACAACAATCCCCTCTAGCATGATTCAGAGAGGGAGGGTGAACAAGCTAGCCCTCCAGAGCGGGCATCAGATGGAGAATTGGAGGAGGACAATTTCATGCCTCTCTCCGAAGACGAGGTGAGCCTCGGCGACGAAGAATCTATCGTGCCTGAGGATCCCGTCGAGCAGGAGCGCTTCAAGCGCCAGCTTATGGCCACAACAAATAGCTTGAAGAAAAAGCAACAACAGCTTCAAGCTGATCAAGATTTGCTAGCAGACAGATGGACCGAAGTCCATGCGGCTGAGGAATACGAACTGGAGCGCCCCTCCAAGAGTTACCCAAAGCGCAGGTTGCTACCTCACCTCGAAGAGGAAGCATTGAAACCTACATCACCAGCATATGATGCGGCTGACGGGCCACCTCGTGACCGAGACAGAGAGGCATTTCAGCCCGAAGTCCAGCCCGCACCCTGATGCCAATCAAACAAAAATGCTAAGGCCCGGGGCAACACGCAGGACCTGCGAGACGTATTGGAAAACAAGGAAAAACATGCAAGATCGATCTACGGATCATGGCGGCGCGCACCAACATGCGACGATGATCGTCACGCCGGATACCCTAAAAGCAAATCCAGCCGAGCCGAACACGGCAGACAAGACTCGTATGAACCGCGTCGTGATATAGCCCGGCACAGAGGCACATCACACCCCTTATGCTTCACTGATGAAGTAATGGATCACGAATTCCCAGAAGGGTTTAAACCCGTAAACATTGAATCATACGATGGTACTACAGACCCCGCGGTATGGATAGAAGACTTCTTCCTCCACATTCACATGGCCCGCGAGGATGATCTACATGCCATCAAGTATCTCCCGCTAAAACTCAAAGGGCCGGCTCGGCATTGGCTCAATAGCTTGCCAGCAAACTCCATCGGAAGTTGGGAGAACCTGGCAGAGGCATTCCTGGACAATTTCCAGGGCACTTATGTGCGACCGCCGGACGCTGACGATTTAAGTCATATAACTCAGCAGCCAGGGGAATCGGCCAGGAAATTCTGGACCCGGTTCCTAACCAAGAAGAACCAAATTGTCGACTGTCCGGATGCAGAGGCCTTAGCGGCATTTAAGCATAATATCCGTGACGAATGGCTCGCCCGGCACCTCGGCCAAGAGAAGCCAAAATCCATGGCAGCCCTCACGACACTTATGACCCGCTTTTGTGCGGGCGAAGATAGCTGGTTGGCTCGTAGTACCAATACAGCAAGCAAACCTGGCATATCAGAAGCCAGGGATAGCAACGGCAAACCACGACGCAACAAACACAAGCGCCGCAAATATGGTGAAAACGCCGAAAATACGGCAGTTAATGCCGGGTTCAGGGGCTCAAAGTCCGGTCAGCGGAAAGGGCCACCCAAAAATAAAAATCCGGGTCCATCCAGTCTGGACCGCATACTCGATCGCCAATGCCAAATTCATGGCACCCCAGAAACGCCAGCCACCCATACCAACAGAGAATGATGGGTCCTCAAACAAGCCGGGAAGGCAGGCGCCAAAGACGAAGAGGGGTCTCAAAGCGACGATAGCGATGAAGAGCCCAGATCACCGAACACAGGAGGGCAAAAGAAATCCCGCCCCCATATTCAATCGGTGAATGTGGTAAATACCACCCAAATTGCCAACTCGGACCAGATATGCACCCTTAGGGATGGCGACTCAACGGAACTAGCCGTCCCACAATATAAACTAGGGCCGGTCACCTTCAACCGCACGGATCGTCCGGTTAACGCCAATCAGGGCAATCCAGCCGCACTAATCCTCGACCAATAGTAGACGGGTTCCACCTCACTTGAGTCCTTATGGACGGAGGTAGCAGTTTAAATCTGCTTTACCAGGACACAGTGCGCAAGATGGGCATCGATCATTTCGGCGACCAAACCCACTAAAGCCACTTTTAGAGGCATCATACCAGGTATGGAGCTTAGCTGTATAGGCTCCATTGCCCTTGAGGTAATCTTCGGATCACCAGAAAATTACCATATCGAAGAGTTAATCTTCGAAATCGCCCCTTTCTGCAGTGATTATCAAGCACTGCTCGGACGAACCACGTTCGCTCAATTCAATGCGGTGCCACATTATGCCTACCGTAGGCTCAAGATGCCCGGTCCACGCGGTGTCATCACGGTTCATGGCAAGGCCGAACCTTCCTTCGGCACCAACAAATACACCACTGCCTTAGCAGCAGAAACAACGAGCAGCACCTTGCAGCCGAACCTTGAGTCGACGTCCAGGCTCCTGGACACCGTCAAGGGGCTCCGAACTACTTCGCGGAAGGATACCCCGGCTCATCCAGAGCTCAACTAAACACTCCGACGAAGGCCATGATAGGACGAACTCAGCGGTTCAAGCGCCCTCCGGCACGTAAACATTTCTTATATTTCCTTCACAGGTTCACCTTTGCACCGACCAGGATGGACTACACTGAAGCAGCTTGAACGCGTTAGGGAATCCTTAGACATTCCCCGCAGTGACCGTCCGGCTATATTACGTTTCCGCACTCAACCTCTTCCCCCTGGTCATAGCAGGTTTGGCTATCACAACCCATGTTTATCACATTACTTGTACCCATACACATAGACATATTATTCAAATACAACATGTGGATTTATATGACGTTTACCTGCTGATTATTTCTTATCGAAATCATTTTTTCAAGTGGCATCCGTACACAACGATATGCCTTAAATATGCCAGGGGCTTCGTTTTTCCCGTAACATGGCAATGGAAATCCGAATACCTTCATGGAAGTTCAGCACCCTGAACCTATAGCATTATATGCATCAGCTCCGAATCATGTCTTGGGTCAATAGTTGGGTTTGCCCGGCTCCCATTTTTTGGTACCTTACGTTCCGCTATATCGGCTAAGGTAGCACTGGGAGAACTACTGCGATTGTGTCCCGGTTCTTCTGGATGAGCACCTCAATAGAGAAAGTCGAAAACTGACTGTCATGATACGGCGAGAGCTGGTCAGCTGTTCGAGCGGTTACAAAATCTTTAAGGATTTCTCCCGCATAATGCCATAACCAATGCAGCGTGCGATGGATCGGTTTTTTCTCCGATCAGGCGCTTATAGAGCCCCTAGTACGGTCTTCCAAACACAAGGGGCTGCGCCGACCATAATAAAGCTCATATGGCTAAGTGAGAGTGGTAAAGCCCTATAGTCCGATTGCCTGGTTCGATGTGCTGAGCACCTCCTTCGAAGGACCCAAAACTGGGATAAAGAGTGCTCAGGTTTATCCCGAACACCCCCGTACTTCTTACGTGGGGGAAGAAGCCGACGACTGGCCAACTCTCAGGTTTAATATAAAAACGACCGCATAGGAGGGTAAACTTTTATATAACAGACGACAAATAAACGACCTTGTTCAAATATTACAAAGGACAACATGATTGGCATTCATGGAAATATAATGTCCTTGGTGCATAGTTTCGCTGCAAGGTAGGATCCTTTCAGGACACTCTCATAATATAATTCGGGCTTGCGGTGCTCCTTCCCCTCTGGCGGTCCTCTGGTCGTCAGCTTTTCGGCATCCATCTTCCCCCAGTGCACCTTTGCGCGGGCGAAGGCCATTCGCGCTCCTTCTATACAGACCGACCGCTTGATGACGTCAAGTCGAGGGCAAGCGCTTACAAGCCGCCTCACGAGCCCAAAGTAGCTGCTTGGAATCGGCTCGGCAGGCCATAGCCGGATAACAATATCTTTCATGGCTAGTTCTGCTGCCTTATGCAGTTTGATCAGCTGTTTCAGTTGATCGGAAAAAGGCACCGGATAATTCGGCGCCAAATACTGCAACTAGAAGAGCTTATCTGCGCTGTTCCTTTCTTTGGCTCCGTAGAATTGGGCGGCATCTGATATGCTGCAAGGTAGCTCGGCAAATACACCTGAGAAATCCAGATTCAAAATCAGAAACATAGTTTTCCCTTCAAATACTTGCTTTACATGGGAAAAGCCTTACCCGCCGTGATCTTTCTCGCCTCTTGGATCCCCTACAGGGCGCTTTTGGGTTTCCCCCCGGGCATCGCTCGTGGCTTGACGCGCCTTGGTGAGTTCGGACTCTTTCTTCGTTAAACTCTGCTCGAAGGTCTCGCATTTACTTACAGCCTCTTGCAGCTCCTGCTCAGCTTTAATAACTTTCGCCTCGTGTTTCTCACGAAGATTCCGCTCTGTGGCCGCCTTTTTCTCGGCCTTGGCAACGGCCCTTTTGAGGGCCTCGACTTCGATCATAACCCCTAGCACAAATTATGCGGTTTATTTCATACTAAACATTTATTTCACAATAGATGCGCGCAATGCTTGTGCATAGCTTGTTTATCCCTCAACTGCATTTTCAATTGGCCAAGTTCTTCTATGGCCCGCTCCAAACTTCGATTCAGTCCGCAGTACGAGAGGCAGTAGCCGCTACAATTACCTACTTGAAACAGAAGAGAAATCAATGTCATTCAATGAGTCTTCCTGCGATCATCAATTTGATCCCCTGTCCGGTTCTTTCTTTCACTGAACAGTGTATCAGGGGCTACTATCTATACTATGACACTCTTCAACAACTCATAAAACATACCTCAAAGCCTCTTATAAGGCTGATACAGGCTTCGTTCAGTCCACTCTCAATTGACTGAATCTTCTCAATCACCGCACCCATAAGGGCACGATGTTCATCAACGATGAAGGCGTCTTGCAACGCCACCAACAAAGCATACGACACTTTTGGATGGACAGAGGTCGCCGGCAGAATAGGCACGCTCCCTCCAGCCGAAGGAGGCTGCCTTCTTGATTCTGGAGCCGTATAGGTCTCTGGAATAGCATCCGGTGGGGAGCCGAACTCAGGATCGCCCCCGCCGTCGGACCCCATGGGAATCTTTTCCCCCATGTGTCCGGCCCCTGCGGTTTGACCTCCAGGCGCCACTGTCACGGTTTCCTCCTTTCCTCCTTGTCTGGGGTCCTTCTAGGACGAAGCCTCGGTGTCACGCACCTGTTTGGAGGTAGGGGCCTTTGGGGCCGTCCTGCTCTCCATAGCATATGAGCTCAACAGGTCCTCTGATGAGGATTGTTTGGTATGGGACCTCATCGAACTACAAAAAAATATATGCTCAGGTTAAAATACTAAGCCATGATGAGTCCGGACACTTAAACATACTCGGATTTTATATACTTACGAGTTCACCAGGGGCTGGGCCCTGGGATCACATGCCGGGCCGCTGTCGGCGGCGGCAGTGGACTCCTCCGGAAGAGGAGCCTTTCCCCTTTTGGGCAGTTCGGCCTCCAAGGGTGCGGAGGTCGTCCTCTTCCTTCTTCCTCCCGCAGGGGATTCATCTTCCTCCTCCTCTTCGTCCTCTTCGGAGGCGGAATGGGCATCAGAACCTTCAGATATTGTGTCCGAAGTGCCGCAGTGACGAAAGCTGCCCTGGGTCTTTTTGGCCTCCTTCTCGACCGTCTTCTTCGGCACCTTGTAAGGCGCCAGGACCAGCATCTTCGTCAGAAGTGGGATGGCCGGGTCATCGGGCAGCGGGGCCAAACAATGGATCCGCTCCGCCTTCTTCTTCCAGCCCTGGGAGAGTTGAATAACACACGGTAAGCGCTTCCTTTGGGTCATGCGGATAGAAAAGTTGGATAAACTCACTGAACTTGCAGGGCGAGACAGTTGGTACCCGCGGTCCTCGGCAGAGTCCGGCCATGATTTGCTGGACTTGAAAAGCACCTTCCAAATGTCCTTGTGCGAGGAGCCAAAGAACCCTCACAAGGTTTGGTGCCTGGCCAGATCGAATTCCCATAGATTGCAAGTCTGGTGTTGACAAGGCAGTACCCGGCGGACTAACATCACTTGGACTACGTTGACAAGTTCAATGTTCTTATCTTCCATATCTTTAACGCGCGTCCGGAGCACCGACAGTTCGTCGGACGAGGACAAGTCCAGGCCTTTCTTAACCTAGGATGTAAGCCGCAGACGGGCGCCAGATCAAAACTCAGGAGAGGCGGCCCATTCCTTGCCGCACGGCTTAGTGATGTAAAACCACTGCTATTGCCACTCCTTGACAGAATCATTAAAGGTTCTCGTTGGCCATATGACGTTGGGCATCTTGGTCACCATAACGCCCCCGCACTCGGCGTGCTCGCCACCCACCACCTTGGGCTTCACATTAAAAACCTTCAGCCATAAACCGAAGTGCGGCGAAATGTGGAGAAAAGCCTTGCACACGACAATGAATGTTGAGATGTTGAGGAAGGAATTAGGGGACAGATCGTGAAGATCGATCCCATAATAATACATGATGCCATGAACGAACGGGTGGAGGGGAAACCCTAGCCCGCGGATAAAGTGAGGGAGGAATACAAACCTCTCATGGGGTTCCGGAGTGGGGACAATCTGTCCTGCTGTCGGGAGACGATGGCTCATTTTCTTGGCCAGATACCCGGCCTCCCGAAGCTTTTTGATATCCTTCTCTCGGATGGTAGAGGCCATCCATTTGCCTCCTGCTCCAGATCTGGACATCTTTGGAAGACCTTTTGTGGGCAAAGAAGGTGAACACTTGGGCGCTGGAGCCTGAGCAGAAGGGAATGAATCAAGAAGAATGCATGGGTGAAAAGAGTGAATCCTTGTCCCTTTATAAGGCCGGCAGAGGCGATGCGCCTCCCCACTCACCTGGTAAAACCTCTCATTCCCCAAGCGCCGTAATTGATGGCGCGGTTGGGTTACCCACATCCGTATTGATGAGAATCCCATGATAAGGGGACACGATCTCTACTTCGACAAGACATGCCAAGGAAACCACCTCGCGATATGTGCAGTAGCTGGTTGAGAAAAAACGGTTTGAATAATGACCGGGCTGTGGTATGATGTCATGCTGCCAAACGTGTCAGCAGATTAGATTTGTGGAAATATTATTCTCTCTACGTTGGTATGTGGAACTTGTTTTGCAGAGCCAGACACTATCCTTGTGTTCAAAATCTCCTATAGAGTATTCGGAGGAATAACCCGCCTTGCAATGCCGAAGACAAATCTGCGCGCCGGACTCATCGTCAGTGAAGCCTGGTTCAGGGCTACTGAGGGAGTCCTGGATTAGTGGGTCTCCGGACAGCCGGACTATAACCTTTAGCCGGACTATTGGACTATGAAGATACAAGATTGAAGACTTCATCCCGTGTCCGGATGGGACTCTCCTTGGCGTGGAAGGCAAGCTTGGCAATACGGATATGTAGATCTCCTTCCTTGTAACCGACTCTGTGTAACCCTAGCCCCCTCCGCTATCTATATAAACCGGAGGGTTTAGTCCGTAGAACAACAATCATACCATAGGCTAGCTTCTAGGGTTTAGCCTCTACGATCTCGTGGTAGATCAACTCTTGTAATACTCATATCATCAAGATTAATCAAGCAGGAAGTAGGGTATTACCTCCATCGAGAGGGCCCAAACCTGGGTAAACATCGTGTCCCCCGCCTCCTATTACCATCCGCCTTAGATGCACAGTTCAGGACCCCCTACCCGAGATCCCCCGGTTTTGACACCGACAATGTACATCGTGAAAATTGGCCCATCCACTGAATGGGCCGTTAACAGGCCAAAATCTCATCGGGCCGATATTGAGCCCAAATATATAGCGGGCCATTAACAGGCTCGAACTGACGATGGGCTGCAATGGTGTCAAATCTTTAACAGGCCGTTGACGGGCCGAATTGGCACATCTCGTATGGGCCGTGGGCTTAAATAGACCTGACACAAGTAGGCCTTATATGGGTCGGCCTGCTAATTTTTACTGGGCTGGCCTTTTTCACCGAAATGGGCCACTGTTGGGCCGTGCCATGTGTCGAACTATCATAGGTGCCTCCTGCCAATGAGTGGATGACATCTGTCCCAACGGTAAGGCAACACGTGTTTCCTTCGGCCAATGATGATTTTACACGTGGAAAATACCCATTGGTCTGGGCTGTTAACGGGTTATCGGATCCAAAACCGGACCCGATAGCTTAACGGCATTCCGTTATGATGGATGCCATGTGTCGGTCACCCTTGACGAAAGCACTTCTGTGACGCATGATTTACCGTCATGGAAGTGGACACTTCCGTGATGATAATTTTGGCAATGTCATGGCACACTTCTACGACAGCACGGGAATGACTATCTTGATTCTGTCATAAAATCGTCATGGATGTACATGCATGACAAAAAATGCGACCTACTGTGACAAACACATATCATCACGGAAGTGTATTTTTTTGTAGTGTTTATGCAAGGAGCTACTCCATTCCTACCATCTCCCTCCGCAATGTAGCTTTGTATTTGTCGCACTTCCTAGGTATAACGCCCATGATGCAGCTATATCTCCCATGTGTTGAGGAATGACTTAGAGGCATAACTGCATGGTGGTTTTGTCGCAAGAGGGGTAATCTTCACACAATCCCATGTAGTGAATAAGAAAGGGATAATGAGTTGGCTTACAATCGCCACTTCACACAAATAACAAGTTAAACATACATCATCCAGAGTACAATCAAGGTCCGACTACGGAACCAAAATAAAGGAAGACAACCCCAAATGCTAGATCCCCGATCGTCCCAACTGGGCTCCACTACTGATCATCAGGAAACGAAACATAGTAATGACCAAGGTCCTCGTTGAACTCCCCCTTGAGTTCGGTAGCATCACATGCACAGGTATCATCGGCACCTGCAACTATTTGGAAGTATCCGTGAGTCACGAGGACTCAACAATCTCATACCCATGAGATCAAGACTATTTAAGCTTATGGGTAGGATAAGGTAATGAGGTGGACCTGCAACAAGCGCTAAGCAAATATGGTGGCTAACATACATAAATAAGAGTAAGATGAGAAGCTACGCAACGGTCGAAAAGCTATAAGTTATCAAGAAGTGATCCTGACACTACTAACGTTCAAACATAACCCAAGACCGTGTTCATTTCCGGGCTCCGCCGAAAAGAGACCATCACGGCTACACACGCTATTGATTCATTTTAATTAAGTCAAGTGTCAAGTTCTCTACAGCTGGATATTAACAAATTCACATCTGGCAGATAACCGCAGGCATGGCTCTCGAAAGTTTATACCCTGCAGGGGTGTCCCAACTTAGCCCATCTAAAGCTCTCATGATCAACGAAGGATATTCCTTCTCCCAGAAAGAACCAATCAGACTCGGAATCCTGGTTACAAGACATTTCAACAATGGTAAAACAAGACCAGAAAAGCCGCCCGATGTGCCGACAAATCCCCATAGGAGTCGCACGTATCTCGTTCTCAGAGCACATCGTATGGGCTAGACGTTGGGTTGGCAAAGACCCTGGTTTCCGAGGGGGCGCCGGACATCGCCCAAGTTGGACCAACACTCAGAGGAGCACTGGCCCGGGGGTTTAAAATAAAGATGACCCTTGAGTCTACAGAACCCAAGGGAAAGGTATAGGTGGTAGGCGGGCAAATGGTAAAACCAAGGTTGGGCCTTGCTGGAGGAGTTTTATTCAAAGCAAACTATCGAGGGGGTCCCATAACCCCAACCGCGTAAGGAACGCAAAATCAAGGAGCATAACACTGGTATGACGGAAACTAGGGCGGCAAGAGTGGAACAAAACACTAGGCATAAGGCCGAGCCTTCCACCCTTTACCAAGCATATAGATGCATTAATTAAATAAGAGATAATGTAATATCCCAACATAATCATGTTCCAACATGGAGCAATTTTCAACTTCACCTGCAACTAGCAACGATATAAGAGGGGCTGAGCAAAAGCGGTAACATAGCCAAACAACGGTTTGCTAGGAAGGTGGGTTAGAGGCTTGACATGGCAATATGGGAGGTGTCGGGGATATACCCCGCGATGTAACCCGGCCTGACTTGGTGATTCACCGGCTACCCATACTGACCAGACAATTTACAAGCAACCCGACTGAACATTATGACTCACTGGTAACCCGGCGGGCGGGACAGATGGATGACAAGTCCCAAGGCCCGAAAGTCCGGTTTATGTTAATGGTGGGCCGGTTTAAGAGGAAAGGCGGGAGGAATATTTGTCTTACAAGGAGTTAAGACCTGGACTTGTGTCCGGTTTGTATTAGAAGGTAGACTAGTCCTAATCCTAATAGGACTCCACATGTAACCCACCCCTTCAACATATATAAGGAGGGGCAGGGCTCCCCAAAGAGGGACATGAAGAAGAAAATAATAGCTAAGGGTTAGAGACAACTAGGAGAGCCGGTTTACGGCGACTCCCTCATGAGCATAATGAGACCTAGCCACAAACAGCATGTAGGGCTATTCCGGATGATGTTTCTCGGGGCCCGAAGCTGTATAAACCCTTGTCTTGTGTGTTGATCCGCCTTGCATCTCTCGATTACGACCCACCCCTTCAAGCTACCGCATAGATGTATTGGCCTCACGACTAAGTCCTCACACTAGGACATCTGCCGTGACAATTCCACGACAGTTGGCGCCCACCGTGGGGCCTGCGCACGGTGGTGTTGAGTTCTTGGAGTGATCTCTTCTAGGGAATGAGGAGCTCGCAATTTTTTTGGAGGAAGAAAAGCTGGTCTGAAAGGATTTGCATCAGCGTCAAGTTTGTCATTCCAGATTTGATGATTTCTGATATTTAAGATTCAAGACAACCTAGGGTTACCCGCGTGGTCGCACGCGACCAGGCGATCCGTCTGGTCGATTTACACTATGCTGTTCTAAAAAATCGCCAAGACCGATCGGAGCAAAAATTCGCTGCGGCCGCGGGTGGCCAGTCAAGGAAACACAGCCACATTTTACCATCTGCGAACAAGCACCCAGGACCTGAATTACTGCTACTACTGGTACATGTCAGATCAGATCAGCACAAAGTTCAAGCCGCCGAAACCGACAGGATTTGATGGCTCTGTTGTCCGGTTCACGTGTGCGTCGTGGCACGCGTCTGGCGACCCGTCGATCAGAGGACGGATCGATTTCTGTTGCAGTCGAGACCGACTGGATTTTCCTACGCGCACGCCTCCAATGCTGTTGTCTGATCCGGCAATTTCCGCTATTGGACTCGAGGTGCGGCAGAAAACTCGTTAATCCGTCAAGACACCGAGAGCCTGAGACAATCAATTTCCCCTGTCGTGGATTGTTTTGCTGGTTTCAAGTCTCGAGGCACTAGGCTACATCACTGCTGGCTGCTGCTACTACCTGATCAATTAGTACTACTTCTAGTACGTGGTGATTTCCACAAAAAACAGCATGTTGATTTCCCAAGTCGCTGTCACTCATCACGTCGAGCTACAGGTTCAGATTTGTTTTTCTTCAACTGCTATGTTCACCCGAAGCAATCAGGTGATATCCGTCCAATCTGTTTTAATAACACAGATAAATTTTTGTGTGAATGGTTACACTGGTATGTAGTATTGTTTTGCAGGATAATTGTTCATTACAAATGAGGCATTATACCGCGGATACAGACCACACCGGCTTACAACACCGTGGCCATCTCTTGTGACCGCACCGGCTTAAAGCACCATGGCCGTCTTTTACGACTGTGCCGGTTTACAATGCGGAGGACGACTTGCCCATCCGCACCGGCTTACAATGCTGCGGCCGACTCATCTCTTCGAGCCGCTTTTGATGATGCAGTCAGTTTACTGTCCGCTCTGCAGTCTGGCTTATTCAAAGTGCTTGGTTGACTAACGGACTTTACACATAGATCATCTATCGTTCACAAACATCAGGTGATATCTATCCAAATTTATCTTATTAACACTTATTGTTTTTGTCAAAGAACAATTACTCCACCCTGTAATATTTTTACGCAGGACAACTTTTTATGCCATTATATTGTGGATACGGAGGGCATGCACTAGCATTCGTCCATGCCACACTGCTCGACAGACATGCGTGCAAGCTGCCGTTCCTGCGTTCCAGTCCGCGTCAACTCGTCTGGACCATGCGAACTGCCCGATAAAGAGCGCACAAGCCACTGTCCCCCGCGGTCCGGTCTACATCAACATACGGCCGACTCGCTCGTCCGTGCCGGCTTACAATGCCAGTGCCGACTCTCCCCGTTCACATTGGTTTACAACACCGTGGCCGATGCACCTGTCTGCTCCCATGGCCGACTCGCCCGTCATGGATTTCAGCTTTACCGCAGTAATCATCAACTCCGCGACGGATAAATTCCGGCTCAACATATCAGGTGAAATCAATCCAGTATATTTTTATATTATATATTGCTTTCTTTAAAAAGAGCAATTACACCCGCTTGCAATATTATTTATGCAGGAGCAATTGTTCACTGCAAAAGATATGGCTGTGTCTTGGATATATAGCTCGCGCCACTATTATTATGCGCAAGTGCCGCCTCTAATATTGTGGATGTGTTTACCATCCGTCTATTGCAGCTTGGTCTACATCGACACACCAGGGCCGCACCTATCTGCATGTGCGGTTTATAAGTATGAGCAAGTCATGGCTTGGGTAGCTAGCCCAGTTTTTCTTTGAAATTGGAGGCAAATTATCATCAACCGCCGTTTGCACTGGATGGCTCAATGAGCAGGCGCACAAGTCGCCGCCACTACAGTTTGGTTAACTTCAAATCGCCAGTTGGAAGGAACCATTGGCCGAATTGCTGACAGGGCTCATACAGGATTATTTATAACCCGCCGCAGTCACCTCAACCTTCTATGGATTCACTTCGTGCTATCAACACCAATGGGATACAATTTATGCCGGTTTATACCATGGTCAAATACGGAGAATCTCAAGCCAACTCCTTGAGTCACCTTGAGACTCAGGGGCTACAATGATATGACTCAGCAAATGCTGCTGGTTTTCAGTGAAGTCAAGAACCCCAGGACGTTGGAGGGAAAGATAACCCGGTCCTGGAAGCTACCACCATATTGATGAAGATTTAAAGGCCATCTAAAAAATTCCGGTTCAAAATGAAGAATGCCGGTTTAAAATCCGGTTCAGGGAAATCTGTTCTCCCACAGAGCTCTGAGGCTTCCAAATCCGGTTTAGGAATTTCTGGTTCAAAAAAGAATTAACTTCTCGCAAGTTTGAGTTTAAAGGCCGTCAGAAAATTTCGGTTGAAAATGAAGATTCCGGTTCAAAATCTGGCTCAAGCGAAAGATGTCTCCCATAAAGCTTTGAAGCTCTTAATATCTGGTTTAACATCGGGTTCAAGAAGAAATATCTCTCGCAAAGATCGAGTTCTTAGAAAAGTTAAAGGTTGCTGAAGAGGACCTGTTGCCATGATGCGCGATTCAAACATGGGTTATCCCGCCGTATTGGCTTATCATATTGATCACATGGGGGCTTCTGTTTATAAAGCGAAGTTCTGATTACATATTGATCTGTCTGTCAAGCCAATATTATCATAAGAGCACAGCTCTGGTTACTTCGGTAATCCGGCTATCAAGCCAATATTATCACAAGGGACCAAAGAGAATTTGTTGCACAGCACAACTCAAACATGGGTATCCCTTGAGCATAGCTCACAATATCACTTGGGGGCTATGTTCGAACCATAGTCACACCTCTTGATAGGCTTAAGGCCACCAGGGAAATCACTTGGGGGCTTTGGTCATATCCGAATCACAACTTATACCCCTCTTGATCAGCATAAGGGCACCAGGGAAATCACTTGGGGGCTTGGTCGTATCCGAACGATAGCTACACCTCTTGATAGGCATAAGGCCACCAGGGAGATCACTTGGGGGCTATGGGTTCGAACCATAGTTACACCTCTTGATAGGCATAAGGGCATTAGGGAAATCACTTGGGTGCTTGCTCGTATTCGAACCATAGTTACACCTTTTGATCGGTGCAATGCCACAATTATGACTACATGGGGGCTTTGGTCGTATCCGAACCATAACTTAAACCCTCTTGATCATACATATACATCATCATATATTGCATCATACGTTGCATCATCATTACATCATCATAGTATGTATCATATGTGCATGGATATACCGGCGTTCATTAACCCGGCTTGACTTTCAACGACAAGTTGTTTGTACATGATCACTTATAATCCGGCGCTTATTAACCCGGTCTAGTTTTGACTAACAAGTCGCCAGTGTTATAAGGAAAATCCGGTGTTTATTATATCCCGGTACGGTTTATTATCATAATCCGGCAAATTAAGGAAGGAGTTCTCAATACTCAAGATTGGGGTTACCACCCTCACTACAAGAATTGGTTAAACCAACAAGGTGATTCAATGTCACAGGTATCATCTATGTCATATTTGATTATCTTCAATTACAGCTTTGGTTATAAACCTTGGCTATTTATATGGGCATTATGACCCGCCCTGCGGTAAACCACCAAGGATTCTTGTGATCTACTTGTGTGCAAGATAAGAATGCATTTGGGTGGCTACCCACCCTGGCTTTCAACGTTAAGTCACCGAGGCATATGTTATTTACACTTTGAGCAGGATTTGCATAATTATGACATATAAATTCAAACTCATCATCAAAATTGATGCTTCAAAAGGGTTATCCATTTTGGATTTTCTCAAAGGCTATTAGCCACCGGGTTATGAAAATTCCGGCTTACAATGAATGTGCATTATGTCGCCATCGGCCAAGAGCCGCCGAGTATTTAAACTCCGCATTTACTTATCAACTGGTAAGATATTCATATCTTTCATAGCCAAAATTGGCTGGATTTTCATGATGATATTGAATGATTGATGTCGGGGAAACTGATCCACCAACACCTATGGGGACAGGGCCCCTTTCGGTTCAAAGGGGGGCGGAGGCCGCACAAAGAGCGGATCGAGGCAGTACACGCGAGCAGTTTTACCCAGCTTCGGGACGCACGGATGCGTAAAACCCTACTGCTGCTTGTTTGTGTGTATTGAATTCTTGCCCAGGAGCGATGGACGCTGCCAGACCGAGCGTAAGAGTGTTCCTGATGTTTCGAATGAGCCGAACCTACCCATTCTACGTTGCGCTTGGGCCTCCTTTTATACTTTCAAGGGGTCACCGACAGGTGGCAACGTAGACTAGAAGGGTAAAAATGGAAAAGGATGCGGTAGGTGCAGCTACCGCTACTGTGGACACAGTGCACCCTACCTAACTCTGACGGCAGGGGACAAGGTCATTGAATGTCCGTCTGAGTTGCCTAAACAGTGCAAAAAGTGACCGTTAGGAGCGCCACCGTTTGCCACGATGGCCTTCTCTTCATCTCCGCTTGCCACCGCGTACCCCTGGCTGCACAGGCTCCCGCCACGCGCCCCTGAGGAAGCCTCATGGCGACACGCGGGTGGGTGCGCTGGAGCGTGGGTACAGAGTGGCAGCGGGCCCCCGGCGAGTACCTTGTCGGGGTCGTCGTCTTGTCGAGTCCAGAAGCTTGTCGATCACCGGACCTTGCCGGGACGTGCGGTGCATCGCGGCAAGTTTCTTGAAGTGCTGTGGTTGGCCTTCCCGGCAAGCTCCTCTTGCCGGGGCCTAGTCTCTTCCCGGCAAGATCCTCTTGCCGGGGCCTTGTCTCTTCATCTTGAATGCTTTGTTCTTGAAGGGGCTCCAAGGGAACCCACGGAGGACCCTGGCGGTCGTTCGGCAAGCCTTGCCGTGGGGCGCTGCAACTGCCCGTGCACGAGTTCGGGATACTAGGGTACCCCTACTCTAGTACACCGACAGGAGCCCCCGGGCCTGGGCCATACACGATGCCGAGCGCTGTTGGGCCAGGCCCAAAACAGGGCACGGGCACGCGCGGGCCTGGGTATGCCGAATCTAACTCCGTATCCACCGCACCCCCCGCAATGGCACGCGTCAATCACGACGTCGTGGGGGAGATCGTGGGTGGTTCTTTATTCGGAAAGAGCGCAACGTCCGCCCCCTCCTCCTTATAAGCAGGGGAAACAGGGGTATTTCCCCTATCTTCGTCATTCGCTGCTGCAATCTCAGAAACCTCCGCCGCCCTCCTCCGCTTCCAAAGTCGATAGAGAGCAGCGCTCCGCTCCCGTCGCCGCCGCCACTACCAGCGCCGTCGATCTCCCCCACCGCCTCCGCCATGGCTCTGAAGCCCGGAAAGGGGAAGGCCGCGAAAGCTGTGAAGTCGACCGAAGCGCAGCAGCTTGAGGCGCTGCGGAAAGAGCGGGCCACCTTGACGGAGACGTTGGACGGCGCCAAGAAACGGGAGGCGGACTTGAAGAAGGACATCAAGGCCAACGAGGCGCTGCTAGCGAGGGCCGCCGAAAGCCAGAATCTTCTCAGAGATACTGTGGCGCTCTGGACGGAGGGCCTCGTGAACATTGCTGCAGTCATCGAAGAGGAGCTGGTGCAATTGGGGGTGGAAGGCTTCGGGTACTCCTCCGACGAGAACCTTCAACCCAGCGCCAAGCTCACTCTATTCTTCAAAGGCGTGGCGGCGGCGCTCCAGCAACTCCGGGAACGGATCCCAAAGCAGTTGGCTGACGAGTCACGCTCGATTTGTGCCGGAGTTCTGGAGAAGGTGCTGGTGAAGGTGGCCTTCCGCAATCCGGGCCTCAACCTCACCAACGTCCTCAAGAGGCTGTCGGCGGACGCTGATCTTGACGCACTTAAGGCCCTCGTCGCACCCATTGTGGACAGGGTGAACGAGGTCAAAAGGGTTGACGGCGGTCGCGTAGATTAGGCCGTCCGTTTTCTTCTTTTCTTGTCGCTGCCAGTCATGTTATGGGAACACTGTATTAGAGGCGCGACAAGTTATTTTTGTAATATAACTCTATCTTAGGCAAAAAATTGTTGTGTTACTTCCTTTACTCGACTCTTGGCTTTGTATGGTTCTGCGCTACGCTTTCTAGGGAAACTTGCCGGCGCAGGCACCCTTGCCGCGAGCACCGAGTGCGGAACTTCAGCAGCCTGCTGGCGGGGTCGCTACCGAAAAGCAACCTTGTCGCAACTAGTTGCAGCTCAGTTAAGTTGTTGAGCAGACTCGAAACAAAGTAAGGGCGCTAGCGGCTCACTTAAGTTGCTGAGCGGACTCGAAGCAAAGTAAGGGCGCTAGTAGCTCACTTAAGTTGTTGAGCGGACTCGAAACAAAGTAAAGGCGCAACTAGCTACGAGTTGGTTCCTCCACGCACAGGTTTTCCATACAAAGCACGGTCGTTCAAGGAAAATAACTCAAAAACTTAAAAAACTGATTGCTCAAACTTTAGCAACTTAGCTTTTCTGTTGTCTGCTTCCCGGCAAGGAGAAACTTTCTTGAACGGCCTGGTCCATACCATTATCTTCTCCTCCCCCCCCCCCCCGGTAAACCTTGTGGGCGAGGGAACCTTCCTTCTTTTGAGAAAGAAACAGAGAAATAAAGTAATGATATGGAGCCTTGGGCTCGTTATCGCTTACCGGGGTCTGGTGCTGCACAAAGTGTCAGATAATATATGCGAAAAAGGATTATAGCATAAAAAACTGAGAGGATGTGCGGGGCACATGAACTTTACTAGTGCACGGGGTCTGCGCCCGGCTTTGTACAAAGGATTACATGCAACAGCGGCAAGACTTGTACAAAAGGTGGTTGCCGGAAAAGCTTCCGGCAACCGCGCCCTACGGGTAAAACTTACGAAGATGTTCTATGTTCCAGGAGTTGCTCACCGGAATGCCATCTTCGGTCTCAAGGCGGACAGCGCCGGGCCTAGTGACTCGTTTCACCCGATAATGGCCTTCCCACTTTGGCGTCAACTTGTTGGAATTCTTGGTGGACTGAACACGCCGAAGAACAAGGTCGCCTTCCTCGAAGCTCCTGGCTTTAACTTTGCGGCTATGGTAGCGACGCAAAACTTGCTGGTAGCGAGCGGCTCGCACAGCAGCCTGAAGACGGTCTTCCTCAAGGAGCAGCGCGTCATCTTGGCGCAACTGCTCTTGCTCAAGCTCATCATAAGCGAGCACTCGAGGTGACCCGTAAACGAGTTCCATGGGGAGAACTGCCTCTGCTCCGTAGACTAGAGCGAAGGGTGTCTGGCCAGTGGCTCGATTTGGCGTCGTCCTGATCGACCAAAGAACCACCGGCAGCTCCTCGATCCAGTTTCTTCCGCACTTGTGCAGCCTGTCGAAAGTTCTGGTCTTGAGCCCCCGCGGCACTTCAGCATTTGCCCTCTCTGCTTGACCGTTGCTTCTCGGATGAGCAACAGAAGCAAAGTAGACCTTGGCGCCAAGGTCTTGGACGTACTGCATGAAGGTGCGGCTCGTGAATTGCGTGCCGTTGTCGGTGATGATCCTGTTAGGGATCCCGAAACGGCAAACAATCGACCTGAAGAACTTGACTGCTGACTGTGCTGTCACCTTCCTCACTGGTTCCACTTCCGGCCACTTTGTGAACTTGTCGATTGCAACGTACAAGAACTCAAAGCCCCCGACAGCTCGGGGGAAGGGGCCGAGGATGTCGAGCCCCCAGATCGAAAATGTCCAGGATAAAGGGATTGTCTGGAGAGCTTGAGCTGGTTGGTGTATCTGCTTGGAATGGAACTGGCACGCTTCACACTTGGTTACTTGTGCAGTTGCATCCTGGAGGGCTGTTGGCCAGAAGAAGCCTTGTCGGAATGCTTTGCCGGCAAGTGCTCTCGCGCCAATGTGGTGACCACATATGCCTCCATGTATCTCTGCCAACAGCTGTTGTCCATCTTCCCGGCAAATGCACTTTAATTTCACACCATTGAGTCTTATTCTGTACAGTGTGCTGTCGACAAACTTGTACATACTTGACTGCCGGGCTACTTTTTCAGCTTCTTCTTGCTCTTCGGGAAGCTCTCCTGTCTGAAGGAAACGGACAATCTGCTGCGCCCATGCTGGAGCTTGTGGCTCGACAACAAGGACTAAAGGCATATCTGCTGCTGCGGGAACATCCGCTTCTACGGCAAGGACTTGCGGCCCTGCCGGAGCTTGATGTTCCCCGGCAAGCTTGCCGGAGCAAACCATAAGGTTTGCCGGAGCAGACTGCCCCTGAGCATCCTTGGTGTTGATCTTGGGGACTTTCTTGGCGGCGGCTTCGGGGAGCTCTGCCGGAAAGTAGTCACCGGAAACCAACTTCCTCTTCTTGCTTTGTTCAGTTGATGGTGTTATGGATGGTTGAGTCAACTTGAGCACAAAGATCCCTGGTTCCACAGGTACTTTTAGTGTGGCGCACTTTGACAGGCCATCAGCAATGTCATTCTGAGCTCTTGGGATATGCTCCATTTATAGGCCGTCAAAGTGCTCTTCTAGCTTCCTCACTTCATCAACATATGCTTCCATCAACGGACTCTTGTAATTCTTGTTCACTTGGCGGTCGACAAGCTGTGAGTCACCCCTGACAATGAGCTTCTTGATCCCAAGGTCTGCTGCGATTCTGAGACCGGCAAGCAATCCTTCATACTCTGCAGTATTGTTGGTTGCTTGCTCTTTGGGAAAGTGCATCTGGACTACGTACTTGAGGTGCTCTCCGGTGGGTGCGACAAGCAGCACGCCTGCACCGGCGCCTTGCAGCGAGAAGGCACCATCAAAGTACATCAGCCACTCCTTGTTTGTCTCTTTGACGGGGATGCTTGTCTCTGGAATTTCTTCGTCTGGGGTTGGCGTCCACTCTGCTATGAACTCTGCCAATGCTCTGCTTTGGATAGTTGAAGTGCTCTCAAACTTGAGGCCAAAGCTTGACAGTTCTAGCGCCCACTCGACAATCCTGCCTGTTGCTTCTGGATTTTGCAGTATCCTTTTCAGCGGAAAGCGAGTGACGACTGTGATCTCATGTGCTTGGAAGTAATGGCGCAGCTTTCTCGAGGCCATGAGGAGGCCGAAAAGCAACTTCTGCACTCCAGAGTACCTTGATCTGGCTCCCTGCAGAAGGGAACTGACAAAGTAAACTGGGCGCTGCACCATTTTCTTCTCCATCTCGTTGTGTGTCTGCGCAGATCCATCTTTGTCGGGACAAGAGCTTGCCGGACCAGAGCTTGTCGGCGAAGCCCCCTCCTTGTCGCTAGATGGAACTGCCGTGGTTGCTGGCTCATCATCTGCCTCCCTCTCCGCCACTAACGCAGCACTAACCACTTGATTGGTTGCCGCTAGGTACAGCAGCAACTTCTCTTGTGGCTTAGGTGCGACAAGTATTAGAGTGGAGGACAGGTACCTCTTCAAGTCCTGCAGCGCATCCTCCGCTTCCGGAGTCCATTTCATTGGACCTGCCTTTTTCAATATTTTGAAAAACGGCAGGGCGCGCTCAGCAGACTTAGAGATAAACCTGCTAAGAGCAGCCACGCAACCGGCAACCCTTCGCACATCCTTGACGCGCTTCGGTGCTTCAATCTGCTCGATGGCCTTGATCTTGTCGGGGTTGGCTTCAATTCCCCGCTGAGACACAAAGAACCCAAGAAGCTTGCCGGAAGAGACTCCAAACACGCACTTCTCGGGGTTGAGCTTGAGGTTGATCTTGCGCAGATTTGCAAAAGTTTATTCTAAATCTTGGATCAGGGTAGCCTTGTCCTTACTCTTGACCACTATATCATCCATGTAGGCTTCCACATTTCTGTGTATCTGTGGCTCAAAAGCGACATGGACTACCCTTGCAAATGTTGAACCAACATTCTTCAACCCAAAGGGCATCCGTACAAAACAGTATGTGCCACAAGGGGTGATAAATGCGGTTTTTTCCTCATCCTCTTCTGCCATGAAGATTTGATGGTATCCTGAATATGCATCAAGAAATGAAAGCAAATCACATCCAACTGTGGAGTCAACAATCTGGTCAATGCGCGGCAAGGGAAATGGATCTTTGGGACAAGCTTTATTGACATCAGTGAAGTCTATACAAAGCCTCCATTTCCCGTTCGCCTTGCGCACGACTACAGGATTGGCCAACCACGTGGGATGGAGTACTCCTCTGACAAGGCCTGCTGCTTCCAATTTCCTGATCTCTTCTGCAATGAACTCTTGGCGCTCCACTGCTTGCTTCTTGACTTTCTGCTTAACGGGCCACGCATGAGGACAGACGGCAAGGTGGTGCTCGATTACTTTCCTGGGAATACCGGGGATATCAGACGGTTGCCATGCAAACACGTCGACATTCGCCCGCAGGAAAGCAAAGAGCGCGCTTTCCTATTTGGGGTCAAGCGTGGCACTGATGGTGAAGGTACCACCAGTGCCGTCCTCCTTGGCGGACACCTTCTTGGTCTCGGGTGGAGCTGCCATCGTCTTCTTGCACTTGCCGATGGAGCTCAATTGTGCGTCCTCGACGGTAGCGCAGCACTCCGAAGAGGTGCGCTTGCCGGAGTGGGCATCAGAGCTCTTGCCGGACTTTGTCTTCTTATTCCCTCCGGGAGCTTCAGCGGCAAGTGTCTTGCGCTCTGCTGCGGCTGCCGCTTCCCGGTAGATCTTGTCGGCGCAGATAAGGGCATCCTTCTTGTCGCCGGGGACAGAGATGACACTTATCGGGCCTGGCATCTTGAGCATGTTGTATGCATAGTGAGAGGCTGCCATAAACTTGGCGAGCGCTTGACGGCCAAGGATCCCATTGTAGGGCAATGGAAAATCGGCAACGTCAAATGTGACCCTCTCAGTTCTGAAATTCAGCTTGCTGCCAAATGTGACCGGCAGCGTGATCTTCCCCTTCGGCTTGCTCCTTCCCAGGTTGATTCCTTGGAATGTGCCAGTCTCTTCGAGCTTGCTGTCAGGGATCTGGAGTTTCTGAAGGACCGCAGAGGAGATCAGATTCAAGCCGGCCCCGCCGTCAACTAGCATCTTCGTGACCTTGAGGTTGCGGATAGTTGGTGAAACCAACATCGGCAAGCACCCGACCGTAGTTACGCGATCAGGATGATCCTCAATGTCGAAGATGATAGGCGTGCTGGACCATTTCAGAGGCTTGCGTGACTCTACGGATGGTTCCGCTGCATTAACCTCCCGCATCCACTGCTTGAGTTGGCGGTGCGAAGTATGCAGAGAAGCACCACCGTCAACGCACAGGACCTCTATAGCTTTCTGAAATTCCTGCTCATCGGCCTCATCATCATCCACGTCTTCGTCATCGTCGTCGTCTTCATCCTTGTTGCGGCCACGGGGAGGCCTGTCTCCTTGCCGCTGCTTGGCCTTGCCGCGGCGTCCTCCTCGGTCGGGACATTTCTTGCCAGCTCCTCCAGCACCTTCCTGGGCCTTCTCCTTGTCGCATCGCTCGTATTTAGCTTTCTGCAGCTCAACGAGCTGCTCAACCTTCTTGCAACTCTGGAGATCGTGGCCCTTGGTGCGATGGATCTTGCAATACTGCCTGCCGGAGCCGTCCTGCTTGTCGGCGGCCGCCACAGGCTGGGCCTCCTTGCCGGAGCCACCATCCTTAGTTTCCTTGGCGCCACCTCCGTTGCCGGCCTGCTCGACAGCTAGCACTTCCTTGCCCTTCCTCCTTCTGTTGTTCCGCCGCCGGCCTTTCCTTGCCGGGGCAGCATCCTCACTATCGGATCCTCCTGCTCCTGTACTCTCTCCGGGGAGCCTCCTCCCCTCTTCAGCGCGTGCACACTTGTCGGCCAGGGCGTAAAGCTCGCTGACGTCTCTGATCTTACACATCGCCATCTCCTCCCTCATCCTTCGGTTTCGCACGTTCTGATGGAATGCGCTGATGATCGCGGCGGGGTGGACGTCTGGGATGTTGTGCTGTACACGGCTGAATCTCTGAATGTACTTGCGCAGTGGCTCTCCTTCCTTCTGGGCGAGCAGATGAAGATCACTCTCTTGGCCATGTGGCTTGTGGCCGCCTGTAAAGGCACCGACAAACTGATGGCATAAATCTGCCCAAGAAGAGATGGAATTGTCCGGCAAATGCATGAGCCAGGACCTGCCATTGGGCTTGAGTACCAGCGGGAAGTAGTTGGCAAGGATCTTGTCGTCCCGTCCCCCGGAAGCCTGCACCGCGATGGTGTAGATGCTGAGAAACTTCGACGGATGCGTCTTGCCGTCATACTTCTCTGGTACGTCTGGTTTGAAATTCTTTGTGCTGGGCCACTGGACTTGCCGCAGCTCACGGGTGAATGCAGGACAACCTACCGCGTACGGCAGATCGCCTAGTTCCCCTGGCGCATGCATGTCAACAGAGGGCCCAGCGCGCTTGTCGGATTGACGCCGCGCTTCTCTTTGGCGCTCGATGCGGGTTCGAGCGTCTTCTTGTTGTCGTTCATGGAGAACTTGGCGCTGGTCGCGACGAGCTCATGGGTCCGACGACGCGGTGGAGCCGCTGTCCGGGTGGACCCGGCGAGTCGGCGACTTTGGCCTTCGTAGTGGAGAGTGCATGGAAGTCGCACCTCCCTCGGTCTTATTGCCATCGGCTCGCGTCCGGCTGTCCTGCCGCGGCAGCGAGGTGCTTGGTTGCCGCGCAGTGTCGCCGTTGGCGAAGCCGATGAGGCTCTGGATAGTGGCCCTCCATTCGTCGGTCTTGTCCGCCATCGGAGGATAGTCTAGGAGCAGTTGAGCTTGCGCCAAGGCTTCTGCTGGAGTGGTGGGCGGCGGAGGTGAACGGTGCGAGGAGTGGGGCGTGCTCGGACTCCTAACCATGTTAGAAGGAGCAGTGCCCCGTCCAGGCGACCGTACTTCGCTTGAGCCAGCATGTTGACACGCATGTTGGTCTTGAGCGCCACGAGAACCACCAGCTTGATCTTGGCCCAGCGGACATATGGCGCTGCGAACGCCATGACGCTGCTGGTCCCGCGCCTCCTGAGAGGGGCGCGGTGCGCGCATGGACGCCGAGGTTTGTGCCGCCTTATCCTTGGACTTGGCTGCACTGAGGGCTCCCTCGTCGACGCCCATTCTTCCGCCGGCGTCCACTCCACCACCCGTTTGCTCCGGAGGCGGTGAAAGCAACGTAGACGGAACAGCTGCCTCCGAATCCTTCTTCTTCGGTGGCATGTCGATGAAGACGATGAAGATTTAGCTCGCGTGCACGCCGGATCGGGTTCGCACAATCTCGACGCCCCCTACTTGGCGCGCCAAAGATGTCGGAGAAACTGATCCACCAACACCTATGGGGACAGGGCCCCTTTCGGTTCGGAGGGGGCGGAGGCCACACAAAGAGCGGATCAAGGCAGTAGACACGAGCAGTTTTACCCAGCTTCGGGCCACACAGATGCGTAAAACCCTACTGCTGCTTGTTTGTGTGTATTGAATTCTTGCCCAGGAGTGATGGACGCTGCCAGACCGAGCGTAAGAGTGTTCCTGATGTTTCGAATGAGCCGAACCTACCCCTTCTACGTTGCGCTTGGGCCTCCTTTTATACTTTCAAGGGGTCACCGACAGGTGGCAACGTAGACTAGAAGGGTAAAATGGAAAAGGATGCGGTAGGTGCAGCTACTGCTACTGTGGACACAGTGCACCCTACCTAACTCTGACGGCAGGGGACAAGGTCATTGAATGCCCGTCTGAGTTGCCTAAACAGTGCAAAAAGTGACCGTTAGGAGCGCCACCGTTTGCCATGATGGCCTTCTCTTCATCTCCGCTTGCCACCGCGTACCCCTGGCTGCACAGGCTCCCGCCACGCGCCCCTGAGGAAGCCTCATGGCGACATGCGGGTGGGTGCGCTGGAGCGTGGGTACAGAGTGGCTGCGGGCCCCCGGCGAGTACCTTGTCGGGGTCGTCGTCTTGTCGAGTCCAGAAGCTTGTCGCTCACCGGACCTTGCCGGGACGTGCGGTGCATCGCGGCAAGTTTCTTGAAGTGCCGTGGTTGGCCTTCCCGGCAAGCTCCTCTTGCCGGGGCCTTGTCTCTTCCCAGCAAGATCCTCTTGCCAGGGCCTTGTCTCTTCATCTTGAATGCTTTGTTCTTGAAGGGGCTCCAAGGGAACCCACGGAGGACCCTGGCGGTCGTTCGGCAAGCCTTGCCGCGGGGCGCTGCAACTGCCCGTGCACGAGTTCGGGATACTAGGGTACCCCTACTCTAGTACACCGACAATTGAGGTTTTTAAACCGGATTATATTATTCAAATCTTCAAATAGCCAAACATGGCTGGATTTTTTATGGTTATCAATAACCAGTATTATTGTGGTTTTCAGAGTCGCTTTAAGCGCAGTGGCTATTATCTTATAAATAGATATAATTTATTCTACAATTGACGGAATAGTCCCGAGTCGCTGCAGGCTTACGACCCGGCACTTGGGGGCTACATTATTCAAGTTGAGATTACATTAAATATACAAGTCTCATGTCGCTGCAAGCATGCACCATGACACTTGGGGGCTACCAATTGCTCCTTGGGGGCTATCAATTGCTCACCTTATTGAAGACCTGACTCATCACATTGTAATGAGCCGGCCCTTGGGGGCTACCAATTGCTCCTATCAACGATTTAAGGTACACACATCTTAATCCGTTATATTCAAGGGTCCACTATTCAGTTGGTAAAACACAAAGCTCTTAACCTTGTGGACGTGGGTTCAAGCCCCATGGTGGAGTTACATCATATGATATTATTTTCAATGAAGCATGATTATATTTATGAAGTCCCTGCTCATTATTGCATAATGAACCAGCCCTTGGGGGCTACACTGAGTGAAGTTTTTATGAACATAAGACAATTAAAAACCCCAGGTCGCTGCAAGCATGACAACCTGGCACTTGGGGGCTACATATATGGAATATTCAGTTTATATGATTGAGATGAACGAAAAATGGATTTCTCCAAAGTGGCAATATTTATATTGAAGCAAGTCTTAAGTCATCACTTTGTTTCTGCTCAAGACTTGGGGGCTACAGGTAATATGGATATAAGGGAGAAAAAATCTTCAAATTCTCAGTTTTGAGTAAATCAGATTGACCCGGCGTCAGCAACAGTTATGACCCGGTGCTATCAATATTTACAAACCGGATATTTTGGCAATGATAAACCGGCAAGTTCTACAAGTCAGTTGAAAGTCATATGAGTTTTTTCAAGACCAATATTTTTTAAACCGGCGCTTTGGAAGCCGATTCAAGTGGATTATTTATTACAATATTTCTCTATAAGATACCAATGTCCGCAAATTGGCTCTGAAGTTGGCCTATTGACCCGCATTTCTCAAAAGAAGTATCTAGATTTTTGCATTGGCAAGGTTTGGACATATCTCTTAAAAGAGATTTGCTATAAGATCTTTGAGTATGCATCCAGGAGGAAATGACAAGGACTTAAGGATGATCAGGTGCCGGTTTACAAGAATTCTTAACCCGGAGCACAACCTGTCAAATTTGTTCTTGTGATTATTTTGCAGCATAAGTTTACCATGGATAAATCCAAGCTAAACTTGGGGGCTAATGTCGGGGATATACCCCACGGTGTAACCTGGCCGGAAGTATAACCCGGGCGGACTTGGTGATTCACCGGCGACCCGCACTGACCAGACGGTTTACAAGCAACCTGACTGAACATTATGACCTACTGGTAACCTGGCGGGCGGGACAGACGGATGACAAGGCCCAAGGCCCGGAAGGCCGGCTTATGTTAATGGTTGGCCATTTTAAGAGGAAAGGCGTGAGGAATATTTGTCTTACAAGGAGTTAAGAACTGGACTTGTATCCGATTTGTATTAGAAGGTAGACTAGTCCTAATCCTAATAGGACTGCTAATGTAACCCACCCCTTCAACATATATAAGGAGGGGCAGGGCTCCCCAAAGAGGGACAGGAAAGAAGAAAATAATAGCTAAGGGTTAGAGACAACTAGGAAAGCCAGTTTACGGCGACTCCCTCATGAGCATAATGAGACCTAGCCACAAACATCATGTAGGGCTATTCCGGATGATGTTTCTCTGGGCCCGAAGCTGTATGAACCCTTGTCTTGTGTGTTGATCTGCCTTGCATCTCTCGATTTCGACCAACCCCTTCAAGCTACCGCATAGATGCGTTGACCTCACGACTAAGTCCTCACACTAGGACATCTGCCGTGACAATTCCACGATAGGAGAAATGATAAAACAAGTGGTAGGTAGCGCGACATAGTGATAGAACGAACAACTAGCAAGCAAGGATAGAAGTGATATCGAGGGTATGGTCATCTTGCCTGCAATGTTCTCAGAGTTGTCAAAAGCTTGCTCCTTGTTAGCGTACTCAACAGGTTCCTTGTTCGCGTACTTGTCTCCCGGCTCTACCCAAAGAAAGAACACAAGCAATGGAACAACCATCAATCACGGTGCAATGCACATGCAATATGATGCAAAACATGGCATGATATGCAAGATATGGTATGCAATGCATATGTGTGTTCCGGAAGGGAAAGAATGATCAAGGCATCAACTTGGCAACCCGAGGATGCCACTGGAAAGATGAGGTGATTTCGGTCGAAATCGATATAAGGATCACCGGAAATGGATGCACGGTTTGCAAATGACAAGCAACACAAGAATGACGCAAATCTGCGATTAAGAGCATGATAGCAATTAGAATGCGACAAGAAACTAAGCTACTCTACTACAACATAGCAACAAAGCATATGATAGTTAAGTACAGGAGATGCTTGACAAAACATGAACACTGAGCTATGGCTAGATCACACAAGAACAGGTTCAAACAAGCATGACAAAAGTGCAAAAGATATCAGCTTCACAGACTTCATGAAAATACTAACATGTCAGAAACAACATCAGGAAGAAAAGTTTAGAGCAAGCAAACAACATTCTACGGGAACATATCCTGGCAAACGAAGGCATGGAATGCTTCTACTGAATGCATAGAACAAAACTCCCTTACTGAACATGAGCCGAAAGGGCACAGAAGATATGATGGCACCCATGTAAATATTGCAAGTTATATTAACAGTTTCAGACTTAGTGAAATTCAGGACATGGCAGAAACAGATTCATGATAGCAACTTTGCAAGCTCATGCCACTCACCACAAAGCATTACATGACAACACAAGCATAACAATAGTAAGAAGACATGTTCATGAAGCTAAACATGGCAAGAGAAAGTTCATAGGACACATGGATCACTAACAACATCCATGGCAAAGTTGAATAACATGATAACAATCTGCCAGGAATAATATATAGCAAAAGTAGAGCATGGTAATGACAATCTAGGTCACTCCATAACTGCAACTAGAGGCATGAGTGGATAGATCATAACCATATGTTCAAAACATCCTTAATGAACTACCTCAAAATAAGCATGGATCTCATGGTAGCAACAAGTTTACATGTAATCAAAATAACATCAGGAAAGGGACTTGGCAAAATCAGAAGTGCTTGAAAATAGCAACATCACGGAGCCTACTTTGCATGCTTGTGCTAGTCACCGAATAGAACACAAAAATACGATACTTGCACCCCTGTAAAGACACCATGATGTATCTCAAAACACATGTAGACATCATGCTCATAAGATGCACACACAAAATGCAACAAAAATGACAAAACTCCATGTTCTATTAAGAACCAGCAGTTAATATTTTATAACACTCTTGCAATGATGATAACGGCATCAATATGGGAAGTAACATGCATGCAAATGCCACTAACATGAAGAGCTTAACGAGACGAATATTTTGACATATCGTATGCATGATTCGGAGCACCGAGCATGGAGATATGGCATGTTGAACAGGGCATCACAATATGCAGATTCGGGACTTAGTAGAAATATTACCCTCCGAGAACTTGGACGAGATGGAGCGGGATGAAGAGATCCGGGGACGGCCGGGTGTTTGGTTCAATGGATTGGTGGATATAGTCCACCTTTTCCAGATCCACCGGAGAGAAGTCACCGGCGAGCTTGGGGGCGGTCGCTGGCAAAGCCGACGACCTCCGGCGAGGCGGCGCGGCTCTCGGGGCGACGGGTCCGGCGGGGTCATCGCCGGCGCGGCGCGCAGTGCAGAGCGGCGAAGCGGCAAGGTCAGCGGGCGGAGGTGGCGGCGCCTGCGAGAGGAGCTTGGGGGCGGCGCGACACGGAGCTGGGCAGCGGAGGCGCTTGGCGGCGGCGGGAGGCGAGGAGACTGACGGCGTGGGAAGCGGTAGCGAGGTCGGCGATGGTCGGCGGCGGGGTAGGCGGCGCACGGGCGCGGGCCGGGTAGGGCCTGATCCGGTCCGTGTGGGCCAGCGGCGACGGGGCACGGCGGTTGACACGTGGCGTGGCAGGACTGGCGCGGACGCGGCGGCGATTTCGTCCGGTGAAGGTCGGACGTGTCCAGTGGCAGCGGGGAAGGATTTTTAGGGTTTCATGTGCGGAATTCGGGGGAGAGGCACACATATATATAGGTGGAGGGAGCTAGGAGAGTCCAAATGGGGTGCGGTTTTCGCCCACACGATCGTGATCCAACGACGAAGAGCATGGAGGGGGTTTAGATGGGTTATTGGGCTGTTTTGGAGGGGTGTTTGGCTGCAACAAGAGAGGCTTTCTACCGGTGATGTACCAAGGCCATTTGACAAATCCCGGCCCATTCCGAAAACGTTTTTCTCTTGCTCACGAAAATAGACAAGAGGGGTGCACCGGGTGCATGTGGGAGCGTCGGATTGCGAAACGGACAATGGGAAAAATGGTTGGATGCATGAGACGAACACGTATGCAAATGAGATGCACATGATGGCATGATATCAAATGTGTGACATGAACAAAATGCAAAACGTAGACAAAAACCCAACCACGAAGGGAATATCATATCACATAGTCGAAAATGGCAAGAGTCGGAGTTACAAATATGGAAAGTTACATCCGGGGCGTTACAACACTCCACCACTACAAGAGGATCTCGTCCTGAGATCTAGGATGGCACCGAAGAGAAAACGGAAGAGGAAGAGGTAAAACAAAGTTGCTTCTGACAAACGAGTGAAACCAATGAACCTTGAGAGGCTAAACAATTGAAAGAATAATAAAATGGAGATGAACGAGATTGGGAACACTTTGTTAGATAAGAGAAACAAGGAACATTACGAGGACCTTGTGGGTAGAAAAACATGAATGAAGAGCTCCAGCGACAAGGAAGGACATGTAACCACTCCGGTTGAAATGGAATAAGCAAGGGAAAATAGAAGATAGATCATTGGAATAAAACAATGGAGAAGAACATGCCAACTTCTGCCACAACTGAGCTTGTAAAGCACTCTTCCAAGAAGGTTATAACGGAGTTGTTGGAAAACCAACAATGAAATGAGTAAGCTTGTAGTGGGCTTATGGAAAACTTCTCAAAATTATGAGGTGAAATTCTGCCACTAGCGGAAACAATAGATTGGATTGGTATCACCAAGGAGATGAGAAGCTTATTTCATCGGGAGGATAAATGAAGAACTTGGGTCATTTATAAGCACCATAAATAGCAACAATCCTTAGGGAAAGCTTTAGGTGAAATATAACCCAAGATAACTCCAATGAAGAGGTTGATGGGTTGCAGAGGATCTCATGAACGAATTGAAAATGATGGGTTTAAAATATGTCATTCCGGCCAACTTGTGAATCATGAAACACGAAAGGGATATTGTCAAGAGTGACATAACACCACCTCAAAAGATAAGAGAGAAAGAATTGCACTTTGGAATGCAAAATGAAGAATGCTTGAACTCCTCAAAACAAGACATGTGTTGAACACCATGTTTATTTTAGAGTATAGCTTGGCGGAACTTAACTTCGAGAGAAATCTTGAAGAACAATCAAAGAATGAAAAGAATCCTTGACGAACCACCATGTAGAGCCTCCATGAAGAACTCCGGTAATAAAAGAATGATCAAAACGAAAGGGAAAATTGAAAAGAACTCCGGGAGAAGCCTTGTAACGATTAGATGAAGCTTTGAAATGATATAATTGAAATAACTTGGAGCTCCGCAAAAGAAAGATGAACAACTCTGGAAGAAGAAATTAGATCCCTTGGATGAAACAATAATAAGAATTACATTATGCGTATCCTTCACCAATTTAAAGTGATGACAAGCAGCGGATTTGGCATACTACTTATTACCGTTGAAATGATTAAGATAGATATGGCGCAAACTTTATAAGTTCTTGATGAATGAATTGATATGATAACAAAGGAAGAGAAATCTTGAATGAACCACCGTAAGAATTGAAATGAACGTAGCAAAGGCACAATTCACCCGGAAGAACTTAGAAAATAGATGAAGATACTTGAGGGGATTTAGATACAAGAGAACGAAGAGAACACGAGCTGATTAGAGGGTACTTGAATGATGCACCGGTAAGATTTGCAGAACGAGAGCTGAAAGCTGGAATGAACAATTCTGAGATGATGGGCTCCGGAGAATCAAACCAAAAAGACTCCTGAATTGCTCCGGATGGGTGAAAAGAATTCTCACAAACAAAAACAATTAAGAGAGGATGGCAATAAGTTAAACCATGCATCTTTGAGAGAACGGATAAGATTGAAGAGAAACTCTTCTTCGGTCTTCAAATCTGAGAATGACGACGAGAAACACCACCATGATAATTGATGAGACACCCCGGGTGTAGCGACCAGACCTCAAACAGTCTGAATTCTATGCTCCGGTGTCATCCCTGGATCAGTAATGCTGACACCACACAGTACTCGGAGGATTTATAGCAGAGTAGCAATCACACACTTATTACATCGAGTGTCTCATAAGAGAACTTATTACAATAAATATGGCTTAAGGCCATCTAATAACGATAACAGTGGAAGGCTTGGAAGATAAGTGAGTCCATCAACTCCAACGGCATCACTGAGTATAGAACCACGACCTAAAAACTCCTTAATCGTCGTCTGAAAAGTCTGCAACATTAACGTTGCAGCCCGAAAACGGGTCAGCACATGGAATATGCTGGCAAGGTAACACATAGAGAGTAATGGAATGAAACAGCTATACTATATGCATATTTGGCTGGTGGAAAGCTCTATGGTTACAGTTTTGCGTAAAGCCAATTTTTCCCTACTTCAAAGGAATAAAATTTAATTACTATCATGGTGGTTGTTAAACATTGAGAATGGTTGACAGCATTCTCAATCCCAATTAAGCATCATCATTAAACATAACCCAACAAAATTAATTTAGAGTAACATGTTGAGATTCACATGATAATCCAAGTACTAGATACTCAAGATGTCCATAACCGGGGACACGGCTAACCATGATTAGTTTATTACACTCTGCAGAGGTTTGCGCACTTTTCCCCACAAGACTCGATCGCCTCCATTTGGTTTCTCGCACTACATGGTGTTTGAGAAGACGGATGACCGAGACATAGTCTTTCAGAAGCGCTAGCACCTTACGATCGGGTAGAACGTACCACCTACATCCCCTACATCTGCTAGTCTACCACTGTAAGAGTTCGCACAACTTAGTCAACTATGCTAGAGCCCATAATAGCTTGTGGCTGCACACGGAAGTTTCTAGTATGAATAGTCTCATGATCCCTTTGAGCCTGGGTGGCGGTCCAAAAGAAAACAGGCAAGTCCTGGAATACCCAGGTGCCTCAATCCACCCAGATGTGTGTTTAAGTTGCCACCTTAGATAAACCATTAATTAACAATCTCACATCTGTCATGGATTTCACTCACCCATCCACGTCTACTAGCATAGCATGGCATAATAAGCAAACGTAGAAGTAACTCCCAAAGGTTTGATAATAACAGGTAATAGGTACTACCTCATCTACTTCCCATCCCACAATTTAATTAGATCCTAATCATGCAATGTGTGAGGATTGATCTAATGCAATAAAACTGGGTAGTAGAAAAGGTATGATCAAAGTGTTACTTGCCTTGCTGATGATCCGCGAAACCTAACGATTCGAAGTAACAGGCGGCGCACTCCGGGTATTCTATCGCAGACAAACAAACAAGCATACAATAAGTACTCATCTAATGCACAGGTAAAACTCAAATAAGAGATCTAACTAGAAGGTTCAACTTAAGAACTCCGGTTTGCAAAAAGAATCAAATCAAACGAAGCAACGAAAATCAAACGATGAAAGAAAACAACTTCGTTCTAGTAATCTGGATCTAGGGAAAATTTTACAGTAGCAAAATCTTGTTTAAGTTGGTTAAACAGATAAAGGGTTTCGAGACGAAACTCTAGGCGCTTGAAACGCCTGATTCCGATAAACAAGCAAAAAGTTAAACTAAAACGAAAATCGGATCAGGAATTGCGATCAGAAAAATCGGGATTTAATCCGAGAAAAAGAAAAACGACAAACGCCGAAAAAAAAATTCGGCACGGAAATCGAGACGCGACGAACCTCGGCGGCGAGATCCGGCGGCAGCGGCGGCGGACGTCGGCGGCGGTGCGGCGGCGGCTAGGGTGGCGGCGGCGGCTGGGCTGGGGCTGGCTAGGGTTTCCCTCGGGGTGGGCTGCCCTGGCTTATCAAGCCCCCCCCCCTCGGGCCGGAGTCCTAGTCGGACACGGCCCGTAGGTCGGTTCATTTTTTTTAATTATTCCGCTCGGAAGAAAAATAAAAAGAAATACTAAACGGACTCCAAAAATTCGGAAATAAATTTTCCTGGGCTTCTAAAATCAAGCCGCACAAGGTGAACATTTATTTGGGCCCTAAATTCAATTTTGAAAAACGCACTTTTTTCCTAAATTCAAATAAAACACCGAAAAACTCCGAAATAAAATCTTATTTGATTTTTTTATTAAATCCTCAATATTTCTTTATTTTGGGAAAGTCATTTTATTCCCTCTCTCATATTTTTGTGATAGAAATAATTGATGATAAAATAAATAAAATCAAATGATCCTATTCTCAAAATTTGAGAAAACTCAAATATGAAAATAATTAAATCCCCAACTCTCTCTGTGGGTCATTGAGTTGCGTAGAATTTCTAGGATCAACCAAAATGCAAAAAAAATGATATGCATGATGATCTAGTGTATAACATTCCAAATTGAAAATTTGGGATGTTACAAACCTACCCCCCATAAGATGAATCTCGCCCTCGAGATTCAGGTTGGCTAGAAAATAGGTGAGGGTGGTCTTTGAGCAAATCTTCCTCTCGCTCCCAGGTGGCTTCATCCTCCGTGTGGTGGCTCCACTAAACTTTGCAAAACTTGATAACCTTGCTGTGGATAACTCGGTTGGCAAACTCGAGAATCTTAATTGGTTTCTCCTCGTAGGTCAAATCGTTATCCAACTGAATAGTTTCCAAAGGCATTGTATCTCTCAACGGTATGTCAGCCATCTCCGCATGACATTTCTTTAACTGAGAAACGTGGAACACATCATGTACTCCTGACAATCCTTCGGGCAATTCCAACTTGTAGGACACTTCTCCCATACGCTCCAAAACTCGATATGGTCCTACAAATCGTGGCGCTAACTTCCCTTTAACTCCAAAACGCTTTGTTCCCCAAAGTGGAGATACTCGAAGATAAGCTCTGTCTCCGACTTCGTAAACTGTCTCCTTGCGTTTAGAATCTGCATAACTTTTCTGTTTGGACTGGGCTACCTTGAGCCTATCGCGAATCAACTTCACCTTCTGTTCAGACTCTTTAATCAAGTCAGGTCCAAACAACTGGCGGTCTCCAACTTCGTCCCATGACAACGGTGTCCTGCATCTCCTTCTGTACAAAGCTTCGAAAGGGGCCATCCTTAAACTGGTTTGGTAACTATTATTGTAAGAGAACTCTGCATTTGGCAAATTATCGTCCCAACTAGATCTGTAATCTAGCGCACAAGCTCTCAGCATATCCTCCAAAATCTGATTGACTCTCTCGGTCTGTCCATCTATCTGTGGATGAAAAGTTGTACTGAATTCTAGCCTGGTTCCCAAAGTTTCGTGCAACTGCTTCCAGAACATTGAGGTAAACTGGGTTCCTCTATCTGATATGATACTCCTTGGAACTCCATGCAGACATACGATCCTGGTCATGTATATCTTTGCCAACTTAGCACTTGTATAAGTGGTCTTTACTGGGATGAAATGAGCTACTTTTGTCAATCGATCAACTACAACTCAAATCGAGTCATATCCTGAATGAGTCCTTGGAAATCCCGTGATAAAATCCATTCCTAGCTTATCCCACTTCCATTCGGGTATCGGCAATGGTTGTAACAATCCTGCTGGCTTCTGATGCTCTGCCTTTACTCTCTGACATACATCACAAACTGCTACATACTCTGCAATATCCTTCTTCATTCCGGTCCACCAGAAATTATCCTTCAAATCTAGATACATCTTGGTGTTTCCTGGGTGAATTGAATATGGTGAATCGTGTGCCTCTTGCAAAATCAACTTCCTGATCCTCGGGTCATTGGGCACATAAACACGGTCTTCTAAACCATAGGGTGTCGTGCTCATCCTCATGAAATCCTTTAGCTTTTCCTTTGCTCAGTTTCCCCTTTATAGTGGCAATCTCTTTGTCAGCTTTCTGAGCTTCCCTGATTTTATCCATCAAGGTTGACTGAATCTCCATTGCTGCTACATAACCTCTCGGAACTATTTCCAAACATAGTTCATGAAGATTTTCTGCTAACTCCCTTGGTATTTCTCCCGTCATTAATGCATTGACATGGCTCTTACGGCTTAATGCGTCAGCTACTATGTTAGCCTTTCTGGGATGATAATGCAATTTCATATCATAATCCTTGATGAGCTCCAACCATCTCCTTTGTCTGAGATTCAACTCCTTCTGTGTGAAAATGTACTTCAAACTCTTATGATCCGTGTACACCTCACAATGATTTCCAATCAGAAAATATCTCCATGATTTCAATGCATGCACTACGGCTGCTAACTCCAAATCATGCGTGGCATAATTCAACTCATGAGGTTTCAGTTGTCTTGAGGCATATGAAACAACTCTCCCTTCCTGCATAAGCACTGCTCCAAGTCCTCGATGTGAAGCGTCACAATACACCTCATAATCCTTGGTCTGGTCTGGCAAAATCAACACTGGTGAGGTAACCAAACGTTTCTTCAACTCCTAGAAACTAGCCTCACATTCCTCTGTCCATATGAACTTGGTATCTTTCTTTAACAACTCAGTCATAGGCTTCGCAATCTTTGAGAAATTCTCAATAAATCTCCGGTAGTATCCTGCGAGTCCGAGAAAACTCCGGATCTCTCCAACTGTTGTTGGGGCTTCCCACTTGGTCACGGTTTCAACTTTAGCAGGATCTACTGTTATACCTTCTCCAGACATAACATGTCCGAGGAATCCTACTTCCTTCAACCAAAACTCACATTTGCTGAACTTGGCATATAATTGATGTTCTCTGAGCTTTCCAAGTACCAAACGCAAATGCTCCTTATGTTCCTCTTCATTCTTCGAATAAACCAGGATATCATCAATGAACACTACGACGAACTTATCCAAAAACTCCATAAACACTTTGTTCATCATGTTCATAAAATAGGCAGGTGCGTTAGTCAGACCAAATGACATAACGGTATACTCGTACAGCCCATACCTGGTGGTAAAAGCTGTCTTCGGAATATCCTGTTCTCGAATCTTTAACTGGTGGTATCCTGATCGCAGATCAATCTTGGAAAATACCTTAGCTCCTTGCAATCGATCAAACAGATCGTTGATCATTGGTAGCGGGTACTTGTTCTTGATCGTTACTTCATTCAATCCTCGATAATCAACAACCATCCTTAACGATCCATCCTTCTTCTCCACTAGAAGTACTGGCGATCCCCAAGGTGAAGAACTTGGGCGAATATATCCCTTATCCAGTAACTCCTTAATCTGCTTCTTAATTTCCACCAAATCCTTTGCTGGCATCCTATATGGTCTCTTTGATATTGGACCTGTGCCTGGCAATAGCTCAATCAAAAACTCAATATCTCTATCCGGTGGCATGCCTGGCAACTCCTCTAGAAATACTTCAGGGAAATCCCTTACCACTGGTACTTCCTCCTGCACAACTCCTGTTAAGCAATTTACTTGAGTCCTCTTTGGCACATGCCGGGATACATACTTGATCCTTCTCCCTTCTGGTGTGGTAAGCAAAATTGACTTACTAGCACACTCAATATTCCCTTCATACTTTGATAACCAATCCATGCCTAATATCAAATCCAATCCTTGAGATTCCAATACTATTAGGTCTGAGGGAAAAACATAGTTACCAATCCTTAATGGTAACCGATCACACCATAGACTAGCCACATACTCTGCTCCGGGCGAGGTTACTAACATGGGTGACCTAAGGGCTTGGGTTGGTAGGTTATACTTATCCACAAATCCCCTTGAGATGTATGAATGCGATGCACCAGTATCAAAAAGAACGAGTGCAGTAAATGACTTAACCAAAAACTTACCTATTACTGCATCGGGCTGAGCTTCAACCTCCTCCACGCTAACGTGGTTCACCTGTCCCCTGTTAAAAGGGTTCGGCTTCTTCCCAGAACTTCCATTGCCATTTTGGCCTTCAGGACATTCATTGGCATAATGTCCTGTCTTCGAACACTTAAAGCAAGTGACTTGGCTTAGGTCCTTCTTGGCTGGGGTTGATGGGTTGGTGCGGTTCTGGCCGTTGCTTCCTCCATTGCCATTACCATTCTTGGTGCCATTGTGATTGTGCGAGCTACCTCCTCCATGGGTATGCTGAAAATGTACTCCTGGTCTAGGGGTAAAACGTGGCTTCTGATGAGCTCCTGAATTGTACTTTCCTTGCCCTATACTTCCTCTTGCGATTCTCAATTTGTTGTTGCTTCCCTTCAATCATAAGAGCACGATCTACCAACTCCTGATAGTTGTTGAAGTTCGCTACCATCAACTGTATGCTCAACTCATCATTCAGTCCTTCTAGAAACTTCTCCTGCTTAGCTGCATCTATAGTGACGTTATCTGGGGCATAACGTGCTAGCTTACTAAATTCCTCCACATACTGGCCAACTGTCCGTCCTCCTTGGCGCAAGTTGCGAAACTCACGCTTCTTCATGGACATAGCTCCTGCTGAAACGTGTGCAGTACGAAAAGCCTGCTGAAACTGGTCCCATGTGATAGTGTCTACAGGGAAAGTGGCTGTGAAATTCTCCCACCATGATGCTGCTGGTCCTTCTAACTGATGTGCGGCAAACTTCACCTTCTCCGCATCTGTGCATCCTACTGTGGTCAACTCCCTAGCTGTCTTGCGGAGCCAATCATCTGCTACTATCGGCTCGGTGCTACTGGAAAACACCGGCGAATTCAGCCTAAGAAAACGGGCTAAGTGGTCAACAGGTGGTGGTGGTGGTGGGTTGTTGTTGTTGTTCCCCTGATTCTGATTCTGGACTAGTAACTGCATCAATGTGTTCTGCTGCTGGATCAACTGGGTGAGCTCCGGTGGAAAGGCAAATCTGGGGTCACGTCTCGGAGGCATCTGAGGGTTTAGAAAAGATGAGATATAAGAATAGAGGGGGTCTAAAGAGAAAACACTACCCATATGCACATGAGGCAAAAGCAAACAATTCACTTCATTCAATCAAACAAGGGCATACAATCGATCTATCTATCGCAACAAGTGCTCGGACTACTATATTTACATGGTGGACTACTACTACTAATGAGGTGGTCTACTAGAAATATTCTTCGGTTGAAGACTCCATGATATCTGCTCCAGCTTCATCAACATAGTCATCATCGCTATCATTTGGATCCGAGTCGGTGCCGTCGATGATGATGTAGTCTTCCGGGCTAATCTCCTTGGGTTCTTCGTCTTCATCTACTGGCGTAGGGCCTCCCATAAATATCCCAATCTTCTTGATCAGGTCGTCATTCTTCTCCACCAATACTTCAATTTCCTCTTCATAATCTTCACATGTAGCCTTGAGTTCTTCCTCCAGTTCCTTGATTCTAGTCTTAGCCTTCTTCAGATCTATCATGTTGGCGCACATCTGGTTCTGTTGTCATCGAATGTGCTGGTTTAACTCCTGGATAAAAGTTGCGATTGATCTATCCTTCCTGGTGCTGATCATCTACCAGTGTTCATCTCGGCGCCCACAAATCTGGTAGATAGTATCCTTGAGATCCTTGCGGTAGACTTCTCCAATGCGTCCCATGGCGATGTGAGCTGCCATGCTCTTTCCTAGACTCCAAGTTGGTGCATCAAAAGAAAACTCTATGGGCTCAATGACTGGCATGAACGTCCTTCCTGGAACTTGAACTTGAATCATCCAACGCTCTTCTTCAGGTAAAGTGGCTTTGTAGGTTCCCCTGAAGCTTGGTACTCCTATGTTCGGGTATCTAGTGACTTCCTTCAAGTGACGTCCAAAGGGTGTATCTTCATCCGGTTGTGTGAACTTATTCCTTGCATCCACCATCCTAAAGAGTAGAAAGGATGAGAGGTCAGAAGAGAAAAGAGTGAACAGTGATCTAGGTCTTTTGCTTAGTGGTCGTGTCCTACAGTCAGCGTGTGCTCTGATACCATCTCTTGTAGCGACCAGACCTCAAACAGTCTGATCTCTGTGCTCCGGTGTCATCCCTGGATCAGCAATGCTGACACCACACAGTACTCAGAGGATTTATAGCAGAGTAGCAATCACACACTTATTACATCGAGTGTCTCATAAGAGAACTTATTACAATAAATATGGCTTAAGGCCATCTAATAACGATAACAGCGGAAGGCTTGGAAGATAAGTGAGTCCATCAACTCCAACGGCATCACTGAGTATAGAACCACGACCTAAAAACTCCTTAATCGTCGTCTGAAAAGTCTGCAACATTAACGTTGCAGCCCGAAAACGGGTCGGCACATGGAATATGCTGGCAAGGTAACACATAGAGAGTAATGGAATGAAACAGCTATACTATATGCATATTTGGCTGGTGGAAAGCTCTATGGTTACAGTTTTGCGTAAAGCCAATTTTTCCCTACTTCAAAGGAATAAAATTTAATTACTATCATGGTGGTTGTTAAACATTGAGAATGGTTGACAGCATTCTCAATCCCAATTAAGCATCATCATTAAACATAACCCAACAAAATTAATTTAGAGTAACATGTTGAGATTCACATGATAATCCAAGTACTAGATACTCAAGATGTCCATAACCGGGGACACGGCTAATCATGATTAGTTTACACTCTGCAGAGGTTTGCGCACTTTTCCCCACAAGACTCGATCACCTCCATTTGGTTTCTTGCACTACATGGTGTTTGAGAAGACGGATGACCTAGACATAGTCTTTTAGAAGCGCTAGCACCTTACGATCGGGTAGAATGTACCACCTACATCCCCTACATCTGCTAGTCTACCACTGTAAGAGTTCGCACAACTTAGTCAACTATGCTAGAGCCCAGAATAGCTTGTGGCTGCACACGGAAGTTTCTAGTATGAATAGTCTCATGATCCCTTTGAGCCTGGGTGGCGGTCCAAAAGAAAACAGGCAAGTCCTGGAATACCCAGGTGCCTCAATCCACCCAGATGTGTGTTTAAGTTGCCACCTTAGATAAACCATTATTTAACAATCTCACATCTGTCATGGATTTCACTCACCCAATCCACGTCTACTAGCATAGCATGGCATAATAAGCAAACGTAGAAGTAACTCCCAAAGGTTTGATAATAGACGGGTAATAGGTACTACCTCATCTACTTCCCATCCCACAATTTAATTAGATCCTAATCATGCAATGTGTGAGGATTAATCTAATGCAATGAAACTGGGTAGTAGAAAAGGTATGATCAAAGTGTTACTTGCCTTGCTGATGATCCGTGAAACCTAACGATTCGAAGTAACAGGCAGCGTACTCCGAGTATTCTATCGCAGACAAACAAACAAGCATACAATAAGTACTCATCTAATGCACAGGTAAAACTCAAATAAGAGATCTAACCAGAAGGTTCAACTTAAGAACTCCGGTTTGCAAAAAGAATCAAATCAAATGAAGCAACGAAAATCAAACGACGAAAGAAAACAACTTCGTTCTAGTAATCTGGATCTAGGGCAAATTTTACAGTAGCAAAATCTTGTTTAAGTTGGTTAAACAGATAAAGGGTTTCGAGACGAAACTCTAGGCACTTGAATCGACTGATTCCGATAAACGAGCGAAAAGTTAAACTAAAACGAAAATCGGATCAGGAATCGCGACCAGAAAAATCGCGGATTTAATCCGAGAAAAAGAAAAACGACGAACGCCAATTTTTTTTCAGCACGGAAATCGAGACGCGACGAACCTCGGCGGCGAGATCCGGCGGACATCGGCGGCGGCAGCGGCTGGGCTGGGGCTGGCTAGGGTTTCCCTCGGGGTGGGCTGCCCCGGCTTATAAAGCCCCCCCTCGGGCCAGAGTCCTAGTCGGACACGGCCCGTAGGTCGGTTCATTTTTTTTAATTATTCCACTCGGAAGAAAAATAAAAAGAAATACTAAACGGACTCCAAAAATTCTGAAATAAATTTTCCCGGGCTTCTAAAATCAAGCCGCACAAGGTGAACATTTATTTGGGCCCTAAATGCAATTTTGAAAAAAGCACTTTTTTCCTAAATTCAAATAAAACTCCGAAATAAAATCTTATTTGATTTTTTTATTAAATCCTCAATATTTATTTATTTTGGGAAAGTCATTTTATTCCCTCTCTCATATTTTTGTAATAGAAATAATTGATGATAAAATAAATAAAATCAAATGATCCTATTCTCAAAATTTGAGAAAACCCAAATATGAAAATAATGAAATCCCCAACTCTCTCCGTGGGTCATTGAGTTGCGTAGAATTTCTAGGATCAACCAAAATGCAAAAATAAAATATGATATGCATGATGATCTAGTGTATAACATTCCAAATTGAAATTTTGGGATGTTACACCGGGAGAATGAAAAGCGAAGAGGTTGAACCAACAATGAAAATAATTTGGAATCGATCTTGGAAAGGCATATGACTGATGGAATCCGTTCTTACGTCACACATTGAAAAGAATTTGAGAATAGCTCTGAAAAAATTAGAAGAGACAGGTAAGATCCTAGAAAAAGAACTCTGGGTTATGGCCCACTCAAAAAAACACCGTTGAACGACTTAAAAGAGAGATTGCACTGGTTGAATTAAATGGCTTGAATGAGATAATGATCTCGAAATAGCTTGAATGGATTAAGAATGGAAATACGAATCTCCTGAGATATCTTCTGTACTCCAGAACAAATGAATGGCGAGAAGTGGATGATTAAGAGGTGCGCTGGCATGAGAAAACATTTGGAACGAGGAAAGGATATGATCGACAAAGCTTGAATTGAATCCACCGGAGAAGAAAAGAGAACGAAGAATAATAAACTTGAAGCTTCCTTAGTATCTTCTCGAGAATCACCGGCTAAGAACATTGACGGAAAAGAATGGGGAGACTTCCCATCAATAAAATGGATATTTGATTTGATATCTCTGAGTCCTTGAAGAAAAAGGGTGGGTAGGCAGGAAAAACAAGGCACCTTGGGGACGGATGAAACGAACAACGTTGCGAAAACTTAGAATTGATCTCGTGAATGGGGAAAATGATAGGCTCGTCTTGAAGAGAAGCGCACCGGTTGGAAATAGAATTGGGATGACAATCTTGATGACCAAGAGGGATCAGCATCTACATTGAAATATGAGAACACCGCTTAGAAAGAGACATGGAATCAACATTTGACTTCGAAGCAATTTGAATACCACGACTCAAAACAAAACAAAGGATTTGGCTTGCATAATAATCCCGAACAAATACATATGATAGAGATTTACCCAACCCCATATCATGCATTTGTTGGGAAGATATTCAAGGAGCTACTTGAATTCCCACCTATAAACTCCCAAAACTTTTTGGTTATGTAATCAGGTGTTGGGGATACAGGGGAAGCATAATACCTCACCCAAACTAACAATCCCTACATCCAGCTGTATCCATCCCTCAACACATAACCAAGAAACCTTCGGAAATCATGTACCTCAACCTTCGAAAAGCATCTGTTATACGAGTTATGGCAATACTCCCGAACTCCTGCCCCTGTACTGGGTGGCTTCGAGGTTATCTCACCAACAACTGCATAAAAGAGATTTTTGATGCCGGCGAACTCTGGTATTCCAGAACTACAACGATAAAATTGTGACGACAACGCCTCGGAGCTCAACTCCCCGGGACACTGCCACAACCTTTATATGTCAGGAGGCACCAAGAACAATGTTCTCGTCACAAGAATATCAGAACGATTCCAAGATACACACGTGATCCTAAAAAATTCATGAAATTTGAGGAGAGGAAAGTCAAAACATCTACGTCAGGAGGCCTCACCAAAGTGACGAAGAGACTGAGGAGTAAAAAGAATCCTATTCTCTGATATATATAATCCTAAGACTCAAAACATTTTGTTCTAGACTCAACAACGTCAGCGGTTCGATCAAGCAGGGGGATCGTAAGTCGGGGATGGATCTGATTACCAACTTATAACGCCCACAATGCGGCTATATCTCCCACGTGTCGAGGCACGAATTAGAGGAATAACCGCATGGTGGTTTTGTTGCAAGAGGGGTAATCTTCACACAATCACATGTACTGAATAAGAATGGAATAAGGAGTTGGCTTACAATCGCCACTTCACACAAATAACAAGTTAAACATACATCATCCAGAGTACAATCAAGGTCCGACTACAGAACCAAAATAATGGAAGACAACCCCAAATGCAAGATCCCCGATCGTCCCAACTGGGCTCCACTACTGATCATCAGGAAACGAAACATAGTAACGACCAAGGTCCTCGTCGAACTCCCCCTTGAGTTCGGTAGGATCACATGCACAGGTATCATCGGCACCTGCAACTGTTTGGAAGTATCCGTGAGTCACGAGGACTCAGCAATCTCACACCCGTGGGATCAAGACTATTTAAGCTTATGGGTAGGATAAGGTAATGAGGTGGACCTGTAACAAGCGCTAAGCAAATATGGTGGCTAACATACATAAATAAGAGTAAGATGAGAAGCTACGCAACGGTCGAAAAGCTATAAGTGATCAAGAAGTGATCCTGACACTAATAACGTTCAAACATAACCCAAGACCGTGTTCACTTCCCGGACTCCGCCGAAAAGAGACCATCACGGCTACACACGCGGTTGATTCATTTTAATTAAGTCAAGTGTCAAGTTCTCTACAACCAGATATTAACAAATTCCCATCTTCCACATAACCGCGGGCACGGCTCTCGAAAGTTTATACCCTGCAGGGGTATCCCAACTTAGCCCATCACAAGCTCTCATGATGAACGAAGGATATTCCTTCTCCCAGAAATACTCGATCAGAATCGGAATACCGGTTACAAGACATTTAGACAATGGTAAGACAAGACCAGCAAAGCCGCCCGATGTGCCGACAAATCCCGATAGGAGTCGCACCTATCTCGTTCTCAGGGCACAATGGATGGGCCAGACATCGGGTTGGCACAGACCCTGGTTGCCCATGGGGCGTCAGACATCGCCCAGGTTGGACCAACACACTTAGAGGAGCACTGGCCCGGGGGTTTAAAATAAAGATGACCCCTGAGTCTGCAGAACCCAAGCGAAAGGTATAGGTGGTAGGTAGGCAAATGGTAAAACCAAGGATGCGCCTTGCTGGAGGAGTTTTATTGAAAGTGAACTATCGAGGGGGTCCCATAACCCCAACTGCGTAAGGAACGCAAAATCAAGGAACATAACACCGGTCTGACGGAAACTAGGGCGGCAAGAGTGGAACAAAACACCAGGCATAAGGCCGAGCCTTCCACCCTTTACCAAGCATATAGATGCATTAATTAAATAATAGATAATGTGATATCCCAACATAATCATGTTCCAACATGGAGCAATCTTCAACTTCACCTGCAACTAGCAACGCTATAAGAGGGGCTGAGCAAAAGCAGTAACATAGCCAAACAACGGTTTGGTTGGAATGTGGGTTAGAGGCTTGACATGGCAATACGGGAGGCATGATAAAACAAGTGGTAGGTAGCGCGACATAGCGATAGAACGAACAACTAGCAAGCAAGCACTACAAAAAAAGACACATCCGTGACATTTTGGGCCGAACGGAATTTATTTCTGTCATACATATGACACTTATATGACGATAATTGTGACAAAACCCGGTATCATCATAGATGTGGTGGGCTCCTACTTCTATGACAAAAAATCATGATAGAAAATGGGCTTTTCTTCCTGGGCGGGCCGGAGACGCAGCTGCATGACATTCTTTGGGTCGTCCATGACGGGAAAAACCGTGGTAGAGCGAGGGGGAGAAAAATTTCGGGGAGTTCCCGGTTACGGTGGGAGGTCGGGGGCCGAGCGATGCGCGTTTCTCTCGTACACGTACGCGCGTGTGTGAGGTGTTGGCTCTAACTGAACCCGAGCGATGCATTGGGCTCTAACTGAACCCGAGCGATTGCACTGCAGGCTACGCGTTACTGAACCCGAGCGATCGATCGATGGTTGTTAACTGAACCCGATCGAGCGATTCCTTGGCTACTGCTACTAACTGAAGCCGATCGATGGGATGAACAGTGAGCGTTGCGGGTGGTTTGGATGAACAGTGAGCGGTGGCGTTGCCTCTGGATGAACAGGACCCCGTGGTGTGGTGGAGGGTTGGATGAACAGTAGACGGTGGAGGGGTGCCCGTGGAGGGGTGGATGAATAGGACCCCATGGTGTGGAGGGCAGGATGAACAGTAGACAGTGGGGGATGCCCGTGGAGGGGTGGTTGAACAGGACCCTATGGTGTGGAGGGCTGGATGAACAGTAGACGGTGGAGGGGTGGTTGAACAGTAGCCGGTGGAGTAGCGCGCGGTGGAGGCTGGATGAACAGGAGCCCGTGGAGGCTGGAGGAGGTCTACGGTGGATGAACAGTAGCTCGTGGGGGCTGGAGGGGGTCGACGGTGGAGATGAACAGTATCCCGTGGAGTCCCGTTTTGCGGTACGCCACACCCCTCCCAATGAACAGGACCCCCGTTTCGACCGTAGCGCTCCAACATAAGTCCGTTTCCTCCGTTTTGCGATACGCCACACCCCTCCCGATCAACAGGACCCCCGTTTCGACCGTAGGAGGTCCGTTTCCTCCGTTTTGCGGTACGCCACACCCCTCCCGATCAACAGGACCCCCGTTTCGACCGTAGGAGGTCCGTTTCCTCCGTTGTGCGGTACGCCAGGCCTCGTTTCCATCGCCTCTTCCGTCCAAGCCCTCCCGATGAACACGACCACGCATTCCGTTCTGACCCATGAACACGACGACGATGCTGTTTCTCTGTTCCGACCCAGCCATGTACACGAGCCCTTGCCGTACGTATGTGCGAGTAGGCATTCGAGACCCCGCCCGTATGTACACATATGTGGCCGTATTTTCTTTCTTGCACCCTGGCCGCTGTACGTACGTGTACATGCTACGTGTGCGCCTCTACTACGACACATGTGCGCCTCTACATCCACCAGTATATATGTACGTACACATTCGCGACCAGAATGACAATGCTACATATGCTTCGACCAGGTGGGTCCCAACTGTCAGGCACTTCCTTGCGTGCGAAGGTGTAGCTGGTGGGTTCCAGCAGTCAGGGGGGAAACGTTTTTTTCACGAAATACGGTGGCCCGTCCGGTGGGTCCCTGCTGTCAGGTGGAGGAAACATTATTTTCCGCGTAATAAGGAGGCACTTCCTTGCTGCGGCCGTGGACCCAGCTTCAGCCTCTCCACGTACAGTCCACGTCCGATGGAAGTCGTTCCTTGACCATGTTAACCACGCCGCGCCGAGAGCACCAGGGCAGTGGACAACGGCGAGGCCTAGGAAGGGGACGACGCGGAGCCGGGGAAGACGCAGCAGTGGAAGCCTGCGCAAAGAGGAGTACGAGGGTTCACTGGTTCGGCTGCGGTGTGAGGCTGCCGTCGCCGCAGAATAACAGGGGGTGTGGGTGAGTAGAGGGATGGCCTGGCCAGCGGTGGGAGTAGTACGGAGCGGTGAGGCCTCCGCGGCATCACAGCCGGCCACGGGAGGTAGGAGCATGCGGCACGACCGGCGCTGCTTTGGGCGGGTGGAGCAAGAAGACCAGAGGTTGAAGAAGCACTACGGCCCTTGGACGCACATCGTACGATCACTGGAGCTAGAATCGTTCATATTAACTAAAGTTGACAAAGGTCCCCGTCCCAGTCAAATTAGTAGGCCCACAAGTCAGCCTCCCAGCATGGTGGATCCCAGCTAGCAGGGGGAGTATTCATTTTTTTTGTGCGTAATAAGGAGGCACTTCCGGTGGGTCCGAGCTGACAGCGGGGGGAATGTTTTTTTCGCGAAATACGCTGGCCCGTCTGGTGGGTCCGAGCAGTCAGGGGGCCAACGTTTTTTCGTGAAATAAGGTGGCCCGTCCGGTGGGTCCCTGCTGTAAGGTGGAGGAATAATTATTTTGTGCGTAATAAGGAGGCACTTCCTTGCAGCCGCCTGGACCCAGTTGTTAGCCTCTCCACGTACAGTACTCTTCCAATGGAAGTCGGTCGTTGACCACGTTGACCACGCCACGCCGAGAGCACCAGGGCGGTGGTCTGGACAACGGCGAGGCCTAGGAAGGGGACGACGCGGAGCTGGGGAAGACGTAGTAGTGGAAGCCCGCGCGGAGAGGAGTACGAGGGTTCACTGGTTCGGCTGCGGTGTGAGGCTGCCGTCGCTGCAGAATAATAGGGGGTGTGGGTGAGTGGAGGGATGGCCTGGCCAGCGGTGGGAGTAGTATGGGGGCGGTGAGGCCTCCGCGGCAGCACAGCCGGCCACGGGAGGCAGGAGTAGGCGGCATGACCGGCGCTGCTTTGGGCGGCTGGACCAAGAAGACCAGAGGTTGAGGAAGCACTACGACCGTTGGATGGACATCGTACCGTCACTGAAGCTTGAAACGTTATTATTGACTAAGTTGACAAAGCCCTTGGTACGCTCCAACTTAGTAGGCCCACAGGTCAGCCTTCGAAACGGTGCACCCCAGATGTCAGGGGGAGGAATCATTTTTTGGGCGGTTGAAGCTAAGAATATCTGAAATTGAAGAAGAAGCACGACATCCAACGGCAACTGCTGCTAGAACCGTGTGTTGACTATAATAAGTTGGCAAAGCCTTGCATACGCGTCAACTTATTTTTCTAGGGGACGCGTCACTTAGTAGGCCCACAAGTGTGTGGTAGAAAACTTATAGCCCATTTACATTTTGTAAGAATGTACAACCCATTTTGGAATTCTAATGGAATTTACAACAGCCCATTTATAGTTTGTTAAAAGTACAACCCATTTTCTAGCTAGGACAATGATTAATAATTTCAACCAACCGTTGAAGACAGAATTCGATAAAAATTCCCACATTTTGATGGGCTCCGAAATATTTTTATCCCGAAATTTCTAGTCAGATTAAATATAAATTTGTATTACGTAAAATCTAATGAAACATTGCACGCGCAACAATGAAAATTTAAGATTTTCAAAATCCATAAATAATATTTTATAAACTAATTTCGTGTTTGGTGCATTTTTTATAGTTACTGCCCAGTTTTTATAATTACATCCCATTTATTATTTTTAAAGCCCATTTTCCTGTTAAGCCTAATGCATCCCTCCTAGGAAAGATTTGTGGCCCAGCGGGTATTCCTCAAAAAGACGTATAGCTAGGCTAGCTATTTTCATCTTGAAAAAAATAGTATCTGGGCTGGATATCTGGCCTGGGCTAGACGGGCCACAGCCCGCCCAGTTAATACCCTGCTCTCCTCAATACTGCTCGAGCTGCTTGGTCCCAGCTGTCGGCCGCACCTTGTGAAATTCTCTCGTTTATATTGACTACATAGGTTGACAATGGTGTGGGACCGTGATGTCAGGAAACCAGGAGAAAGCAAAAAAATAGTTGTACATAATAAGGAGGCACTTGCGTACGTACGGCTATGGCCCTAGTGGGTCCCTAATGTCATCCAGTCAAAATAAAGTCATCTCCTGAATCCTCATGTTCGTTGACGATGTTAACAATGCTCGGCGCCACGGCGAGCGCAACAACTCGAAGGACAACGGAGAGGGCCTCGTGGGCCCTACAGATGGTCTGATACAACACCCGCTACTCATTCAGGAAGCCAGGATCATCGGACACCTATGAGCACCTTCGAGAAACTGAGACGGCATGAAACGGTAAGGCCGCGCTTGGGAGCTCTGGTTTATTTCAAACCTGTATTAACATACAAGTGTAATTTACTCGTCATCGAAAACAACGCGTAAAATACAGGCGTAATGAAACCGAGGCCCCGAGGTCTGTAAGTAAAACTAGCGGGTTATGCGTGTAATTTGAGAGACCAGTGTATATTTTACGAGCACTGCTATATGGACGACATTACTAGACGATACATGCACGACGTGCGTATCATGCCATCCATGGGCAAGGTTGAAACAGCAGCTAACGGCTGGATTAGCAATCGTCCGAGTGTCGTTCAGCGTTTTTAGCATGTGTCAAGTACTTCCGATATTTTACTAGTCGAAATCGACCAACCAAGCACCTTCGCCCGAGACCATCTGCTTTAATTTACAAGTGTCAGTTTTACAAGCAGTTTTGGTTGGAAAATGACGATCCAATCACGGCCTAATATCATGAGTTGGTCGGAAGATCATATGGTTTCACGTCTAACCAACCCGACTTGTCGCATAGGCTATGAATGAAACATCAGACGATGAACTTCTTAAGCACGGAAACAACAGAAGAGGATGATCTTCTTAATAAGCAAATCACTGGCATTAGATCGACATGCAAAACAATATGAAGCATTATTCTTAGGAGGCAAGGTGAACAGCTCGTGATGCCGCATGCCACAACATTCCAAGCTCAACTTTACAATCAAACATAAGGCCTGACATTACATAGACAATATTCAGAACAAACTCTTAACACAGGAATATCTCAGCAGAGTAACTATCTACTTCTAAACTGAACACAGGAATAGGAAAAAACACTCGACGCTTCTGGCTAACATCAATGAGCAAATTTTGACAAGGTTTTCCAATTCCAATATATTAAACTAACGTCTTCTTGCTAACATCAATGATTAAACTTTGACAAGCTTTTCCCATTCAAAATATGTAATGCCTATGATCGTGGAGTCCTGTCGCTTCTTGCTAACATCAATGATTAAACTTTGACAAACTTTTCCCATTCAAAATATGTAATGCCTATGATCGTGGAGGCACTCCACGTGTTGTTAAATTGCAAATGGTCTCTGCAGACTAGTCATGTCACCGGTGTCTAATAATACTATGTAAAGCTTCTCGGTCATTCCTTCTATAATGTAGCGCAAACAGTGACTGCTTCTTTCTGCAAAGTGGAACGACCAACTGGACCCAGTAATGCAGCAGTTTGCCTTGGACACATTGGCTCCTTTTGTGCAGTTGAACTAAAATCGAAGTCGGAATAAAACCGAGCTTTAATTTTGATATCCCTGTAAGCAACAAAAGGTATAAGGGAAACAATTACTGAGAAATAATGGTTAATGACTTGTACTCCCAGAAGAAAAACATCTACTGATCTACCTTATCTTAATGGGAAACAAAGCAGGAGAGTAGCAATTCTCAATCAGTGTGATTCATTCATATTAACTAAGACATTATCTTAACAATGCCTTGTTTCAAGATGTATAAAGAACGAAAAAGCAGAAAAGTATCATTCCTAAAACAATGCGACCGATTCATTTTAACAGAGATATTATCTTAACAATACCTTGGTTAAACATGTAGAAAGAACTACAAAGAAGGATAGTACCATTTGTAAAACACTGTAAGTCTGTAACTGATATATAATAACAGAGACATTATCTGAACAATACATTTCCTAAACATGTACTCCGGCCGATCCCTAACAGAAATGGTACTCCTGCCGATCCCTAACAAGTGTTTGCAGTTCTGAACTAAGATTCAGTAGTTAATTCGGAGGAAGGTCGGTACTGACCATTCAAGACCAAGATTTGAAACAACTCGTGAGGAAGATCTCACAGAGATCTCCACACATATATGGAAATCCGGTCTCATTTTGTGCAGTTCCACCAAAATTAAGCGAAGCAAAATGTCGCAATAGCAACAAGTTGAAAAGATATCCCTGTTTTAACAGAGGCAAAAAAGGAATCAATTACTGGCCAATAAAGGAGGATGAAACATGCGGCCACAAAAATGGTAATCCAGCCAATCCCTAACAAGTGTTGCAGTTTTGAAATAAGATTCAGTAGTTAATTCTGAGAGTGGCATCAATTACTGGCTTATAAAGGGGGTGATGCTGAATTTGTTGTAACAAAGCAACAAGCATCATGTCTGGGTTGGTCCCATTTTTGTTCACTACTTAATGGGAAAAGACAACAATACAATAGCTTCAATTCAACATTTATTTAAAATAGTACCAATACAAGTAGCACAACATCTCAAAGCACACTGCACAATCATGTGGATGAAGGCCTGTACTGACCTTTCATGAGACCAACAACGATAAAATACGAATCTGCCAACACGAATAGGAAATCCAATCTCGTTTTGTGCAGTTGCACTGAAATCAAGCAAAGTGTTTCGCGTAGCGAAGCAAAATGTTGCAATAGCAACAAGTTGAATAGATATCCCTGTTTAAACAGAGGCAAAAAAGGAATCAATTACTGGCTAATAAAGGAAGATGAAACATGCGGCCACAAAAGTGGTAATCTCGCCAATCCCTAACAAGTGTTGCAGTTTTGAAATAAGATTCAGTAGTTAATTCTGAGAGTGGCATCAATTAATTGCTTATAAAGGGGGTGATGCTGAATTTGTTGTAACAAAGCAACAAGCATCATGTCTGGGTTGGTCCCATTTTTGTTCACTACTTAATGGGAAAATACAGCAATACAATAGCTTCAATTCATCATTTATTTAAAATGGTTGCATCTATTCATATTAACAGAGACATTCTCTTGAAAAAACATTCGTTAAAAAATGTAATTTACTTTTAATAGTGGCATTGCTTCAATTTTCCGGCGGCATTCTTAGATTAACAACAGCAAAATAGCTGCATGGGACATGCCAGCACCATGTGCGTCCACACATATAAATGCGTGATGCAGAGTATGTAGCCAAGCAGCATATATGCGCTGGTCCCATATTTGTTCTCTTTGAACCTTCTTCCTATGTGAGGGCAACAAATCTAGTCGTGCACAAACTACCCGACCCCCAGTTTCTTTCCCTTTTCAACAAAGAGATCGGTTCCTTACAGATGTGTGTACTTGGTTACCCCCTTTTTCCCTTTTCGACCTACAAAGCGGCTGGATAGCCAGTCTATACTACTTTCCGCCCCTCCTTTCCTCATTGAACCACGTCCTAGATTCTTGCTCCAGCCCACCGCACCCTTCTTTCCTCTTTGAACCAAGACCTAGATTCGACTACAGATCGAAAAAGATCCAGATGCAGCTAGAGCAACGACGGTTTCAAAGAAACTTATACCTTAGGGTCATCGGGATGTGGCAAGGTGTGCGGTGGGAGGCCGGATCTGCCCACACTACATACGGCAGCAAGGAAGAAGGGGTCGGTGGCCCTCCCGCACAGGCGCTGGGTGAAAGAGAACAGCGCAGCCAGTAGTGGATTGCCTCCCTCGCCGCTTCGGTTCCATAGTTAGTAGCTAGATGGCTTCCTCTCTCTCTTTGAATCTCAATACAAAGTTCTCCCCCTCTCTTGTGGAGATCTATTCGATGTAATCTTCTTTCTGCGGTGTGTTTGTTGAGACCTATGAATTGTGGGTTTATGATCAAATCTATCTATGAATAATATTTGAATCTTCTCTGAATTCTTTTATGTATGATTTGTTATCTTTGCAAGTCTCTTCGAATTATCCGTTTGGTTTGGCCAACTAGATTGGTAGTTCTTGCCATGGGAGAAGTGCTTAGCTTTGGGATCGATCTTGCGGTGTCCTTACCCAGTGACAGAAGGGGAAGCAAGGCACGTATTGTACCATTGCCATCGAGGATAACAAGATGGGGTTTATTTCATATTGCATGAATTTATCTCTCTACATCATGTCATCTTGCTTAAGGCGTTACTCTGTTTTTAACTTAATACTCTAGATGCATGTTGGATAGCGGTCGATGAGTGGAGTAATAGTAGTAGATGCAGAATCGTTTCGGTCTACTTGTCACGGACGTGGTGCCTATATACATGATCATGCCTAGATATTCTCATAATTATGCTCAATTCTATCAGTTGCTCAACAGTAATTTGTTCACCCACCGTAGAATACTTATGCTCTTGAGAGAAGCCACTAGTGAAACCTATGGCCCCCGGGTCTATTCTCATCATATCAATCTCCATCACTTTTATATTATTTTGCTTTTTACTTTCCCTTTACTTTTTACTTTGCATATTTATACCAAAAATATTATATCTATCAGATCTCACTCTCGTAAGTGACCGTGAAGGGCTTGACAACCCCTAATCGTGTTGGTTGCGAGTAGCTATCATTTTGTGCAGGTACGAGGGACTTGAGCGTGGCCTCCTACTGGATTGATACCTTGGTTCTCAAAAACTGAGGGAAATACTTACGCTACTCTGCTGCATCATCCCTTCCTCTTCGGGGAAAACCAACGCAAGCTCAAGACGTAGCAAGAAGGATTTCTGGCGCCGTTGCCGGGGAGTCTACGCAAAAAGTCAATATACAAAGTACCCATCACAATCTCTAACTCTCGCATTACATTATTTGCCATTTGCCTCTCATTTTCCTCTCCCCCCAATTCACCCTTGTCGTTTTATTCACCCTCTCTCTATCCTCCCTCTTTATTTGCCTCTTTCGTCCTCTTGCTTTTTGTTTGCTCATGTGTTAGATTGCTTGTTTGTCGCGATGGCTCAACCAAGATTTGGTGATCTTCACCTTAAAAGGTTAGAGGAAATCGAAAACAACGTTAGGAAGTTTATGGTTTTGCAATTTGAGCATAATAATTTCTTTAGAAATGAGCTTAAGGAACAAAAAAGTTTTATGAGTTATATGAATAAAGAGCTTGATGATATGTCTAAAGAATTTGAGGGTATAAGATCCAAGATAGCTCGTCTAGAGAAGATGACTGCTGAAATTTCGGATATGCAAGCCACCTTTGTCAATAAGATGGCCGCTAAACCGAATACCTATGAAAATCAAGATGAAGATCTGAAAGTTATTGATGTGTCTCCAATTAAATCTTTATTTTGCAATATGAATCTTGATGAAACTGAATATGATCTTCCTTTACCTAGAAGGCGTTCTAAAAATTTGGATTATTTAGATCTTAATGACGAAATAGATGAAAGTGGGATTGAAAGAAATAAAAATCTAGATGTTGCTAAACCTACTATATTGGATTTCAAGGAATTTAATTATGAAAGTTGCTCTTTAATTGAGTGTATTTCCTTGTTGCAATCCATGCTAAATTCTCCACATGCTTATAGTCAAAATAAAGCCTTCACCGAACATATTGTTGATGCCTTGATGCAATCTTATGAAGAAAAACTTGAGTTGAAATTTTCTATCCCTAGAAAACTCTATGATGAGTGGGAACCAACTATTAAAATTAAAATTAAATATCATGAGTTTTATGCTTTGTGTGACTTGGGTGCTCGTGTCTCTACTATTCCCAAGACTTTGTGTGATTTACTAGATTTCCGTAATTTTGATGATTGCTCTCTAAACTTGCATCTTGCGGATTCCACTATTAAGAAACCTATGGTAAGAATTAATGATGTTCTTATTGTTGCAAATAGGAATTATGTGCCCGTAGATTTCATTGTTCTTGATATAGATTGCAATCCTTCTTGCCCTATTATTCTTGGTAGACCTTTCCTTAGAACGGTTGGTGCGATTATTGATATGAAGGAAGGGAATATTAGATTTCAATTTCCATTAAAAAGGGAATAGAACACTTTCCAAGAAAGAAAATAAAATTACCATATGAAACTATCATGAGAGCCACTTATGGATTGCCTACCAAAGATGGCAATACTAGATCTATCCTTGCTCGTTATGCCTAGCTAGGGGCGTTAAACGATAGCGCTTGTTGGGAGGCAACCCAATTTTATTTTTATTCCTTACATTTTTCTCCTGTTTAATAATAAATAAATTATTTAGCCTCTGTTTTGGTTGTGTTTTTTGTGTTTAATTAGTGTTTGTGCCAAGTAGAACCGTTGGGAAGACTTGAGGAAAGTCTTGTTGAACTTGCTGTAAAAAACAGAAACTTTAGCACTCACGAGAACTGCTGTCATTTTTATTTGAAGAGTGATATTTAGTTAATTCTTTTTTCAGATGATTAACAGATACGTTCCTCACGTCCAGCAATTTATTTTAGAATTTTTGGGGTTCCAGATCTTGCGCTAGCTATAGATTACTACAGAGTGTTCTGTTTTTGACAGATTCTGTTTTTCGTGTGTTGTTTGCTTATTTTGATGAATCTATGGCTAGTAAAATAATTTATAATCCATAGAGAAGTTGGAATACAGTAGGTTTAACACCAATATAAATAAATAATGAGTTCATTACAGTACCTTGAAGTGGTCTTTTGTTTTCTTTCGCTAATGGAGCTCACGAGTTTTCTATTTTGAGTTTTGTGTTGTGAAGTTTTCAAGTTTTGGGTGAATTCTTTTGATGGATCATGGAACAAGGAGTGGAAAGAGCCTAAGCTTGGGGATGCCCATGGCACCCCCAAGATAATACAAGGACACCAAAAAGTCAAAGCTTGGGGATGCCCCGGAAGGCATCCCCTCTTTTCGTCCACTTCCATCGGTAATTTACTTGGAGCTATATTTTTATTCACCAACATGATATGTGTTTTGCTTGGAGCGTCTTGTATTATTTCTGTCTTTGTTTGCTAGTATACCACAATCATCCTTGCTGTACACACCTTTTGAGAGAGCCATACATGAATTAAAATTTGATAGAATACTCTATGTGCTTCACTTATATCCTATGAGCTAGATAATATTGCTCTATGTGCTTCACTTATATCTTTTGAGCTAGATAATTTTGCTCTATGTGCTTCACTTATATATGTTGAGCGTTATAATTTTGCTCTATGTGCTTCACTTAGATCTTTTAGAGCATGGTGGTGGATTCGTTTTAAAGAAACTATTGATCTCTCATGCTTCACTTAAATTAATTTGAGAGTCTTTTAATAGCATGGTAATTTGCCTAATAATAATATGCTTGGTATTCAAGATTTGTGAAACTTTATTTTGAGTGTGTTGAATAATAAGAAAAGACTGAAGCATGATAATTGTTTTGAGATATGGAGGTGATAATATTAAAGTCATGCTAGTTGAGTAGTTGTGAATTTAAAGAATACTTGTGTTGACGTTTGTGATTCCCGTAGCATGCACGTATGGTGAACCGTTATGTGATGAAGTCGGAGCATGATTTATTTATTGATTGTCTTCCTTATGAGTGGTGATCGGGAACGAGCGATGGTCTTTTCCTACCAATCTATCCCCCTAGGAGCATGCGCGTAGTACTTTGCTTTGATAACTTTTAGATTTTTGCAATAACTATATGAGTTCTTTATGACTAATGTTGAGTCCATGGATCATACGTACTCTCACCCTTCCATCTTTGCTAGCCTCTCTAATACCGTGCACCTTTCGCCGTTATCATACACCTACCATATACCTTCCTCAAAACAGCTACCATACCTACCTATTATAGCATTTGCATAGCCATTCCGAGATATATTACCATGCAACTTTCCACCGTTCCGTTTATTATGACACACTCCATCATTGTCATATTTCATATCCCGGTACACCGCCGGAGGCATTCATATAGAGTCATATTTTGTTCTAAGTATCGAGTTGTAATTGATGAGTTGTAAGAAAAATAAAAAGTGTGATGATCGTCATTATTAGAGCATTGTCCCAGTGAGGAAAGAATGATGGAGACTATGATTCCCCCACAAGTCGGGATGAGACTCCGGACGAAAAAAAAAGAGGCCAAAGAAGCCCAAATAAAAAAGGCCATAAAAAAGAAAGGCCATATAAAAAATGAGAGAAAAAGAGAGAAGGGACAATGTTACTATCCTTTTACCACACTTGTGCTTCAAAGTAGCACCATGATCTTCATAATAGAGAGTCTCTCATGTTATCACTTTCATATAATAGTGGGAATCTTTCATTATAGAACTTGGCTTGTATATTACAATGATGGGCTTCCTCAAATTGCCCTAGGTCTTCATGAGCAAGAAAGTTGGATGCAAACCCACTTAGTTTCTTTTTGAGCTTTCATATACTTATAGCTCTAGTGCATCCGTTGCATGGCAATCCCTACTCACTCACATTGATATCTATTGATGGGCATCTCCATAGCCCGTTGATACGCCTAGTTGATGTGAGACTATCTTCTCCTTTTTGTCTTCTCCACAACCACCATTCTATTCCACCTATAGTGCTATATCCATGGCTCACGCTCATGTATTGCGTGAAGATTGAAAAAGTTAGAGTATGAAACAATTGATTGGATTGTCATCGGGGTTACATGATTTAAATACTTTGTGTGGGGAAGATGGAGCATAGCGAGACTATATGATTTTGTAGGGATAACTTTCTTTGGCCATGTTATTTTGAGAAGACATAATTGCTTTGTTAGCATGCTTGAAGTATTATTATTTTCTATGTCAACATAAACCTTTGTCTTGAATCTTTCTAATCTGAATATTCATACCACAATTAAGAAGATTTGCATTGAAATTATGCCAAGTAGCACTCCGCATCAAAAATTCTCTTTTTATCATTTACCTACTCGAGGATGAGCAGGAATTAAGCTTGGGGATGCCTGATACGTCTCCAACGTATCTATAATTTTTGATTGCTCCATGCTATATTATCTACTGTTTTGGACTATATTGGGCTTTATTTTCCAATTTTCTATTATTTTTGGGACTAACCTATTAACCGGAGGCCCAGCCCAGAATTGTTGTTTTTTTGCCTATTTCAGTGTTTCGAAGAAACGGAATATCAAACGGAGTCCAAACGGAATAAAATCTTCGGGAACGTGATTTTCTCACCGAACGTGATCCAAGAGACTTGGACCCTGCTCCAAGGAACAAAAGAGGTAGTCACGAGGGCGGGGGCACCCCCCCCCCTAAGGCGTGCCCCCCTCCCTCGTGGGCCCCTCGTTGCTCCTCCGGCGTACTTCTTCCTCCTATATATACACACGTACCCCCAAACGATCAGAACAGGAGCCAAAAACCTAATTCCACAGCCACAACTTTCTGTATCCACGAGATCCCATCTTGGGGCCTGTTCCGGAGCTCCGCTGGAAGAGGGTCGTCATCACGGAGGGCTTCTACATCATCATAGCCCCTCCGATGAAGTGTGAGTAGTTTACCTCAGACCTTCGGGTCCATAGTTAGTAGCTAGATGGCTTCCTCTCTCTCTTTGAATCTCCATACAAAGTTCTCCCCCTCTCTTGTGGAGATCTATTCGATGTAATCTTCTTTTTGCGGTGTGTTTGTTGAGACCGATGAATTATGGGTTTATGATCAAATCTATCTATGAATAATATTTGAATCTTCTCTGAATTCTTTTACGTATGATTTGTTATCTTTGCAAGTCTCTTCGAATTATCCGTTTGGTTTGGCCAACTAGATTGGTAGTTCTTGCCATGGGAGAAGTGCTTAGCTTTGGGATCGATCTTGCGGTGTCCTTACCTAGTGACAGAAGGGGCAGCAAGGCACGTATTGTACCGTTGCCATCGAGGATAACAAGATGGGGTTTATTTCATATTGCATGAATTTATCTCTCTACATCATGTCATCTTGCTTAAGGCGTTAGTCTGTTTTTAACTTAATACTCTAGATGCATGCTGGATAGCGGTGGATGAGTGGAGTAATAGTAGTAGATGCAGAATCGTTTCGGTCTACTTGTCACGGACGTGATGTCTATATACATGATCATGCCTAGATATTCTCATAATTATGCTCAATTCTATCAATTTCTCAACAGTAATTTGTTCACCCACCATAGAATACTTATGCTCTTGAGAGAAGCCACTAGTGAAACGTATGGCCCCCGGGTCTATTCTCATCATATCAATCTCCATCACTTTTATATTTTTTTGCTTTTTACTTTGCCTTTACTTTTTACTTTGCATCTTTATACCAAAAATATTATATCTATCCGATCTCACTCTCGTAAGTGACCGTGAAGGGCTTGACAACCCCTAATCGCGTTGGTTGTGAGTAGCTATCGTTTTGTGCAGGTACGAGGGACTTGAGCGTGGCCTCCTACTGGATTGATACCTTGGTTCTCAAAAACTGAGGGAAATACTTACGCTACTCTGCTGCATCATCCCTTCCTCTTCGGGGAAAACCAACGCAAGCTCAAGACGTAGCAAGAAGGATTTCTGGCGCCGTTGCCGGGGAGTCTACGCAAAAAGTCAATATACCAAGTACCCATCACAATCTCTATCTCTCGCATTACATTATTTGCCATTTGCCTCTCATTTTCCTCTCCCCCCAATTCACCCTTGTCGTTTTATTCGCCCTCTCTCTCTCTATCCTCCCTCTCTATTTGCCTCTTTTGTCCACTTGCTTTTTGTTTGCTCGTGTGTTAGATTGCTTGTTTGTCGCGATGGCTCAACCAAGATTTGGTGATCTTCACCTTAAAAGGTTAGAGGAAATCGAAAACAACGTTAGGAAGTTTATGGTTTTGCAATTTGAGCATAATAATTTCTTTAGAAATGAGCTTAAGGAACAAAAAAGTTTTATGAGTTATATGAATAAAGAGCTTGATGATATGTCTAAAGAATTTGAGGGTATAAGATCCAATATAGCTCGTCTAGAGAAGATGACTGCTGAAATTTCGGATATGCAAGCCACCTTTGTCAATAAGATGGCCGCTAAACCGAACACCTATGAAAATCAAGATGAAGATCTAAAAGTTATTGATGTGTCTCCAATTAAATCTTTATTTTGCAATATGAATCTTGATGAAACTGAATATGATCTTCCTTTACCTAGAAGGCATTCTAAAAATTTGGAGTATTTAGATCTTAATGACGAAATAGATGAAAGTGGGATTGAAAGAAATAAAAATCTAGATGTTGCTAAACCCACTATATTGGATTTCAAGGAATTTAATTATGAAAGTTGCTCTTTAATTGAGTGTATTTCCTTGTTGCAATCCATGCTAAATTCTCCACATGCTTATAGTCAAAATAAAGCCTTCACCGAACATATTGTTGATGCCTTGATGCAATCTTATGAAGAAAAACTTGAGTTGAAAGTTTCTATCCCTAGAAAACTCTATGATGAGTGGGAACCAACTATTAAAATTAAAATTAAAGATCATGAGTTTTATGCTTTGTGTGATTGGGTGCTAGTGTCTCTACTATTCCCAAGACTTTGTGTGATTTACTAGATTTCCGTAATTTTGATGATTGCTCTCTAAACTTGCATCTTGCGGATTCCACTATTAAGAAACCTATGGGAAGAATTAATGATGTTCTTATTGTTGCAAATAGGAATTATGTGCCCATAGATTTCATTGTTCTTGATATAGATTGCAATCCTTCTTGCCCTATTATTCTTGGTAGACCTTTCCTTAGAACGGTTGGTGCGATTATTGATATGAAGGAAGGGAATATTAGATTTCAATTTCCATTAAAAAAGGGAATGGAACACTTTCCAAGAAAGAAAATAAAATTACCATATGAAACTATCATGAGAGCCACTTATGGATTGCCTACCAAAGATGGCAATACTAGATCTATCCTTGCTCGTTATGCCTAGCTAGGGGCGTTAAACGATAGCGCTTGTTGGGAGGCAACCCAATTTTATTTTTATTCCTTACATTTTGCTCCTGTTTAATAATAAATAAATTATTTAGCCTCTGTTTTGGTTGTGTTTTTTGTGTTTAATTAGTGTTTGTGCCAAGTAGAACCGTTGGGAAGACTTGAGGAAAGTCTTGTTGAACTTGCTGTAAAAAAACAGAAACTTTAGCACTCACGAGAACTGCTGTCATTTTTATTTGAAGAGTGATATTTAGTTAATTATTTTTTCAGATGATTCATAGATACATTACTCACGTCCAGCAATTTATTTTAGAATTTTTTGGGTTCCAGATCTTGCGCTAGCTATAGATTACTTCAGACTGTTCTGTTTTTGACAGATTCTGTTTTTCGTGTGTTGTTTGCTTATTTTGATGAATCTATGGCTAGTAAAATAATTTATAATCCATAGCAAAGTTGGAATACAGTAGGTTTAACACCAATATAAATAAAGAATGAGTTCATTACAGTACCTTGAAGTGGTCTTTTGTTTTCTTTCGCTAACGGAGCTCACGAGTTTTCTATTTTGAGTTTTGTGTTGTGAAGTTTTCAAGTTTTGGGTGAATTCTTTTGATGGATCATGGAACAAGGAGTGGAAAGAGCCTAAGCTTGGGGATGCCCATGGCACCCCCAAGATAATAGAAGGACACCAAAAAGTCAAAGCTTGGGGATGCCCCGGAAGGCATCCCCTCTTTTCGTCCACTTCCATCGGTAATTTACTTGGAGCTATATTTTTATTCACCAACATGATATGTGTTTTGCTTGGAGCGTCTTGTATTATTTCTGTCTTTGTTTGCTAGTATACCACAATCATCCTTGCTGTACACACCTTTTGAGAGAGCCATACATGAATTAAAATTTGATAGAATACTCTATGTGCTTCACTTATATCCTATGAGCTAGATAATATTGCTCTATGTGCTTCACTTATATCTTTTGAGCTAGATAATTTTGCTCTATGTGCTTCACTTATATCTTTTGAGCGTTATAATTTTGCTCTATGTGCTTCACTTAGATCTTTTAGAGCATGGTGGTGGATTCGTTTTAAAGAAACTATTGATCTCTCATGCTTCACTTAAATTAATTTGAGAGTCTCTTAATAGCATGGTAATTTGCCTAATAATAATATGCTTGGTATTCAAGATTTGTGAAACTTTCTTTTGAGTGTGTTGAATAATAAGAAAAGACTGAAGCATGATAATTGTTTTGAGATATGGAGGTGATAATATTAAAGTCATGCTAGTTGAGTAGTTGTGAATTTAAAGAATACTTGTGTTGAAGTTTGTGATTCCCGTAGCATGCACGTATGGTGAACCGTTATGTGATGAAGTCGGAGCATGATTTATTTATTGATTGTCTTCCTTATGAGTGGCGGTCAGGGACGAGCGATGGTCTTTTCCTACCAATCTATCCCCCTAGGAGCATGCGCGTAGTACTTTGTTTGATAACTTCTAGATTTTTGCAATAACTATATGAGTTCTTTATGACTAATGTTGAGTCCATGGATCATACGCACTCTCACCCTTCCATCTTTGCTAGCCTCTCTAATACCGCGCACCTTTCGCCGGTATCATACACCTACCATATACCTTCCTCAAAACAGCTACCATACCTACCTATTATAGCATTTGCATAGCCATTCCGAGATATATTACCATGCAACTTTCCACCGTTCCATTTATTATGACACACTCCATCATTGTCATATTTCATATCCCGGTACACCGCCGGAGGCATTCATATAGAGTCATATTTTGTTCTACATATCGAGTTGTAATTGATGAGTTGTAAGAAAAATAAAAAGTGTGATGATCATCATTATTAGAGCATTGTCCCAGTGAGGAAAGAATGATGGAGACTATGATTCCCCCACAAGTCGGGATGAGACTCCGGACGAAAAAAAAAGAGGCCAAAGAAGCCCAAATAAAAAAGGCCATAAAAAAGAAAGGCCATATAAAAAATGAGAGAAAAAGAGAGAAGGGACAATGTTACTATCCTTTTACCACACTTGTGCTTCAAAGTAGAACCATGATCTTCATAATAGAGAGTCTCTCATGTTATCACTTTCATATACTAGTGGGAATCTTTCATTATAGAACTTGGCTTGTATATTCCAATGATGGGCTTCCTCAAATTGCCCTAGGTCTTCATGAGCAAGAAAGTTGGATGCAAACCCACTTAGTTTCTTTTTGAGCTTTCATATACTTATAGCTCTAGTTCATCCGTTGCATGGCAATCCCTACTCACTCACATTGATATCTATTGATGGGCATCTCCATAGCCCGTTGATACGCCTAGTTGATGTGAGACTATCTTCTCCTTTTTGTCTTCTCCACAACCACCATTCTATTCCACCTATAGTGCTATATCCATGGCTCACGCTCATGTATTGCGTGAAGATTGAAAAAGTTAGAGTATGAAACAATTGATTGGATTATCATCGGGGTTGTGCATGATTTAAATACTTTGTGTGGGGAAGATGGAGCATAGCGAGACTATATGATTTTGTAGGTATAACTTTCTTTGGCCATGTTATTTTGAGAAGACATAATTGCTTTGTTAGTATGCTTGAAGTATTATTATTTTCTATGTCAATATAAACCTTTGTCTTGAATCTTTCTAATCTGTATATACCACAATTAAGAAGATTTGCATTGAAATTATGCCAAGTAGCACTCCGCATCAAAAATTCTCTTTTTATCATTTACCTACTCGAGGACGAGCAGGAATTAAGCTTGGGGATGCCTGATACGTCTCCAACGTATCTATAATTTTTGATTGCTCCATGCTATATTATCTACTGTTTTGGACTATATTGGGCTTTATTTTCCACTTTTCTATTATTTTTGGGACTAACCTATTAACCGGAGGCCCAGCCCAGAATTGTTGTTTTTTTCCTATTTCAGTGTTTCGAAGAAACGGAATATCAAACGGAGTCCAAACGGAATAAAATCTTCGGGAACGTGATTTTCTCACCGAACGTGATCCAAGAGACTTGGAGCCTGCTCCAAGGAACAAAAGAGGCGGTCACTAGGGTGGGGGGCACCCCCCCTAGGGCGTGCCCCCCTGCCTCGTGGGCCCCTCGTTACTCCTCCGGCGTACTTCTTCCTCCTATATATATATACACGTGCCCCCAAACGATCAGAACAGGAGCCAAAAACCTAATTCCACAGCCGCAACCTTTTGTATCCATGAGATCCCATCTTGGGGCCTGTTCCGGAGCTCCGCCGGAAGAGGGACGTCATCACGGAGGGCTTCTACATCATCATAGCCCCTCCGATGAAGTGCGAGTAGTTTACCTCAGACCTTCGGGTCCATAGTTAGTACCTAGATGGCTTCTTCTCTCTCTTTGAATCTCAATACAAAGTTCTCCCCCTCTCTTGTGGAGATCTATTCGATGTAATCTTCTTTTTGCGGTGTGTTTATTGAGATCGATGAATTGTGGGTTTCTGATCAAATCTATCTATGAATAATATTTGAATCTTCTCTGAATTATTTTATGTATGATTTGTTATCTTTGCCAGTCTCTTCGAATTATCTGTTTGGTTTGGCCAACTAGATTGGTAGTTCTTGCCATGGGAGAAGTGCTTAGCTTTGGGTTCGATCTTGCGGTGTCCTTACCCAGTGACAGAAGGGGCAGCAAGGCACGTATTGTACCATTGCCATCGAGGATAACAAGATGGGGTTTATTTCATATTGCATGAATTTATCTCTCTACATCATGTCATCTTGCTTAAGGCATTACTCTGTTTTTAACTTAATACTCTAGATGCATGCTGGATAGCGGTCAATGAGTGGAGTAATAGTAGTAGATGCAGAATCGTTTTGGTCTACTTGTCACGGACGTGATGCTTATATACATGATCATGCCTAGATATTCTCATAATTATGCTTAGTTCTATCAATTGCTCAACAGTAATTTGTTCACCCACCGTAGAATACTTATGCTCTTGAGAGAAGCCACTAGTGAAACCTATGGCCCCCGGGTCTATTCTCATCATATCAATCTCCATCACTTTTATGTTGTTTTGCTTTTTACTTTGCCTTTACTTTTTACTTTGCATCTTTATACCAAAAATACCAAAAATATTATATCTATCAGATCTCACTCTCGTAAGTGACCGTGAAGGGCTTGACAACCCCTAATCGCGTTGGTTGCGAGTAGCTATCGTTTTGTGCAGGTACGAGGGACTTGAGCGTGGCCTCCAACTAGATTGATACCTTGGTTTTCAAAAACTGAGGGAAATACTTACGCTACTCTGCTGCATCATCCCTTCCTCTTCGGGGAAAACCAACTCAAGCTCAAGACGTTGCAAGTGCCGTTTTGTTTCTCCCCTTGATCACGTGTAACACGTGTACTGTTTTGACCTCTGGTGGAAATTTCTTTTGTTCCCCAGTGTCTTGCTTGAGAGGCTCATCCTCGCCTTCGCTTGGTGTATCCTCCCCCTTGTGTACGGCGTTGAGCTTGCCGGACTGCTTGAAGACCCAACATTCTCTGTGGGTATGATTAGCGGGTTTACCAGGGGCAATATGGATCTGACATATTTGGTCCAGAATTTTGTTGAGGCTGGACAGTTCATCTCTGGCGCCTTTAGAGGGCGGCTTTTGCTGACCTGGCCGAGAGCTTTTGAATCCGGCATTTACCACCGTGCTCTCCGGGTTGCCTTCTTTATTCCGGCGCTTATTATTTTTGTTGCGTCGTGATTTCTCGTTTTTATCTCTAACTTCGGATGTACTTGGGTCGCTGGTGCTGCATCTGGCTAGCCAGCTGTCCTCACCTGCACAAAAGTGGGTCATGAGGCTTGTTAATGCTGCCGTTGTTCTCGGCTTTTCTTGGCCGAGGTGTCTGGCAAGCCATTCGTCGTGGACGCTATTCTTAAAAGCTGCCAAGGCATCGGCGTCCGAACAGTCAACTATTTGGTTCTTTTTAGTAAGAAACATGTTCCAAAGCTTTTGTGCTGACTCTCCGGGCTGTTGAGTTATATGACTCAAATCGTCTGCATCCGAGGGTCAGACATAAGTCCCTTGAAAATTTGCCCGAAAAGCGTCTTCGAGCTCTTCCTAGCTTCCAATGGAGTTTTTGGGGAGGCTTTTAAGCCAGTGCCGAGCTGGCCCTTTGAGCTTGAGGGGTAAGTACTTGATGGCGTGGAGATCATCTCCTCAAGCCATATGGATATGGAGGATATAGTCCTCAATCCAGACCCCAGGGTCTGTTGTTCCATCGTATGCCTCTATGTTTACGGGTTTGAATCCCTCTGGAAATTCATGGTCCAGCACCTGATCGGTGAAACATAAGGGGTGTGCGGCACCCCTGTATATGGATGTACTGTGTTGTTCGGATGTTTGTTGTGTTGCATTGTATGCTGGAGCGCGCTTGCATGGTCCATAGATGGATCGGGTTGCGTCATCCTTTTGATTTGAGCCCTCGCGTGGATCGCGTATTGGCTTATGTGTGGCGTTGTTTGCCACTCTATGTTGGCCGTGAGGCCGTCTATCGGGCAAGGTGGTCATTTGGATTTTTGGTTGCGGGGGATCTAAGGCCTCCTCATCGAATTCGGGTAGCAACTTCCGCTTCGGGTAGCTCTTGGTGGGGCGATTACCGCTGTACTTCGCTGCTGTGTTGAGTAGTTTGCTCCATCTGATTCCGAGTGTGTCTTCTGCAGCCTTGAGTCTTTGCTTCTGCTTTTTTAGACTCCTCGCGGTGGCAACAAGCTTTTGATGGGCATTCTGTTGCTCTGGGTGTCTGTCTGGTGTGACGTCGTCCGGACTATTATCTTTGACAGAGTCAGGTTGTTCGGTTTGATTCTCCATATTGTCGTGGTCCGGCGATGGTTCACCCTGCTCTAACGTTGGGTCTATATGATCGTTGTTTCTATCGAGGCAGGATTTGGAGCGGCGCATACGCCGCCGCTTTGACTGCTTCTCGAGGGGACAACCCTTTGTTGCGTCCTTCTGTTCCTCGTCGTCGTTTTCTTTTGGTGCGTTCACCATGTATACGTCATGTGGTGAAGTGGGCGTCCAGTGCCCTGTGGGCAGTGGTTCTTGTTCGTCTCCTGCATCATCGTCCATATCGTTGATGTCTTCGGAGTTGAGGTCGAGCATGTCAGTTAAGTCATCGACAGTGGCTACTAAGTGGGTGCTTGGTGGGCGGCAAATTTCTTTGTCATCCGCATCCCAATCCTGTCGGACATAGTTCGGCCAGGATCCTCCTGACAAGGAGCGGGACCTTAATGTGTTTAGTATGTCGCCAAGGGGCGAGTGCTGAAAAATATCCATGGAGGTAAACTCCATGATCGGCGCCCAATCGGATTCAATAGGATCGGGCGCAGGAGGTTCGGAGTCCGTGGCCGGAGAAAGAGCCGGCAGTTTAACAATACGGCTCTCGTGCAAGGTAAGGTCGATGTTCGGCTCGATCGCCGCTGAGGGTAAGGCCTCCGTGGCGGGGTCCATCCACCCGTCCATGGATGGCGCAACTGGCTCCGAATTGAGGGTCGGAGCGGCTGCCGGTGCGATCTCCTGAACACTGTCTGATGGTAGAGCTAAATCATACTCATCGTGACCGCGTGACGCACAAGGCAGAGGCTCAAATCCGTCAAAGATCAAGTCTCCGCGGACATCGCCCGTGTAGTTTAAGCTTCCAAACCTGACTTGGTGGCCAGGGGCGTAGCTTTCAATCTGCTCTGGATGGCCAAGCGAATTGGCCCGCAGTGCAAAGCCGCCGAACACAAAGATCTGTCCGGGGAGGAAAGTCTCACCCTGGACTGCATCGCTATCGATGATAGTAGGAGCCATCAAGCCTAACAGCGACGACACAGAGGAACTCTCAATGAAAGCACAAATGTCAGTGTCAAAACCGGCGGATCTTGGGTAGGGGGTCCCAAACTGTGTGTCTAAGGCGGATGGTAACTGGAGGCAGGGAACACGATGTTTTACCCAGGTTCGGGCCCTCTTGATGGAGGTAAAACCATACGTCCTGCTTGATTAATATTGATGATATGGGTAGTACAAGAGTAGATCTACCACGAGATCAAAGAGGCTAAACCCTAAAAGCTAGCCTATGGTATGATTGTCTGTTGTAGTTGTGTCCTACGGACTAAAACCCTCCGGTTTATATAGACACTGGAGAGGGTTAGGGTTACACAAGGTCGGTTACAAAAGGAGGAGATATCCATATCCGTACTGCCTAGCTTGCCTTCCACGCCAAGTAGAGTCCCATCCGGACACGAGACGAAGTCTTCAATCTTGTATCTTCATAGTCCAACAGTCCGGCCAAAGGATATAGTCCGGCTGTCCGGAGACCCCCTAATCCAGGACTCCCTCACTGGCTCAATTGAGTACGGGTACCGGGTCCCCTTCGGCGAGATCCACGTCTTCATCGGCCGGATTGGCGAGCCGGGCCCTGAGTGGACATCTGCACCGACATCATCGAGATGACGGCTCAGCGTGCGAGACCCACTCGGGTGTGATGGCCTGGCTTATTAGGGATGATAGACTACTCATATCAATAAGGAATTCCTTCTTTTCCGGGAGCCCATTCGGACAGAACTCCAAAGTTAAGCGTGCTCAGCTTGGAGTAGTGTCAGGATGGGTGACCGACCGGGAAGTTGCTCCCGGGTGCGCATGAGTGAGGACAAAGTGCGCAGAAAAGACTAGTATTGATCTGTGGGGCCAGTCTAGATCCCGCCAGGAGTAACGACCACCGGCGGGTGTGTCTGAGGCATTACAAGTTGGTATCAGAGCCGACCCTCGCGGTTACACGGATGGTTGCGGACAGGTGCGTGGTCATGTTGTTCATGACGTTTGTGACCTGTTGTGGCACATGGCATGGCACATGTACTGGACTGGAAGCACAGACGTATGTGCCAAGAGGGAATGTTCCTGTGGCCCGACGAGGATGTCGATTCCTCTGAGTGGGGGTTTATGTGATGGCCTGGCTTATTAGGGATGATAGACTACTCATATCAATAAGGAATTCCTTCTTTTCCGGGAGCCCATTCGGACAGAACTCCAAAGTTAAGCGTGCTCAGCTTGGAGTAGTATCAGGATGGGTGACCGACCGGGAAGTTGCTCCCGGGTGCGCATGAGTGAGCACAAAGTGCGCAGAAAAGACTATTATTGATCTGTGGGGCCAGTCTAGATCCCGCCAGGAGTAATGACCATCAGCGGGTGTGTCCGGGGCGTTACACCGGGCTCAGCCTACCGTGAAGCATGTCTTCGTGGGATGCATCCATGGAGGGGAATTTTCTGAAAGATTTGTGTCTGGTGGTGAGACGATCGTCCGATCTGATGGCGAGTCATCCACAGGTGAGATAGATTCGTTGTATCAACTACAAGATGGTGGGCTTGGGGGTTGTTCCGATGGCAGCAATATTCCGGACCCCTTTGAGCCGCCGAACAGAGCGGGGATCTTCATGGCTGGCATGCAACTCGTTCAAAACTCTACGACTGCAGCTGCGATAACCTCCGGATCAGCGGCGGCCAGGGCAGGAGGCCCTGTGCGCCCGCTGGCTCAGATGTTGATGGAACTCATGGGGATGACAGCTCTGTTAACCGCCGTGGTTACTCTGGCGGATCAGGATCAACATGATGCAGAAGTGGCACGGTTACGTGAGGAGGTAGCACAAGCCAAAGAAAACCTAGCAGCGGAGGACGTCAGAATGGCCGCAGAGTAGGCGGCTTTGGATGCTCGAGCACAGCAGATTCAATCCGAGGCTTTTCATCTTACGATGAATATGAACGCATCAAATGAGGTCATGAGAAGAAGGCACCAGAAGGCTCAATCCCGTCTGCCTCTGACATATGATCCTAGAAACCGGCTTGGGGGTTGTTCCGATGGCAGCAATATTCCGGACCCCTTTGAGCCGCCGAACAGAGCGGGGATCTTCATGGCTGGCATGCAACTCGTTCAAAACTCTACGACTGCAGCTGCGATAACCTCCGGATCAGCGGCGGCCGGGGCAGGAGGCCCTGTGCGCCCGCTGGCTCAGATGTTGATGGAACTCATGGGGATGACAGCTCTGTTAACCGCCGTGGTTACTCTGGCGGATCAGGATCAACATGATGCAGAAGTGGCACGGTTACGTGAGGAGGTAGCACAAGCCAAAGAAAACCTAGCAGCGGAGGACGTCAGAATGGCCGCAGAGTAGGCGGCTTTGGATGCTCGAGCACAGCAGATTCAATCCGAGGCTTTTCATCTTACGATGAATATGAACGCATCAAATGAGGTCATGAGAAGAAGGCACCAGAAGGCTCAATCCCGTCTGCCTCTGACATATGATCCTAGAAACCTCTTCCGCACACCCGGTGCAGGCCCCAGTAACCCGCCGAAGGTAAACCACGTTGCAACACCCGGGGCGGGGATGCTGGGTTAGCCATGGGCGATGGAACCTCCTCGGATGAATACTGCTCCACCTCATTATGTACCCACGCCCCCGGGTCATTATTCTAACCCTTTGGAGAACATGATCGCCGCGGCGGCACGATTGGCGGCTCTCCCGATAGAGGGCGACTCTCCGACGGCGGTTGAAACACGAAGGGTCAGAGAACTTCTTCAAATGGCTTTAGCACAGCAGGAGGCATATTCTTATAGTCGAGACAGGGTTCATTCGACCCCTCGTCCAAGATGAAGTCTGAGTTATAGCCGACACATGGATTCAGCAGCTATTTCAAGCAATGCTTGGCGCCATGACCAGCTGGGCGGGCATGACCCGACGCGTGATGGAGCTCTCAATTTGGTTAACCAGGACAGGATACGCCAAGAAGCTGAGCGGGCGGTTCAGCAGGCGGCTGAGCAGGCGGCTTACTAGCGGGCGACTTACCAGTGGTGTCCCTTGTTTGGTGTTGGCTCTGCGTAATGAGCGTTTGCCCAAGGATTTCAAGGGGCCTCGAAAGGTACCTAATTATACAGCCGATTTACAGCCCGTGGCATGGATTGAAAAGTTATGAGATGGCCATGGAATTATTGGAAGTCAGTGATGCAGCAATGGCCAAGTACTACACCATGATGTTGGATGGGACGGCCCGCACTTGGTTAAAGGGGCTGCCACCCAACTCCATTAGTTCGTGGACAGAGTTGAAGGCCCAGTTTATTCAGAACTTCAATGACACATGCAAGCAGCCCATGGCAATTGTGGATTTGACTAATTGCAAGCAAGAGGAAGGTGAGTCCATGACCCATTGGGTGCGCTGGGTCAAGGCCATAATATATTCATCTGATAAGATGGATGCCGGCTCTATAGTCTTAATGTTGGAGAAGAATTATCGTTTTACGCCTCTGAAACAAAAGCTGGGGCGGCTCAAGCGCGATTGTAATGACATGGGTCAGTTAATGGCAGCTCTAGTCAAGTATGCTGATTCTGGTAGTACCAAGGATCCCGAGTCTGACGAGGAGAAGACAGCAAAGGGAAAGAAGAATGGCAATGGTAAGGGTCGGCAACATAACCTGGCGAATCAAGGAGGCAATAATAAACGTAAGGCTGACAGTAGTTTGGAGTTTGTGGCTAATGCCAATGCACAGGGCAACAATCAACGGCGTAAGGGGAGGCCACCTCCTCGGTCCAGCAGGTCAGGTCTCACTCTTGAGGAGTTATTAAATGAGCCCTGTCCAAGGCACAGTACTCAATAGAAACTAGCCACTCACCTATGGAAGGACTGTATGATCATGAAGGCTTTCAAAAACTCTAACATGTTCGATGGCAATCATGGGTCGGGCAGTGGCTCAGGTGGCGGCAGTTTTCACGGCCCGGGCGGCGGTTCAAATTCCGGCTTTCAAGGATCTCAAGGAAATCAAGGTGGCTATAACCAGCAATCTGGTCAGGGAGGTCAGCAGCAACAGCAGTCTGGATATCAGAGCAACCCAGAGCAGTTAAACAGTGGATAGTATCATGTGTTCACCACTAGTTTGTGCAAACGGGGCCAGAAGCTTCATAAGATGGTTGTAAACGCTATTGAGCAGGTAGTTCCTCGTTATTTAAGATGGTCTGAGCAGCCTATTCTGTGGAGTAGAGCATATCACCCTCCCCGGGTAGACAATCCGAGTCACTTGGCTTTAGTGGTGGCGCCTCAAGTTGGTGGATATAAATTCACTAAGGTGCTCATGGACGGAGGCAGTAGCATCAACATCCTCTATTATGATACTTTCCGACGTATGGGGTTGACTGATAAAAACCTTAAGACATCTAACACTATTTTCCATGGAGTAGTGCTTGGTAAGTCGGTGTATCCAGTGGGTAAGATTGAGCTGGAGGTAGCCTTTGGAGATGAGCATGATTCTAGGGCTGAGAAATTAAGTTTTGAAGTGGTCAAAATCAAGAGCCCGTATCACGCCCTGTTTGGACGGCCGACTTATGCCAAATTCATGGCGCGGCCTTGTTATGTTTATCTCCAGCTTAAGATGTTGGATCATAAGGGTACTACCACCGTGCATGGGACTCAGAAGATAGCCTTGGAATGTGAGGAAGGTGATGTTGCCTATGCCGACAGAGGAATTGAAGTTCTATAAGGACAATGTTGACCCGACAAACATGACGTCTTTGAAGAAGCCAACCATAGAACATGAGCCAGTGTTAAAGTTTAAATCGGCTGATGAAACCAAGCTTGTTGATTTTGTCCCAAGCGACTCATTTAAGCAGTTCAGTATCAGTGCTAATTTGGATCCTAAATAGGAAAGCACGCTCATCGAGTTCATCCGTGAGAACCGGGACATCTTTGCATGGAAACCTTCTGACATGCCGGGTGTACCGAGAGAACTCGCTGAGCACACTCTCAATATTGATCCAAAGTTTAAGCCGGTCAGGCAGTTTCTTCGGCGGTTCAATGAAGAAAGGCGTAAGGCTATTGGTGAGGAAGTGGCCCGACTCTTGGTGGCCGGGTTCATTATTGAAGTATTCCCTCTGGAGTGGTTGGCTAACCCGGTGCTCGTGCTTAAAAAGAACGACACCTGGCGTATGTGTGTGGACTACACGTACTTAAACAAGGCTTCTCCGGCTGATCCTTTCGCTCTTCCTCGTATTGATCAAATGATTGATGCTACAGCAGGTTGTGAGCGCTTGAGTTTTTTGGATGCTTATTATGGATATCATCAGATCAAAATGGCGGTTAAGGACCAGGAGAAGACGGCTTTTATTACTCCGTTTGGAGCCTTCTGCTATGTATCTATGCCTTTTGGGCTTAAGAGATGCCCAGGTGACTTATCAGCGGTGTGTGTAGAACTGTCTTCATAGTCAGATTGGGCGCAATGTTCATGCTTATGTGGATGACATCTAGCGAACTCCAGAGAGAAGGAGACCTTGATAGATGATCTGAAGGAAACCTTTGATAATCTCTGGGTCTACAAGATGATGCTTAACCCGGCAAGTATGTTTTTGGAGTACCAGCAGGCAAGCTTTTGGGTTTTCTGGTTTCTAATAGAGGTATCGAGGCTAACTCGGAGAAGATCAAGGCAATCACTTCTTTGGCTAAAACGGTGTGTATCAATGATGTTCAGCGTTTGGCGGGTTGTATTGCTGCTTTAAGCTGATTCATAAGACGGCTAGGTGAGAAGGCCATACCGCTGTACCAGATGGTGAAGAAGACAGATGATTTTGTCTGGAGTGATGCTGCTAATACTGCCTTTGAGGATTTGAAGAGATAGCTTGCTGAGCCGCCGGTCCTTGCTGCTCCTATTGATCAGGAGCCATTATTATTATATGTGGCTGCTAACACCCGTGCTGTCACCGTGGCCATTGTAGTAGAGCGCAAGGAGGCTCGCAAGGAATATCCAGTTCAACGGCCGGTTTACTACGTTAGTGTGGTACTTATTGAGTCCAAGCAAAGATATCCTCACTAGCAGAAACTCGTTTATGGGGTATGATACGTCTCCAATGTATCTATAATTTTTGATTGCTCCATGCTATATTATCTACAGTTTTGGACATTATTGGGCTTTATTATCCACTTTTATATTATTTTTGGGACTAACCTATTAACAGGAGGCCCGCCCCAGAATTGATGTTTTTTGCCTGTTTTAGGGTTTTGAAGAAAAGGAATATCAAACGGAGTCCAAACGGAATGAAACCTTCGGGAACGTGATTTTCTCAATGAACAAGACCTGGGAGACTTGGACCCTACGTCAAGAAAGAAAAGAGGAGGCCACGAGGTAGGGGGGCGCACCCACCCCCACCAGGCACGCCCTCCACCCTCGTGGGTCCCCTATTGCTCCACCGACGTACTCCTTCCTCCTATATATATCCACATACCCCCAAATGATCAGAACAGGAGCCAAAACCCTAATTCCACCGTCGTAGGGGGCATCCACGAGATGGGGCATCGACGAGATCCCATCTTGGGGCCTGTTCCGGAGCTCCGCCGTAGGGGGCATCGATCACAGAGGGCTTCTACATCAACACCATAGCCCCTCCGATGAAGTGTGAGTAGTTCACCTTAGACCTACGGGTCCATAGTTAGTAGCTAGATGGCTTCTTCTATCTTTTTGGATCTCAATACAATGTTCTCCCCCTCTCTTGTGGAGATCTATTCAATGTAATCTTCTTTTTGCGGTGTGTCTGTTGAGACCGATGAATTTTGGGTTTATGATCAAGTCTATATATGAATAATATTTGAATCTTCTCTGAATTCTTTTATGTATGATTGGTTATCTTTGCAAGTCTCTTCGAATTATCAGTTTGGTTTGGCCAACTAGATTGATCTTTCTTGCGATGGGAGAAGTGCTTAGCTTTGGGTTCAATCTTGCGGTGTCCTTTCCCGGTGACAGTAAGGGCAGCAAGGCACATATTGTATTGTTGCCATCGAGGATAACAAGATGGGGTTTTCTTCATATTGCATGAGTCTATCCCTCTACATCATGTCATCTTGCTTAAGGCGTTACTCTGTTTTTAACTTAATACTCTAGATGCATGCTGGATAGCGGTTGATGAGCGGAGTAATAGTAGTATATGCAGGCAGGAGTCGGTATACTTGTCTCGGACGTGATGCCTATATACATGATCATACCTAGATATTCTCATAACTATGCTCAATTCTGTCAATTGCTCAACAGTAATTTGTTCACCCACCGTAGAATACTTATGCCCTTGAGAGAAGCCACTAGTGAAACCTATGGCCCCCGAGTCTATCTTTATCATATTAATCTCCTACTACTTAGTTATTTCCTTTGCTATTTCCTTTGCCTTTATTTTACTTTGCATCTTTATCATAAAAATACCAAAAATATTATCTTATCATATCTATTAGATCTCACTCTCGTAAGTGGCCCTATAGGGATTGGCAACCCCTATTTGCGTTGGTTATGAGGATTTATTTGTTTTGTACAAGTGCGAGGGACTCGCGCGTGGCCTCCTACTAGATTTATACCTTGGTTCTCAAAAACTGAGGGAAATACTTACGCTACTTTTCTGCACCATCCCTTCCTCTTTGGGGAAAACCAACGCAGTGCTCAAGAGGTAGAAAGAAGGATTTCTGGCGTCGTTGCCGGGGAGGTCTACGCAAAAGTCAACATACCAAGTACCCATCACATACCCTTATCTCCCGCATTACATTATTTGCCATGTTCCTCTCATTTTCCTCTCCCCCACTTCAACCTTGCCGTTCTATTCTCCCTCTCTCTCTCTATCCTCCCTCTCTATTTGCCTCTTTTGTTCGCTTGCTTTTTGTTTGCTTGTGTATTAGTTTGCTTGATTGTCACGATGGCTCAAGATAATACTAAATTGTGTGACTTAACCAATACCAACAACAATGATTTTATTAGCACTCCGATTGCTCCTCTTACCGATGCTGAATCTTGTGAAATTAATACTGCTTTGTTGAATCTTGTCATGAAAGATCCGTTTTCTGGCCTTCCTAGTGAAGATGCCGCTACCCATCTTAATATCTTCGTTGATATGTGTGACATGCAAAAGAAGAAAGATGTGGATAATAATATTGTTAAATTGAAGCTATTTCCTTTTTCGCTTAGAGATCGTGCTAAATCTTGGTTTTCATTTTTTCCTAAAAATAGTATTGATTCATGGAATAAGTGCAAATATGCTTTTATCTCTAAGTATTTTCCTCCCGCTAAGATCATCTCTCTTAGAAACGATATTATGAATTTTAAGCGACTTGATCATGAACATGTTTCATAGGCTTGGGAGAGAATGAAATTAATGATACGTAATTGACCTACTCATGGTTTAAATTTGTGGATGATTATACAAAAAATTATGTCGGATTGAATTTAGCTTCTAGAAATCTTTTAGATTCGGCCGCGGGAGGCACTTTTATGGAAATCACTTTAGGAGAACCTACTAAACTCCTAGATAATATTATAGTTAATTATTCTCAATGGCATACTGAAAGATCTACTAATAAAAAGGTGCATGCGATAGAAGAAATTAATGTTTTGAGTGGAAAGATGGATGAACTTATGAAATTATTTGCTAATAAGAGTGTTTCTTATGATCCTAATGATCTGCCCTTGTCTACTTTGATTGAGAATAATAATGAATCTATGGATGTGAATTTTGTTGGTAGGAACAATTTTGGTAACAACGCGTATAGAGGAAATTTCAATCCTAGGCCTTACCCTAGTAATCCCTCTAATAATTATGGTAATTCCTACAACAATTCTTATGGAAATTATGATAAGATGCCCTCTTATTTTGAATCTAATATTAAAGAATTTATTACTTCGCAAAAGAATTTTAATGCTATGATTGAAGAAAAATTGCTTAAGATTGATGATTTGGCTAGGAACATTGATAGAATTGCTCTTGATGTTGATTCTTTGAAACTTAGATCTATTCCACCTAAGCATGATATCAATGAGTCTCTCAAATCCATGAGAATTTCCATTGATGAGTGCAAAGAAAGAACCGCTAGGATGCATGCTAAGAAAGATGCCTTTATAAGAACGTGTTCTTCTAGTTGCTATGAAAGTAAACATGAAGATATAAAAGTTATTGATGTGTCCCCTATTAAATCTTTGTTTTGCAATATGAATATTGATAATGATGGGACTGACTATCATCCACCTTTACCTAGAAGGCGTTCCAAGAATTCGGAATTTTTTATCTTGATGCTAAATTTTATAAAAGTGGGATTCAAGAAATTAAAACCCTAGATGTTGCTAAACCCACTATTATGGATTTCAAGGAACTTAACTATGAAAATTGCTCTTTGATTTATTGTATTTCCTTGTTGCAATCCGTGCTAAATTCTCCTCATGCTTATAGTCAAAATAAAGCGTTTACTAAACATATCGTTGATGCCTTGATGCAATCTTATGAAGAAAAACTTGAATTGGAAGTTTCTATCCCTAGAAAACTTTATGATGAGTGGGAACCAACTATTAAAATTAAAATTAAAGATCACGAATGTTATGCTTTATGTGATTTGGGTGCTAGTGTTTCCATGATTCCAAAGACTTTGTGTGATTTGTTAGGTTTCCGTGATTTTGATGATTGCTCTCTAAACTTGCACCTTGCAGATTCCACAATTAAGAAACCTATGGGAAGAATTAATGATGTTCTTATTTTTGCAAATAGGAATTATGTGCCCGTAGATTTTATTGTTCTTGACATAGATTGCAATCCTTCATGTCCTATTATTCTTGTTAGACCTTTCCTTAGAACGATTGGTGCAATTATTGATATGAAGGAAGGAAATATTAGATTCCAATTTCCATTAAGGAAAGGCATGGAACAATTTCCTAGAAAGAAGATTAAATAACCTTATGAATCTATTATGAGAGCCACTTATGGATTGCCTACCAAAGATGGCAATACCTAGATCTATTCTTGCTTGTTATGCCTAGCTAGGGGCGTTAAATGATAGCGCTTGTTGGGAGGCAACCCAATTTTATTGTTCTTCCTTGATTTTTGCTCCTGTTTAGTAATAAATAATTTATCTAGCCTCTGTTTTGGTTGTGTTTTTTGTGTTTAATTAGTGTTTGTGTCAAGTAGAACCGTTGGGAAGACTTGGGGAAAGTCTTGTTGAACTAGCTGTAAAAAACAGAAACTTTAGCGCTCACTAGAACTGCTGTCATTTTTATTTGGAGAGTGCTATTTAGTTAATTCTTTTTGAAGATGATTAATAGATAAATTCCTCACGTCCAGTGATTTATTTTAGAATTTTTGGGGTTCCAGATCTTGTGCTAGCTACAGATTACTACAGACTGTTCTGTTTTTGACAGATTCTGTTTTTCATGTGTTGTTTGCTTATTTTGATGAATCTATGGCTAGTAAAATAGTTTATAAACCATAGAGAAGTTGGAATAAAGTAGGTATAACACCAATATAAATAAATAATGAGTTGAATACAGTACCTTGAAGTGATCTTTTATTTTCTTTCGCTAACGAAGCTCACGAGATTTTCTACTTTAAGTTTTGTGTTGTGAAGTTTTCATGTTTTGGGTAAAGATTTGATGGATTATGGAACAAGGAGTGGAAAGAGCCTAAGCTTGGGGATTCCCATGGCACCCCCAAGATAATCTAAGTACACCTAAAAGCCAAAGCTTGGGGATGCCCCAGAAGGCATCCCCTCTTTCGTCTACTTCTATCGGTTACTTTACTTGGAGCTATATTTTTATTTACCACATGATATGTGTTTTGCTTGGAGCGTCTTGTATTATTTGAGTATTTGCTTGTTAGTTTACCACAATCATCCTTGCTGTACACACCTTTTGAGAGAGCCATACATTATTTGGAATTTGTTAGAATACTCTATGTGCTTCGCTTATATCTTTTGAGTTATATAAATTTGCTCTAGTACTTCACTTATATATTTTAGAGCACGGTGGTGGATTTGTTTTATAGAAACTATTAATCTCTCATGCTTCACTTAGATTATTTTGAGAGTCTTAATAGAATGGTAATTTTTCTTAAAATCCTAATATGCTAGGTATTCAAGATTAGTAAAATTTTCTTAAGAGTGTTTTGAATACTAAGAGAAGTTTGATGCTTGATGATTGTTTTGAGATATGGAGGTAATAATATCAAAGTCATGCTAGTTGAGTAGTTGTGAAATTGAGAAATGCTTGTGTTGAAGTTTTCAAGTCCCGTAGCATGCACGTATGGTAAACGTTATGCAACAAATTTGAAACATGAGGTGTTATTTGATTGTCTTCCTTATGAGTGGCAGTCGGGGACGAGCAATGGTCTTTTCCTACCAATCTATCCCCCTAGGAGCATGCGCGTAGTACCGAGGTTTTTGATGACTTGTAGATTTTTGCAATAAGTATGTGATTTCTTTATGACTAATGTTGAGTCCATGGTTTATACGCACTCTCACCCTTCCATACTTGCTAGCCTCTTCGGTACCGTGCATTGCCCTTTCTCACATTGAGAGTTGGCGCAAACTTCGCCGGTGCATCCAAACCCTGTGATATGATACGCTCTTTCACACATAAACCCCCTTATATCTTCCTCAAAACAGCCACCATACCTACATATTATGGCATTTCCATAGCCATTCCGAGATATATTGCCATGCAACTTTCCACCATTCCGTTCATCATGACACATTCATCATTGTCATATTGCTTAGGATGATCATGTAGTTGACATAGTATTTGTGGCAAAGCCACCGTTCATAATTATTTCATACATGTCACTCTTGGTCCATTGCATATCTCGGTACACCGCCGGAGGCATTCATATAGAGTCATACTTTGTTCTAGTATCGAGTTGTAATCATTGAGTTGTAAATAAATAGAAGTGTGATGATCATCATTTTCTATAGCATTTTCCCAAGTGAGGAATATAAAAAAAGGGGGGGAAAGGCCATAAAAAAGAGAAGGCCCAAAAATAAGAGAAAGGCGATAAAAAAGAGAAAGGCCATAAAAATGAGAGAAAAAGAGAGAAGGGACAATGTTACTATCCTTTGCCACACTTGTGCTTCAAAGTAGCACCATAATCTTCATGTTAGAGAGTCTCTTATTTTGTCACTTTCATATACTAGTGGGAATTTTCATTATAGAACTTGGCTTGTATATTCCAACAATGGGCCTCCTCAAGTGCACTGGGTCTTTGTGAGCAAGCAAGTTGGATGCACACCCACTAATTTGTTTTGTTGAGCTTTCATACATTTATAGCTCTAGTGCATCCGTTGCATGGCAATCCCTACTCCTTGCATTAACATCAATCAGTGGGCATCTCCATAGCCCATTGATTAGCCTCGTTGATGTGAGACTTTCTCCTCTTTTGTCTTCTCCACATAACCCCCCTTTATATTCTATTCCACCTATAGTGCTATGTCATGGCTCGCGCTCATATATTGTGTGAAAGTTTATAGGTTTGAGATTACTAAAGTATGAAACAATTGCTTGGCTTGTCATTGGGGTTGTGCATGATGAAAGCATTCTTGTGTGACGAAAATGAAACATGACTAAACCATATGATTTTGTAGGGATGAACTTTCTTTGGCCATGTTATTTTGAGAAGACATAATTGCTTTGTTAGTATGCTTGAAGTATTATTATTTTTATGTCAATATGAACTTTTGTCTTGAATATTTCGGATCTGAATATTCATACCACAATTAAGAAGAATTACATTAAAATTATTCCAAGTAGCACTCCGCATCAAAAATTCTATTTTCATCATTTACCTACTCGAGGACGAGCAGGAATTAAGCTTGGGGATGCTTGATACGTCTCCAACGTATCTATAATTTTTGATTGTTCCATGCTATATTATCTACTGTTTTAGACATTATTGGGCTTTATTATCCACTTTTATATTATTTTTGGGACTAACCTATTAACCGGAGGCCCAGCCCAGAATTGATGTTTTTGCCTGTTTTAGGGTTTGGAAGAAAAGGAATATCAAACGGAGTCCAAACGAAATGAAACCTTCGGGAACGTGATTTTCTCAACGAACAAGACCCGGGAGACTTGGACCCTATGTAAAGAAAGAAAAGAGGAGGCCATGAGGTAGGGGCGCGCCCTCCACCCTCGTGGCCCCCCTGTTGCTCCACCGACGTACTCCTTCCTCCTATATATATCCACATACCCCCAAACGATCAGAGCAGGAGCGAAAACCCTAATTCCACTGCCATAACTTTCTGTATCCATGAGATCCCATCTTGGGTCCTGTTTCGGAGCTCCGCCGGAGGGGGCATCGATCACGGAGGGCTTCTACATCAACACCATAGCCTCTCCGATGAAGTGTGAGTAGTCCACCTTAGACCTATGGGTCCATAGTTAGTAGCTAGATGGCTTCTTCTCTCTTTTTGGATCTCAATACAATGTTCTCCCCCTCTCTTGTGGAGATCTATTCGATGTAATCTTCTTTTTGCAGTGTGTTTGTTGAGACCGATGAATTGTGGGTTTATGATCAAGTCTATCTATGAATAATATTTGAATCTTCTCTGAATTCTTTTATGTATGATTGGTTATCTTTGCAAGTCTCTTCGAATTATCGGTTTGGTTTGGCCTACTAGATTGATCTTTATTGCAATGGGAGAAGTGCTTAGCTTTGGGTTCAATCTTGCGGTGTCCTTTCCCGGTGACAGTAAGGGCAGCAAGGCACGTATTGTATTGTTGCCATCGAGGATAACAAGATGGGGTTTTCTTCATATTGCATGAGTCTATCCCTCTACATCATGTCATCTTGATTAAGGCGTTACTCTGTTTTTAACTTAATACTCTAGATGCATGCTGGATAGCGGTCGATGAGTGGAGTTATAGTAGTAGATGCAGGCAGGAGTCAGTCTACTTGTCTCGGATGTGATGCCTATATACATGATCATACCTAGATATTCTCATAACTATGCTCAATTCTGTCAATTGCTCAACAGTAATTTGTTCACCCACCATAGAATACTTATGCTCTTGAGAGAAGCCACTAGTGAAACCTATGGCCCCGGGTCTATCTTTATCACATTATTCTCCTACTACCTAGTTATTTCCTTTGCTATTTACTTTGCCATTATTTTACTTTGCATCTTTATCATAAAAATACCAAAAATTATTATCTTATCATATCTATCAGATCTCACTCTCGTAAGTGGCCCTATAGGGATTGACAACCCCTATTTGTGTTAGTTGCGAGGATTTATTTGTTTTGTGCAGGTGCGAGGGACTCGCGCATAGCCTCCTACTGGATTGATACCTTGGTTCTCAAAAACTGAGGGAAATACTTACGCTACTTTGCTGCATCATCCATTCCTCTTCCGGGAAAACCAACGCAGTGCTCAAGAGGTAGCAGGGTATTTATGGAGGGCCAGAAGCTTAAGGAATATTTCCAGGGTCATCCCATCATGGTGGTTGGTTCTGCTCCTTTAGGAGATATTATTCAAAATAGAGAGGCCACAGGATGAGTCACCAAGTGGGCCATTGAACTTGGACCTCATGGTTTGAAGTATATGCCACACACCCCTATCAAGTCTCAAGCATTGGTGGACTTCATCAACGACTGGACAGAGATGCAGATGCCTGAAGAGAAGCCGGATAATACGTATTGGACTATTCATTTTGATGGGTCCTGGCAATTGGAAGGCTCGGGGGTTGGGGTTGTTTTAGCTTCTCCTCGAGGTGACAAATTTTTTTATGTTCTACGGTTAATGTTTCCCTGTACTAACAATGCAGATGAGTATGAAGCCTTGCTTCATGGTCTTCGGATGGCTAGGGAGATGAATTTAAGCCGGGTAAGGTGATTTGGCGACTCATATTTGGTGGCTCAACAAGTATCAAGCAAGTGGGATTCCAAAGATCCTCTCATGGCAGCTTATCTCCGTGAAGTTGATGCCATTGCTGGACACTTCAAGGGTTACCAAGTGGAACCCAGTGATCGTAGAAAGAATAAAGCGGCTGATGCTTTAAGCCGGCTGGGGTCTCAGTGTAAGCCGGTGCCACCTAACACTTTCTTAGATGTTCTGCATAACCCTTCAGTCAAGTTGCCTACAAAGGAAGACTTGGTTGTTCTAGACCCGGTAGCACAATTGGTGGCGGCTCTTCACGTCATCCCAGATTGGACAGTGCCATATTTGGCTTATATGACCCGGGGCGAGTTGCCTGAGGATGAGACCTTGGCTAGACAGATAACCCGGCGGTCTAAATCGATGACAATTGCCAATGGTGAGTTGCATCATCGCAGTGTCACAGGGGTGTTTCAATGATGTGTCTCTCTCGAGGAAGGTCAAGAAATTCTTCGTGAAATCCATGAAGGGGATTGTGGCCATCTTGCCGGTTCAAAGTCCCTTGTAGCCAAAGCCTTCCGTCATGGTTTTTACTGGCTGACGGCTCACGCTGATGCGGAGGATCTGGTCAGTAGGTGTGATGGTTGCTAGAAATTCTCACTACGCGCACACGTCCCGGCTCAAGAGTTGCGGATGATTCCAATTACTTGGCCGTTTGCGGTCTGGGGGCTCGACATGGTTGGACCTTTCAAAAGATCCAAAGACAAAAAGACAAACCTTTTGGTGGCACTTGACAAATTCACTAAGTGGGTTGAGGCAGAGCCGGTTAGTAAGTGTGATACAACCACAGAGGTTCAATTCATGAAAAAAGGTGATCTTTCGTTTTGGCTTTCCACACAGCATTATAACTGACAATGGTACTAATCTGTCCAAGGGTGCTATGGAGGAATTCTGCCAACTTGAACATATCCAGCTTGATCTTTCATCAGTAACTCACCCCCAATCCAGTGGTCAAGCTGAAAGAGCCAATCAGGAAATCCTGAAAGGTCTCAAGCCCCAGCTTATGGTTCCTTTACAATGGACGCCGGGTTGTTGGGTGGAGGAGTTACCCTCTGTGATATGGAGCATCAATACTACCCCTAATAGGTCTACGGGTTATACATCTTTCTTCATGGTTTACGGAGCAGAGGAAGTCTTGCCTAGTGACATCCGTCATGACTCACCCCGTGTGGAGGCTTACGCTGAAGCTAATAACGAACAAGCCTGTCAGGATGCACTTGACCTGTTAGATGAAGAGTGTGATTTAGCAGCAGCCCGCTCGGCGATTTACCAACAGGACCTGCGCCGTTATCACAGCTACCGAGTTAAGTCCAGAACCTTTCAAGAAGGTGATTTGGTACTCCAGCTCATCTAGGATCGAACTAATGCACACAAATTATCCCCACCTTGGGAAGGACCTTTTGTGGTCAGCAGGAATTTGAACAATGGATCATACTACCTTAACGATGTTCGAGAGCACAAAGACTCGCATAAGTCGGAGGAAGAGACCCGCCGGCCGTGGAATATCGCTCATCTTCGGCCTTGCTATACTTGAGCCATCGGCTCTCATGATGTACATACTTTGACGTTGCATATATTATGATAAGTAATAAAGCAAGACCTCTGTCCTTTTCATCCTCAATAATTACATGTCTTCATCATGATAATTTCAAAATGACCAATTGGGGGTTGATTCAAATCTAGCTTAACCATTTGGTCCGGCTCATGATCGTATTTGAATCAGGGTCGTTAAAAACCTCTCAAGGTCATTTGGGGGCTTCCTGTTCAAACATAGGTTGTATTCGAACCAAAGAGAACACAATTGTCGGTACCCTCTTGATCGGCGCAATGCCAAACTCACTAGGGGGCTTCTTGATCGTATTCGAATCATAGCTTAACCCCTTTTGGGTCTGACTTGGATCGTATTCAAATCAGGGTCGTTAAAAACCTCTCAAGGTCATTTGGGGGCTTCCTGTTCAAACATAGGTCGTATTCGAACCAAAGAGAACATAGTTGTCGGTACCCTCTTGATCGGCGCAACGCCAAAGCCACTGGGGGCTACATGATTGTATTTGAATCCTAGCTTAACCCCTTTGGTCCAGTTTACTAATCGTATCGAATCGGAAGCCTCCAAATTTTTTCTTTATGTTTGACTTACGTTTTTTCAAAGACAATCTTTGTTCTACAGTTTCAATTTAACCCAGCTTGGTTTTTTGACGGTAAATCGCCAGTGTATGACAGTCATCATAATTATGGAAGTGTTGGCTTCTACAAAGATTGGGTTAGCACCCTTACTGTTCGAGTTACGTAAACCGACAGTTCAAATTCAAGATCACATGTATGATATTGTCGTTATGTTTCAAAGTTAAAATTCATAACAGGCTAATTTGTGTATCTTCAATCAGAGGCTTTCCAGCCTTAATAATTCTTACATCCAGCCTTAATAATTATTACATTCAACCTTACTTATACAGTTATGTTGGTCTCCATGGTTGTGTATTGGGCATTATGACACGTCCGGCGATAAACCGTCAGGACAATTTTAATATATTGAATGCAGGAACAGTTCCAACACTACAGATATTGTAAGGGATGTAAAGCATATCAGAACAATATGCACAATGGCATAGCAGAACAAGAAGTTTTAATGCTAGCCTATTACAAGGCGTTTGGAGCCCAAAAAAGGATAAAATTGTTTGCCTCGCGTACAGCAGGTGATAAGTAAAGCCAGTTCATAAATTGTGGCCTGGCTAACTTGATGGTTGTGGCTCATCCCTTGCCGGTTCATCTTTCTCCACCGTCTGGAAATTGGATTTGGTCTAGTCAAAGCCACGTAGGGCGATAAATTCAGCCTTGTCATCTATCAGACCAGACGGGTCAATCTCAGGGGCAAAGGTGTGCTTACGGATCGATGGGATTAAATCCATCACTTTGTATGCAGGAGTTGCTAGTCTCTTATTTTCAATATCAAAACCCGGCTGATATTTGTCAAGTTCGGTCTCATTGACAAGGATTGTAGCACACGGGCGAATTTCCTTCATGCGGGTAGCAAAATCTTGTTGGTCAAAAGGTGTTCCATCTTCCTTGAGACTAGGATATCCCTTCAATATATCGGCCCGGTCTAGCTCTGGCATCCAGGCTTTAGAGCGGCTTAAAGCCGACACAGCTCCGGCTCTAGCGCAGGATCGCTTGATTTCTTGGAACCTAGGAGGGAAGACGGACAGCTTTTTCAAGACGTCGCTCAATAAGTTTGGCTCTTGGTTCACTGGGGAGATAGTAGCAAGAATCCGTTGAGCTCCAGTGTACAATTGCTCCACGAGGGTGTAAACCGCCTTCAGCTTCATCAATGGATCTTGGCTCAAATTGCTACTCCTGGGACCTGTGCAGATTATACAATGAGTTAAGCGGCGGCTTATGTTATGATGACAAGGATTCACTTTGAATAATTAACAACATGACTTACCAAAGATGGCGGAGACCAGCTGAGACACACGGTTCTTTAAGCCGGTGAGTTCAGCGGCAACTTTTTTAGAGCCACCTCAGCTTTTTTGCCACAATGGATCAAGGCAGTTTTTTCATTGGCCCAAGCATCCTTTTCTGCACTGAGGTTGGTCTTCAGTTTCTCTGTTTCAGACACACTAGCCTGCAATTTGGATTCAGCCTTTTGGGTCTCCTTTTCCTGAGCCACTAGCCGGGTCTTTGTCTCATTCAGTTGTGTATCCAAGTCAGCTATAGCAGACTGCAGGCAGCATAGGTTTATCAAAGTATGTTCAAAAGAGGATTACAATAATTAAAGTCCCAAGCACTTTGCCAAGCAAACACACTTGGCACTTGGGGGCTAATGTCTGCCAAAGCATTTTTTTCTCTTCTAAAAAGTCCCAAGTGTTTTACAAGTAACAACACTTGGCACTTGGGGGCTAATGCATGTTGCTCGAATTTTTTTTCTATGAGCCGGTTAAGTTGTCAACAGTTTCAGCTAATACATGAGGGATACGAAGATAAGTATTATTTTTTCTATAATGACCGGTTCAGTCGTGCTGATTAAACCGGCCCTTGGGGGCTAGACATGCAGAAGTACATTATTACTAAAATCTTGTTTAAAGTTTTTAAACCGGACTTGAAGGAAGACTAGAATGGAAGCTTATAAATGTTTCAAGTCTACAAATCATTCAAGTTTATCATAATCAGAAGACTTGGGGGCTGGTAGAGTATATAATTCATGAAAGACGAGGAATGTACCTCATATTTTTGCTGAATCTGTTTAACCATCTCAATTTCTATGTCTCGATTAGAGTGCGCTTGACTGAGATAGCCAGATAGCACATCACTTATACTCAGATGAGCATAATGAGAAACGTCAAACCTCACTTTCTGTCTCTCCATAACTTCTTGCTTGGCGGAGTGTTTTTCCAGCACAGTTGGGTTCCCCGGCTCAAAGAATCTGGAACCAGTAATCAAAATATTGTCGCCATGGGTCTCTGGCGGCTCAACTGAGCTTGCCGGTTCAATAGTTGAGAGATCGCGAGCGGTTGCATCAACAGATGGCTCAGGAAAAACCGGATGAATATTGACAACAGGATCCTCCGGTGCTTCAGACTGTTCTGGTACAAGAGGCGGCTGCTCAGATTCAACAATTTTTGGATCTTCAGCCGGTTTTGACACCTTTGCTTTTTTAGGCTTTGCTCGACCGCTATAAGAAAATTTGTGATGAGTCAGCATGGTGACGAAGATATAAAGGAACAGACAGAGAGGCCTCCTGCAAAAGTGCAATCACAGTTAAGAGAGCAATAGAATAAACTCTTGGTAAGGGCAAAAGGTCAAGGATGAAAGAAACTTCATTTTGACATTTCCGAGGAGTCTTTGGTAAACCGGAGAGTAAATTGTCATCTCCGCCGGTCCGGCTCTGGCAGCGGCTCTCATGTTGTTGTTGTTTCAAAAGAAAATGAGGATCTAAATAATCCAAGGGGTGTGAAAACCTTACTTTCCGGATTACCCGCCGAGGTTTCTGTCTTGGTAAAGGTTCTGAGTCGGAGGAAATAATAGTTACCTCGTCTTCGACTGCATGGCTGGTTCCCGTGTCACTCTAATAATAGTCAGTGTCAATAAGGTTGTTAAAAAAATGGCCAAGAGAGTCAAGAGCTACCTCTGACTCAGAGGTGTCGTCCAGCTTGAGTAACTCAGAAGCGGTTTGTTTCTTCCTAGATTTTCTGTTGGTCTTCTTGGCGGCTATCATAGCAGCTTTAGCTTTTTTGGCAGCCTTGTGGTCACATTTGGCTTTCCAAAAATCAGATTTGGCCTGGGAAAGGATAACATGTTGAAAAATGTTCGAATACTTAACTGCTGAGGGAGAAGAAGTTAAAAGGATTTACCTCTGGAGCCGGGTTAAGCTTGCATAAAGGATTTAAACCCACGACGCTGCAATCTTCATATTTACTGTTAACAAGAGTGCTCGCCATTTCAACGATGGCCTCTTCAGTCAGACGTAGAGGACTATGGCGCAAAGGGTCATCTGTTCCTCCAGTATAATTACACATCAAGCCGGGTCGGCGGCTTAGAGGGATGATCTGCCATGCGACCCAGCAGTGGACTAAGTCAACGCCAGTTAAGTCGTTTACCAGCAAAGCTTGAACCTTTTTTATCTTTGGCATAAGTTTCTTGCGTTTGGCGACAGTCAGTTTATCAGGGAGGTTGTAAGTGGTGTCAAGATGCTCCGCACGGTAACCCGGCATCGGTTTTTCGTCAGACGGTGAGGTGTCCTAGCAATAGAACCATATTTGATTCCAGTCCTTGGGATGGCTCGGTAAAACTATTAGAGGGAAGATGGCATCTCATCAGCACTGAATTGAGATCCCGCCAAGCTCCAAGCTAGGACCGTTGGTGTATTCATTCTGGCGGTTCATATAAAAGTATTCTCTGAAGAACTCAACAGTGGGTTCTTCTTGCAGATAAACTTCACAGAAAACTTGAAAGTTACAGATGTTGGATATGGAATTGGGTCCAATATCCTGTGGATGAAGCTTGAAGAAATGTAGGATATCTCTAAAGAATTTTGAGTCGGGTGGTGTAAAGCCCCGGTTCATATGGTCGGTGAAGACAATGATCTCACTATCCTTTGGTTGCGGTCTTTCTTCGTCCGGGTCAGGAGCACGATAAGACATGACACTTGTTTCAGGTAAATACCCAACGGTGACAAAATCTTTCAGAGTGCTCTCGGTGACTATGGAAGGGACCCAGTTGCAAGTTATCATCGTCTTTGGCGGCATGGTGAAAGTGCAATCTAAAAGAAAACAATTCACTGGATTAAATTAGTTGGTGGGATTGCAAGTTCAAATTTACAGTGCACGTTTATCAGGGCGGCTTAAACAAGGGCTAATGATATACGGATAAGCCAGCTAAACCAGCCGTGTAAGCCGCCATGATTAGAGGCATTCAAGATCTACCAAGGCTGTAATTTGCTAAGTGTCAGGACAAACAAGTTCCGCGGATTGACGGTATAAATTTGGATCTACCATTTTAAAAAAAGAGATAAATTCATCTGCAAAATAACGAAGGAAGAACAGAGGAGCCCTAGAAGCAATCTGGTGCAGTAGGGATATGTTCTAATGTTTAAATAGGCACAGAAACTGCGGCCGCACAAGATTTCATGGCTCTTTGGGTCTAATCTATGGATCTAGGACAAAAGGAAAGGAGGGTAGTGACGAACATCCATGAACTCTGATGAACACCGACAAAACCCTAGTAACAGATCTATGACCAGGGAAAAGAAGCTTACCGAGATCGTCAGGGCAGCAGAATGGCACCGCAAGTTTCTAATCTATTCAGGGCGATGCAGCGGCCAGAGTTGAGGCTGGAGACAGGAGGTCCGCGGCAGCGAAGCTTGAGCGGGTCGGTGCGTCGCAAGGAAGGAGAAGGAAGGAGAAGACCGAAGGGTAGTGTGCGGTCCTATTTAAGGGGAAACAGGCAAACAGACAAGTGTGAAAAACGAGGAGGTCGAACAATGATTATCCAGCTAGATGGACGCCTCGATTTTCGAAAAGGCATTAAGGCAAAGATCCGTTGAAGATTATGTCGTTGCAATTTTCTGAAATTTTTGGAGATGACGTCATGGCGGGTTATAAGGTTTTCACAACAGATGAGAAAGGATTTTTTCTAAGTCTTGAAGATTGACATGAACAAGTTCAAATCAACCTGGGGCCTAATGTTGGGGATATAACTATTAGGCATGACCAGCCCAGGAGGGGCCGAGTCATCCCTATGACGATTCACCATAATGAAGCCCAAGATTGTATGGCGGCTCACAGACAGGCTTAGTATAAGGCCCAGGCCCCAAGGCGGCTCAAGGCCCATAGAGATAAACTGCCGTATGTACATGACTTGTATTGTAAGGCAGGAATAGTTAGAGACCGAGCCAGACAATGTTTATGAGCCGGCCGCGACTCTATGAGCCGTCGAGTGTCAGCCACTTTAGATAAAGGGACGACCCGGGCGGTGGTTGAGGACGAGAAAAAAGACAGATTGAAAGCTAGGTCAAGCGGATTCGCTCCCTAGCAATCGAAACATAAGCAATACCACCTCAAACTGGATTAGGCTTTTACCTTCATCGCAAGGGGCCGAACCAATATAAACTCTCGTGTCCTTTGTCCTATTTTAACCCCTTTAAGATTCCTAGTTGCGATGGCTCCACGCTTAAGTCCTTTCACTAGGACATCCGCCATGACAATTCCACGACAGGAAGCAAAGTTTAGAGCAAGCAAACAACATTCTACGGGAACATATCCTGGCAAAATAGCATGGCATGCTTCTACTAAATTCATAAAACAAAACTCCCTTACTGAACATGAGCCGAAACGGCACATAAGATATGATGGCACCCATGTAAACATAGCAAGTTATATTAACAGTTTCAAACTTAGTGAAATTCAGGACATGGCAAAAACAGATTCATGATAGCAACTTTGCAAGCTCATGTCACTCACCACAAAGCATTACATGACAACACAAGCATAACAACAGTAAGAAGACATGTTCATGAAGCTAAACATGGCAAGAGAAAGTTCATAGGGCACATGGATCACTAACAACATCCATGGCAAAGTTGAATAACATGATAACAATCTGCCAGGAATAATATATAGCAAAAGTAGAGCATGGTAATGACAATCTAGGTCACTCGATATTTGCAACCAGAGGCATGAGTGGGTAGATCATAACCATATGTTCAAAAATCCTTAATGAACTACCTCAAAATAAGCATGGATCTCATGGTAGCAACAAGTTTACATGAAATCAAAATAACATCAGGAAAGGGACTTAGCAAAATCCTAAGTGCCTGAAAACAGCAACATCACGGAGCCTACATTGCATGCTTGTGCTAGACACCACATAGAACACAAAAACACAATACTTGCACCACTGTAAAGATGCCATGATGTATCTCACAACACACGTAGACATCATGCTCATAAGATGCACACACAAAATGCAACAAAAATGATAAAACTCCATGTTCTATTAAGAACCAGCAGTTAACATTTTATAGCACTCTTGCAACGATGATAATGGCATCAATATTGGCAGTAACATGCATGCAAATGCAACTAACATGAAGAACTTAACGAGACGAACATTTCTACATATCATATGCATGATTTGGAGCATCGAGCACGGAGATATAGCATGTTGAATAGGGCATCACAATATGCAGATTCGGGACTTAGTAGAAATATTACCCTCCGAGAACATGGACGGGATGGAGCGGGATGACGAGATCCGGGGACGGCCGGGCGTTTGGTCCGATGGATGGGTGGATCTGGTCCACCTTTTCCAGATCCACCGGAGACAAGTCACCGGCGAGCTTGGGGGCGGTCGCCGGCAAAGCCGACGACCTCCGGCGAGGCGGCGAGGCTCTCGGGGCAACGCGGGGTGACGGGTCCAGCAGGGTCGTCGCCGGCGCGGCGCGCAGCACGGAGCGGCGAAGCGGCGAGGTTGGTGGGCGGAGGTGGCGGCGCCGGCGAGAGGAGCTTGGGGCGGCACGACGCGGAGCTGGGCGGCGGGAGGCGAGGAGGCTGACGGCGTGGGAAGCGGCGACGGGGTCGGCGGCGGTCGGCGGCGGGGTGGGTGGGGCGCAGGTGCGGGCCAGGTAGGGCCCGATCCGGTCCGCACGGGCCGGCGGTGACGGGGGGCGGCGGTTGACACGTGGTGCGGCAGGATTGGCGCGGACGCGGCGGCGATTTCGTCCAGCGAAGGTCGGACGTGTCCGGTGGCGGCGGGGAAGGATTTTTAGGGTTTCATCTGCGAAATTCGGGGGAGAGGCACACATATATATAGGTGGAGGGAGCTAGGAGAGTCCAAATGGGGTGCGATTTTCGCCCACACGATCGTGATACAACGACGGAGAGCATGGAGGGGGTTTAGATGGGTTATTGGGCTGTTTTGGAGGGGTGTTGGGCTGCAACAAGAGAGGCTTTCTACCGGTGATGTACCAAGGCCACTTGACAAATCCCAGCCCATTCTGAAAATGTTTTTTTCTCTCGCTCATGAAAAGAGACAAGAGGGGTGCACCGGGTGCATGTGGGAGCGTCGGATTGCAAAACGGACATTGGGGAAAACGGTCGGATGCATGAGACGAACACGTATGCAAATGAGATGTACATGATGGCATGATATCAAATGCGTGACATGAACAAAATGCAAAACATAGACAAAAACCCAACCATGAAGGGAATATCATATGACATAGCCGAAAATGGCAAAAGTCGGAGTTACAAATATGGAAAGTTACATCCGGGGCGCTACAACACTCCACCACTACAAGAGGATCTCGTCCCGAGATCTAGGATGGCACCGAAGAGAAAACGAAAGAGGAAGAGGTAAAACAAAGTTGCTTCTTTGACAAACGAGTGAAACCAATGAACCTTGAGAGGCTAAACAATTGAAAGAAGAATACAATGGAGATGAACGAGATTGCGAACACTTCGTTAGATAAGAGAAACAAGGAACATTACAAGAACCTTGTGGGTAGAAAAACATGAATGAAGAGCTCCAGCGACAAGGAAGGACATGTAACCACTCCGGTTGAAATGGAATAAGCAAGGGAAAATAGAAGATAGATCATTGGAATAAAACAATGGAGAAGAAAATGCCAACTTCTGCCACAACTGAGCTTGGAAAGCACTCTTCCAACAAGGTTATAACGGAGTTGTTGGAAAACCAACAACAAAACGAGTAAGCTTGTAGTGGGCTTATGGAAAACTTCTCAAAATTATGAGGTGAAATTCTACCACTAGCGGAAACAATAGATTGGATTGATATCAACAAGGAATTGAGAAGCTTATTTCATCGGGAGGATAAATGAAGAACTTGGGTCATTTATAAGCACCATAAATAGCAACAATCCTTAGGGAAAGCTTTAGGTGAAATATAACCCAAGATAACTCCAATGAATAGGTTGATGGGTTGCAGAGGATCTCATCAACGAATTGAAAATGATGGGTTTAAAATATGTCATTCCGGCGAACTTGTGAATCATGAAACACGAAAGGGAAATTGCCAAGAGTGACATAACACCACCTCAAAAGATAAGAGAGAAAGAATTGCACTTCAGAATGCAAGATGAAGAATGCTTGAACTCCTCAAAACAAGACATGTGTTGACCACCATGTTTATTTTAGAGTATAGCTTGGCGGAACTTAACTTCGAGAGAAATCTTGAAGAACAATCAAAGAATGAAAATAATCCTTGACGAACCACCATGTAGAGCCTCCATGAAGAACTCCGGTGATAAAAGAATGATCAAAATGAAAGGGAAAATTGAAAAGAACTCCGGGAGAAGCCTTGTAATGATTAGATGAAGCTTTGAAATGATATAATTGAAATAACTTGGAGCTCCGCAAAAGAAAGATGAACAACTCTAGAAGAAGAAATTAGATCCCTTGGATGAAACAATAATAAGAATTACGTTATGCATATCCTTCACCAATTTAAATTGATGACAAGCAGCGGATTTGGCATACTACTTATTGTCGTAGAAATGATTAAGATAGATATGCCGCAAACTTGAGAAGGTCTTGATGCATCCACCGGTGGGGTTTGGAAACAACGAATGAATTGATATGATAACGAAGGAAGAGAAATCTTGAGTGAACCACCGTAAGAATTGAAAATGAACATAGCAAAGGCACAATTCACCGGGAAGAACTTGGAAAACAGATGAAGATACTTGAGGGGATTTAGATACAAGAGAACAAAGAGAACACAAGCTAATTAGAGGGTACTTGAACGATGCACCGGTAAGATTTGGAGAACGAGAGCTGAAAGCTGGAATGAATAATTCTGAGATGATGGGCTCCGGAGAATCAAACTGAAAAGACTCATGAATTGCTCCGGATGGGTGAAAAGAATTCACACAATCAAAAATAATTAAGAGAGGATGGCAACAAGTTAAAACCACGCATCTTTGAGAGAACAGATAAGATTGAAGAGAAACTCTTCTTCGGTCTTCAAATCCGAGAATGACAACGAGAAACACCACCATGATAATTGATGAGACACCCCGGGGGAATGAAAAGTGAAGAGGTTGAATCAACAATGAAAATAATTTGGAATCGATCTTGGAAAAGCATATGACTGATGGAATCCGTTCTTACATCACACTTTGAAAAGAATTTGAGAATAGCTCCGGAAAAATTAGAAGAGACATGTAAGATCCTGGAAAAAGACCTGTGGGTTATGGCCCACTCAAAAAAACATTGTTGAACGACTTAAAAGAGAGATTGCACCAGTTGAATTAAATGGCTTGAATGAGATAACAATCTCGAAATAGCTTGAACGGATTAAGAATGGTAATACGAATCTCCTGAGATATCTTCCATACTCCAAAACATATGAATGGCTAGAAGTGGATGATTAAGAGGTGCACCAGCATGAGAAAACATTTGGAACAAGGAAAGGATATGATCGACAAAGCTTGAATTGAATCCACCGAAGAAGAAAAGAGAACGAAGAATAATAAACTTGAAGCTTCCTTAGTATCTTCCTAAGAATCACCGGCTAAGAACATTGACGGAAAAGAATGGAGAGACTTCCCATCAATAAAATGGATATTTGATTTGATATCTTTGAGTCCTTGAAGAAAAAGGGTGGGTAGGCGGGAAAAATAAGGCAACTTGGGGGTGGATGAAACGAACAACATTGGGAAAACTTAGAATTGATCTCACGAATGGGGAAAATGATAGGCTCATCTTGAAGAGAAGCGCACCGGTTGGAAATAGAATTGGGATGACAATCTTGATGACCAAGAAGGATTAGCATCCACATTGAAATATGAGAACACCACTTAGAAAGAGACATGGAATCAACATTTGACTTCGAAGCAATTTGATTACCACGACTCAAAACAAAACAAAGGATTTGGCTTGCATAATAAGCCGGAACAAATACATATGATAGAGATTTACCCAATCCCATATCATGCATCTGTCGCCCGATGTGCCGACAAATCCCGATAGGAGTCGCACCTATCTCGTTCTCAGGGCACACCAGATGGGCCAGACGTCGGGTTGGCACAGACCCTGGTTGCCCAGGGGGTGCCGGACATCGCCCAAGTTGGACTAACACTCAGAGGAGCACTGCCTGGGGGTTTAAAATAAAGATGACCCTTGAGTCTGCAGAACCCAAGGGAAAAGTATAGGTGGTAGGTAGGCAAATGGTAAAACCAAGGTTGGGCCTTCCTAGAGGAGTTTTATTCAAAGGGAACTGTCGAGGGGGTCCCATAACTCCAATCGCGTAAGGAATGCAAAATCAAGGAACATAACACCGGTATGACGGAAACTAGGGCGGCAAGAGTGGAACAAAACACCAGGCATAAGGCCGAGCCTTCCACCCTTTACCAAGTATATAGATGCATTAATTAAATAATAGATAATGTGATATCCCAACATAATCATGTTCCAACATAGAGCAATCTTCAACTTCACCTGCAACTAGCAACACTATAAGAGGGGCTGAGCAAAAGCGGTAACATAGACAAACAACGGTTTGCTAGGAAGGTGGGTTAGAGGCTTGACGTGGCAATATGGGAGGCATGATAAAAACAAGTGGTAGGTAGCGTGACATAGCGATAGAATGAACAACTAGCAAGCAAAGATAGAAGTGATATCGAGGGTATGGTCATCTTGCCTGCAATGTTCAAAGAGTTGTCGAAAGCTTGCTCCTTGTTAGCGTACTCAACAGGTTCCTCGTTCACGTACTCATCTCCCGGCTCTACCCAAAGCAATAACACAAGCAACGGAAGAACCATCAATCACGATGCAATGCATAAGCAACATGATGCAAAACATGGCATGATATGCAAGATATGATATGCAATGCATATGTGTGCTCCGGAAGGGAAAGAATGATCAATGCATGAACTTGGAAACCCGAGTAAGCCGCTGGAAAGATGAGGTGATTTCGGTCGAAATCGATATAAGGATCACCGAAAACGGATGCATGGTTTGCAAATGACAAACAACACAAGAATGACGCAAATCTGTGATTAACAGCATGATAGCACTTAGAATGCAACAAGAAACTAAGCTACTGCACTCCAACATAGCAACAAAGCATGTGGCAGTGAAGTACAAGAGATGATTGACAAAACGTTGAACACTGAACTATGGCTAGATCACATAAGAACAGGTTCAAATAAGCATGGCAAAAGTGCAAAAGATATCAGCTTCACAGACTTAGTGAAATACTAACATGTCAAAAACAACATCAGGAAGCAAAGTTTAGAGCAAGCAAGCAACATGCTACAAGAACATATCATGGCAAACAAAGGCATGGCATGCTTCTACTAAATTCATGAAACAAAAATCCCTTACTGAACATGAGCCAAAAAAACATAAGATATGATTGCACCCATGTAAACATAGCAAGTTATATTAACAGTTTCAGACAGTGAAATTCAGGACATGGCAGAAACAGATTCATGATAGCAACTTTACAAGATCATGCTACTCACCACAAAGCATTACATAACAACACAAGCATACCAATGGTAAGAAGACATGCTCATGAAGCTAAACATGGCAAGAGGAAGTCCATAGGGCACATGTATCACTAACAACACCCATGGAAAAGTTGAATAGCATGATAACAATCTGCCTGGAATAATATATAGCAAAAGTAGAGCATGGTAATGACGATCTAGAGCACTCCATAATTGCAACCAGAGGCATCAATGGATATAGCATAACCATATGTCCAAAAGATCCCTACTGAACTACCTCAAAATAATCATGGATCTCGTGGTAGCAAGAAGTTTACATGGCATCAAAATAACATCAGGAAAAGGACTTAGCAAAATCCTAAGTACCTGAAAACAGCAACATCACAGAGCCTACTTTATATGCTTGTGTTAGTCAGCACATAGAACAAAAAAATACAAGACTTGCACCCCTGTAAATATGGCACGATGTAGCTCAAAACACATGTAGACATCATGCTCATAAGATGCACACACAAAATGCAACAAAAATGACAAAACTCTATGTTCGGTTAAGAACCAGCAGTTAACATTTTATAGCACTCTTGCAACGATAATAATGGCATCAATATGGACATTAACATGCATGCAAATGCCACTAGCATGAATAGCTTAACGAGGCGAACATTTCGACATATCATATGCATGATTCAGAGCAACGAGCATGGAGATATAGCATGTTGAACAGGGCATCACAATATGAAGATTAGGGAGTTAGTAGAAATATTACCCTCCAAGGACGTGGACGGGATGGAGCGGGGTGACGAGATCTGGGGACGGCGGGCGTTTGGTTCGATGGATAGGTGGATCTGGTCCACCTTTTCCAGATCCACCGGAGAGAAGACACCCACGATCTTGGGGCAGTCACCCGCAAAGCCGACGACCTTCAGCGAGGCAGTATGGCTCTCGGGGCGACGGGTCTGGCGGGGTCATCGTCGGCGCAGCGCGCGGCACGGAGCGGCGAAGCGGCAAGGTCGGCGGGCGGAGGTGGCCACGCCGGCGAGAGGAGCTTGGGACTGCACGACGCGGAGCTGGGCGGGGAGGTGCCTGGCGGCAGCGCGAGGCGTGGAGGCGGACGGCGAGGGACGCGACGGCAGGGTGGGCAGCGCGCGGGCGCGGGCCGGGGAGGGCCCGATCCGGGCCGTGCGGGCCGGCGGCGGCAGGGCACGGCGGTTGACACATGGCGTGGCAGGATTGGCGCAGACGCGGCGGCGATTTCGTCCGGTGAAGGTCGGACGTGTCCGGTGGCGGCGGGGGAGGATTTTTAGGGTTTCATCTGCGAAATTCGGGGGAGAGGCACACATATATATAGGTGGAGGGAGCTAGGAGAGTCCAAATGGGGTGCGATTTTCGCCCACACGATCGTGATCCAACGACGGAAAGCATGGAGGGGGTTTAGATGGGTTATTGGGCTGTTTTGGAGGGGTTTTGGGCTGCAACAAAAGAGGCTTTTGCGGTTACCCGGTTAACCGTTGGGGCATCAAACGACCTCCAAATGGAAAGAAATTTGATAGGCGGTATACCGGTGATGTACCAATTCCACTTGACAAATCTCGGCCCATTCCAAGAATGGTTTTCTCCCGCTCACGAAAAGGGACAAGAGGGGTGTCGGTGTCAAAACCGGTGGATCTCGGGTAGGGGCTCCCGAACTGTGCGTCTAGGCCGGATGCTAACAGGAGGCAGGGGACACGATGTTTTACCCAGGTTCGGGCCCTCTTGATGGAGGTAAAACCCTACGTCCTGCTTGATTAATATTGATGATATGGGTAGTACAAGAGTAGATCTACCACGAGATCCGAGAGGCTAAACCCTAGAAGCTAGCCTATGGTATGATTGTATGTTGTGGTTGTTGTCCTACGGACTAAAACTCTTCAGTTTATATAGACACCGGAGAGGGTTAGGGTTACACAAGTTCGGTTACAAAGGAGGAGATATCCATATCCGTAGTGCCTAGCTTGCCTTCCACGCCAAGTAGAGTCCCATCCGGACACGAGACGAAGTCTTCAATCTTATATCTTCATAGTCTAACAGTCCGCTAATAGATATAGTCCAGCTATCCGGAGACCCCCTAATCCAGGACTCCCTCAGTAGCCCCCAAACCAGGCTTTAATGACGATGAGTCCGACGCGCAGTATTGTCTTCGGCATTGCAAGGCGGGTTCCTCTCCAAATTTTGTGTACCTGTCGAAATAGTGTCCGGTTTCTTGTGAATGTTGCACTCCTTGGCTTCCACGGCCAATAATAGCCACTTTCCACGTGTCGAGCGAATGTGAAGAGCCATGGTGTTTTCACATTTACCCCCCGAGCTGTGTGAATGAGCCGCCTATTAAAAAGACGAGGATTCAGATCCAAATCACACCATCCTCCCTTGGCGAGCCTTCATCAGAGCATGCCCGACAGAGATCCATTCCATCATGGCCGGTCGATGTAGCTCCTCCTCTTTCTCCCCTAGCTCCAAGCCTGGAGATTGGGAGAGATGTTTCGTCCCGCACAGCAAATTAGTGATGCTTCAGACCAAGGGATTTCTTCCCCCAGCATACATGGTCCCGGTTCGAGCCGGGCTCGCCACCTATAATGGCGGAGAGCAAGCGGAGAGCCTTCCCAATCCCTCCAAGGGAGAGCGGGTATGCCTTGTCCCTTATTTGGTAAGAGGGCTCGGATTCCCAATTCATCCGTTTCTCCGGGGGCTCCTGGAGTTCTACGGCCTCTAGTTGCACAACCTTACGCCTGCCTCCATGCTGCATATCGCGGGATTCGTAGCCCTCTACGAGTTGTTTTTGGGCTGTGAGGCTCATTTCGCTCTGTGGAAGAAGTTGTTCTGCCTTGTGCCCCTTTCTCAGAAGGGGTCAATATATCAAGTGGGCGGAGCCGAAGTGTGGCGTGTTGCCGGGACCGGATACCTGTCCGGAACCTCAAAGAAGACGTCCGAAGACTGGCCTTCAGAATGGTTTTATATAGAAGACGTCCCCCTCCCGGATCCTATTCGGATCGGCCTTCCTGAGTTCCACAACGCCCCTTTGAAGAAGCACCGGAGCTGGCGTCCACGGAGCCCCCTGGAGGAAGATGACAGGGACGTTCTTTACCTGATGAGCCGGATAAGTTTTTTAGCTTGATCTGGATTGACCATGATCGAGGTCATGGCCATATGTATCATGCGGGGGGTGCAGCCGCTTCAGTATAGAGGCCACCCCATGTGGAGCCCCCTGGAGGAGGAGGATGCCACCCGCTACGGCCGTAAAGGGCCGGGATCGGTTGCTGATCTAATAAAGATCTTATCCACTTTGTACAAGGGAGAAGAGGAGGAATTCCTTCGTGTCAACCCGCAGTGCGGATTTTCTATGTACAATCCTCCGAGCTGGGTAAGCGGAGACTTTTTCTCGCCCATCTGTTTCATATTTCCGCAGTTAAGTATTCAGTCTAGCAATTTCTACGCAGGAACTGCGACAAGCTGTAAGGGAGATAAACAACCCCCCTCCACAACCCAAGGACCCTGGACGGTCCCTTGACCCGGCCTCCCAAGAGGATCCGGACATATCTGTGGAGCTAATCGATGGGGTGTTTTACCAATCGAGCAATGATAATGCTTTGGTGGCCATTACGGACGATTACCCTGGGCTAGTTCCAGCCTCACGGGTGACTGAGACCGAAGTCCCAACACTTCAAAAAGGGATCCGTCCTTGCGTGTTTTTGATTGCCGTATAACAGCCGTGTTTTGCAGGGGAGGTCCTCGAGGCAGAAGGCCGAGCCTGCGGCGACTGGCCAACAAGGGGCCGCGAGGCCAAGCAGGCTGAAAAGACCCGCAGTCCGGATTGAGACACCGGCGCAGCGGTACGGCGCGCCATTTTTATTGCAAGACATTATTCTCGGAGGTGTATTAACGCCCATGCCTTCTTTTCAGGAAAAAGAGCGCTCGCCGGACTATACCCGGAGAGGCTACCAATCGCGCCTCGACAAGCCAGGCTCCAAGGCTGGATTCGGAGGCGGGAACGAATACGAGGCGTGCGCTGGGTGCTCCTCCAACAGAGGATGCGGATAAACTGTCCGCCACCAATTCTGAGGTGGAAAGTGCCATGAACCACAGGCGTCGCCGGACTGTTCTTCGTGACGCATGTTTCTCCCAAGAGGAATTGGATGCCTTCAACTCGGGAGACGCGCACCTCCGTGCCGCTCAAAATGGTCTAACCAGAGCCATGGAGCAGTATGTAAAAGACATACGGTGAGAAAATTTGGTGATTATATATATCAGTAGCCCCTGAGACTTGAAATAGTTAGGATAACTGATTTAAGGATCATTTGTTATGCAGGTTCTTACAGAAAAGAATACTCAACTGTCCCAGGAGCTGGAAGAGTGCAAAGCCCAACTTCAGGCCGCACTAGCCGCAGCAGGGGAGCCCAAAGAGACCCCCTCTGGTAACATATCCTTCAAATGATAAGTATCATATAGAATGCGGCGTGTATGCAGATCTAACGATAAAATTGCAGATGACACTGGAGTAAATCTGGATAAGCAACAGCTCCTACGCCAGCTGAAGGCCGGTGAGACCGTGCTTACGAGGGTGAGGCAGGAGAAAAATGATCTCCTAGATGCCAACACCAAGCTGGGCGTGGAACTACAAGATGTTCGTGCCCAACTATCGGACTCTATTAAGGAAAATCGGCGGCTTCGACGCGGCATATTTAGTAAGTGTTTGAACGAACTTTGATAAAGAGTTCGGCGAGGAAGCTGGCTGACAGAGTTATGTCTGTAGGTATGCTAACAGGTCGTCCTGCCGAGGAAATGCCCGGTTCAACGGGTGACCTTCTTCCCGAGCTCTCACAACTGCACGAACGAGTTCGGCAGGTGATGCAAGGCGTCGCCCAGGCCTTGTGGCCATCCGTCTCCATACCCGAAGGCCTTGGAGAGCTTGCAGAAAAGCTAAAGGGAGTGCAGTGGCGCTTCCGATTATGGAAGATATCGGCCTGCCGTCAGGGCTCCAAGGAAGCCTGGGCAATGGGGAAGACACGATACACGAAGGCTGGCCCGAACCACATGGCTGAAGTCAGACCTGTGGGGCCCGATGGGAAGGAGATCCCTGTGAGCTTAGTGTACGGCCAAGTAGAATTGGCCGCAAAGTATTCCCAACAGGACTGTAGACTAGACAGCCTATTGGATGGTATTGAAGAGGAATTCAACCAGTCAAATTGACTATGTAATTTTAAAGTGACATGTACAATGCCTTCTAGCCGTATTGTAGATCGTTTGTCGTGGCGGACCTTTTTGCTTCGACCTCGGGACCCGACGGTCCGGAGTGTATCTGAATACCCTCTCGGTTATGTAAGAACCGGGGCATGCGTGGAGACCAGACGTAGGGGTCATTAGTGCTTTATCAGACAAGTGCCCAACTAGTTATGTTATATTACATGGGTAGTAAGAAACATCTTCCAGGGAGAATAGTTCCGTTAAGGGTTCCTTTCCCTGGGTAAGCATGCCCTAAAGTGCATGTCCGGACTGCGACAAGAAGCGCAGAAAAAGAATCTGGGGCAGATATGGATAATAAATAAAAGTCATCTTTTGTTCATCGACCAAATATTCCCTTAAGAACGCTAGCTTTCGGCTTCACCTAGTCTGAGGTACACGTCTGGCTGACCCGGCGGTAACAATCGCAGAGGTGCTCCCCTTATGCCCTAGCCGAATTAACGGGAACGTAGGGCATAAATACAAGATCCAGGCAACCCAGCTTGGCCAAAACTTAAGTCATATCGATGCATATAATGGTGAAAAAAGGTACATGCGAAAGTATAACACATGTGTTGGGCGTGAGGCCCAGGTAAATAATTTAAGCTTCTATGAAAGAAGCCCCTAGGTATGAAGAGTGCGGCTAGCGCATCTGTAATGTATGAGTGAGGCACAAGGTGACCCTTGAAGGCCTAGAGAAATAAAAGAAAGAAAGGGAAACAAGACAGATGATGCATATGCAGAAAATGGACAAAGGGAGGGGACTGACATAAAGTCCGGTGCTAGGCGTAGAATCTTCGAAGTCTGGCTGCGTTCCATGGGTTTGGCTCGAGTGGACTAGTCGATGCATCCCGCAGTCGGTACGCTCCACCGGTCAGAACTTGGTCGATAATGAAGGGACCTTCCCATTTGGGCTCGAGCTTGTTCTTTTTCTTATCCGGCAGCCGTAGAACTAGTTCGCCAATGTTATAAGTTTTGGCCCGTACTTCTCTGCTTTGGTATCTGCGAGCCTGTTGCTGGTAAAATGCGGAACGGGCTTTGGCTATGTCGCGCTCTTCTTCCAAGGTGTCCAGACTGTCCTGCCGATCGAACTCCGCTTCTCTTTCTTCGTACATGCGCACTCGAGGTGAGTCATGAATTATGTCACAGGGCAGGACTGCCTCTGCACCATACACCATAAAAAACGGTGTATATCCGGTACTATGATTCGGCATGGTCCGCAGCCCCCAGAGTACGGAGTCGAGCTCCTCTACCCAGTGCGTGTCAGACTCCGTTAAGGAGCGCACTAATCTGGGTTTAATGCCGCTCGTTATAAGACCATTTGCTCGTTCGACTTGACCGTTGGTTTGTGGGTGATAGACTGAAGCATAATCAAGCTTGATGCCCATTTTGCTGCACCAGAGTTTTACCTCGTCGGTCGTGAAGTTCGTGCCGTTATCAGTGATGATGCTGTGGGGGACGCCGTAACGGTGTACAACCCCGGATATGAAATCTATCACCGGTCCGGATTCGGCTGTTTTAACCGGTTTAGCCTCTATCCATTTGGTGAATTTATCCACCATGATCAATAAGTATTTTTTCTTGTGGGTTCCCCCTTTAAGGGGTCCAACCATGTCAAGCCCCCAGACCACGAAGGGCCATGTAATGGGGATTGTTTGGAGGGCGGTGGGTGGCATGCGGCTTTGATTTGCAAAGAGCTGGCAACCGGCGCAACGTTGGACCAAGTCCTGTGCATCTGCCCGGGCCATTGGCCAATAGAATCATGTACGGAAGGCCTTGCTTACAAGAGCCCGGGCTGCGGCGTGATGACTGCCGAGTCCGGCGTGAATTTCTGCCAAAAGGTTCCGCCCTTCATCTTCGGAGATGCACCTTTGAAGGACTCTGATAGCGCTTTTTTTGTACAATTCTCCCTCATGGACCCTGTAGGCCTTTGATCACCGCACTATGCAGCGTAACTCATTTTGGTCCTCCGGAAGTTCCTGTCTAGTTAGGTAGGCCAGGAATGGTTCTGTCCATGGGGCAATAATGGCCCTTATTTCGTGGGCTGAATGTGTTATTTCGGTGGCGTAGCCTCCGATTGTGTCAGAGAGTTCGGTATCGGGTATTTTGGCAGGGTCCGGACTGTTGTTACCGGTGTCCCCTTCCCATGCTACGGATGGCTTGAAGAGCCTTTCCAGAAATATGTTGGGAGGGACCGCGTTGCGTTTTGCGCCGATGCGGGCGAGGATATCCGCCGCCTGATTGTTTTCCCGAGCCACATGGTGAAATTCGAGCCCCTCGAACCGAGCTGACATTTTTAGGACGGCATTGCGATAAGCTTCGATTTTCGGGTCCTTGGCATCAAAGTCTCCATTTATTTGGGATATTGCAAGGTTCGAATCCCCGCGCACCTCTAGGCGTTGAATGCCCATGGATACTGCCATCCGGAGACCATGTAGAAGGGCCTCATATTCGGCTGCGTTGTTGGAGTCCGTATACATTATCTGTAGTACATATTGAACGGTCTCCTGTGGGGGACGTCAAAACGATGCCAGCCCCCAGACCAGCCAACATTTTGGAGCCGTCGAAGTGCATGATCCTGTTTGAATATGTGTCGTACCCTTTAGGGAGTTCGGCTTCCGTCCACTCAGCGACGAAGTCAGCCAAAACTTGCGACTTAATAGCTCGCCGTGGCTTGTAAGTTATGTCGAACGGGAGGAGCTCAATGGCCCATTTGGCAATCCGGCCCATCGCATCGCGGTTGTTTATAATATTGTTAAGTGGTACTTCTGAGGCTACCGTTATCGAACACTCTTGAAAGTAGTGTCGCAGCTTCCGGGATGCCATAAATACCGCGTACGCTATCTTTTGATAATGCGGGTACCGTGATTTGCATGGGGTAAGGACAGTGGACACATAGTAAACCGGCTTTTGAAGGGGGAATTTGTGTCCGTCCACTTCTCGCTCGACGACGAGCACTGCGCTTACTACTTGATGAGTTGCCGCAATGTATAATAGCATTGGTTCGCCAATGTTTGGCGTGGCCAGGACTGGGTTTGTTGCCAATATGGCTTTTATTTTGTTGAGTCCGGCCGTGGTGGCATCCATCCACTCGAAGTGTTCGGTGCGCCGAAGGAGGCGATAAAGGGGTAATGCCTTTTCTCCCAAGCGGGAGATAAAGCGGCTTAGAGCCGCCACGCATCCAGTCAATTTTTGTATTTGTTTGAGGTCTGTTGGGGTAGCCAACTGTGACAACGCTCGGATTTTGACCGGATTAGCTTCAATACCTCTACTGGAGACAATGAATCCCAGGAGCTTTCCGGCTGGTACGCCGAAAACGCATTTTTCCGGATTGAGCTTGATGCCATATGTTCGGAGGTTGTCGAATGTGAGCCTCCAGTCGTCTACTAGAGTTTCGACATGCTTGGTTTTAACGACCACATCGTCTACCTATGCCTCCACTGTTTTGCCGATCTGGTTTGCCAGATATGTCTGAATCATGCGCTGATATGTTGCGCCGGCGTTTTTGAGCCCGAAGGGCATTGTGTTGAAGAAGAATGGGCCGTATGGTGTGATAAATGCCGTTGCGGCTTGGTCTGGCTCTGCCATTTTAATTTGATGGTAGCCGGAGTATGCGTCGAGGAAACATAATGAATCATGTCCTGCGTAGCGTCGATGATTTGATCGATGCAGGGGAAGGGGAAGGGATCCTTTGGGCAGGCCTTATTAAGGTCCTTAAAATCGACGCACAAGCACCAGGATTTGTCCTTCTTTGGTACCATCACCAGGTTTGCTAGCCAGTCTGGATGTTTTATGTCTCTAATGAATCCGGCCTCCAATAGCTTGGCTAGTTCCTCTCCCATGGCTTGTCTCTTAGGTTCGGAGAAACGTCGAAAAGCCTGGTTGACTGGCTTGAATCCTTTTAGGATATTTAGGCTGTGCTCAGCCAGCCTACATGGGATTCCTGGCATGTCTGAAGGGTGTCAGGCAAAAATGTCCCAGTTCTCGCGTAGGAACTCTCGCAGTGCGGTGTCGACATCAGGGTTTAATTGTGCCCCGATGGAAGTTGTTTTTGTAGGGTCCGTTGGATGGACTTGGAGTTTGACTATTTCATCTGCCGGTTTAAAGGAGGTGGACTTGGATCTTTTATCGAGTATCATGTCGTCCCTGTTCACCATGGAGCGCAGCGCAGTTAGTTCCTCGGCCGCTAGGGCTTCGGATAGTGCCTCAAGGGCCAGTGCAGCTGTCTTATTTTCGGCGCGGAGTGCTATGTCCGGATCACTAGAAAGAGTGATGATTCCGTTGGGCCCGGGCATTTTGAGCTTCATGTACCCGTAATGGGGTATGGCTTGGAAGATTGTAAACGCCTCCTGCCCTAATAGAGTGTGGTATCTGCTGCTGAACGGGGCCGCTTGGAATGTAATTTCTTCGAACCTGTAATTATCCGGCGTGCCGAATACCATGTCTAGTGTGATTTTCCCAGCACAACGTGCTTCTCGACTGGGGATGATTCCTCTAAAGGTTGTGCTACTTTGCTCAATGTGGCTCCAGTCTATTTCCATCTTTTGAAGAGTTTCCTCATAGATGAGGTTTAATCCGCCGCCGCCGTCCATCAGTACCTTGGTGAGTCGAAAGCCATCCATGATTGCGACTGGTGCTCGGGTTGTTCGGAATTTAGGTTTGTCACTGGCATTGAAGGTAATAGCCGTGTCACTCCAAGGATTTATTTCTGCTATGTGGCAGATTTCGGCCATGCTGCGGAGTGTTCGCTTGCGTCTATTATTTGACACGAAGGTCTCAAAGACCATTAACACCATATTGTTGTCCACGGGATGGTGCTCTGTGGTATTTTGGAGGAGTAGATCCTCACCACTTTTGGCCACCTGCCGGAGTATCCAACATGCTCTAAGGATGTGCGTTGGTATTGCATCCGCTGTACTATGAATTTTGCAGGGTCCGTTGAGCCATCCCTCCAGTACGGTTCCTTGCCCCGTGGAGGGCTTTTGCTTTTTGGTAGTTAACCCAGGTGTATTCTTATAATGCACCCTTTTATTTCGGACTGGGTTTGTATTCAGGGCCGGATTATCCCAAAATTTTATTTCGGTTTTCCAGGTGCTTTCCATCGCACAATACTTTTGTACTATGGACACCAAGTCGGCAAAGCGTGTAATTTTGCGGCGACTTATGGCGTTGAGGATTCCCTTGTCCGTGCAATTATTGCAGAAGAATGAAATTGCATCTTCCTCGCGGCAGTCCTTTATCATGTTCATGACCAGGAGGAATCTGGCCCAGTAATGGTGTACTGTTTCTTCGGGCTCTTGCCTAATTTGGGATAGATCGCGTATGTTTGGGTGGGTGGGTGGAATTGAATCCGAATCCTCATCCAATCTGAGACTCAGGGGCCAAGGAGTTTCCGAACTCGGAAGTTTGGATTCTTGGATGTTTTCCGATAAATCTAGCCCGCTGCCTGATTCTAGGTTCAGGCCTTGAGTGACGTCCTCCCCTCCGCGGGTATCCGGCTTGGAGGGATTGGGAATCCGGACATAGCTAGTCCTTAAGATAGATGAAGGGTTGCCGCATTGTTCCTCCACCACTGCAATGTGATGGGTGACCTGGGGAGAGTTGATCTCTCTCACATCGGGTTTAGGCCCAATCTGATCGTAGTCTGTAGCGACTCCCAGGGCGGCGATGCGATCCAAGAGCTCGTTCAGGGAAGAGAGCTCCATTGGATCTAACTGCTCGGCGAGTTCCAAGTTGACATGAAGATTGCTTTTGATGACCCGAGAAGTCATCATCGGCGTAGCGGTCGAACAGGCGGTCATAAGAAAACCACCTAGCCGGAGAGTTTGGCCGATAGCCAAAGCTCCCTCAGCAACAGTGCCGTCTTTAAAGACGGGATGAGACATCCTTCCTAATGGCGACGGCATAGCGGAACTCTCAATGAAAGCACCAATGTCGGTGTCAAAACCGGCGGATCTCGGGTAGGGGGTCCCGAACTGTGCGTCTAGGCCGGATGGTAACAGGAGGCAGGGGACACGATGTTTTACCCAGGTTCGGGACCTCTTGATGGAGGTAAAACCCTACGTCCTGCTTGATTAATATTGATGACATGTGTAGTACAAGAGTAGATCTACCACGAGATCTGAGAGGCTAAACCCTAGAAGCTAGCCTATGGTATGATTGTATGTTGTGGTTGTTGTCCTACGGACTAAAACCCTTCGGTTTATATAGACACCGGAGAGGGTTAGGGTTACACAAGGTCGGTTACAAAGGAGGAGATATCCATATCCGTATTGCCTAGCTTGCCTTCCACGCCAAGTAGAGTCCCATCCGGACACGAGACGAAGTCTTCAATCTTGTATCTTCATAGTCTAACAGTCTGGCTATCCGGAGACCCCCTAATCCAGGACTCCCTCAAGTGGTGCACCGGGTGCATGTGGGAGCGTTGGATTGCGAAACAGACAACAGGGAAAATGCTCGGATGCATGAGACGAACATGTATGCAAATGAGATGCACATGATGACATGATATGAAATGTGTGACATGAAAAAAATGGAAAACGAAGACAAAAACCCAACCACGAAGGGAATATCATATCACATAGCCGAAAATGGCAAGAGTCGGAGTTACAAATATGGAAAGTTACATTCGGGGCGTTACACCAGGCCTCTCATGTCTTTTGTTTGCTAAAAGTGCCTCGATTGTCTTATGTTTACGTAATCATATAACACAGTTCACCATGAGGCCGATGTAGCAACATAAATCTTGGGATAAACAATGTCACTATTGGATTTGATGTGTGCCGATGTAGCAACAAGGATGTGTGCCAAACCAAACCAATAAATTGGAGAAGAAATACGAGGCTATATTAATCATGCATAAAAGAGTTCATAGAGAACCCAAATAAAATTCATGGATAGATCTGATCATAAACTCACAATTCATCATATCTCAACAAACACACTGCAAAAAAATTGCATCGGATAGAACTCCAAGAACATCAAGGAGAGCATTGTATTGAAGAACATAGAGAGAGAAGTAGCCATCTAGCTACTAACTATGGACCCGTAGGTCTGTAATAAACTATTCACGCATCATCGGAGGGGTGACAAGGTTGATGAAGAACCCCTCCATGATTGTTTCCCCCTCCAGCAGAGTGCCGAAAAGGCCTCTAGATAGGATCTCATGGTCTGGAACTTGCGGCAGCAAAAAAAGTATTTCGTGGACTCCTCCGAGGGTTTCGGGATTTATGGGTGTTTATAGAGGCGGAATTAGGTCAGACGGAGCCTCAGGAGCCCCACCACCCATCAGGGCCCGGCAACCCCCTGGGCCCGCCCTGGGGGTGGTGGGCCCATGCTCCCATGCCTGGTCTTCTCCCGAAGCTTCAAGTGTTCATTATGTCCAGAAAAAATCTCCAAAAAAATTTGTGGCATTTGGACTTCGTTTGGTACTGATATTCTGCGAAACCAAAAACAAGCAAAAAACAACAGCTGGCACTGGGCACTAGGTTAATAGCTTAGCCCCAAAAATGATATAAAGTTGCTTGCAAATGTATATAAAACATCCAAGATTGATACTTTAATAGCATGGAACAATAAAAAATAATAGATGCGTTGGAGACGTATCAATCTCCTCCTAGGAGGTCTTGATCTCCAAAGGAGTGGTAGATGACCAAAGCCCTCTAAAATATCTCAGTATACTTTGCTAACCATAACTAGGAGGACCTGGGGGTCTATATACAGTGTGCCACATGATAGGAGAGGAGGAGAGGGGATACATGGGCGTCTGGCCCGGTTAGGCATGCATAGGTGCCGGATGTCTGGGGCTTCGCAGGTCGCCGAATGTCCAGGGTCGGGGCCGAATGTTCGGCCTGGCCGCTGGTCACGGTACTGGTGTCCGGGAGCCGGATTTCACGAGCTCAGCCGGATATCTCTGGGGCTTTTAGGCCAGATGTCCGGGCCAGAGCCGGATGTCAGGCTCCTGGAGCTTCGCAGCGGCTTCCTTGCTGTTGTTGCTCTTGTCTTCAGGTGCCAGATGTTCGGGCCATGGGCCGGATGTCCGGTCGCTGTAGACTTCCAGCGGTTCCTTCCGTCGTGCTCCTTTGCGCGCCTTCCTGGGGCTTGGTCTTCATTTCGAGTGTTTCCGAGGAGGCCTTCTTCGTACCTAAGCACACATAGCATTTTCGATTGAGGTAGTAGCCATGTTTCATGTGGTTCATACGGAAGCTCATTAAAAAGAGATGTCACCTCGGTCTCGATAGCTTTTGCACGTGCTCGTGTTGTCGGTCCACTTGGCACTTGGGGAGACGAAGGTAGGTCCATGGGGATGATCGTGGGATGCTCCGCATCAAACACTTTCCGAGATAGCTGGAGAGCATCTTTATGATCACCCAGTTACGAAGTGACTTCTGATACACACAAAGTATTCTTCTGGTATTAGGGAGTGGCACGATTTCATGGTCTAAGAAACATATACTTGACATGACTAAAGTTGTAGCAATTAAACTAAGTGATATGATCTGATGCTAAGCTTATGGTTGGGTATGTCCATGACATCATTCTTCTAATGATGTGATCCCATTATTAAATGACAACTCATGTCTATGGTCAGAAAATCTTAACCATCTTTAATCAACGAGCTAGTCTAGTAGAGGCTCAATAGGAACACGGTGTTTGTTTATTCATCCACACATGTATTTAAGTTTTCGGTCAATACAATTCTAACATGGATAATAAACATTTATCATGAACAACAAAATATGATAATAACATATTTATTATTGCCTTTAGGGCGCATTTCCAACACCTCTCCCATCACTTCCCCAGCTAGAGACGCTGGCGGAGAAGCTCCAGGATCAAGCCGGCCCTGAGCTCACAAAGCTACTTTTTGCCTCTCTCAAAAGTAGTTGATGCAGTGTCCACGAGTAACCCCTCTTCGGTGTCCGCATGCACTGAAGAATTGGCGTGGTGATCACAACAAGTCAAGAATAGGTAATATATTTATTATTGCCTCTAGGGCGTATTTCCAACACCTCTTCCATCACTTCCCCAGCCAGCGACGCTGGCGGCGAAGCTCCGGGATCAGGCCGGCCCTTAGCTCACAAAGCTACTTTTTGCCTCTCTTAAAAGTAGCCGGTGCAGTACCCTCATCAGTGTCCGCGTGCACTGAAGAACTGGCGTGGTGATCACAACAAGTCAGGAATAGGGGCACCGACATGGCCGAGCGAACAGAGAAGGAACCACGGAGAAGGTCAAAAGAAAAAGACAAGAAGGAAGCTGAGAGGAAATGGTGTGTTCTACCTCCATAATGCATAACATCATATCTTGATACATAGTTACTCAATTTATTACTATGCATCTTACTTCATACGGTATCATACAATGATATTTAAATGTGTGCCATCTCATCAAAAATACTTAGTTGGCATATATAATACTTTCTCTATTCACTTTTATAAGACGTTTTAGAAAATTCTAACAATGCCCAAAATAGTTCAAATCTGGCTGTCCAAAACATCTTATAAAAACGAACGGATGGAGTACTAGTTTCTATGACATTTTCGTTCTGATTAGCCTAGGACGAGGCGAAATCACATTCTCTGATGGGCAAGCAAATATCGGGGAGAGAAGTGCATATTACACCCCCAACTCTAGCCTTAGTCTAATATACACCCCTCAACTTCAATACCGTCTAAAATACACCCCCAACTCTCAAAACCGGCTAGAATTCAACCCTCCCCTCCCTGTGGACCGGTTTTGACCCAGTTTAACCGGTTTTGACTAAGTGAACAGTAAAAAATAAAAACTTAAAAAACAGAAATACTTTTTTTGAAAAAATTTAAAAAAGTTTCAAGTTTTTTCACCGCGTGAACAGTAAATTAAAAAAAATCACCTTTTCAGCATGTTTGGACACGTGAGTAAATTTGAGATGTCCGTAAATTCGAAAAAAATTCAAAATTTTCAGCATGGTGAACAGTAATTCGGGAAAAAATCCAAAAAAAATCACCACGCGCTCAAACATCATCCATGCAAAAAAAAAGGGTTTTTTACAAAAAATCAATTTTACTGTTCACCAAGCTGAAATTTTGAAAAAAAATCGAATTTACGGACATCTCGAATTTACTCAGGTGTCCAAACATGCTGAAGCATGAAAAGGTGATTTTTTTTTAAATTTACTGTTCACACGGTGAAAAAAACTTGGAACTTTTTTGAATTTTTTCAAAAAAAGTATTTATGGTTTTTAAAATTTCATTTTTACTATTCACTCAGTCAAAACCGGTCAAACTGGGTCAAAACCGGGCAACAGGGAGGGGATGGTTGAATTATGGCCAGTTTTGAGAGTTGGGGGATGTATATTAGATGGTATTGAAGTTGGGGGGTGTATATTAGACTAGGGCTAGAATTTGGGGGGGTGTAATATGCACTTCTCTCAATATCGGGCGTATGTTACAGTACAGGTACAGGTTTCACCTATCCTCCTCCGGTGTGCACCAGGGAGCTCTGCTCACCGTCGTCGACCAGGACTCCCTATGGCCGTAGGGGAGGGGAGATGTGCGGCCGCTGTCCCCGGCGCGTGCAGCGAGGAGGAAGGGAAGAGCCGCCGCGCCGTTGCTGGCGTCGACGGCGACGACGACGTGCGGCTCTTGAGAGACCAGGGTGGTGTTGCCGGCGACGCCGACGCTGCCGATGAAGATGGCGGCAGTCTCTCCCTAGCGGTCCTCCCGGCAGAGGCAGACCCGAACGTCCTCCTCGCGGCCGGCTGCTGCTGCTGCTGCTGCTCCGGCGTCGTCGGCTCTGACAACATCCCCTGTCTTCGCGACGAAGACTTGCGCAAGCTCCTGTCCGGTGACTGTCACACAGGAGGGGGAATTTCAAGATTGGGAACAGGTGGCAAACGTCAAACTGAAACTATGTCTAATTTCCTTAGTTTTAAAAGGAATAACGATTTCATTTTTGGAAGATATGGAATTGGCAAGCAATGAAATAAATACCGCTAAACAGTAGTACTAGCACTAGATCACTATTCACGTAGATTTTTTATATCCTCAAAATGCGATTAAATTATATTCCGGCATTTAACAGGTTCTTTTAGATTTTCCCCAAATTTTATAAATGTGGATTCCATGGGGTTTGCACGGAGATGGTACTCCCTCCGTTTTTATTTAGTTCGCATATTAGCTTTGGTCAAAGTCAAGTTTTACAAACTTTGACCAAGTTTATATACAAAAATATTAAGATATACAATAACAAATCAACAACATTACATTTATTATTAAATGTACTTTCACATCGTATAGATTTATTATGATAAATGTCTATATTGTTTTCTATAAACTTGGTCAAACTTTATGAAGTTTGGCTTCAGTCAACTCTAATATGCAGAGTAAATAAAAACACAGGGAGTACTAGTTTTCAGCTGATAGTTAAAATATTAGTCTTCAGGCAAACTTTCACTGTTGAGACAGGTTGTTTTGAAGAAAATTGGTGAGATAAGGTAATAAACTATAACCTCCAATTTTGGTGAAAGCCCTTTCAGCATTGCCAGCTTCCTCTCAAATGAGTTGCCCAGCATCTACATGCAACAAATACAGAAACTAGTCATTAGATTGATCTTGAATTGATCCAGTGTGCAGCCTAATTTTATGAGATATGTGAACAACTAAAAAATGAAGCCGGCATTGATGTGCACTTCAGTAGCACTTACAGCTGCAGCTTGTTTTGAGCTATCCCAGTTGAAGAAGCTGGTGAAAAATGCAGGTTCATCGCCTTCCGCGACAGCATACACGGTTGTGTCAGTGATCGACCGTGGTCCATCCCAAGCAATGCCTGCCTGAAGGAACATCTGCAGGTAATAGAGAAGCACACTGAGTTTTGTGATTTCCCTGTCGCACAATCACAAGTTGGAAACACTAGGACCTTGCCGAAGTCGAGGGCGTGCTCCTTGGACGTGACACCTGAGTGAAGTCCAACCCAGACGAAGATTTGTTCGCCGCAGTCCAGTATCAACGTCTCCTCAGTTGCCAGGTCATCCTGCGAGAAGCTGAATACCTCCTTTGCCTGGAAGAATGGAATACCAGAAGAAATTATTCAACCTTTTCAACAGAAATCAACAAGGTACGAGTCGGATGTATCCTTCATTTCCTGTGGTTCATTGTAACATAGCACTAACCTTGAACAGACCTGAAAACAATCATATAGCAGGGTCAGAACTGATCTTATGCGCAGAGGCTATTGGAAGGAAAAATATACAACACTATTGCACGCACATTGTTGAAAAGTACACGTATACAGATGTGGATCTGTTGGCCAACCCTTGACACACTTTTCTTTGGAGTATTCTGATCTTCCTCCTAATGTTGTCCAGAAACGGTCAGGTTCAGAACCTTCTCTTACTAACAATGATTGCTTCAGTGGCTGCAAAATAGCACTAAATATAGTCCATAAGGTGAATACATTACAATCTATAGAAATATTGTAATAAGACACAAAGGGGTTTGTTTGCAGTGTTATCCTTACACACAACTTATCCATCATTCTATCAAGTAGAACATGGTCACTGGGTGAAGAAAGACTTCCTAGCCATGTAAAGAAAGAAGCGCCGTCTTGCAAAATGTAACAGTGTGACAAATTAAGCGAACTTGCAGCCTGCAATTCAGTAAGTAATCCAGTAACCATAGGATGATTTAGAACAACAGAGGATTAAATGATATTTAAGTGTGATTTGGCGTAAAAGGCTAACTCTGAATATGCATTTGTATTATGGTTTTGCCCTAACTCACCAGATGAACCTGAATGGCTTGTATGCAATCAGGTCTCAGCCCTTGAACCCGGAATAATGCGGCCCCATCTTTCTGGTACAGTTCAGTTCTATTGCTTTTCTGCAGAATAGAGTTCTTATATGCAGTACTCCTGCCACCCTGCAAACGAAGATGAGAAACTCCAGCATTCATATCCAAGTATGCATCCCTTCATTAACATCCAAGTACATGAACCACGCATCATGAGAAGTATACCTTGAATATGATCAGTGACTTGAATACTAGGAAAAACAACTCTGGTTCTCTGCCCTCAAGCACTTGCCCCTGAAATTGCACTTCGCAATTGAGTGATACTTGAATAGCATGGCAAAGACTCTGGTTTTATTTTTTGTCAACGCCAGGATTTAGAGTGGGACTAAGGAGTGAATTAGCTCACCACAACTGCACGTCCTTTGACTGAATCAGCCATGCTTGGCATCAATGAAACTGTGGCAACTCTATCTTCCTGCAGCCAAATTCACAAACTAATTTAAGTAACATGCAAACTACTGACAACATGCTATATGCGTAAACAGAACCAAACACTATCTCAGTAGCATGGCTGCAGCTGACCATGTTAATGGCTTTAATTTCTGATTAGTGGAAGTGTTCCTTAGCAAGGGAAAATATGAAAAAGTGCCTTTGATTTACACAAGACTAGCAAAGAGTAAACCTGTACACTATCTTGTCCAAACCAAGCAAGGAACAGATGATAATCTTTTCCATCTTCAGCGTAGCTGTACTGTATGATATAGCAATCTCCGTTGTAAAGTTGCTCCAGCTCCTCGGTGCAAAGGAGTGTTACACAACCACGGTCCACCAGCCAGACCTGTGGTATATCCTATTTTGTTAAAAGACGGATTCACGTATGCATCACATCTAGGCAATGAATTTTACCTTCAGACAACCATTACTACTGATGAGCTGCCGAGGTTTATCATCTGGAATTTCTGCAACATCATATCCCTGATGCTTGAAAATTGCTGCAACATAATTCTGCATTAGACCTTGCCATGATATTCGCAGATTTAATGAAACCAATAGTTACAGAAAATTACTATGGTCCTCACACCTGCCACTTTCTCCCGCCCTGCCTCGTACAACTTCTGCACAACATTCTTAGGCCAATGCTGAAAATGCAGCTTAAAATCGACAATTTCATGACCTTCAGTCATTATAACAGTGCGGCCAATTGATGATCTGTCTTGTAAGTGTACGTACTCCTACAAAAATAAGAATTTGTTTCAAGCTTATGGAAAGACTTAAGTAGATAGCACTAATCAAACATGTTAGCAGCCCTCGTCTGTTTCTTCTATGGTTGTAACTCATCTGAACTATATTTTTTCTGAAGATAACAAATATCTGCATATGAGCATATTAAGAAAACAATTGTGGTTCTGGTAGGAACTTTCCTACCAAGTTAGCCTACAAAATAACTAGCAGATATGCAATGATAGCAAAAAGGAAAATAATCAGGTATCCTTATGCTTACCTCTAATGCGGTAGCAGATGTCTTCTTCTCTGAAACTAGTGTTGTCATCCCTATCCACAAGAATATTTCAGCTCCACAGTCCAGTATGTAACTTCTGTCGGACTTCAGCATTTCTCTTTCTAAAACATGTGTCTCCATGGGAACAAGGATTCTCTTGTTAATCCTACATACAGGAAAGTTTACAAATATAGTTTTACATACTAACTCAAGGTTACTAATGGAGTCTGAATTAAGCGGGGGAAGTCACCAAAAAAGTTTCTTGGGTGAGGTAGTCATCGGTCCCCCATTGGCTGCGTCTGGTACATCACGAGGAATAGGCGCATAGCCTCCAAAGAGGTTCCAAAACTCACCAGCATCTGAATCACCAGCAAGCTTTCCATCCTCTATACAATCAGTAACAAACAAAAATAAAAACCTAAGAATATTCTATCCTTGCTAATGGAAGATGTAATTTCATTCAACACTACCTATTATCCCGATCTCACATCTGCCGCAGTGTCGGTTTTCTCTCAGATGCTTTATGACATCTAGTGCCATAGCCCTTGTTTGTATGCAAGAATGACAACCGCTGAAAAGGAAAATCTTGGATGGTGTGTCCACTATAAATGCCGCCTTATGATCCAGAGAGGACCGCGAAAATGGAACCTACAAACATCATCAGAGTTGTCAGTCGTTAGTAGTCTTACATTGACTCACTAAGATGTGCTGAAAATTCTTTGGTTTAGCAATTTTTACTTCTCTTAGACGAGCTACATGCTCTCCTTCGCACCGAAACATCGTGGTCCCGTCGCATTCATCCCCAGATCTTCTCCAGTGCGAAGAGAAGCTACCTTGTACAGGGATGATGCATGGTTTGAAGTATGACAAGAACTTGTCGGATTCTTCGCCTTGTGTTTCCCTGTACTGGATCGCGTGAGAGCCCAGCGCCGCATCCAACTCAACGGCCTTGTCAGAGGCCATCAAACAATCTTCCTAGGTGACCACAATGCAGGATGGACAGCAGGACACAAAGTAAGTCATAAGCAAAAGGCATTTTTAAGAAAAGAGTGACAAGAGGGCCCAATTAATTGATGTGGTCGTAACACGCACACCTCTTTGGCCTCCTCCCCTATCCAGTAATGCACATTATGCCTTCGAGTTCCGCTCTTGACTTCAGCTGTCTGAAACATTGTACAACATTTGAAATTACTCAGTGATGTAAATAGGCTAATAAAATGTACGATTTTACAGCTGAAACAGCCTACCCTGGAGAAGGACTTACATGGAGTATGATATAGCAGTTCCCAGTGTAGAACTTGCCATGGAAGGATTTTGCAATTGGGACTACATTGGTGCCCATAATACACCAGATATCCAGCCCTCTGGAATATTATATTGATTTAAAGTTAAAATTTTAATAAAAAATTGTACAGCCTAAGCTAGATTTATACTGCCTAACATTTACAGCACTGAGGTAAAATGAAGAATAATATTGCTTGACGCACAAAACTTTTGAAGCCACGAAATTTATTTCCACATTCCCTCCCTGATTAGAGAGTTCCAAGCAATTATCTTTGCTTATACAAATCTTAAGTAGTAACAGAGCAGCGTTATTGCAGTGCTGCTGCTCCCCGGTAAAAAAGAAAAATTAACAGTGGCATTTTCTGAAGCGAAAGGGTAAAATTAGATGAGAGGGGGGAAGTGAATGAATCAGGGAGGCATATTCAAATGCTGATCCAAGCTTTGCCCGGAATCTAGTTCGAGAGAACAACTGAAAAAAAAGAAAAAGAACAGCAAAGAGGGCGAGGGGTTAGGGAGCAGGAGGAGGGGACGTACGGCTTGTCGCCGACGCCGAGGAACTCGTCGTCGACGCCCTTCATTGTCGACATGGCCCCTCGGAAGGACTGCAGCAAGAGGAGGCAATGCGAGCTCGCCCCCACCAAACAAGTGAGCAGAGCAGGGGAGGAAGAAGATGAAGAAAAGAAGAAAAGGAAAGGTGAGCAAGCAGCTGGTAGTGAAGTTTGGTGGAGCTGCAGAGGCTAAACAATTACGCACTTTCCCCTCCAGCGGGCTCCACCAGAGCCGAGAAAGGTAATGGAGAGAGAAATCGAGGGCGCGTCCATTGCTTTGCCTTGAAGGGCGTGACGTGCGAATTTACCGTGCTGTCTGACTCGCACTCCCCGTGTTGTAGGGGCATCTCCGCAATCAACAATTGTGTCACTTAGGGTGTGTTTGGTTGCCGTGCGCTACAATACCCGCATTATATACACTTCTCCACCCAATTTGTCTATGCAAATGCAGCCTCAGATGCACCATATGCATGTTGTTTGGTTGCCTGCATGGTACGAACCACACTACCTGGTGTTTGGTTGTCTGCATGTTAGTGGATAAACACAAGACATGGTGTTTGGTTGTATGCAACGTCTGGTGTGTGGTAACCTCTTCGGCTAGTTGATGAGGTTACCACCACACTTCGGCATCACACATCATAAGCACAACAGAGTATAAACAGAGCATTAACTAGCATAATTCAGATAGAGAAAAATTCAGCATAGGTCACAAAACTTGAGCAAGCTGACACTTAAGTACCACTACAAAATATCCGAACTACAGTCCATATACTTACGCAGAGGATTCACTTTGGTCCGTATATACGAATTGAGCTACGTATTCGCTGACTTGGCCGAGTCAGCCGTTGCCAGCTAAGCTTTGACCGCCACATGTGCAGCACCTGGTCCGGGGGAGGGGGGGTTAATACTAGTAGTTCCGTTTTTTTTTTTTGCAAATGCGCCAACACCTGGTCATTAAACGCCCCGCACCTGGTCGGACCGCACCCGGTCGCACCCACCCTCTCTGCTCCCGCACCCTCTCTGCTCCTGCACCCTCTCGGCTCGTCGTCGCTGCCGAGGTAGTGCGTTTGCTCGTCGGCATCGACAACGGCTCCATGAGCACGTCGTCGGACGCTGAGTCGCCGCCGTCCGCGCCGTTCTGGAGGGGCCTGCGCGACGTGCCTCTTGCTCCTTCGCGTCGTCGTGATGATGCCTCGCCGCCCCTGTACGGTACGTCGCCGTTGCCAGCAGCTCCGTTGATCGATCTGTGCAATTTAGCTCCCGTAAAGAGTTCCTGGCCGCATCAATTGCGCGTACGAGCTAGGGTTTGGCCGTTCGTTCAACTCTTTGACGGATTGGGTGTGGGGTGGTAGGGTTTTAGCAGTTTCTTGAAGATCTTTGTGGCAGGCCAAAACTAGGGCTGTGTCATGGGGGGTTTGCAGTAGATGGCCATGTTTGCAGAGATCTGGAGTGGTTAAGGTTCTTTCTCCCCCCAATTTTTCATCGGTCCAGGGGTCTAGGGTTTAAGCAGTAAAGTTTGCTTTTAGTGTCAGAGTGTTAATTGGAGCAAAAATTGTTGTAATTTGCAATTACATTGTGTCAGATTTACCAAAGATGGTTGCTTTTCGACCTGTAAGATCATACATTTGTTAATTGGAGCCATGAATCTCTGTTTTTCTTTCTGAAAAGGTAAAAAAGTCTGAATGTCTGAACTGTAGTCTAAAATGTCTGAACCTCTCTGTAGTCTGAAATGTCTGAACTTTTTCAACTTGATTATTTTGGAGGACCCTTAAGCAACCACTTCCCTGTTGAGGTCATACATGGTGGGTACTTTCTGTGTGCTGGCAAGCATAGGGATTAACACAAAGGTCATTCCATTTGGTATGATTACTGTGACATAGATAATTGGACACCTAATGTTGTTGCCAGTCTAGTGGAGGAAATTGGATATGAGTTTGAGGGCAGGATCAGGGCTTATTGGTGTGTTCCTGGATTGACAGTGTATAAGAATGGATTAAGAGAGATCAAGATAGGGGACAACACTATGACAGAAAACATGAAGGATTGTGTTCTAAATGGCAACCACTTCCAACAGATATTTCTTGATCATGATGAGAGCATGAGATCATATGTTTCTGTTGTTCAAGTCCACTCTGATGATGAGGATCCTCCAATTGTCAGGTTCAGTGGCATTAGGCCAAAGAAGGAGAATGCACACTAGCAGCAAGCAGAGCAGACACAACAGCAGCAAGAGGAGCAGGCTCAGCTCACCCTAGTGGAACAGGAGCAGGCTGAGCTCCCTCAAGTGGAACAGGAGCTGCCTCAACATGATCAAGAGCATGAGCATGATCAAGAGCATGAGCAAGATGAAGCAGAGTCAGAAAGTGCAGCAGAGTCAGAAGAAGATGATTTCATACCAAGTCCACCCCAGCCTGGAACTACTTACCTTTCATCTCAGTTTGAGTTTAGGGCAAGGAAATCCTGTAGGTTTTTGAACATGGATGCAGCAGACACAGTTGGTTGTTCAGTAGTGCAGGATTCAGATGAAGATTACATTCCACAAAATTGTTGATTCAGACATTGATCTGCAGGATGATGATGACTTGTTTGACAAATATGTTGATTGTGAGAAGGGCAAAGGACCAGCAGTCCAAGAAGAAGTTGATGATCCTACTAAAGATGTGGATATTTGTCTGCCATCCTCTGATGAAGATAAGGTGAAGCTGAATTTCAAAAGTTTTAGAGAGGAAGACCTGACTAAACCACAGTTTCAAGTTGGCCAGACCTTTGGATCTGTTGAGTTCCTGAGGAAAGCTATCAAAGAGTACAGCTACCAGGATAGAGTTGACATTAAATGCCCTAGAAATGATAGGAAAAGGCTGAATGCCATTTGTGAAGATGGGTGCCCTTGGACCTTGTCTGCATCATTTGATGGGAGAATCAACTGCTTCATGATCAAGAAATACAACCCAAGGCATACATGCATAAAGAAATGGTGTGTTAAGTCATTCACTGCTCCTTTTATGGCTGGAAAATATCTTGATTCTTTCAGAGCAGATGAAAACATGAATATGAATTTTTTTGCAAGGGTGGTTCAGAAAGATTGGAACATGACAGCAACAAGAAGCAAGCTTAGAAGGGCTAAGAGGTTAGTGAAAAAAGTTATTGAAGGAGATGAGTTGGAGCAGTACAACGGCATGTGGGATTATGCACAAGAATTCAGAAGATCAAACCCAGGGAGTTCTTTCTATGTGGGTGTCAGTAATGGCATATTTGCAAGTTGTTATTTCTCTCTGGATGCCTGCAAAAGGGGTTTCATGCAAGCTTGTAGGCCTGTCATTTGTTTGGATGGATGCCACCTGAAGACAAAGTATGGAGGTGTTATGTTATATGCTGTTGGCATGGATCCTAATGACTGCATTTACCCTAGAGCTTTTGCAGTTGTTGAGGTAGAGAACACTGACACATGGAAATGGTTTCTGTCAAATCTGAAGAGTGACTTGGGAATTGTAAACATGGACCCATGGACTATAATGTCAGACAAGCAAAAGGGCCTGATCAAGGGAGTGAGGCAACACTTTCCTGATGCAGAGCACAGACACTGTGTTAGGCATATATGGCAGAATTTTCAGCAAACACACAAAGGAGATGTTCTTAAAAACTAGTTATGGAAGTGTGCAAGGAGCACAACACCTGAACTGTGGGCTGCAAGCATGGAGGAAATGAAGGTCATAAGCCTAGAAGCATACAAGTGGCTTGAGCAGCTACCACCCAACACTTGGGTTAGGGCTTCCAAAGAGAATTGGTCAAGTGTGATATCCTTCTGAACAACAACTGTGAGGTTTTCAACAAATATATTCTTGAGGCTAGGGAGATGCATCTCAGATCAATGATTGACAAGATCAAAACACAGCTCATGGTCAGGTTCTACAACAAAAGAAAAGAGGCAGAGGCCTGGCCTGGCCTGGCTCAATATGCCCAAAAATTAGGAAAAGAATTGAGAAGAACATAGAGCTGTCAGCTACATGCATGGTTTCAGGGGCTGGTGATGGCATCTTTCAGGTTGACAACAGGAACATGACATACATTGTTGACATGAAGGAAGAGAGCTGTACATGCAAAAAGTGGGATCTTAGTGGAGTTCCATGTCACCATGCAATTGCATGCTGCAGACATGAGAGGATTGATCCTGAGAGTTTGGTGCACTCCTGTTACAGTATAGAAGCATTCAAGCTAGTATACAAACCCATTATCAAGCCTTGCAGAGATAGGAGTGAGTGGCAGAAGATGAATGGCTGTGAGATCAAGCCACCTGTCTATGAAAAAAAAGTAGGGAGGCCTTTAAACAAGAGTAGGAGAAAGCAGCCTTATGAGATTGAAAAGAAAGATGGAACCAAGGTGATGAGCAGGCATGGAATGACAATAACATGTTCATACTGCCATGAAACATGCCACAATATCAAAGGATGTAATCAAAGAAAGGCTGACATTTTGCCAAATCTAGCAGAGAGAACAACAAGAAGGGTTCCAAGGGCCATTCTTGATGTTGTGTCAGATGATGAAATTGTTTTGGCACAAGAAGATGATGGCCAAGGTACACATGAGGAGGTTCAGGTCACACAAGAGGATGGTCAACTTACACAGGAGGAGGTCCATGTTGATGGCCAAGTTACACATGAGGAGGCCCATGTTGATGGCCATGATACACATGAGGAAGTCATTGTCACACAAGATGATGAGGTCATTGTCACACAAGATGATGGAGCAGATACACCAGTTGTTTTTCAGGCAAATTCTTCACTTTTGCCCCTTAATTTTGACCTCTTTTGTCCAGTCATTTTTGTTGTACTGATGTTATCATGTGATGTTTGTTTTGTACAGGTGCATGACTTTGGATTTATAATGCTTCATAGGATGCAACAATCCAGACCTGTTCCTAGAGAAGAAACTGAAACCATTTTGCCAGATTCTTCATTCATCTCAAATGCAGCCAGTTCTCACACTGCAGCACAGACAACAACAACTACAAATGAAGGCAACCTGACCATGAAGTTGCTGAAGATGAAGAGAGACAAAGAAAGACAGATGGCAGCCAGGAGAGATGCAGCACTTGAGGCCATGAATGAGATGGCAGAGAAGAAAGCAGAGGAGGCAGAAGCAAAAAGATAAGAAATTGCAAGAAGGAAAGCAGAGTCTTCACAAAGAAGAAAAAGAAGAGCAGCACAAGAGAAGAAAGCTCTGGAATCTGTAGCAAGGCAGGAAGCTGCAGCAGCAAGAAAAGCTGTATTGCAAGAAGAGAAGGAGGCCAGAGCCCTTGAAGGAACATCGAGAAGCAGCTCGATGTCAATGGGGCGGTGCTTGTCACCCTCCCTGGCGACCGGCGCCACCATCTGGACCTCCGGCTCGGGGATGACGGGCACCGCCACATTGACCTCCGGCTCATCGTCAGAGAGCACAATCACCTCCGGCTCCTCCCAGCCAGTCGACCAGGACGAGTCGGCGGCGTAGCCAGAGTCGTCCTCGGAGCCGGAGTCGTACTCTGAGTCGGATGAGATGTACTCGGAGACGTCGTCGCGCCCGAGGTAGTCGGGCTGGTAGTGGTCCCAGTAGGCAGTGTTGACAGGTGCGGGGACGGCCAGTTCGACGTTGTGGTGGACGTGCAACGGATCCGGCTGCCACGGCGCAGTGGCGGACCGGTACATCCACCACCGGGCTCGCTGCCTCGGGTCGTCGGAGCGCGTCTCCTGCATCGCGAAGCGGAGGACGAGTGCATAGTGGATACCATTGTGGTCGGCGCAGGTGCGGTCCAGCTCGTAGTCGGTCATGACCTTCAAGAGGCCATGCACGTGGTGACGCAGCATCGCACAGCTGGGGAACCACTTCCCGATCTCTGTCAGGTCCGTGCGCATGGCCTTGTCGTCGCCTGTGAGGTCATCGATGACCCTCTTCCAGGCAGGGCAGTTCTCCATGTCCGTGGCGGCGGTGTGGTGGTCGGCGGCGAGGGTTTTCTTGACGGCTGCGTGGGGGTTTGGTGCGGGGTAACCGAGGCGACGCGGTGGACTGAGTGGAGAGTGGAGCGGTGGGTGGGTGGGCTTAAAGAGCAGACAAATAAACGGAAGAGGCGTGAGCCATTGGGCCACTAGCAACTGCTAAATAGCTAGGTTAGTACCTGCCCTTGATTAAAGCACTACTACTTACCACACTGGCATTGCCACCAACATTCAATACCACAGGTCTTAGGTTTGAGACCTAGGCAAAACTCTTTTTTTGTAATTTTTTCTTTAAGAAAAATTTGGTACATGCATACAAATTCAATCATATAAAACAGCTACTGCAGACATATAAATTCAGGCAAATTCAGTCATATAAAACAGCAACTGCAGGCATATAAATTCAGGCAAATTCAGTCATATAAGACAAAGACAGTTGACTTCATTTTCTTATCTGAACCAACTTCAATTTCTTATCTTAACCCACTTCAATTTCTTATCTTAACCCAATTTAGTTACCATTTGACAAAAGTACAACTGACACAAATCCAGGAGGAAAGATACAAAGTGATTTTTTTACAATGACACAGATTCAATCAAATTCATTCAGCATGCCCTTCAGCTTCCTTATCTTCTTCTTGGTGGCCTCTTTGTGTTTGAATAGGTCACCAATCATGTACTCAAGCTTCCTTTTCTCATGCTTTAAGTCATCCCTCTCTTGAATCACTTGGTCCCTCTCCTGCACTACTTGGTTCCTCTCTTTCTCTGCTTTAACCCTGAATACCTGATGAATGTTGGTTACTGACTTGTCTGTCATCTTCTTCTTCTCAAGTTCTTCCTTTAGATTAGTTAGAGCAAGTTGTGTGCTGCCTGGTTGGCTCATTGCCTGCTCCTTCTCAGCCACCATCTTAACAAAATCAAGCTTGAAGTGCCTCAACTCATTCTCCATCTTCTTCTTCTCTTCAAGAACCTTCAAGTTTTCTTCAGCACTCACAACATTCTGTCCGAGCCTCTGTTTTTTCTCCTCTTCATACATGGTCCATATACTAGCTAGGCTCATCTTCAGAGCATCAGGCCACTCAGGGTCAACCCACTCAACATATCTGCATTTAGGTACCTCCTAACAATTTAGAACATACAAAAAAGAGATTCAGTTAACTGCCAGTCTTCAGTACTGTGCATGATGATGGAACTTAAAACATACTACAAATCACTTCATGATTAATAGTGCCAAATGCAAAAAAATTACTAACCTTCTGTGCACAAGCTAGAAACCTTCTGCCAGTATCAACAGATTCAAATGCCACATGCTTCTCACACAAAGATCCATGCCCACATCTAAAGCTAGGCAGATCTGTAGCCAAGCCACTCCATTCCTCACAGTATATTGTGGCAGGTGGCTAAACAAAAGAGAGACATTTGGAATCAATTGAGAGAGAAACCCTAGATGAGAAACCCTAGACTAGATTTGTGTGAGATTGAGGAGCACACTAACCTTGCTGGTCACAGAGTCATCTTCAGAAGAACTGGGAAGATCATCCCAGGACACCATGGTTGCTGCTAGCTAAAGATGAGAAGGGGATCTGTTGGTGCTATTGGACAGAGGAGAGAAGGGATCTGGTGGTGCACAAAATTGAAGATGAAAGATGAGGAAGAAGAAGGGGATCTGGTGGTGGTGGTGGACTGGTGGTGGACCAAAGCTACATGTAGAGTGCAAGTTGCTAGGTGGGTGTTTGCAGCAGGTGCAAGTACATGCTTGCTTTTGAGTTCAGTTGTGCTGAGAAAGGGGGCCTGGAATAACTTAGTTCATTTAGTACAGAAATTAGTTTGCAAAGTTAGTTCAGTTGTGACAGGAATTTCTGTCAGTAATTTGAAAGCAATGAGGTTAAGTACAATCCAGTTAACTTTGCAAACTTAATTCAGTTAACTATAAAAACTCAGTTAACTTTGCAAACTAAATTCAGTTAACTATAAAAATTCAGTGAACTGCAAACTAAATTTAGTTAACTATAAAAATTCAGTGAACTGCAAACTAAATTAAATTTGACAGAATTTGAATTAGGTAACTTTCTGTCAAGATTAGTTTAACTACACTTCTGGCATGAAATACATCTGTCAGTTTTTTCAAAGCAATTAGGTCAAGCATTTCAAAGCAAGTAGGTCAAGCAGGCTTCACATTACTGACATATTATCCATTACAACAAGCATTACAACTAAGACTTCATACTGAGCAAACAAAAGGAACCATTTTAGTATGCTCAGTTTACACACTTCACTTCACTTCACTTCACTTCTTCATAATTAAGGTGAAACACATCACACAAAGCACTATAACAAAACCAATCATCAGCTTTAGCAGCATCAAAATCTCTCTGCCTAATCCTAAAAGCATAACAATTTGCTTCTTGGTAGCATACTTATTCTCACTGGAGCTGCCATAATTATCTCTTCCAACCTTGCCTCTCCCAGCCATGACCCTTCCAGCTATGCCTCTACCTGCCATTGTTTCAGTCCTCTACCTCTCAAGCTCTTCCCTCCTGTCCTCAGCTGCACCAATTGCATCTACAGCAGCATCACCAACTAGACGCCTTGTTTCAACTAGATGTTGCACATATTCAAGCTCCCAGCGCCAGAAATCACAAGTGACGTGATTAATCAGTGGCAAAATTAGTTAACCATGTTAACCAACTCCACAAAATTATAGATTGAATGAATCAATGGCAACCTAGTTAACCAACTATTGTATTGCTCTAAACTACTGCATTAGTTAAACAACTGACTTTGCAACCTAAAACCAATTTAATCTGTGCTCTACTTCATTACTACAGTGAGTTGACACGGCATGAATCTACTGAACTTGCACTTACATGGTGGTTGACGCACTTGTAGAAGATCCATCCATCGTGCTCATCGGTGCTAGACCGGTAGAACCTCACCTGCTGGTCGCAATCCGGGCACCTGATCAGTCGTACAGCAACAGAGCGGCCATGCAGTGCTGGGTAGATGGAGCTGGAAGATAACATGAAGGAGGAGACAGAGGAGGCAGAGGAGGGCGTCAGCAATGGCTGCGGCGGCGGAGGGCGACGACGTCGACCATGGCTGTGGCGGTGCAGACGGGAGTTGGCTAGGGTTCAGAGGAGAGGAAGCGGAGAGCGAGAGGGGATAAGGGAGCGACCAGGTGCGGGAGTGTTCCGACCAGGTGCGGGTGCGGTAGGGAGCGACCGGGTGCGGTCCGACCAGGTGTTGGCGCATTTGCAAAAAAACCCGAAATACTAATATTAACCCCCCCGGCCAGGTGCTGCACATGTGGCTGTCAAATCTTAGCTGGCAACGGCTGACTCGGCCAAGTCAGCGAATATGTAGCTCAATTCGTATATACGGACCAAAGTGAACCCTCTGCGCAAGTATATGGACTGTAGTTTGGGTATTTTGGAGTAGTGGTACTTAAGTGTCAGCCGGCTCAACTTTTGTGACCTACAGTGAATTTTTCTCATTTAGATATAAGCAGTATCACACTTCATAACAGTTCAACGCATAAATCATAGACATGTTCAAAGCAGACTCCATAGTACGCTGGAAAGAGGTGGCCCGGACCCTACTCCTTGACGGCGAAGGCTTCGCCGTGGTTCCCGCACGTGTTTACGACCTCAATGCCATCGTCGTCGAAGATGATGACCTTGAGGGTATCGGGAGTGAGGAGCTTGTACGTCACCATGTAGCCGATCTTGATCTGATGAAGGGCTGCATAGGTGGCCCAACCTTGATCCAGGGTCACCCTGCCGTTCATCAGCTTGACCGTCACCTTCCAGGAGCAGCCGGTGTTGTTCCTGAGCTTGAACTCCGTCGGCACCACAACGAAGTGCTTGGTGAAGTCCAGGGGCATGGGAATGCACTCAAGCTTCGGTGCAAGGATGACCTTGCAGAAGTGAGTTGGGCCATCCTCCTGATGGTAGTGGCCATAGTTGCGGCGCTTGTTGCTGGGGGGCTCCTCCATGCCCTCGTCGTCGCCACCCTCAGGCGTCTTCGGGTCTTCCTCGGCGATGGGCGGCAGCACAACCTCGTCAGGTATTGGGTGAAGGGGCGGCTTGCCCTTGTTGTCAACAGCGGGGAGCACCTCCGTGCCCATCTCATTGCTCTCCTCAATCTGCACACAATTCATGGAGTCAAGCACAGCACATAGTTCATGGCTAATTGAAGAGCATGTAGTTAAAACGGCATGACTGTCACTCTTTTCCTCCTCTCCATCCCCCTATATTTACTCACCCTGCCCACCACTACTTACCCACCCCCTCTCTTCTCTCACTGTCAACCTTCCTCCTCCCCGTCGACATGAGCTCTAGCTCCAGCTCCAACGCCAACCCCTTCCCTTGGGGTATTGGCTGGAGGGCCTTCTTCCTCAGGTGGACGGCTAGTGACCGGACCAAGTTCAAGAACACCATGGATGTGTGCTCGAACTTCGGCTCCATGCCTGAGATGCAGAACAAATCAAATGCAGTGCTCATGGAGGCCAGTAAAGAAGAGCTGAAGACGCTGATTCCTGACCCAAAGAAGGGCGCGATGGCAGTTGACATCATTCGCTGGGCCATGAATCAGGCCGTCTCCGTTGACCCTAAATAGAGGAAGAAGTGGTGCAAGTACAAGACCTACTGGGCTCCTAATGACCGCCGTGTCGCAGTGTACTGGGAGACGGCTATCGCGCCGGCGGCGGTCATCGGTGGGGAGTCTAAGGAGGAGGAAGAAGAAGCAGTGCAGATGCCAGCAAGGGCACCGGAGCCAGGCCGTCATTCCTCGTAGATCGACCTCGACTCCGCCGAGGACGACGATGATGACCTGTCGGCCCGCATGGCGATGAAGAAGAAGATGAAGGCCAGCGGCTCGACCAGCCGCTCCGCACACCGGTGATGGCTGCCGCGGTCAGCCGGTGTCCGTTGTCCACCCCCTATCCCCCAATCCCCCAATCCCCCTTCTGCATTCCGATCTTGCATGTATGAACTCGTATGAACTAGTATGAACTACCCCTATGCTTATCTACATATTCCCCATTCCCCTCCGCCGTCGATCGAATCTATCATCGTGGATCGAATCTAGGGTGCATGTCGAAGAGATAGAAGTGCTTACCGCCATTGATGGAGTCCGGTGGTCTTCTTCTTCTGCTCCGATCCACCGCCGTGGGTGATGGAGGCTGGTGGTGTTCTTCCTCTTCTCTGATCTGCCTCCGCCGGTGAGAGTTGGGAGAGTGGGGAAGAGTGGGAAGAGGGAGCGGTGAGGGGCGGTGAGGCTAATAACTGCCGGCGCTTCGGGAAGCAACGCGACTTCTCGAGCGTGGCCGTGCGCGTGCAGCCGCCGCCACCCACGTGCACCGCTCGGGCCTGGCCCTAGAGAAACTGCCGATTTATGGGTTGATGACCCACAAGTATAGGGGATCTATCGTAGTCCTTTCGATAAGTAAGAGTGTCGAACCCAACGAGGAGCAGAAGGAAATGATAAGCGGTTTTCAGCAAGGTATTCTCTGCAAGTACTGAAATAAGTGGTAACAGATAGTTTTGTGATAAGATAGATTGTAACGAGCAACAAGTAACAAAAGTAAATAAAGTGTAGCAAGGTGGCCCAATCCTTTTGTAGCAAAGGACAAGCCGGAACAACTCTTATAATAGGAAAAGCGCTCCCAAGGACACATGGGAATATTGTCAAGCTAGTTTTCATCACGTTCATATGATTCGTGTTTGATACTTTGATAATTTGATATGTGGGTGGACCGGTGCTTGGGTGCTGTTCTTACTTGAACAAGCATCCCACTTATGATTAACCTCTATTCCAAGCATCCGCAACTATAACAAAAGTATTAAGGTAAACCTAACCATAGCATGAAACATGTGGATCCAAATCATCCCCTTACGAAGCAACGCATAAACTAGGGTTTAAGCTTTTGTCACTCTAGCAACCCATCATCTACTTATTACTTCCCAATGCCTTCCTCTAGGCCCAAATAATGGTGAAGTGTTATGTAGTCGATGTTCACATAACACCACTAGAGGCTAGACAACATACATCTTATCAAAATATCAAACAAATACCAAATTCACATGACTATCGATAGCAAGACTTCTCCCTTGTCCTCGGGAAAAAATGTAATTACTCACAAAGCATATTCATGTTCATAATCAGAGGGGTAATAATATGCATATAGGATCTGAACATATGATCTTCCACCAAATAAACAAACTAGCATCAACTACAAGGAGTAATCAACACTACTAGCAACCTACTAGCACCAATCCCGGACTTTGAGACAAGAATTGGATACAAGAGATGAACTAGGGTTTGGAGATGAGATGGTGCTGGTGAAGATGTTGATGGAGATTGCCCTCTCCCGACGAGAGGAGCGTTGGTGATGACGATGGTGATGATTTCCCCCTCCCAGAGGGAAGTATCCCCGGCAGAACAGCTCTGCCGGAGCTCTAGATTGGATCCGCCAAGGTTCCGCCTCGTGGCGGCGGAGTCTCGTCCCGAAAAGTTCCTCCTTCTTTTTTTCTCATCGAAAGACTTCATATAGGAGAAGATGGACGTCGGAGAGCCACCAGGGGGCCCACGAGGTAGGGGGGCACGCCCCCACCCTCATGAGCAGGGTGTGGGCCCCCTGGCCTTCATCTTTGGCGAGGATTTTTCTTTATTTGTTTTAAGATGTTCCATGGAGTTTCAGGACTTTTGGAGTTGCGCAAAATAGGTCTCTAATATTTTCTCCTTTTCCAGCCCAGAATTCCAGCTACTGGCATTCTCCCTCCTTATGTAAACCTTGTAAAATAAGAGAGAATAGCCACAAGTATTGTGACATAAAGTGAAATAACAGTCCATAATGCGATAAATATCGATATAAAAGCATGATGCAAAATGGACGTATCGACTCTCCCAAGCTTAGACCTCGCTTGTCCTCAAGCGAAAAGCCGATAACAATAAATATGTCCTCATGTTTAGAGGTAGAGGCATCGATAAAAATAAAATATGGACATGAAGGCATCATGATTATTCTCATAACAGCAACATATATAGATTTTGTCATATGATTACTTATGTTCAAGTGATGATCTATTCACAATGCAAAAGTATAAATCATAAACCTTATTGGGCTCCGACAAACTATAATCTCAGTCATTGAAGCAATTGCAATTTATCATAACATCGGAAAGAGTCTATGTCAGAGCTAAAAAAGCAAGTCCACATACTCAACTATCATTTAGTCCTCCATAATTGCTAACACTCACGCAATACTTGTGGTTACGGAGTTTTAATCGGACAAAGAGAAAGATAGGAGCTTATAGTTTTGCCCCACAACCTTTTACCTCAAGGGTAATGTCAACAATAATGGTTCATGCTCCCCTACATCCAATTAGATATATATATATATATATATATATATATATATATATATATATATATATCATGTTATTTCCAACATGCTGAGCTTGCCAAAGGATAAAAAGAAAAAGAAAAGGTGAAGATCACCATGACTCTTGCATAAGGTAGAAGATAATAATAAATGATAGGCCCTTCGTAGAGGGAAGCAGAGGTTGCCATGCGCTTTTATGGTTGGATGCATAAAATCTCAATGCGAAAGAACGTCACTTTATATTGCCCCTTGTGATATGAACCTTTATTATGCAGTCCGTCACTTTTATTACTTCCACATTACAAGATCGTATAAAGCTTATTTCTCCAAAACCAATCAATCATACATATTTAGAGAAATTTTTATTGCTTTGCACCGATGACAACTTACTTGAAGGATCTTACTCAATCCATAGGTAGATATGGTGGACTCTCATGGCAAAACTGGTTTAAGGGTATTTGGAAGCACAAGTAGCATTTCTACTTGGTGCTGAGAATTTGGCTAGCATGAGGGGGAAAGGCAAGCTCAACAAGTTAGAGGATCCATGACAACATACTTTATCTCAGATATAAGAAAGGTATAACTCATTACGTTGTATTCCTTGTCCAACATCAACTCTTTTAGCATGTCATATTTTAATGAGTGCTCCCAATCATAAAGGATGTCAATGATAATATATGTATATGTGAAAACCTCTCTTTCCTTATTACTTCCTATTAATTGCAACAATGACCAAAGCTATGTCTGCCAACTCCCAACAACTTTTAATCATCGTACTCTTTCTATGTGAAGTCATTACTCAATAAGATCAATATGAACTCTTTGTTTCTTTTTATTCTTTTTGTCTTTTCTTTTATTCACCCAAGATCATGGCAAAATAATCAAGCCCTTGACTCAACACTAATCTTTATTATATATAGCCCACGGACTCGATTACATAGAGAGATCATAAAGCAAAACTCAAAACTAGATCATGCCATAAACTTTATTCTACTAGATCAAGATACTACTAATAGGATCGAACTAAGAAAAACGGTAAAGATAGGAGTTGTGATTGTGATACGATACCGGGCCACCTCCCCCAAGCTTGGCAGTTGCCAAGGGGAGTGCCCATACCCATGTGATTATATCTCCTTTGTCGGTGAAGAAGGTGGAGGTGACGGATAATCGCACATCGAGCGTAAGAGGTCCTCCAGCTTGTGAATAATGCCCTTGAGTGCGACAATATGCTCCTTCAACAAAATATTTTCTTGTGTGAGATACTTGTTTTGTATACGAGCTAACTCAATCATCTTGAAAGCTTCGATCTCAGTTGGGGTAAGAAGGTTATGATCAAGTTGAAGGATGTCTTTTGCTGCCGGAGCTTGATCCTCCGTGGCCTTCTTGATCCTTTCATCCTTGTTGACCCTCGTGGGTTCTTCCCTCTTAAGATCTATCTTCATTAGCCAAGCATCATTGTCACCATTGTTGGAGGAGGGGGACGACATGATGCCTAGCCTGGAAAACCCTGACAGAAAACAGCTTGAAACAAGAACAGAGGAGATTTGCGTGATATGGGAGTCAAAACCTTCGGGAGGTTATATAATGAATTTTTACCGACCAAAATATGTATCGTGCAAGAAAACGGAGTCCGGAAGGCACACGAGGTGCTCACGAGGTAGGGGGCGCGCCCAGGGGGGTAGGGCGTGCCCACCACCCTCGTGGGGCCCTCGTGTCCTTCCCCGACCGCTACTTATTTTTCTATTTTTCTAAATATTCCAAAACGGAGAAATATTGCCTTAAAAATTGTTTTGGAGTCGGTTTATTTACCGTACCACATACCTACTCCTTTTCGAAGTCTGAAACGTTCCGGAAAGTGTCCCTTATGTATTCCTCCGGGGTTACGGTTTCAATAATATTGGTTTCAACATTTATGGGATTACCTGAGATATAATGTTTGATTCTTTGACCGTTTACCACTTTCGGATTTGTGCCCTCGAAGTTGTTGATCTTTATGGCACCAAAATGATAGACCTCTTCGATAACATAGGGGCCTTCCCATTTAGAGAGAAGTTCTCCTGCAAAAAATCTTAAACGAGAGTTGTATAGCAATACATAATCACCTACATTAAAATCACGCTTTTGTATCCTTTTGTCATGCCATCTTTTAACTTTTTCTTTAAACAACTTGGCATTTTCATAAGCTTGGGTTCTCCATTCATCAAGTGAGCTAATATCAAATAACCTCTTCTCACCGGCAAGTTTAAAATCATAGTTGAGCTCTTTAATAGCCCAATAGGCCTTATGTTCTAGTTTGAGAGGTAAGTGACATGCTTTTCCATAAACCATTTTATACGGAGACATACCCATAGGATTTTTATATGCAGTTTTCACTACAAAAAAATACACTTTCGTGATGATACGTGTTTGTCACAGTAGGTCGCTTTTTTGTCATGCATGTACATCCATGCCAAATTTATGACAGAATCAAGATAGTCATACCTGTGCTATCGTAGAAGTGTTCCATGACATTACCAAAATTATCATCACATAAGTGTCCACTTCCATGATGATAAATCGCGCATCACAGAAGTGCTTTCGTCAAGGGTGACCGACACGTAGCATCCACCGTAACGGAACACCGTTAAGCTATCGGGTCGGGTTTTGGATCCAATAAGCCGTTAACAGCCCCGACCAATGGGAAATTTCCACAGGTAAAATTCTTATTGGCCGGACGAAACACGTGTCAGCTCGTCAGTGGGTCAGATAGGCGCCTATGATATGTCGACATGTGGCATGGCCCAACAGTGGCCCATTTAGCTTACAAAGCCGGCCCGTTTGACTTGGTCAAAAGTTAACGGGCTGGCCCATGAAAAGCTTGTTAACGGTCTCTTCGCAAATAGCCCATTTTATGGCCCGTTAACTCATGGCCGTTAGGCCCTAAAGGAAATCGGCCCAACAATGTCATGTGGGCCGTTGAATATAATACCAGCCCATTTCACTTTCGGCCCATGTATGGCCCACGACGTCTTTCGGCCCATATGAGGCCTTCGTATCTTTCGGCCCATTACAGGCCCACGATGAGTCTAGCCCATAATGAACAGTAATTTTCTTTATACCCATTAACGACCCGTGATTTACATGTGCCGTTTCCAGCCCGTGTTAGCTTTCGGCCTATTGACGGCCCATACGTTCTTGGGCTCCTTTTCGGCCCTCGATTACTTCCGGCCCGTTACTGGCCTGTTCCACTAATGGGCCAAATTCGGCCCATGGCAAGAGTCGGCCCGTTACTGGCCTGTTACCCTAATGGGCCAAAATCGGCCCATGGCAAGAGTCGTCCCGTTTCTGGCCTGTTAACCCATTGCCCCGTTTCCAGCCCGTCCTATATTCTGGCCCATTAACGACCCGTTATGCCTGTGACAGAATTAAGCCTTTGCTGTCCTACGGCCTGTTAACGGCCTGTTACCGTGCTGGGCCGATACCAATTATGCCCGATTATGGCCCATGTAGACACATTTATCCGACGGCCCGAGGCCCACCGATTACAGGCCCATTTATCGATGGCTTGTAGGTGACCCATGGATCCTATGACCCGTATATGGCCCATGGTAGTTGCGGCCACTAGCAAACCAGGGAAAAAGAAGACTAGGAAATAAATAAGGCCGAAACTAACGCTAGGCTATTAAGGCGATTGCACAGATTACATCCACTCGGCATCAAAGATCGCCACCAGTGCAAATATAGGGAACACCCTACACTATACAAAAATGGCTTGCTGTTTTCTTCAGGCGGTGGCTGCATGTTAAGAATACATTTTGTATCGCACCAAAACAAATTACAATTATATAACAAAAGGAAGGTTGGCATAAAACTTAACAGTCTAGCAGATAAATGCACCACCAGAAGTTCAGAAGCTCAGTTCATTTGACCTGACTGTTACGTTTTCATGCTGTATTGTCCGATGGAGCACCATAACCCTCGCCTTCATTTCCCCTAGGCTCCTGAACAACATAGAAAATGTCTGATAGTCTGGTTTCAAAACCATGCATAACTTGACAAGATTGAGCAATGTTTCTCCTTGTTTCACAAAGGGTCTCTGTTAGGGAATGGACTTGTGTCTGGAGCGCAGATACAACATTGCTTTGAGCTTGCATATCTTGATCATGAGGCAGTTTGGACGATATTGCCTTAACAACCAACCCAGTATTACGCAGGAACGTGCTTTTGGCACTGTTAGTGGACAGGTACTGACCCACTGCAGCAAGAGCTGACATTGCGGTTATAGTTGCCTCGCCACCTTCAGAAGGTGGTGGTTCCACCATTTTTCCATAGCTCGCTGAAAAGTTGAGGTTTTACATTAGTAGTACCAGAACAAAAGATATTAAGGAGGCAGCAAAACCAAACAAAATAGCTTTGGTCTATATACAGAACTTATTCTGGTGAACTCATGTAAAATATTAGTTGTATTTTATTGCAAAGTACATAATAAAACCAGGTTCCAAACATATGACCATGTACCATCGCTAATGTATTGTCTATTTCTTCACATTGTATTGAGGGCTAAGGATGAAGAGACGAAGTTTATAATACGGTAAGCATAGTATGACGTCATTCATATCACAAAACAACTGAGAACAGACAAACAGGCAATTGTAACATTGTGTGGGCAAGTCCAACACGGAACTAGATTACGGGTCAAGATGAAAGGAACATCACTCCTCTCTTTTAAACCTTGTAAGGTTCAATGATACGCTAAGACAATTGTGTATAAAATTGAAAAGAGTAATAGACATTGGCTGCAAACCATGCAGTTTAAGGCACAAGTCAGAGTAAGTAGTAGTTAAGAGGCATGAGGATTAAGGACTTACAACAGTGGCTTTGACTGGTGTAGTCATGCCCTTCTTCTTGCTGGTGTGACAGTCCTTGAAGATTTCCACAGCATTTGGTTCAGGTACTTTTTGGTCCTTGCGGGCTTTCCTCTGCATTTGGAACAAGTCAATATAGATCTGATAATATGGTACAACAAAAAGAGTGAAACAACAGCTAATTACAAGAGCCTCATAGTGTGCAATATAGCTACGAGATCCTATCGTCTGTTGGAATTTCACTTTCGTACGGTTGGCTTTGTTCTTTGAACAATTCACCTACAAGAAGATAGATTTGTATGGCACATGCGTAAATAGGACTTCAACATGTGATCTGATGACATATATATAATGTACCTGATACTTCGGATCAGACCAGTGTTTAACGAGGCCTCTCCAGTCTTCATCAGATATATTTTCCACTTGATGTTTGGGCAAGTTCACTGTTAGCCTTGCCTTCAAAGTGAGTTTTCCTCAAGTTATATCGATATTGTCGCAGAGCAGACTTGAAAACATGGGTGCAAGCTTGTCTGGTTGCATAATCTTGGCTATCCAACTTTAACCTCATCTGTTGAAAATTATGGGAGTCTCATTATCAGCAACCTAGAAAGTATTGGACAGAGCAAGACGATATTACTAGTTTCCATACATAACCTTACTTACAGATAAATGGTCGAGGAAGGTGTTGAACTGGGTTTCGTCTTTGTCATTCCTGTACTAAATCCATGTTGGGAGGATACGTACATGACACCTAACAACAACCGATGCCTCTGATACTAACTTGGCTGACTCTATAGCATCACGTGGCCTTTTTAAACCTGCCTCAAAACGGATCTCCATTCTTCCTCCTCTAGATTTAGTTAACCTATCGAGCATTATCCCTGATGTTTGTTTCCTCTTGCGCCTAGGTGCTAGTCCAACAACAAACATAGGAAGTGTTAGTGTACATCAAACTGTGAGACTACATATAAAGAAGCATGCAACTGTAACTTGACTCCAGCAACTACCTTCTTGCTGTTGAAGCTCACAAGGTTCATCTGATATTGCCAACTCGTCTTGTGTCAAGAGTGCTTGGGAAGTAGTGTCAGGTGGCAAGGGAGCTTGGGAACATGCTGCTAGCTCAGTTGACGCACGAGTACGTCGTGCAGCTGGTAGTACTGTGGTAGGTGTTGCAAGAACTAGGGCTGTCTCTGCTTGTTTGGTGGCAGCTATTTGTTTCTGTTTGTCTTTTTCTGCAACTCGTGTAGCATGGGATGCCGTGTTTGTAGAATTTTCTGCTGGACTTTGCCCTTCTATTGCACCATCAGTACCAGCAGAATCTGCAGGATTCATCCGCTTCTCATTCCCTGCCATTCTGTGTTTCTTCCTCTTTCTCTGTGCCATGTTAAGTCAAGCCGACAAGAAAAATGAATAACAATTTAGTTCTTCAGAAAAAATTGATGCGTGATGCAGACGAACTGAACTTTGATGTTAGACAACCACATGATAGGAGGATGTAATATGTATGAAAAATAGGACGGAAGAGATAACCAGAACTATGATGTGTAAACTAAGAAGAAGACATTTCACCAAATTAGAAGTAATGCAATGGAAGGTAGACACCATATGAAAGATGCTACAAATATCGCTCTGCCAAGTTAACAGTGTCTCATCATAAATGGAGTTTAAACAAATGTGAAGCAGTACAAGAAATAAATCATATGCAAGATGCAAACAACATCACACTACCATGTTAGAGGTCTCTCGTCATTAGTGCCATTGCATATTCACAGCATTGCATATTCACATCTTATGATGTGTAAACTAAGGAGAAGGCATTTCAACAAATTAGAAGCAATGAAAGCTAAACACCATATGAAAGATGCAACGAATATCACTCTACCAAGTTAAAAATGTCTTGTCATAAGTGCCATTTCAATAAATTAGTAGTACAAGCTAGAAAAGAATGTGAGATGTAACCTATATCACACTCTGAAGTCAAACGTGTCTTATGATAAGTGATTATTGCAGGTTACACAACAGTAGTAATATGATGTAAGAACATGGTGTGATAGACAAATATTGTATGTTCTAGAAACAGGAACACGTGTCTTACTCAAGTATAATGTGTAAAGTAAGAAGATGGAATTCAAAAAAATTAGAAGCAATACAAGCTAGACATCACACATAACATGCAACCACATATAACAGTGCCAAGTTAGAGGGAGCGCCGGTGATGCTGCACTAGGGGAGACGTGCTCATCATAAACACAACTTTGTTGAGTGTCTATGCATGTGTTGTCTTGGTAATCATCTTGGGCGTGTGGAGGAGTAGAAACTGTAGAGGCCCTCCGTTCGGAAGGAGCACCTTTATCCGCTGCCTTGCTAACTTCCTTCCGCTTTATTGATTTTGAATTGTCAAGTAAATTCGACAAGAAAAAGCAATAAAATTGTCTCTTCAGAACTCATTCATGCATGATACTGACAATCACTACTTTGATGTAAGGCAAACACATGATACCAGGATGGAATATATATGAAAAACAGGACGACATGGCATGTTCACAACTGTTTGTGTAAACTAAGCAGAAACCATTCCAGCAAATAAGAAGCAATGCAAGCTAGACACCACATGAAAGATGCAACCAATATGACTCTGCCAAGTTAAAAGCGTCCCATCATAAATGGAATTTCAACAAATTAGAAGCAGCGCATGCTATAAATCATATGAAAGATGCAACTAATATCGCACTGCATATACTAAAGGTGTCTCGTCATGTTGATTGATGCGAGATACAAAAAAACAATAGTTTTATGTAAGGACATGCTTAATAGACAGATGTACTATGTACTAAATACAGGAAGGCATGTCACATTAACAGGTATAATGTATAAGCTAAGCAGACTAGCACATGCAGTTTAACCAGATTGGAAGAATTACAATCTAGACACCATATGCAACATGCAACCACATATCATGCTGCCAAGTTAGAGCAAGCACCTGCGATGCTAGTGTAGGGGAAATGTTGTAATCAACTACAGAGCTACGTTCACTATCTTCATGTAGCATTTATGTTTCTTGAGAATCATGTCGAGAGGCTGACGCTGCATTCTTTAAATGAGGAGTAGTCCCCTTGCCTGCCTGCCTCGTCATAAGTGATTGATGAGGGATACACAACACATTAGTTTGATGTAAGAACATGGTTAATACACAGATGTACTAGTATGTACCAAAAACAAAAAGGCATGTCATATTCAAAGGTATAATGTGTAAGCTAAGCTGATGCAATTTAACCAAATTGGAAGCAATACAAGCTAGACATCCGGCTGGAGTGGTGAGCATGATCATCTAGGACCCGAGAGCCTGGTGGGAGGCGGGCTGCTTCGCCACCATCGCAGCTTTTTAGTTGGCTTCCAGGTGATGCCTATCTTTGCTGGGCTTGTCACTAGCTCGGCCAGTACCCTAACTAGCTATTTGTCTTCTGGTGCTCACGGGATGGTGGTTCATGTAAAAAAATATCTTTCCTTATCTTATCGACTTCGGCCTTTCGAATACAAGCTAGACACCATATGGAACATGCAACCACATATGACACCGCGAAGTTAAAGCAAGAACCTGGGATGGTGGTTCATTGTGAGCGAGGTCATCAACTCCAGAGCTACGTTCCCCGTCTCCATCTGCTGACACTACACCCATTAAAGCGTTGAAACGTGTCTTGCCTAGCCGCACAACAAGCTGGAGCGACTTATCTCTTCTCTTTTTGGCTTCTCTCATGGCAGCAGAGTCTGAAATACCCTTGCATAAAAACACAACAGTGAGAGTAAGGGTGAAGTGTGTGCAGAACTAGTGCACTATGAAAGTAGCAGATAGCAGGTGGCTGAAAAATAAATGACAGGAGACATATGGTAGCTCTACAACATTGCATGGCAAACAAAATTAGGTTCTACTCCGTATGATTTTGTAATATATGAGCACAGGAAATGCAGGCACTCCTCCAGCACACCACCACATGTGGTCATATCTAAGATAACAGTCGACTGAAAATAAATAGGTCAATCAATTTTTTTAATGAACCGTCCGATCTATAAGGAACGGGCAGATGGCCTTCGTCTACCTCCCGCCAGTCATTGTTGACGATCTTTCTCGAACCGCCAGCGACCACCGGCCCAGACCCCTGCCTCCGCCGCCCCGCCCTCCCATCGACCTCACACCACCGCCGTGCTTGGCAGTGCCCCTAGGCCATCCCTTTAATCCTGGCCGACCTCCAGATCGGGCGCCAGTAGCTCTAGGCCGCACACGCCCCTATGATAAACACCAAGGCGCTGCTTCCCTGGCGTAATAGGCGTACTAGCGCCTGTTATGCCGGGGAATGCTTCCGTTAATTGGGAATCAAGTGGCCAGAAATTGAAATTCAGGGGGGCGACAGACCTCTAGCTAAGGTGAAATAGTATATGAGGAGAAACCTTGTGCATCGCGAGTTACTAGGAACATCTAGTATCAAGAAGAAGCGGTCAACTAGTGTCTTCTGTGGGATGAATACCGTGCAAGCAGAGACGTAAGATTTGCACGAATAAGGGAAGAGGAGTACCTTTTTCGGTTGCCGGTGTGGTCACCCCCACATGTCGCGCCGATCTTCTTGTTTTTACCAGGGAAACCGATGTTCTGGAGGGTGCATGCTTGGGCGAACCCATGGCCAAATTGTTGACTGTGTTGCCCTGGCCGTATGTCGGCGGAGGGGAAGCAGATCCGAGGCGACGAAGGACGGCGTAGCAGGAACAACTCCGGTGCGGTAGAGGGTGGCGAAGTTGGAGTGGCAGCGGTGAGGTGCAGGACGGCGTGGTTGAACTGGCTCGGGTACGGACGGCTCGGCCTCGGCTTCAACTACTAGCCGTGGAGGGCGTTGCGGTTGAGGTTGCGGTGGACGACGACGTCGGGGTATCGGCTCTGGCATGATGGAGGAGGGCGGCGGTTGATGGGTGGGATGGGGTGGCGGACGGAGGACGCCGGGGTTTCGCGGCTGGTGGAGAGGTAGTTTTGGCACCCACGGAGTACGAATGGGGAATCGGACGGGTGGGGGGGGGGAATAATGTTTCGGTCTGGGACGCGCTTGTTTTTGGCTTTTTTGAACAGACGATGGGACGCGCTTGTTTGAAATTTGGGGAAAGTACAAACTTTGCCCCCCTCTTAAATTTGGGACCTACTGCGGGTCAGGGGTAGGATGGTAATCCCAGGTGTCCCAAATAGTGGGTGGGAGCGATTTCGGCCGTGCGCATGTGTGCTTAGGCGCCATTGTGTATGAATGTTTTTCGGATGCGGTTGCGTGGCGTCTAGATGAAGCTACAAACCTACTCCGGTTTAGACGTTTGGACGTCGGGCCGGTAGGTTTCACGGGTCGGAGTTATTAGAAAAGTAATTTGTACTACCAAACATTGGTCTCACGCGGTTTCGGGCGAGGAGAGGCTCTTTTGGTGCTTCGTTCGAAATTTTGAAACACAAGCATTCACATTTAGAGTACTCTTGAACTATGAGGATTGACCTAAATATACAACGTTATATTTGACCTTGTATGTTTGAAAACCTCATTAAATTATCCGCTTCTTTTTGAAATTTTGACACTTGAAAATCCTATAACTAAGATTATTTTGGAATGGAGGAGCTAAATTTGAATCTATTTTGTACACGACTACATATGCTATTATGTACAAAATCAGAGCATGCCCCCATAATTTAGGTATGGTTTACAAATGCCATGATATCAAATTCAAATAATTGAATCGACTTCATGTTGAATTTGATTTTTTTAAACCACCTTAAGTTGAATTCAAATGTATGCTAGTTCATAGGTAGTAGCTATTTATAATGTCCATTGTGTAACTTTCGTATGTATAATGTGCTTTACACACACAACATGAACTATACTCACGTTTATATTCGATTGCTAAAGCGATGCATTGTCTGGAGTTCAAGATACCAACTATGTGGATCAATTGTGTCGAATAATAACATAGACATGCTCAAATTCGATAGAATCTAGATGTCTGATGGATCAATGACCGCTCCTTACGCGAATTGCAAATATCATGATCCCATCCTAATATTTGGATACAATTTATATATTTAATCAATGTGTAGAGTAGTCTTTTACGTGTAGTTTTACTCTCCATCGGTGGTCTCTCACACATGCTCACACACTCTCTCCCGAGGTGTCTTTCTCGCACACATGCTCTAGATATAACCCTCCCTCTCTCTCATAACCATTTACAACTGTTTTCACTAACCTTTATCACAAGCACTCTTCCTCTCGCAAACATACACACGCACAATCCTCATCGACCCTTTCTATATACATGGACCTGCCTACGTGTCTCATGTACGCACATTCTCTTTACGCCTGTCTCTCACGCATTGTCTCACGCCTCTCTTCCTAATCGACGAGTATGATTCTAGCAGAGCATTCTGTAGGATGCCCCTTAAAGTTAGGTTGGATGAATAGTAATATCAGAGATAAAGGGGTTACCTTAGTCCGAGAACCTAGGGTTAAAAATCCTAGCCGGCTTTGGCAGTGGACACAGAGTCCTTCACAATTCTGCTATTTTTGTCTTGTACGACTAGTCATCCATGGGTCTTCCTAAATGCGTCACGGGCCGACCAATGTGGCGCAGGACGGAACCGAACGAAGGGCCTCACCTTGACCCACCAGACCTCACGCGGTGACACACCCTCTGCCCCCACGTCTCATTATCTTCCCACACCCACACATACCAACATAAACACCACACACACAGAAAATTTCTCCTGGTGCCTCTATTCCCTCCCCCTTGCATATACACACTCATGGGAATGGAATCTCTTGTCGTGACGTCATATTCGTCTCTCTCTCTCTCTAGATCACTCTCATTTCTCGTGCTATCTCTCCCACGCCCCCCCGTCGGCCCCTCTATCCATGCCTCTCTCGAATACATAATACACACACATACCTCTCTAGGCCCCGCCAAATGCATCAACTACACATTCACACATGTTACATCACGTACGCCATTGATCTAAAAAGCCCTCTCTCCACGTTTACTTCGCATACAACATTCCTTTTGAATAAAGTGTGGCCAAAAAATTATTTTAGAATTTCTACATATATACAACATTACAGAGTTATATGGAGGAGTATGAACGCTAATTTGCATTGCATGGTGCCCACAATGATATTTATTCTGCACTGTGAATTTGTATATTTTTATACTATATATAAATTTAGTCATAATAAAGAGAAACGAAGAGCATCTCTCTCTCCATCGCATACCCCCCTCTACGCCCCTTTCACGTACGCACACAAACTATCTCCAGGTCCTCTAAAAGTAAGCTCCCAGCACATTCACGCATGTTTCATCTTTCTCTCGCGATATATACAGTGACAATCATTGTATTTGAAGCGAAAGCATGATACGTACATTGGACTTCATAATCCACTCATTACGGTCACCATTTATGTTTAGTGGTTATTATGCAGTCACGGGCTCACTGTACAACTCTGTATTTGCTCATGACATGACTAGTTGACCAATTAAACACTCCACGTGGCACCTCTAGTGTTGCATCACATTATCTCACTACCATCGTGCCCACCTGTCGACTTGTATCTACTCTACATCTACACTCTTATAAAATACATAAAATACACTCTTATAAAAAACAGAGTTGGTGATGATGGTGTGCCTGCCATCCTGCAATATAGGCCGTCCGATTTATATCTGACGGATAGGAAAGAAACTATGGCAATTTTGCAAAAAGGTACCCACACACCTCTCCACATTTGAAAATAAGGCCTTCCCTCATTCATCCTTTTCTCTCACAAGATAAACAAGTCATACAAATGCATCTTGATGTTACGTGCAACGCACGGGCATCTTGCTAGTAAGAATGAAAACAAACGACAAAAAAAATATTTGGACGGTGGTTCGAAGTCATGACCGCGGGCACAGCGGACAAGGTGGCCTTGTATTGGTATGCTGAGCCGTCTGTTTTAACACACAGGAGCTGGTGTGGTGATTATACACACACGCATGCATGCACACGAACTGCATCCACGCAACACTCACACAAACACATGCACCCACGCACGCACACAACACTCACACGTACACACGCAGCCACGCACGCACGCAACACTCACACGCACGCACACAACACTCACACGCACACACGCACGCATGCATGCACACACCAGTACACCACACGACCAACACACACTCTCACGCTCAAGTGCTCAACCTACACGTGCATGCGCACACATCAGGCCCTGACAGACACATACACAACTAGGTGATTCCCGCGCATGGGTTGGAGCCTTGTCGTGCCTGCGTAAATTTGTGTTTATCTGACCTTTTGCCTATGCGAACTGACAGGTGGGACCCACAACGAACATGGTCAATTTAACTAGTCAACATGGCGCCACATAGACTATTTGGCCGGTCAACAGAGTGCAATCCGATGCTGAGCTATGAGCAAGTGACCGTATAATCACCGCAAAATGTATATAGTGACCGTAATCAGCTTATTCTGAAGTTCGGTGACCGTATTACGCTTTTATCTCTGTAGGCCCTCCAAAACTACATCTCTACATGTTCTCGCGTGTTACATCTAACAACTATGCAATACAGCACTACTACTACACTCTAACACAATAAATCATATGTGTTTTTAGTTTTACTAGATATCATATTGTTACTTATACTTATTCAGTTTGCATACATTAAAATTGCCTTTGAAATGTATGGCCAGTATCATCTACTGCGCGGGAAAAATCCTGCCCTTTCCTGTTTAATCGGGTTTGTATCGATGGATCGTGCGAAACAGCAAAACTATACTAGTACTATACAGTACAAGTGACAGTTCACTGGGCCATCGTGTCGTCTACTCCTCCGTCGTAAGAGTGGATCGCTTGCTTTCATAAATCTTCTAGTCCCTTTCGCCGACATTGGGACATCAAGCTACCGGGTCCACGTGCCATACCGGAATACAGTGCAGAGCAGCCGGGGTGAAGCACCCCAATCATGGCGCCGGCGTAGTAATGAGCAATGAGGCGTCAAATCACAAAGCTGCACCTTTCCCGCAGTTAAGTTGGAGGGACGAAGCAACCATCATTTCACTCGTTGCTGAATCCGCTTCTCCCTCATCTTCTTCAACTTAACCACGTGTTGCTTCTGCCATTGTTCTGCCTCATGTTGGACGCGGATCAGCTTGGTAAAGCACTAACACGTGGGACCGCATGTTAGCAAACTGCCAGGACAACGTCCTCCGAAAATAAGAAGCTTAATCCTAGACTTACAAAGGGCTACGTAGCTGCTGCGTATACTTTCCATCTAATCTATATACGCCCCCCTGATTTTCAGGTGGGGTGGGCCTAATCCTCTCCTTTAATCCAATCAAATAGTCCCACATCACATCAGTTCGTAACTTTACGTAAACCATTACGTGGATGTAGCATTGCTCAAATAAGAAACCTCCCCCGCCATCCGCGTGGCAAAATCACCTCCTTTTTACTAATCTCGATTCTATAATTTTTTAGATCAATATAATTGAGATTCTTATAGATAGCACACAGGAGCAAAACCAAGTGGTACGGTTAAGGGCATCCACAATGTGTAGCCAAATGTGAAAATAGCTTTTGGCATCGTGGGAACCATTGTGGATGGTGTTGCCAAAGCGAAAAAGATGGAACCGAAGCTCCGTGATTGATTGATTGAAGGAATAGGAAAATGCAACGTCTCTCCTCTTTCTCCCATGCTTGGACGCATGTAGTACTACAGTATAGAGCACAGAGTCTACTCCCCTGTCCCTTCTATCACAAATCACAAAGCAGTGAGGCGTCAAATCACAAAAGCACAGACGAAGCAACCATCATTTCACTCTTCGCTGACTCCACTTCTCCATCGTCTTCTTCGAGAAGCCATCTCACCGCATTAGTTACTCCTAGTAGTACTAGTAAAGGATTTCCTAGATGCAAATGGTGTTCTCCGTCGAACGCACTTTGCGAAACCACCACAAAAAAATATCGTCGACGTCACCGCAATGGGGAAGGAAGTCAAATATAGTTACTACCTCCATTTTTTTGTACACAAGGCCAGTATATCAAAATTACAATTTGGAAAGGGCCACTAACACTAATCAAGGCAAAATTGATGGGGTTAGCAACCAAGGACATTAATGTCCCCTGCATGCATGCAGAAGTGAGAAGGTTGGTTTGCATGGCGCTGCATTAATCAAGCGATGAGGAGTGAGATGGTTAGCTCTTTAGTCTTTGGAGAAGAAAATACATTGACACATGAAACGAGGATTTGTATCGATTAAATCCCGCGAAGGAAAACCCAGCCTTTCTTTTTTAACACTAGTACTCCTAGTACGTACTAAAAAGAAACGGAGGGAGTACGTACTTATCCTGTTTGGGTCTAGGCCTTGCATTGCCAAACTTCGCCACACATTTTTGCCAAGCTTGCCTAAAGTTTTCAAAATGAGAAGGAGGTACACTTGTGCACGACTATCGTGGTCGCACCGTGCCCTCACACGGTCGCTCCTGCACGCCGCGGTCGCACCGCACCCTCACACAGTCGCTCCTGCACGCTGCAAACCCAACCAAGGGAACGCACCCTCACTGACACGTCCTGTCGCATGTGAACACAACAAACTCAGCCATCCTATTGCTGACACATAATTTTCGTTCATAGAGTATGTTTATCCAACCGCATGTTGGGGAGTATCCATACGGCCCGTGCGGTGGTCTGTTGGGGAAGAAGAAGAGGTGAGGAAGAAGGAACGAAGGGTTAGGAGACGTAGGATATTCATCCAACCGCCTGAAATGGTAGACTGACCCAAGTCAGGCAACTTGCATAACAAATATATGTTTTTACACAGCAAAATATCCATGAAAACAACAACATAAAGAAAAACTATCACTGCTCGCGGAAAGAGACGGCCTCGTCGTCTTTGGCTGCCGACGCAAACCAGCCATCATTGCCGACGTGTGTCTCCGCACCGTGGTTGTCCTCGGCCTCCAGCTACTCGTTCAAGCGGAGCGTGTGGGCGCTCTGCACGGAAGAGAGCACAACCCGGTTCAAGTCGAGGACGTCCGGTTCCGCCTGTAGGAGGGCCTCGATGGCAGCAGCATCCGCACGCTCCGCGTCGAGTCGAGCCTCCGCCGCCCGGTTCAAGTCCAGGATGTCCGGTTTCGCCTGCAGGAGGGCGTCGATGAGAGCGGCATCCGTGCGCTCTGAGTCAAGTCGAGCCTCTACCGCCCGGTTCAAGTCCAGGACGTCCGGTTCCGCCTGCAGGAGGGCCTTGATGGCAGCGACATCCGCGCGCTTCGCCTCAAGTTGAGCCTCCGCCGCCCGGTTCACATCCACGACATCCGGTTCCGCCTGCAGGAGAGCCTCGATGGCAGCAACATGCGTGCGCTCCGCGTCGAGTTGAGCCTCTGCCTCCCGGTCCTCCTTTAGTATCGCCATGCTGAACTGCTGGTCCGCCTGCACCATGCGGGACTCGGACGCCGGCACGAAGTCGACGTCCATCGTCTCATACCCATCGGGGGCCTTCTGCGCCGCGACCTCTGCCATGAACATTGGATCGGCTTCCTCCTCCTTGTAGCTTGGCTCCAGAGAACTCGGGGATTGGCCCGCCGCAAAGCGAGCTTGGGAACAGAGGTCTGTGGCACCGACCGCCACGGCGATTTCTGCGCGGCGCTCCAGCGTCAGCATCTTGTAAGTGATCTTGCGGCGCACCATGGCTTTCCGGCAAACTAGGGGACGCTTGATGCGGGCTAGGGGATCGAAAGGTGGGGGAATGGGCTGGAGATTTGGTGTGGTTTTAGGGCAGTGGCTGGCGTAGGCCGAGCAGCGAAGGTTCTGGTGTGAATAGTGGTTCCGGTGACGACCGGTCCATCGGTTTTGACTGTACATCACTCTTGTCGCGTTCGCATTGCAGCCCGGCACGCTGGACCCTCCACGTCACCCACCAAATGGAACGTGCTTCGTCTTGCGTTTTCGCTTGCTTGTGGGACCGCAGTTGAGAGCAAACCGACGTCCCTCCCCCTCACCCGCCCGCATCATTTATTATACCACCACTCCCTCCGTTTTATGCGGAGTAAATAGAAACAGAGGGAGTATTACTACGGATGAGGATCCCCTGACGTGGCCGAACCCATTGAGTAACTGACATGCGGGGCCTAGCAAGCATGGGGTCCGCCAGTAAGTGACCGAAAGGGAGGGTAAGGCAGGTATACCTACGTCAGAGGATCCACTTACACTATACTGCTTTGAACAAATGTTAGAGTAATAATATATGACATGCAACTTACACAAATGTTAGAGTAATAATATATGACATGCAACTTACACAAAGCATACAGGGTCTAATGCGTTTCTCGAGGCTAACTTTGACCAAATATTAGAGTAATAATATATGACATGCAACTTACACGAAGCATACGGTCAAATTCGTATGTGAAAGGAGTTTCCATTGATATAATTTTCACATTATACATCTCATGTACTATTAATCTTGTGAATAGTCAAATTGGAAACCATCTCGAGTACAAATCTAGGAGTACGTACGAATCTAACAATATTGATTGGGCGTTGTTGAATGTTGATACCTTTTTTTATCAAAGTAGATATACTTTGACTACACATAAAACTTATATGTAAACTACACCCTCCTTCCATCTGTATAGGGCCGAATGCGTTTTCGAGGCTAACTTTGACCAAAAGGTAGACCAATAATATATGGCATGCAACTTAATTAAGCATACCATCAAATTCGTATGTGAAAGGAGCTTCCAATGATATAATTTTTGCATTATACATGTCATGTACTATTAATCTTCTCAATAGTCAAAGGCTATAATACCCTCGATGCGACTATAGCTCCCATGTGTCAAGGCACGACTTAGAGACATAATCGCATTGAAGGCATATGTCGCAAGTTAGGCAATCTTCACAACATCCCATGTAATATGATAATAAAAGGGGACATAACATAGTTGGCTTACACTCGCCACGTCAATCAAGTACATAAATAACATTACATCATCCAAACACTCATGGCCCGACTACGGCGCCAAAATAAAAGATAACCCAACAAGCGACAACGGCCCCGTTCACCCCCAACTGGGCACCACTACTGATCATCAGGAAAGGAAACATAGTAATGTTGTGAGTCTTCGTCAAACTCCGACTTGAGCTCAAGCGCGTCTCCTGGAGCGGAATCATCAGGCCCTGCATCTGGTGTAATAGTAATCTGTGAGCCACAGGGACTCAGCAATCTCGCACCCTCGCGATCAAGACTATTTAAGCTTATAGGCAAGGCAAGGTAAATATAAGTGGAGCTGCAGCAAGCGACTAGCAAATATGGTGGCTATCTTATTTGCAAAAGAGAGCGAGAAGAGGAGGCAAAGCGCGAGCGAGAAACTAGAGAACAACCTGCGCAAACATTACTCCAACACCGTGTCCGCTTCCCGGACTCCGCCGAGAAGAGGCCATCACGGTAACACACTCAGTTAATTCATTTTAATTAAATTAAGGTTCAAGTTATCTACAACCGGACATTAACAAATTCCCATCTGCCCATAACCGCGGGCACGGCTTTCGAAAGTTCAAAACCCTGTAGGGGAGTCCCAACTTAGCCCATGACAAGCTCTCACGGTCAACGAAAGAATAGACCTCCTCCCAAGATGTTCCGATCAGACTCGGTATCTCGGTTATTCAAGACACTTCGACCGGTTAAAACAAGACCAGCAACACCGCCCGAATGTGCCGACAAATCCCGATAGGAGCTGCACATATCTCGTTCTCAGGGCACACTCAGATTGTCTTAGGTACGGGTAGGCCAGCCCAGAGTTGCCCCTGGTGGCCACCGGCAGCTGACAGGTGGACCAACACTCAGAGGAGAACTAGCCCGGGGGGTTTAAAATAAGATGACCCTCGGGCTCCGGAAACCCAAGGGAAAAGAGGCTAGGTGGAAAATGGTAAAACCAAGGTTGGGCATTGCTGGAAAGGCTTTAATCAAGGCGAACTATCAAGGGGTTCCCATTATAACCCAACCACGTAAGGAACGCAAAATCCAGGAACATAACACCGATATGACGGAAACTAGGGCGGCAAGAGTGGAACAAAACACTAGGCGAGAGGCCGAGCCTTCCACCCTTTACCCAGTATATAGATGCATTAAGATAACAAGGTAATATAATGATATCCCAACAAGTAAATAAATGTCCCAACAAGGAACGACCTTCCATCTTCACCTGCAACTAGCAATGCTATAAGAGGGGCTGAGCAAAGCGGTAACATAGCCAATCAACGGTTTGCTAGGACATGGTGGGTTAGAGGTTTGACATAGCAATTTGGGAGGCTTGAAAGCAAGTGGTAGGCATCGTAGCATTGGCATAGCAAAAGAGCGAGCAATCTAGCATATGAAAGATAGTAGTGATTTCGAGGGTATAATCATCTTGCCAGCACAGTTGTCAGAGTTGACTGGATCTCCAAAGCAAACTCAACGGGCTCCTCGTTAGTGAACTCGTCTCCCGGCTCTACCCAAACAAGACAAACAAGCAACAAGGACACAATCAACCACGTGCAAGGCTCAAACAATATGATGCAAAGATGGTATGCTATGCGGGATGCGATGCGGGATGCATATGCAAGATTTGACAAGGTATGCATGAACCTGGCCACTGGAAAGATGAGATGAAATCACTTGAAAACAATATAAAGAACGCCGGAATCGGAGTTGCGGTTTGGAAATGGCAAGCAATTCAAATATGACACCGGTCTGTGATTTACAGCAAGTAGCCATCTAAATGCAACGAGATGAACATGCTACAGCACCCAAACATGACAAAAAAATACATGGAAGGGATGCATTCAAGATTCTTAACAAAAGTCTAGCACTGAGCTATGGCCAATTCATCCATTAACAGGTTCAAACAAGCATGGCAAAAATGCATATGGCAAACAGATCTCAGACTTGGTGAAATTAACACTTGTCTGGAATTTCAGATCAAGTAGCACTCTTCGGAGCAACACGAGCTCGATGCACTCACTACGGTGCAAGTCATGACAAGCTAAGAATACACCCATCAAGAAGGCACAAAATTCAAGCTAGAAATGGCAAGAACAATAGCATAGCATGCACGGATCAACTACAACATCATCGGCAAAATTGCAAACAAGTTGACAATCTGCCCAGATTCACAAAGTAGCAAAAGTAGAGCTCGATTGACTCAAGCTAGGGTGCTCCATTATTGCAAACAAAGACATGGATGGATATAGCACTACAATGTTAACAAAACATCCTTACTGATCATCCTCAAAAGAGGCACGGATCACTAGGAAACAACATGAACATATGGCAATATGAGGTAAACAGCTCAAGGACTTAGTGGAAATGCTAAGTCCCTGAAAACAGAATTAGCAAGTGCACCACTTTGCAAGCTTGTGCTAGTCACCACACACATCACAAAAATACATGGGTTGCACCTCTAGAAAGATGACAAAACCCTTAACAAAACATATGTAGAGCATCAGGGCATATCATGCACACATTAATCATGGCAAAAATGACAAAAACCTAAATGGAGTAGCAGTTCTAACAATTAACTCAAGTAGCCCTCTTCTAATATCATTTCGGACATCAAGATGAACTCAAATGAAAATTATGCAATGGAATGAAATGATGTACTCTCTGAGATGAACATTTTGATATGCTATTTGCATGAATCGGAGCTACAGATGCAAAGTTACGAGGCTATGAACATGAGCACTTGAACTACAGATTTAGGAAAAATTGAGAGGTCAACCCCTAGGGTTCGTCGCAGATCTGGATCGGCACGCGAACCGAGGAGCTTCGGCGAGGGTTGAATTGCTCCGGCGAGGTCGCAAAATTGGCGGGGAGGAGAGGGAGAGTCGGACCCAGCCGGATCCGGGCCGGATCTGGCAGCGGACGGCGATCCGCGACGGC